>NC_059368.1:20821573-21460502 GCF_019703515.2 Myxocyprinus asiaticus
GAATAGTTACAATTCTCTCATCATCTACTCATCCTCATGCCATCACAGATGTGTATGCCTTTCATTCTTCTACAGAACACGAATTAAGATTTTTAAAGAATATCTCAGCTCTGTAAATCCATACAAAGCAAGTGAATGGTGGCCAAAACTTTGAAGCTCCAAAAAGCACATAAAGGCAGCATAAAGTAATCCATAAGACTCCAGTGGTTAAATCCATGTCTTCAGAAGTTATATGATAGATGTGGGTGAGAAACAGATCAATATTTAAGTCCTGTTTTACTATAAATCTCCACCTTTGACCAGCTCCGACCACTGCGTGGCGATATGCACGAAAAATGCAAATCGGCAAAATACAAAAGAAGAAAAATGTTGAAGTGAAAGTGGAGATTGTTAGTAAAACAATGTACTTAAATATTGATCTGTTTCTCAACCACACTTATCATGTAGCTTCTTAAGAAATAAATTGTACTGCTGGAGTTGTATCTATTACATTTGTGCTACCTTTTTGTGCTTTTTGGAGCTTCAGAATTTTGGTCACCATTCACTTGCATTGAATGGACAAAGAGAGCTGAAATATTCTTCTAAAAATCTTCATTTAAGTTGAGTAGATGAAAGAAAGTCATACACATATGGGATGGCATGAGGGTGAGAAAATGATGAGAGAATTTTCATTTTTGGGAGAACTATTTCTTTAAAATTCCAAAATTCCTGTCTTGGTGAAGTATTACTGTAAAAGTTTGGTTATGTCTAAACTGAACCAAAAGAGTGGGACAAAAAAGCAGATTTGTATCTGAATATCGTATCTGCATGTTAGGATTTGCATTGCAGTGGGCCGTTAATATTAATCATACAACAATAACAGGAAAGAGAGAAAACCACTTGCTGCTCTTTGCTTGATAACTTTAGTAACTTTAAAAAGTTTGAATGTTATGTCAAGTAATCATAAAGTGAAGACTATACCAGTAATTTAAATAGCTGAGACATTTCATTACTTGTTCAATTTATGAATGATACTGCTGTTAGGCCTATTAACAGTTTAAAGCTCTTTTTTTAATTTGTATCTTTGTTTTATTTTTTAATGAATGTTTACTTGTCTTGGATAGTTACTTGAGAATGTAGAAACAATGTTTACTTACAGTAATTAACAAATTAGTTGGTAAGTGTTTGCTATGGGTTCCAAATTGGTAGTGAGAGTTGTGAAAGTTCACTAGTATTGGGACTGACCTCTTACATTTTGGTATCAATACAACCCCAATTTTTAAAAAATAATTTTATACTTCTGATTTAGATCTGTTCATTTTTTTCTTTTTTTCTGCTTGTTGAATTGTTTTGGTGTTTGGACAGGTTCATGGGATCCTCCGCAGGTCCAGTTCGTTTAACACGGGCCGGATTGAGCACCTCTATCATAACCCTCAAACGCACACAGAAGGAAGTGAGTTTTACACCTA
Organism: Myxocyprinus asiaticus; assembly: GCF_019703515.2. Classification (NCBI taxonomy): domain Eukaryota; kingdom Metazoa; phylum Chordata; class Actinopteri; order Cypriniformes; family Catostomidae; genus Myxocyprinus; species Myxocyprinus asiaticus. The sequence continues at coordinate 20,823,022 of NC_059368.1, forward strand.
CACACCTGACTTAAATAACCATGTTTATTACGATTGTAAATACCTTATTTACCTCTAACCCATTTCAAATATCACTAGGCTCTGGATCCTCTAATAGTTGTAAGTTCTTCATTCAGTATTTATCAATGAGTCATTTTTCTTTATAATTGTAGTCTAAACCTTCATAGTCTGTGTCTGGTTTTGAAAGGTAAATAATGTAGGAATACAAGAATTAAACAGAATGAAATTTAAAGCATTTCTGCACAAAAATCCAGAAACAGACTCTGCTTGTTTCTTCCAGTTGAGTTGGTGATGGGTGGCTGCCATAATTCTATCAGTCAGTAATTGCTGTGAATGTTTATGAACTTATTCATGTCTATCATGTTATGAACATCATAGACATGATTATGATCTCTGTGTATTCTGTTTTCTTGAGCAAAGCAATGGGGTCTGGTAGGTCATGCTAAGGTGACACTTGTCTTTAAACTTGAGTGCATGTGTTGAAGAGAGAGAGTAAGCTTATGTGATTTTTTTTGTTTCTTAGCAGGTCTGGAGAATAAACTCTATCTATATCTTTCCACTAGCCTTACAGTATAGTAAAAAAGAAAATCATATTGCTTTATGTGAAATTGAAAGGGACTGAAATTCATTCTTTTGTTTGTGCCAGTACATTTTTCTATTTACTGTATGTCTGTGTTTACTAGACATGAAGTTGCACAATGGTGACTTGACTGACAGCACATGCTTGGTTAAGATCATCAGTGAAGTAAAACCTACAGAAATATACAACCTGGGAGCACAGAGTCATGTCAAGGTAAACATGCTCTCTCTCTTTTTATCTCTTTTCTTCCCTGCTTAAAAGACCAGCAGTAACATACGTCTCAAATGCATCTCCTGTGACCCTGGATTTCAAGGGGAGGTTCTCTGATTTCATGGTTAAATACAACACTCACTATGTCAGTATGTTGCTATATGATGATAAAGCGCAAAAAGCCAAAGAAGAGAAGAAAAAAACCCCACAAAAAAACAGCACTGTTTCTTACAATTATACTTTTAATTTTAATCTTTGCTCATTCCTCATTTATTTTAGTGGAGTGCCTGTATTAACTGTGCCTCTTATTTGCATGTTGCACATGATCTATGTCACTGTATATTGAAGTCAGGCATACTAAACAAGTTCTGTGAAGTCTTGTGTATGTGCTTTTTTATAGTTTAATAATTGGATGGTAATTGAATTTTAAAGTCGGTTTAAAACCCTTGTTTTATCGCAGTGGTTGATTGACAGGTGAGCAGAGGATCCGTTGCTGTTGTCTGAATGCAACTGAACTCATGAGCATTTACACTACAAGTGCTATGTGGTCGAAAGCATTCACAACCACCTTCGGATTAGTTCACCCAAAAATGAAAATTCTCTCATCTTTTTCTCACCCTCATGCCATCCCATATATGTATAACTTTCTTCTGCTGAACACAAACAAAGATTTTTAGAAGAATGTCTCAGCTCTGTAGGTCCATACAATGCAAGTGAATGGTGACCAGAACTTCGAAGCTCCAAAAAGCACATAAATGCAGCATAGAAGTAATCCATACAACTTCAGTGGTTAAATCAAAGTTCTCTGAAGCAATCTAATCGGTGTTGCGTGTGAATAGACTAAAATATATCTATTTTTTTTTTTCACTATAAGACTTGCAGTTGCAGTCTCTAGGCTTGATCATGGTTTCAAGCTCGATTACAATTCCTAGTGCTTGATGCATACAGAGCCCAAGATGGTGCTGTAGGAAGTGTAATCGAGCTTGAAATCATGATTGTGCTGATGTCAAGATTTATCGTGAAAAAAAAGAGTTATGTTTTAATCTGTTCTCACCCAGAACCGTTTAGATCGTTACTGAAGGATTACCATGGATTAAACCACTGGCCACTTATGGATTACTTTTATGCTGTCTTTATGTGATTTTTGGAGCTAATATTTTTTGGTCACTATTCACTTGCATTGTATGGACCTACAGAGCTGAGATATTCTTCTAAAAATCTTCATTTGTGTTAAGCAGAAGACAGAAAGTCATTCACATCTGGGATGGCATGAAGGTGAGTAAATGATGAGAGAATTTTTGTTTCTAGGTGAACTATCCATTTAAGTGGACAAATCACTCAATTTTTACAGTAGAATCAGTTCACACCTGTATTTCAAATGGATCGCCCAAAAAATAATTTAATACCAGCTGTAAACAGGGCCTAAAACAACTTACATTGGTGACCATCTGTACTGTTCTTTTTCCCAAACACAGAGATCCTTTTTGTCTGTTGACTCTTAAACTTCCCTGCTGGACCGATGACACACACACACACAGTTTCAAACTGTTTCATAATGACTTGGGTTTCTTTCACAGTGTCTGTGAGGTGAACAAGTGACCCCATCTAGTAATACTTTGGAAAGGAATAAACTCTTAACCAAATACAGAAGACTGTGAGGCTCTTTCACTCTCTGTTCCTTTACCCACACCCATAATGTCTAGTCATCTGGGATGAGGTCAGGAGGATGTTAATCAGAGAGTTGGCCATTAGATGGTGTGTGTGAACATATATGTGGGTGCTCCACAGGGTAATTTATGGGAAACAAGCACAAACAGCAGTTAAAGTGAAGGAGAGGAAGGGAGAGAGGAAGATGATGGAATAACTGGGTATCAAAGACAAACAACAGTGTCATTAAAGGAATGGTTCACCCATGTTAGTTTCAGTCACCATTCGCTTTCATTAGCATGGAAAAAAAAGGATGAAAGATAAAAGTGAATGGTGACTGAGACTAACATGCTTCCTAACATCTCCTTTTTGTGTTTCATGGAAGACAGTAAGTTATTTGGGTTTGGAACAACATGTTGGTGAGTAAATGATGACCGAATATAAATTTTGGGGTTAACTATTCCTTCAATACTTAACAACCACACCAAGAAACAGTCATTTAAAATGAAGCTGGGTCTTTTTGAAGTACTAGTATGACCAACTATTTAAGACTAAATGAAATGGCATTCACAACTCGTTTGTCTTTAAACAGAATATTCAGAATATTTCAACAAAAGTGAAACAGAATATTCAGTAGGAAATAATGTAACTCAGGGCTTGATTTTATCTATTGGAATTAGATTGGATTACAAAGGATGGACTGTGTTATTTATTTAGGCTGTAAATTGCAGTTTAATATTGAGTAACTTGTTTAGACACAGTATGACCAGTTATTTTGTCTATTTTTGCTCTGCTAATGAAAATGGTTCCAAAATGAAGCCAAAGCAAGATCAACTATCGCATGTCGTCAAGCATCGCAAAGACTGATAGTTTGTTTGGACCACCATAGACGCAGACAAGCGGAGTGATACATACAGGAAAGTTTCCCAGGGCTGTTATACTAAATATCAGCACTCTTTGAACAACACTTGTCCAATCAGATTAGAGGACCAGAACCAACTGTGGTATAATAATGGTTAGTATTACTTTTCCCCCCACTTGCATGGCCTTGGTTACATCAAAAAAACCAAAAAGTCAATTCAGAGATGGAAGAAGTTACAGTATTATCTTTTGCTGAAAGATTATTGAAACTTTTTTAGAATAACATTCATTAATGTATTGTCCATCATAAGATCAGGGACATTTATTAAGTAAAGGCATTTATATTCGCCTGTTCTGTTTTTTTTTGGTAATGCCATTGATTTGCTTAGTAATGATAATTTACAGTAGAATATTAGAGTAATATGTCTAAATGAGCGTTAACTGTTCATTTTGGTATAAGCCACTAGGATGGAAAGAAGCAAACAGCACCTGCGGGCCTACACTAAACACAAACAGTTCAATACAGCAGCTGCAGTAATGTGGAACTAAATCATTCAGGTGGAAACTCACTGAGAAACATTGGAAAAAGACAGACATTCATTTAAATGTGAAAGGGAGGTGTTCTGGGTGTCCCATCATGAAGCTCGTCTTCTGTGATGACAGATAACAGCAGAAACGTTCACTGTCATGATGATGTTCAGTGCTGGTGTGTTGCAATGGGTCTTCAACGGGAAAAATCAAATGTGCTTTAAGCATAGACACTAAGAGTAAGGGAGAGCTGTTCATATGTATAGACTGCAGTCATACTATGACAGCCGCAATCAGGATTGCTATGTGTAAAAATAAACAAGCTCAATTTAATTAAATAGTCATTTCAGTTTAGGCATAACTTGTAATGTGTAAGTGAGTGTGTTAACAGGGAGTGTTCATTAAGGATAGGTATTTCAATCAGTGCCCGCTAATGAAGTGGTAGATCACTGCTATTTTCTGATTGTAGTTTACATTTTTTATTCACCACACTTTGCCACTCTTTCTGCCATATATAAACAGAGGAAACTCATATGCGCACACACATGCTTGGTTTCCAGTTATTACACACAGGGGTCAGCAGAGGGCTGTTTTGTTTGAGAGTAACACTTTAAATACATTTTTAAATCTTTAATACAATTAATACATAATTTAAAGTATTTAATGTAAATAATGTAAATGTGAATTTTATTTTTAATATTTTTAGGTATCTTCAAAGCAGTAATTGGATATCCATTATGTCCATTGAAATAGTTAAGTGTAGTTATTAGAAAATAATATTTTATTTGAAATATTTCTGTGCTATTCATAACATCTCTTTAAAGAGAACTAGTGATTCTTTGCACGTTTTTTCTGTAAAAAGATATATGTGTCAGAATAGAATCTCTAAGTCTAATAATTAATTTATCATATCTGTAATATTAAAATGGAAAACCTACTAGGCAGCACCTTTTAGACACACATAAATAATATATTGAAATGTATAGTTATAACAATAAAATAACACTGAATTATTCAGGTGGGATTGACCAGTTTCAGGTACTCTGTGTGGATGCACAATAGAGATTGAAAAGAGTTTATTTGCATGTGAACGCTTGCTATTATGGGTGTCCTTTTAGGACCTTGCCTTTAGCATATTGTTTGGTGATGACAGGATTAGCTAAAGAAAAGCCATAAACCATAATGTTGCTTCAGCGTCAGTGTGCTGCCACAGCTTTACATCAAAAAGAGAACAGTGTACTTTGCATGTTGATGTTTGTGCAAGTTAAACCTTGCGGTTATTATCAATTAACCACAAATGGAACATATTGTGGAATAGTGAAACAATTAGTCGCATTAGACCATGTGTAGATTGTATGTTTAAAAAGTAGAAGACAGGGGACTTGTTAAAGCTGAGATATGGAACCAAATAACTTCCACACAGTGTGTAGTTTTAAGAGAAAAAAAAATGGAATGTGGCTTGTATCGGAGGAACTTTAAAGTTCTCACCATCTTCTTAAATTAATTCCTCTTTTGGCCTGTTTCCTTCTATGTTTAAGTAGTTAAAATGTCATTAATAAATACAAAATAAAGTCTGTGGTATTTAGTCTTAGTAGTGTTCTGTGTTCACCCTTCCGTTACCTATGAGCAATTAGTATGTTTCTCTTTGAGTCTGTTTGTGAATGTGTTTTTGTGCATTTGCAGAAAGGAGAAGCGTATTTACTCAGATCAGGTGTGCTGTTTGCACACAGTGTTAGTAGGGAGTGATTGGCGTAAGCTTTGTGTTTGCATTAGGATTAGTGCATAGCTCTAGCTATTTATAGAGGTATTGAACTGGGAAAGTTGCAGTGTGTATCGTGTTTTGTGTTCACTTGTGCTTAAAGTGGTATGAAAATGTCATCTAGGAGAGAATTTGACATTGTATGTGTGTTTGTAGATGGATATAACATGGCAAACACTGAAAAGAATGCAGGACTGAATGACACAGTGAAAGATGATACGTCTTTGGGGAAGTGTAGCTAATTAATCCTTTCTGATAACTTTTTTAACAAGGCAGTAGTTGCACTGTAGGAGACTTTGTGTAAAATTCAGCTTACCTTCCCTTTTTGCTAATCGGGTGTCTAGAGGATGCAAACGGTCTCACTTGCACAGACACACACAGAAAATTGCTGGTGTAAATCATTCCACTCGTCACCTGCAATGACGGACATCACTACCAACAAACAGAGCTTTATTCAACAACATAACATCTCGTTAAAAACATGGTTTTGATTTATCTAAATGACAGCATCTATGAAACTAGTGCACAGATGATTAATTATGAAAGATAAAAGTCTTTCAAAGACTGGAATACAGATGCAATTTAGAGAAGTTTGTAGCGACATGTTTTCCTACAAGCTTTTTCAGAGATGGTGAAATGCAGAACTGTAAAAAAAAAAAAAAAAAAATGTAATAAGGTTTTTTTCTTCTTCTCCCCAATAGACTAATTGTCACTTTTTTTATGGAGATTGAAACATCAACAACTATTCGTTTTTAACAGTGTTTATTTCAAATGTATTTATTTATAAAAAAACAAAAAACAAAAGTACAATTAAAACCACTTTATTATTAATGCCCCATCAAGAATATTACAAACATTGTAAGTTTGCAAGTTGTGTTGGCACTTTAAACATGCACTGGGCATTTGGGATATGCCACTTCTCATAGTCTATTTATGGCAAACAATTTGTGTTGTTGCTCTTATTTGAGTATGACTCACAAAATTTTGAAAAGAGATAACCCAATAAATGTGTCATCCTTGGCAAGTGGCTCCAAAAAGTGATGGCGGAATTAAACCTGGGCTTAGAGTATTAGCCTTCTTAAAAAAGAAAAGCAGTACATGTTTCCTTAAATTCTGGGACAGGATAAATAGAAATAGCTGAAAAATGACTATAATTAAATAATGTGGGTTAAGAAGGTACTTGGCTTATCAACATTTTTTATTATTATTATTATTATTATTATTATTATTTATTTGACTGTGACCCCACGATCTGAAAAGTATGTAATTCTTGGTGAATTCAGCCACACAACACTTGATTGAGTGCTGGAAAATAAGTTTACAGCATAAAAGCAGATATTACGCTGAACAATTCATCCTTTGTGCAGGTAAACGGACACATTGCTATCTCATGCCCTGCCCTAAGGGAGTTATCATTTGTTAAGAGAAGCAATTTGCATTTTGCATAATTATTAGCCTTTTCATGAGGTAATGACATATGCAAAGATGTTGAACGGAAAGAAGGAATAAAATGAAGGATTGTACAGTAGTTTGAATCATAGCATTAACAGAGATGTTGGCGCGAGTGACTGGAAGACTGGGATCGGGAAACATTCGGCGGCAGATTAGTATTAGTGTGTAACTCCAAAGTAAACTCTTAAAAATTGTTAATGACATTTTAAATTATGATGAATGTAAAGTGAACAGCTGAAATTCAAAAGCATAAGCTACCAGTTATCACATTTAACTGAGAAATTGTATTCAGCTTTGTTATTTTCACCTTTTGTTACATGCAGATTGGTGGAAAAATCCCAATCTCCACTTTGTGCTTTCTCGTTTACTGCAGAAGCCTCTTTAGTCCCTCTCTTCAGAATGATTCAGTCATGCAGATTGTTGCACTCTCCCTGGTGCCGCTTGTCTGCATGAACTTTAGAACTTGACTTTCCAACTATAAGATATACAAGGATTTTCTCTTGGTGTACTGTAAGTGCCGACACAATACAGACAAATGTCATGGTAAAAAAAAAAGATGAGTTTGTGTAAGGTCAGGGATGTTAATATTTGCATATAGCATGGATTCCTATTCTAGTAAGTCAATAAATCATTCAGTTAAACAACATATTGGTCAATATTATCATAAATATGTGGCTTGATTGCATCTGTCTTACATCATGCATATGTGCCAGCCTGAGGAGCCTTGGTTCTTCCCAAGGTTTCTTCCTTATCTACTAAAATATCTTAGGGAATGTTTCCCATGCCACTGTCATTTGCTAGTGTATAGTGAGAACACAGACATACATAGGGCAAAAAAAAATTATATGGAAATGAATTGGCTTTTTAGATAGAGATATACTAGAAAGAGTACATAATTAAAGCTATTCATAGCTTTGAAACATTGGCATCGTCCCTCAAAATAAGCAAGCACTCGCATTTGATATTGTAGTGTTTTTTGTTAGTCTGAAGCACATCATGCCCAGCATTTTTAACGCGCAGGCGTCCTGTCTTTTTTTAAGTGGATGCTTGGTGATATTGATCTTGGCACATCAGTTTGTGCGTTGTCAGTGTTTCAACACTGTTTAGTATGTGTGTAGGCTTCTTGACGCACAGACAAGCACACACAATACCTCAAATCATTCTTTCAAGTTCCTAAATGACAGCACTTGTCAACTGGGATGACATATGTGCTCTGAATGTGTGTGTGTGTGTGTGTGTGTGTGTGTGTGTGTGTGTGTGTGTGTGTGTGTGTGTGTGTGGGCGGATTTGGGTGGTTTACGAGGGCATTTTTTTTAGGTTAGAAATTGGTAATTACAAGGGTATTATGCTATAAACGTGGTTTATGAGGACATTTTTAGTGTCCCCATAATTCAAATAGCTTTAAAATCATACTAAACAATTTTTTGCTTTTTTTTTTTTAAATGTAAAAATGCAGAACGTTTTTTGTGAGGGTTAGGTTTAGGGGATAGAATCTATAGTTCTTACAGTATAAAAATCATTATGTCTATGGAGAGTCCTCATAAGGATAGCCGCACCAACGTGTGTGTGTGTGTGTGTGTGTGTGTATGTGTGTGTGTGTGTGTTTGTTTGTGCTTGTGTAAGAGAGCTGGTTTAGTCAGAGATCGCTCACATGTGGTAGCTGTTAGTAGTGACTGACCGATATGGGTTTTTTAATTGCCGATGCCGATATCCAGAATGCAGGGTGGCCGATGCAATGCCGATATATAACACAATTTAATGTAGTAAATAACATAAACATAAAATTTCTAAAAATAAAAAACCTTCTTATTTAGCACTATATTTACTCAATTTCACACTAAACTTTAACTTTGTAAAAAAGAATCTAAAAAAATTATATTGTGTTTTAAATGATAGATAGCAGATTCTTCTGATTTCTTTTTAGTCATCAAATTTTAGTAATTTATTTGCACATGAAGAAATTGCTAATATATTAGGAAGAACTAAATAACAGTACATACAGTAGTCCAGCAACCATAGATGGCATGTCCACATTAGCAATCGCATTTTCTCAAAAAATACAGAATCAAACCAATTGTACATACAGCGCATAGTGAATAAGACATTTACATATAGCACACGTGAAGCACTTTTACCTTGAAGTTGCACCAGAGAATATTTAGCAGAGACAGGCCACTTCTATTAAAATGAATGGGAGAAATTAGAACGCTCAACTGCAGCCAACGGTCAACGGATGTAGATAGGAAGTCCCGCCTTACAGGTAAAAGAGCCAATCACCTTTTAGATACAGACATCGCCTGTCAATCAACTCGAGAACGCGCATCCGCATTAGCTATGAAAGCTGGAAAATTGCGTTTTTTAGCCTAGTCTGAGGTAAAGAAGCCCCATTTATGATACCAGTGTTGTCAGATTTACTGCTGATTTGAAATATGTTCTTTGATCGTAATCTTGACCGACCGTTTTGGAGATTTCCCCATTCAAGTAGATGGGAGCTGCACCGTCATGACTAGAAAAAGCCTCCCGAGAGCATTCCAAACATGGCCGACAGTGGACTGACTTGCTAGAAAGACTTTGGTTGCACTCACTCGCTCATGGGGATCCAGCGCGAGCCTCAATCTCCTGACAGTTTAAACGGCCTGGATCGCCTGCTTGGATTGTCATCATGATTTGTGAATAAGAGGAACTTTTGATCCTGATCCTGAAGTTTTGATTCTGGCTGATAGAATATGTGCTTTAGAGGAAGATATTAGATGAGCGCTGGACGGGAAGAAAACTCTGGATTTTCATGAGGTTCGTGAAATACATCTGTTTAAATTAGATATCTGCATATTTGCAAACTGTATATAATAGAAGGTTTATTTATATTTGCGTTTTATTATTAGAAAAGTGACAGGGAACTGTTGAGGAGAGACCGTTAGAATACGTGCTTCAGAGGAAGATTTATATTAGTTTGATTGATATTTGCCTTTTTATCATTAGACAAGACATTTAAAAGTTACAGGGAACTGTTGAGGAGAGAGGGAGAATGAAACAGGCAAGTGTCTGCCGTGGCTCTGATATGCGGACCGTTTAAATGAGACTGTGTTGCACACCGGTCTATTATTGTAGTAACACGATGGCATGTAACAAAACGAACCATGAATGGTCATTAACATGTCTCAGTCACTTCACATGCAAGCAGGTGATACTCGGCACCCTCAAGAAACAAATTGGCCAAAGGGGAAAATTTATCGGCTGATGCGATAATTAAAAAAGTCAGAATATCGACCGATTTATCGGCCTCTGCGATATATATCGGTCGACTACTAGTTGTTAGTTGTTGTCAGCACAAGGTTAACTGTCAGGAACTGAACAGTACCTTGTGTGTGAGTGTACTGTTCTCAAGTAAATGAAATGGCATGATGAAAAACGTTTGGCTCCATTATATGGACTGCATTACACTCATCACTTCAGAAGTGTTTGTCTTGTTTTAAAAAAAAAAAAAATTATGCCTTTGCTGTATTTGTGAGCTCTAGTAATGTGCCATACAGTAAGAATCACAGATTTTGTGTTTGTTTGTGTTAAAATAAGCCACGTGCAAATTGTACAATGACTTTCAAGGTGGTCAACTTTTTAGATTGCTATAGAGGTAATTATTTGCATGCAAATTGTTGAGGTTTTTCTTGCACAACCCAAATTGTACCTTGTTGTCCCAAACACAGATAGCCAAAAGTCTAAATCATTTTAAAACAGAATCTGTGATACACTTTGGTATTTAAATCAATTATAAAGTAATTAAATAATGACAGCAGTTATGTTTGGACTTGAACAACTTAAACATTGTTGGAAAATTAGGCTACTTGTGTAAAATTAAAGTGTTCTGGGTTGACAGGACACCCAAAGCTCAGTTGACAGCATTTGTGACATAATGTTGATCTCAACAAAAAAATATTTAGACTATTACCTCTTTTATTTAAAAAAAAAAAAAAAAAAAAAAAATCAGTAAGGCATTTACAATTGAGGTGTATGGGCCAGTCCATAATCACTTAAATAGTGACTGTTTCAAAAGTATAACTACAAGACGCAAAGACTATACTGGTTAGTTCATTTTAGTGAGATAAATTTGCTATCCAAACCTATCTGTAAGGTTAGATCCGACATTACAACTTTGTTGTCATGACAACAAAAGCATGTAGCCCCTGTATTAGATAAAACTTGATTTTGTTAGTTAGTGATTTTATCTCACTTAAATCATATAAATCATGTTAACGTGTAATGTTTACATCTTGTGGCTAGACTTGGGAATGGATGTGCATTTTAGCATTTAAGGATTGGCCATATTCACTTCCACAGTAAGTGTCTTATTGTAACCGTGATTCAAAATTATTTTTTGTGGTAACAATCAACATTATGCTAAAAAGATGTGGATTGTATTGAAACATTCTTTAAAAACTCTACTAGCACATGTTCTTTTTAGATTAAGACCCCCCTTTAATTTTTATTTGTTTTGATGTTATTTTTGGGGGGCCCATCTGTAATTCACAACCTGAAAATATGTCTAATAGAAACATAATAAATGTTCCTATTTGTGGCTATAACAAAGCTTTAATTTTACAAGAATGGAGACAGTTTAGGGACGATCTGTAACAGGCTAAATGATTTCCTAATTATGCACATAGTCATGGTTTCTTCATCTCCCCACTCCCTCTCTCTGTTCTCTCACACTCAAGCTTGTGTGCGTTCTGCGATTACCAAGACAACTTATGCCTGGGGCAACCCCAACCGCAGCCCATAATGATCCAGGCTGTTGCCATGTTTACATGTGTGTTTATGTTTGAGGGAACGAGTGAATGATGAGGTGAGCATGTCTGGTTGAGCAAGGAGTCGAGCGAGGGAAGTTGGTGTCATCTCAAGCATAGATTTAATTAGCTGATGAATTCCAATCCTGACATGCTGAGTGTAGGAGTAGTATCGACGGAGGGCGGTAGCTGTATTAAGAGAGAAGGTAAGGTAGTGCTGCTGAGAGAGAAAGGGTGTTCGCTTGTGCACGAATCGCCCTGGGCAACGGGGACTTTCCCATTGTCAGACATAAAGCCCCCTGACATTTCCAAGTTACTGTGAAAACGTGAAGAATTCCTTTCGCAACATAATTTTCTGCGAGTCTTCCACTGACTTTGGATAACGGGCACAATGCGGTTGCACTTACATAAACAACAAAATCACTGTAATTTCCATGTCTTTTCTTAGCCTACAAATGCAAAAAGGGAGCAATTTGATATATTGGGCACTCGGGTTTCATTTTGCCCCAGAGTTTTGGGCGATGGAGCGGTCATCGATGTAGAGAATAGACACATAAAGAGTTGGGTCCTAACCAGTGTCATGATCGCCAGATGGTAATTTTAAGGGAATGGAGGTCGGCTGGAGGGCCCTCATTTCAGGAGTGGTGGCGGCCTTTGAAGAAGGGTCATTTAAAAGACTGGGGAAATTTAACTTTTTTGTGGGGAAATGGGGCAGATATCTGGCTTTTCTGGATGTGTGATTGTAAATTTTGTGTGTGTGTGTGTGTGTGTGTGTGTGTGTGTGTGTGTCTATAATCATGTATGACCGCTGGGATGTTGTTGGGGGCCAGGGTGGGGTTGGGGAGGGGGAATAGTGGGTGTTAATTGTTGATTCTGTGTATATATGTTTTGATTTTCTGTGTTGTGAATCAATAAAAAATTGTTAATCTGAAAAAAAAAGGGAGCAATTTGGAGTTCACAGCATGCACTGCAACAACGATGCAGTGGCTACTGCTACTAGAAGCAGCTGGAACAACCAAATAACAGTATCTGTGTTCCTCTAATAGCTTTATTTTGGCATATTTATACCATCAGTCAATCAGACAATTTAAAACCTTGCTGTTTAAGTTTGGAGAAAACAATGCCCCAAAAAATGAAAATTGCTTGCGGCGTGCTGAGATGCCTTGAAACCTCTCCACACAATCTGACGACATAAATATACTTGTACTTGACAGAAACATGTCTCTCTCAGTTCTAACTGGTATGATTGAATGTTTTGGCTCGGCGTTAAGAGCATGTTTGCACAGTCCAGGAAACTTAAAGCTAATTATCCCAGCAATGGTAATGATAGCTACTGGAGTACTGCCAAGCCATACAGCTAGAGTCAATCCATGCGCAGTATTAGATGGATTATTTGAAAATGATGCGAAATTGCGTGGCGAAGGCATTTGAATATTGTTTCAGTCTCACAATAATCAGATGTCAGTCTCTTTTGTTTTCACACTGAGGTGTGGTTACAGATGCGCACTCTGGTATTTTGGTACTAAATCGATCATGCAACAGGGTTTGTCTCGATGGAAAAATGTGTAGGTGTGATTCTAAAAAGTGTGTGTTAAATTTAAGGAACAGGTTAGATTGCTCTCTCTCTTGCTTTCTCCTGCTCTCTCCCTGTCTCTCTCTCTCTGTCTTTTGCTTTCTCTCCCTATCTTTGACATCTCAGTTTCAGTAAGGGATTCCCCGGATTTCTTGTGTTTAGGGATGATTATGTCTGAACTCATTAAATTAGAGCATAGACCTTTCTCTCTCAAACACACACATTCACATTGTGCAGTAATTCAGTCGTATGATATTACATCAAGGTTCAGCAGCCAGTTGCCATGAAGCTCTTAAGTAAAGAAAACCCTTTGTAACAGTACCCTTACAATTATCACTAAGGGCTTTCTTTAAGGGGTTTGTTGCATCTGGGAACAGATTGTCTGTTCAAGATCACTTCTGTTTGTGTAATCAAGTTGCAATACAATACACTACTAACTGCACACAGAACAATTGCAACGTTATCAGATATTATTGATCATTTGGTTGTTTGATCAAGTTTTCACAAACTGGATATAACCTTTGATGCTCTGTGTTTTCCATTAACATCAGAACATGCAACTGTGTGCAAACAAAGACACTTGATATCAACCATCATCACAAAAAATCGATTTAAGAAATCCTTCTCTCAGTTTAGAGGTTATTATGCTGAATTTAATTATCTGACTTTTGCTTATTTTCTTCTACTATATTTTCTTCTAATGCTGACCGGTAGGTTTTAAACAGCAGGACTCCACACCAAGGACTTTTTCAACAAATAATTAATGTTTTTATTTGCAATAAAGCTGGAAATTTTACAGCTTTAATGGAACTCTGCTATAAATAATGGCAAACAGTCTGAGAAATTACTGATTTGTTTATAATTTTTAACCCATTCTAAATGATGCTTTTTTGTGTCTGCTAGCCAGATAATGTATTAAATAAGCAGAATTCAGCATTACAGAAGCCAAATGTTTAAGACTACTTGATATGAAAACACATATACAATATCAATGAATGTAAGGTGTACTGCTGAAAATGCTGGACCGGCCTGATAGGGCAAGTGACACTTCTGACAGTTGGCCCGAAACTCTCACATTGGCCTTGAGCCATCCTTATTGCTTAGCCCTGAACATTTATGAACAGTTACTGAATTAAATCTTTACATTTACTCATTATTTTAAGAATTTGCCCTTGTATGGTTGTCTCATGCGTATGCGTTGCATTGTGTCTGTCAGATCTCCTTTGACCTGGCCGAGTACACGGCTGACGTTGATGGGGTGGGTACCCTCCAGCTGCTTGATGCAGTGAAGACCTGCGGTTTAACTGACAACGTCCGCTTCTACCAGGCCTCCACCAGCGAGCTCTATGGGAATGTGCAGGAGATTCCCCAGAAAGAGACCTCCCCATTTTACCCACGATCCCCTTATGGTCAGCACATTCACACTTAAACCTATAGCTCTAAAAACATACAGAATCTTTCTTTAATTTTATACAATCATAAAATAATAGGTGTGTGAGAGTTAATGATATGTTATTAATGTGTTATTATGGTTTTATAACACAGTGTTGCAACAGTCATGGATAGTCTGGAAATGGGGGGAGACTTGCCTGGAAAAGGAAATTCATTAAGGAAATTAATAAAATCTTAAGATTTATGCAAATGTCATGGAAATTTCTATAGTGAATTTAATTTTTAGTTTTGTTCTGCAATAACATATTCCAATGCCTAGATATTACTCTTAGTGAGTGTTTATGTAGAGTAATAATTCAAATCTCAGAACTTTTTTGTCTTATTGGAAACATTTGTACACTAAATATAACTATTTAAATATATTAAGTCCAGTGATTTGGTTACTGAAATAGTTTTATCTCTACCTCCCTTTCTCTCTCTATTTTGGTCTTTTCTTTTCCTCAGGTGCTGCTAAGCTCTATGCATACTGGATAGTGGTGAACTTCAGGGAAGCCTACAACCTTTTTGCTGTGAATGGGATCTTGTTCAATCATGAGAGTCCTAGAAGAGGTCAGAGTTTAACACGAACACACACACACTACACAAAATTTCCCCACCTCCTAAGATGCCTCCTTTTGGCCCAAATTTAAGGCAACATCACACATAACCTTCATACAAGCTTAGCAAAATATATCCATCCAAAGAATCCACAGAGACAAAAAATTATTATAAATACAAGTTTATTTTATTCAGAGTTGAAAAGTATCAGGAATCAGTTTGTGATACCTGAAATTATATATATATATATATTTATATAAAATTAAAAAAACATTTGTCATTTATTGTTTCACTCTATATACTTTAGTCAGGGTAAACCATATTTATTTATTTTTGTGCATGAAATCGGAGCATTTAGGGATAGGACATTAAGATATTACAACCCATTGAACAGTCTGTACATCTATCCCCTCACAACCTCGTTTTCATTCATGAAAAATTAAATAGTGTCTTCCCTGACTAAGGTCCATAGTTGTGTCTGCTACGCTTGTTTTTTTATGCTTATTAGAATATCTACTCGCAGCTAGATGCGTGAGTGTTACTGCCTTTTAAAGATCATTTCATTTCAGTTCTATTTTGATTAGAATTAGTTGACAGCTGCTCATGTAGGCATTAGACTGCAAGTCAGGACATCAAAACAGTTCACTGTATTTTTCCGAAAAAGTCTGGGTAGTATTATATAATAGCCACTCTGAAGACTACAGTAAAGGAAATGATGCAAGAGTCCAAGGAGAATGCTGTTTGTGTGGCCTGCCGGTGGTGTCTCATTGTGATTGGTTTCCGGGGATGTATCATGACATGACATGTGGTAAAGGGTGCAGCTATGACATCTTCTCAACAACAGAGTTTTGTTGTGTGCCGCCACCCTCCCCTCACACCCACCACCCAAGAGCGCAAGAACAGCAGTGATGTCATCTACTAGCATTAGCAGTATGTGTATGTGGCGAGGATTGTTAAAACAGTGACAAAAACAAAGTCATGCACGTCTGTGCTCTAAATGAATTATAAATGCATTCTGAAACTAGACAAAATTACAAAAGATTTGTGTATGTGTGTATGTGTGTGCACAAACTTAGCTTTACTTTGGAGACAAATTTGTTTTCTTCTAGGGGTAGGTTTAGGTTGGTCTAGTAATTATTATTAGCTTTATATAAAGACAAAAAAAGTCTATTGTATGTCCTCCTTTATACAGCCAAGTAAATGTGGGTAGGTTTACTGGGTTATAGTTTAGGGGCAAATTTCTAAATCCAACAAAACCTACCTTTGGGGACATTTGGGGGATATTGTCAAGTGGGAAAACAAATCATACATACATAAAAAAAAAATATTCTGAAAATGCAGAGGGTTTTCTATTAGGGGTAGGGTCATAGTTAGTCTGTAGTAATTGTTATTAGATTTGTATAACATCAATAGAAGTTTATGGGATGTCCTCCTTAGACAAGTAATTATGTGTGTCTGTGTGTTTAAGGAAAATGAGGAGAGAGGGAGTACAGGGGTGGAGGAGAGTTAAAGATAGCTAGACAGGGAGAGAGATGGATAGGATAGTGTGAAAAAGAAAGCCAACTTCATTTCCTGTCCGAACGGCGTGGTCAGACAGCCTCCCATCTTTGGGCGGACCTGCCATGATGAGTTAATCTGGTTTGGAATTTAGTTAGGAATTTTCACCCCTCAGCTGGTATCCACTTCCACCAATAAACAAACCGGCTCCAAAACAGTGTTTATGAAAGATGAGGAGAAAAAAATATTCTGTTGTAAATCCACCATGGAGTGTACAGAACAAAACAATCCTCATGTACTGTGAGCTATGGAGGGGAATTGTAAGGAATCTAACAATTATTGGTTCAGATTCCGGTTCCTTAAAGGCATAGTTCACCCAAAAATGAAAATTAATTTTCAAGAATATTTTTCATCAATATTTCAGCTCTGTCGGTCCTCACAAGTTCACAGGGTACCAAAATAAAAAAATAAAATAGATAAATCAAAGTTAAAAAAAAAATCAAAAGAAGAAGAATATGAAAGTAGAGATGGATAGTAAAGAAGTACCAAAATTTGGATCTGTTTCTCACCCACACTAATCCAGTGGCAGGCTGTGCATTTAAAGTCTACGCCTTCAGTGTGATTCATGCCATTAAGAAAACACAGTTTCACAATGAATAAGACATCCTATGCCTTTGGGCATCATACATTATGTCACAGCTAACTAATAATACCAATTGACATTTTAGAAACACGTCCAAGCACGAAAGCCAGAACTTGAAACGACACTTAATGCTCAAGTAAGCCTAATTTTAACTGCAGCATGACTGTTTTGTGAAATAAACGTCTCCTGAACAGACATTCAAAAATCATAATTTTTCATATGAATCTACCAAGGAGGTCTATAATACCTGGAAAAATCTATCTAATAATATCTGCGATTTAAATGTTGCTCACAATAAATTTCGTTTCGTCAGGGTACACGATTATGCTGCGTTCCATTCAAGTTGGATGTGGGATATTCCTACTTGATATCGCCGACCATAAATGCATTACATTCCCTGATAATCGGAAGATGACATTTAAGGAAACAAAACTGCAACACTCCCATTAGCTTAGCAAGGGTTTGACTCTCATTAAAGATGTCTTCTAGAAACCCAGCTGATAAACAATGCTGCAGCACTAGCATTTGTGCTTCAGGTGTATGATTATCAAAAGAGATTATAATGTTTTATACACCTGTTTCTGCAAGCATTTGTTAAACAAGCTTTAATATCATGTAATGTGGAAACAAACTCATTTATCGATATTACTTAATAAAGTGATGTTTATCACTTTGTATATCTCCCTGAGTGTCAACATGTTTGTGTGACATCATGCCCCTGCATCGCAGTGAAATCGGAGTTGAGAATTTCTGCACAAGCCTACAAGTTTTAATTCAAATCAAATCAAATTCAAATCACTTTTATTGTCACACAACCATATATACAAGTGCAATAGTGTGTGAAATACTTGGGTGCAGTTCCGAGCAACATAGTAGTCATGACAGAGATGGGACATATACCAATTTACAATAAACATGAGGTTTACAACACAATTTAAAATCTAATATACACATAATTACACATAACACAATATACAAAAAATAAACATACAATGTACAGCATACAATAAACACAATATAGAATACACATTATACAGTAAAAAAAAGTATATATAGTATATATAAAATGTACAGTAGGTTGTATTGTACTGTACTGACATTCAGGGTGTCGGTTGATAGTAAGTTGCCAGTGTGTTGTTAAGAGAGAATATAATATAATAATAATATAATTTATGACAGTCCGATGTGAGATATAAGAGTAAGTGTAATAAAGTGCAGTGCTGATGTATTTTGATCGTGGGAGATCAAGAGTTCAAAAGTCTGATTGCTTGGGGGAAGAAGCTATCATGAAGTCGGCTGGTGCGGGTCCTGATGCTGCGATACCGCCTACCTGATGGTAGCAGTGAGAACAGCCCATGGCCCGGGTGGCTGGAGTCTCTGATGATCCTCCGAGCTTTTTTCACACACCGTGTGGTATATATGTCCTGGAGGGAGGGAAGCTCACCTCCGATGATGTGTCTGGCAGGTCGCACCACCCTTTGCAGTGCTTTGCGGTTGTGGGCGGTGCTATTGCCGTACCAGGCGGAGATGCAGCCAGTCAGAATGCTCTCTACAGTGCAGGTGTAGAACCGTGTGAGGATGTGGCGGTTCATTCCAAACTTCCTCAGCCATCTCAGGAAGAAGAGGCGCTGATGAGCCTTCTTCACAATGGCTTCAGTGTGGATGGACCATGTGAGTTTCTCAGTGATGTGGACATCCAGGAACTTGAAGCTGCTGACTCTCTCCACTGGTGCTCCATTGATGGTGATGGTACTGTGTTCTCTATCTCTTATCCTGAAGTCCACCACAAGCTCCTTTTTCTTACTGATGTTGAGGGAGAGGTTGTGCTCATGACACCAGTTTGTCAGAGTGTGCACCTCCTCTCTGTAGGCTGTTTCATCATTGTCAGTGATCAGACCTACCACCGTCATATCATCAGCAAACTTGATGGCATTGGAGCTGTGTGTCCAGTGTTGAGGGTCAGTGATGAGGAGATGTTGCTACCCATTCTAACCACCTGGAGTCTGCTTGACAGGAAGTCCAGGATCCAGCTGCACAGCGAGCTGTTTAAGCCCAGAGCCCGGAATTTCTCATCAAGCTTGGAGGGCACTATGGTGTTGAATGCTGAGCTGTAGCCTACAAACAACATTCTCGCATAAGTGTTCTTTTTTCCAGGTGGGAGAGAGCAGTGTGTATTGTAGATGCAATGGCACCATCGGTGGAGCGGTTGTTGTGGTAAGCAAACTGCAATGGGTCTAGTGATGGAGGCAGCACAGAGCAGATGTAATCTCTGATTAGTCTCTCAAAGCATTTGCTGATGATGGGGGTCAGAGCAACAGGACGCCAGTCATTTAAGCAAGTGATTTTGGATTGCTTTGGAACAGGCACAATGGTGGACGTTTTAAAGCATGTGGGGACTACAGACAAAGAGAGGGAAAGGTTGGAAATGTCCGTAAAAACACCAGCCAGTTGGTTCGCGCACGCTCTGATGACGTGGCCCGGAATGCTGTCTGGACCTGTGGCTTTGCGGATATTCACCTGTCAGAAGGATCGTGTTACATCCGCTACAGAGACGGAGAGTGAACTAACCTCTGTAGCTTTGGCCGCGAGAGCTTTCTCCGCGAGGGCGGTGTTATTTCCCTCGAAACGAGCATAAAAAGTATTTAGCTCATCCGGGATAGAGGCAGCGGTGTTCACGGCGGAGTTTTTATTCCCTTTAAAGTCTGTGATGATATTAATTCCCTGCCACATGCTTCTAGAATTGGTGGTGTTGAACTGTCCTTCAAGCTTGGTCCTGTACTGACGTTTTACTGTTCTGATAGTTTTTCGGAGGGCATAACTGGCTTGTTTATGCTCCTCCGCGTTCCTGGAATTAAAAGCGGAGGTCCGCGCATCAAGTGCCACGTGAACATCGCTATTAATCCAAGGTTTCTGGTTCGGGTAGATCCATATTGTTCTGGTCGGAACGACATCTTCTACGCTCTTTCTGATGAAACACATTACGCTATCAGCGTAAAGCTCGATGTCGTCATCAGAGGCGGACCGGAACATCTCCCAGTCCGTGTGATCAAAACAATCTTGTAGCATAGAGTCTGATTGGTCCGACCAGCACTGGATCGTTCTGAGGGTGAGTGCTTCCTGTTTCGGTTTCTGCCTGTAAACGGGCAGAAGCAGAATGGAAGAGTGGTCCAATTTGCCAAATGGTGGGCAGGGGAGGGATTTGTAGCCATCCCGGAAGGGAGTGTAGCAATGGTCCAAAACCCGGTCCCCTCGTGTGTTAAAACTAATGTGTTAGTGGTATTTTGGTGCGACTGATTTGAAACTGGCTTTATTAAAGTCCCCGTTCACAATGAACGTGGCCTCAGGGTGCGCGGTTTCCTGCTACCTTATAATCCCATACAGTTCCTTGAGTGCCCGGTCTGTGTCGGCTTGTGGCGGGATGTGCACAGCAGTGATAATGACCGCTGTGAGTTCCCTCTGTAGCCAGAATGGTTGACACAGAAGCATGAGAAATTCCAGATCAGGAGAGCAGAAAGACTTGATAGAATGTATGTTCCTCTGATCACACCAGGATTTCTTGATCATAAAACATACACCACCACCTCTGCTTTTACCTGAGAGGTCTTTCGCTCTGTCCGCTCGGTGCACGGAGAACCCTGGGGGTTCAATGGCTGAATCTGGAATCTCAGCAGACATCCAAGTTTCCATAAGGCAGATAATGCAGCAGTCCCTCGTCTCTTGTTGGAAAGAGATCTGTGCTTTCAGCTTGCAGAGCTTGTTGTCCAGAGACTGAACATTTGCCAGTAGAATACTGGGTAGCAGGGGTCGATTTGCATGACGTCTTACTCTGATGAGAACGCTGGCTCTGTTTCCCCTTTTCCTTTTGCTTTTTCGCGGCCGGGCTGCCCAGACAAAGGGCTTCGCTGGCGTGTTTGTAAACAGCGGGTCGGCATTGAGGAATTTGAAGTCCGGTTTACGGTGTGTAATTGCAGAACCAATGTCCACATGTGTTTGTCTGTTGTAGACAATAAGGCAGACAACATCCAAGACAAAAAACATAAGAATTGTAAACAAAACAAACAAAACACTACAATGTTGTGTCGGAGCTTGCAATGCAGCAGCCATACTCGGCACCATCTTGAATTCTGACTTTAAGATGCATTCCATTGCACTTTTCCTAGTAGGAAGTTGTAAAATCCGACTTTCCGAGTTGAATGGAACGCAGCACTACTTTTCAAAACTTGACACTGAATGCTCCAGCAGCATAATTTACACTTAGAAAACTCCTGATGTTGCTATAACAATGCAAAAAGCACTTACCAATTTACTTGAAGTGAAAATCAGTCCTCCTTTCCTGTTTAATAAATTAAGCAATCACATGGTCATGCAGAACATCTCGTGTTTTTAAATCCATAAGGATCTCTTTCTCAACGGCAGTACCAGCAGTAATGACAGCTGACTTGTCAGACAGCTTGATCTTACGCTTAAAGCATGATTGCGTCACTCAAGGCCAGCTAGAAGGCCTCGACCGGGACATATTCTAAAGATCACACCCACCAAGCACAAATAAATCAATCTGATTGGCTGATGAATCTGACAATCTGACTTTAGTTGCCCATTCTTTTGCACTGTTGAGGGATTCTGAAGAAATTCTGAAGGCCTGAGGGGTGGAGCTCAGACTCACATGCTGCTTTGGGCATGCCATTTGTGAAACAGTTGTCACACTTTGCTTGTAAGCATCAAGGAATAAATTCTGACTGGATAAACTTTTCATTTTTCTCTATTTGTTTGTAGATTAATTAAGAGTGGAAAGCGATTCAAAATACATAGGTAAAAAGGTGATTGAGAATGAAAGGATGAAAAATATGTATTTATTTGGCATGTTAGGCCAGCAGAGAAGGCTTTGCTGGCCCTGAGAATTCACCACTGCACTAATCATATCGCTTCTAAAGACATGGATTTAATCACTGGAGTTGTATGGATTACTGTTATGCTGCCTTTATGTGCTTTTTGGAACTTCAATATTTTGGTCACAATTCACTTGCATTGTGTGGACCTACAGAGCTGAAATATTCTTCTAAAATTTTAATTTGTGTTCAGCATGAGAAAGAAAGTAATACGCATGTTGAATGGAATGAGGTTGAGTAAATGATAAGATCATTTTCATTTTTGAGTGAACTATACCTTTAAAAATTCCATTTTTGGTTCTTTTAGCACTTTTGAGGAAGAAATATTTGGAAACAATAAATGCAATTCCTATTGCTTTTGTTTCCCTCAGGGGTCGTTTTCCAAATGATATTATTTCAAATTACATTCAGAAAGTTTTCAGAAATTGCACTTAATACAAGAAAACTCAATGTTTGTTTTTAAATGCACAGTCAGCCTGTCAGTCAGTACGTTACATGCGCAGTTATGATTGAGCTACAGTCAGTTTTTGCATAGTCTAGCTACAGTCTTCTTCAGTCTGTCCAAATATACATGATGCAATGCGTATCGCGTAATTGAACATTTGAAGGAAGAACATCAGGTGAGCTAGTGTACAACTGCAAGGCCAATTGTGGTCCAATTAATGTGTATACATGCTGGACAAAGTCGAGTGAGAATTACATTATCTAAGTCTGTTAGTCTGACTTTGCAAAAATCAGACTGGTACAATTCCATTCTGACTAAATTGTTTACATTACATTTTAAAAAGACGAATTGTTTTAGTCCAACTGAAGTCAAACTTTTAAAGTACATGTAAGCTTACTTCAGATCTACAGTATACTAGGCACATAACACAAAGCATTCTTGGTTCATTTTGAGTTGGACATGATAAAGACTTGTGGTGTAGTTAGTGAGTCAGTTATTCTGTAAATCATCTGAATGATTCATATATTTTTTTGAATCAAAAGAGCTGGAGTCAATCTCTCAGGAATCAGACTACACTGATTACACTGTAGATAGTACAGAAACACTGTCAGTAGTATATTTTTATTACAGTTGAGCATTTTTATATGGTTTTCTGAATGCATTGGTGGAAGAATGCATGGGCAAGAAAGTCATTCAGTTACGGTTTTAAAAAAAATAATATGGAACCGTTTCTTTAAATAAGAATTGGCTCTCAGTTCCCAACCCAATTGTGAGCATGTGAAAGCATTCTCACTTTGACACCTATTCAGGTCTGTATATCTAAGAACAGAGTGTAGTTCCAGATGAGAGAAAGACCCATGCCAGTCAATCAGATGACATCTAAGGCCTCCTCAATTACGCACTCGTCTATCATTTTTTTTTTCTCACGTTCTCACTCTCCTGTTGAAAGAAGAACGTTTTAAAAAGATAAACCTTTCCAGGTGAGAAGGACTGCACCTGTATGTTGTCAAAAGACCTCTCATCTATCTCACACACATGTATGCACACGTACACACTGCTGGATGAGCTGGGAGATGTTTTGCCCTTTCACTCCTCATCAACCCACCTCACACACCTGTGTTTGTGTTGTCATGTTGTCATGGCAACAAAGAAGGGAAGTGATTGAGATGCTCCTTTTAATGTCTCAAATTAAACATCTCTCCTTACCTTGTATCTCTCGCTTTCCGTTTCTTACTCCGTCTCTCTCTCTCACACACACACACACTCCCACATGCACTCCAAAGTTGGCAGAGTCAACAATTTTTCACATTTGATACTGCAACTTTGCCAGTTCTGTTCTGATAGTGAGCAGGATGCTGGTGTGTGTGTACATGTTTTTTTTTTTTTTCTTTTTTCATTCATGTAATCCTCTGATTCAAGAATTATTAAATCACAAATCCAAAAATATCTTAAAGGGACAGTTCACCCCTTTTGGAAAACAAAAAGAGATATTAGGCAGAATGTTAGCCTAAGTCACCATTCACATTGTATGTACAAAATATGCAATGGAAGTGAATGGTCACTGAGACAAAATTCTGCCTACTTTTCTCCATTCTGGTTTGGGACAACTTGAGGGTGAGTAAACTATGTCAGAATTTTACTTTAATATTGCACATAGTCATTGTCAAATATTTTATTATTAATTTTTCCAAAATGTATTTTGCTTCAGATGGGTTAAACAAACATCTGGAGACTAAACGATATCCAGTGGAAGTCTCTGAGCGTTTAACTGGGTGTACATCCGCATGAGTGTGTGTTCAGACATGTGTCAGGAGACAGGAACAGGGCCTTGTACTGACAGTAGTTTTTTCACGTGCTGGAAATATCTGAGTGTCAATGACTGATACACCAGACATCTTGACTGCACTTTATTTCCACCTGGTTTGGCAGAGCATCTTTCCATCCATTACAAACTTCGCATAGATACTCAACGTTATCCCTGCTCATTACTCTTCAAATGTGCACTGACAGCGCCAGGGCACCTTCCACCGTCAACACGCACACCTGCAGATCTACCGCCTTTTTTGAGGCTTTGCCGCACTCCTATCCGCATAATCACGGTCAAAATGAGCCCCAAACTGGGTTGTTTTAGACTTGAAGAGAGCAGGCTGTGGTCGACTCCCTGCGACTCTGCTCCTCATCACGGCTTCCCACCGTGCACTAAGAGACGGCCTAATTATACTCCAACTGGAAACAGGAGCCAGTGCGCGGAAATGGCCAGTCCTGGACTTTTAAACACACACTTGCACACAGACGCATAGTCGGGCCATTATTGCGGACCACGGTCTGGTCAATCTGCCTCTTTTCTTTTTTTTTTTACTTTTTTCTTTTTTTTTTTTTTTTTTTCAGAACGAGTGAACAGAAATCGGTTCCTTGGGTAACCACCCCGCAGCCCCCCCCCCCATGGTTTGTCTGTGACGACGGATTGACCTGGCTGTTTACAGTGTGGTATTTTAAACTGTTCCTCTCGTGCCAAGCTCATGCACCTGGCCGTGAGCTGCGTTTAGCATGGCTTAGAAAGAGCCCTTTGTGATGGTAGCGAGACTTCACCCGGGGGCCCGAGACGGACATCCTGTAAGTGAAAAGAGTCCATTCCCTTATGATTCTTGTTATTTCAAATTTACAATTTGGGAAGAGTACATGTTTCTGCTCAGCTGGTTAAGCACTGCGCTAGCAATGCCAAGGTCATGGATTTGAGTGCATGGACTAAAAAAATGCACACCTTGAATGCACAGTATGTCACACTGTTCATTGGATAACAGAATTTGTGAGCATTTACTCTCTCTGCAAAGCTTTTACGTCAAAAAAACACTAGTACATAGTGAGCAAAGACTTCAGTCCTAGTCAAGAGCTTAATGGTAGTGCTTCACTTATACACTTAAAGTGAGTGTGTTCCTGAGATGCTCTGAATGGAGTGCTGATATTACTGGCCTGGCTGTGCTGTAGAGGTTTTTTTGGCTAGAACTCCCACCTCTTATTTAAGCTATAGCGCAACCCAGCAGGACATGAGTCCATCCAAGGTTTCCCACAGATGAAGCATGTGTGCGTATGTGTGTGTCTGGCAGCTCTGTTGGACTTTGGACTGGCTTACAGATTCTCCAGGGTGGTCCACCGACTAGACAAGAGTCTGATTTTATTCCTGTGTGTGAATGTTGGTGCGCATTTCTGTTTGTGTTATGGGAGAGAGAGACTAACGAACTTAGTTCTGGATTCGCTTTGGCCTTAACGCATAGATTTGCACTGACATTTGCAACAGGGAGATAAAAAATGGAAAAAAAGGACAAAAGAGAGAGCGAAACAGGAAGATATCTAGAGATTGATTAGACACAATGGATGTCCTAAAATAATACCAAAGACTGTACATTTTAGGGATGGTCATGATGATTATGTAGTCGTACAGAACAAAACTGACTATTTGATTAGTGAGGTCGACCAGTTTATCTAGATTTGTTTTTCTTATATTATTTTTCTTTTTCTCCCAGTTTGGAATGCCCAATTCCCAATGTGCTTTTAAGTCCTCATGGTCGCGTAGTAAATCGCCTCAGTCTGGGTGGCGGAGGACGAATCCCAGTTGCCTCCGCATCTGAGATTGTCAACCTGCGCATCTTATCATGTGGCTTGTTGAGCGCGTTGCCACGGAGACATAGCGTGTGCGGAGGCTTCATGCCATCCACCGCGGCAACCACGCTCAACTCACCACGTGCCCCACCGAGAACGAACCACATTATGGTGACCACAAGGAGGTTACCCCATGTGACTCTACCCTACCTAGCAACTGGGCCAATTTGGTTGCTTAGGAGAACTGGCTGGAGCACGCCCCGGGATTCGAACTAGCGAGCTCATATATCGCTATATATGATCAATGAGTCGACTAATCATTCAGACAACCTACCACTCGATTTTGAAAAAGATGTAGTTTTGCACATCCTTAGTAATGTTACATATCTGCATGTTTGTTTTTTCAGGTGCAAATTTTGTAACTAGAAAGATCAGTCGCTCTGTGGCAAAGATCCACCTTGGGCAGTTGCAGTGCTTCAGCCTGGGCAATCTGGACTCCAAACGAGACTGGGGCCATGCCAGAGATTATGTGGAGGTATTCATACACACACACTCATTGTGTTACTCATTGAGATACTCAACTCTATTCTGTTCAGTTGTTCAGAAGACCTTTCCTTCTCACTCTCACATCTTACTGCATTTTCTCCAGTGTGGCGCAAGGTGTTTCACTGCTCCTTTATTTACACATGCCAAATCAGCTAAAGACCATCAACTGTACAGTTTCCTACATGTTTACATGTGTGATTGTGTGTGGGATTACATCTACAAATACCACACTTATTATAAATAGATAAATCTATGTATACGTGTATCTGTAGACATGAAGTTCCTCCAACACCCATTGCCACGTTGTCTATGCGAGTGTGTGTTTCCCATTTAGATTTCAGTCTTGTATTATGGTTTTTAAATGTCAAGCCCCTTTGAGGACCTAAGCATCCACACCAAACCTCATTTCTATAATAACACACATATACTTTAATTAAATTGTTTTTTATTTATTTTTAAGCTAATATTTGATGATGATTACCATACTCATCATTCAAATATCTATAATTATGGGTGTTCAAACAGGAAATATTTATATAAAATCTGAATATGTAGTTATAAATGAGACTATATGATTATAAATCTAAATTTATATGTATTATTTTGAAAAAATACAATTGTGTGTATGTATATATGTATACATACAGTTGAAGTCAGAAGTTTACATACACCTTAGCCAAGTACATTTAAACTCTTTCACAATTCCTGACATTTAATCGTAGAAAGCATTCCCTGTCTTAGGTCAGTTAGGATCACTACTTTATTATAAGAAAGTGAAATGTCAGAATAATGATAGAGAGAATGATTTATTTCAGCTTTTATATCTTTCATCACATTCCCAGTGGGTCAGAAATGTACATATACTTTGTTAGTATTTGGTGGCATTGCCTTTAAATTGTTTAACTTGGGTCAAATGTTTTGGGTAGCCTTCCACAAGCTTCTCACAATAAGTTGCTGGAATTTTGGCCCATTCCTCCAGACAGAACTGGTGAAACTGAGTCAGGTTTGTAGGCCTCCTTGCTCACACACACTTTTTCAGTTCTACCCACAAATTTTCTATCGGATTGAGGTCAGGGCTTTGTGATGGCCACTCCAATACCTTGACTTTGTTGTCCTTAAGCCATTTTGCCTCAACTTTGGAGGTATGCTTGGGGTCATTGTCCATTTGGAAGACCCATTGGCAAGCTTTAACTTCATGGCTGATGTCTTGAGATGTTGCTTCAATATATCCACATAATTTTCCTTCCTCATGATGCCATCTATTTTGTGAAGTGCACCAGTCCCTCCTGCAGCAAAGCACACCCACAACATGATGCTGCCACCCCCATGCTTCACGGTTGGGATAGTGTTCTTCGGCTTGCAAGCCTCACCCTTTTTCCTCCAAACATAATGATGGTCATTATGGCTAAACAGTTCAATTTTTGTTTCATTAGACCAGAGGACATTTCTCCAAAATGCATCCTTGCTGAGCAGCCTTTCAGGTTATGTTGATATAGGACTCTTTTTACTGTGGATATAGATACTTGTCTACCTGTTTCCTCCAGCATCTTCACAAGGTCCTTTGCTGTTGTTCTGGGATTGATTTGCACTTTTCGCACCAAAATACGTTCCTCTTGTGTCTCCTACCTGAGTGGTATGATGGCTTCATGGTCCCATGGGGTTTATACAGATGAACGTGGTACCTTCAGGTGTTTGGAAATTGCTTCCAAGGATGAACCAGACATGTGGAGGTCCACAATTGTTTTTCTGAGGTCTTGGCTGATTTCTTTTGCTTTTCCCATGATATCAAGCAAAGAGGCACTGAGTTTGAAGGTAGGCCTTAAAATACATCCACAGGTACACCTCCAGTTCAGTACACCTCCTATCAGAAGCTAACTGTCTAAAGGCTTGACATCATTTTCTGGAATTTTCCAGGCTGCTTAAAGGCACAGTTAACTTAGTGTATGTAAACATCTGACCCACTGGAATTGTGATATAGTCAATAAAAAGTGAAACAATCTGTCTGTAAACAATTGTTGGAAAAATTACTTGTCATCCACAAAATAGATGTCCTAAACGACTTGCCAAAACTATAGTTTGCTAAAATTAAATCTGTGGAGTGGTTAAAAAATGAGTTTTAATGACTTCAACCTAAGTGTATGTAAACTTCTGACTTCAACTGTATGTATATTGTATGTATATATGTGTGTGTGTGTGTGTGTATGTATGTATGTATGTATGTATGTATATATATATATATATATATATATATATATATATATATATATATGTGGATATGATATATATATATATATATATATATATATATATATGTGGATGAATTTGTATTCATTAATAAATATGTATTCAACTTTATAAGTATATATTCAGATTTTACATATTGAATATTCTGGATATATATTATGTGTGTTTTGACCTTGCAGTTTCTTTTCAATTTGCTTGTAATTACGCTCTGAGTGCACAGCCGGGCTGTCGTATTTATCCTGGATTAGAGCGACCAGAGTTCCTTTTAGGTTTTTGCCAGAGTGGGAGCTTTAGGATTGTGTGTGTGCTTGCACACGCATGTGTGAGCTGCTCCAGGTTTCCTGTGGGAACGCTGGTATTCTAGGCGGCTGAATCATGCAGCCAGGTCTATGTGGCTCAGGACTGGGGCAGATTTCGGGAAATCAAACCAAAGCTTTGAGTGTGTTTGTGTGTGTGTATGTGTGTAGATAGTTAGAGTAGATTCATGTGGTTGGCTATAGACACACACTCCATGTATTCTACTTATTTTTTTAACCCTTCAGGCAAAGTGCAAGAAATACAGGACAAGATCCATAGGTTTACTTGCTTTAATTTTTCCAAACTGACTAAATGTCAATTATGCTCTCTATATTCATACTGTTGATTTCTCTCCTGCACCTCACAAAGGCCTGGCTCAATGTTATTATGACAAGCTATTCAAGTCTGTGCGAACCTTACAGTCTAAGACCTTTAGTGTGAAACGTTTTTGAAAAGCAGGAGTTTGTAGCTGTACACACTAGCTATGTTTCCAAATGTTTTTTATGCACATTTTGGGATATCGCATAAAAACTGCTGGATGGAAACACCAAGATGCGAATAAATCTCCAAATTGCGCATACAAAAAAGTATACGCTCGCTTGAGGTGGATAAAAAAAATTTTCGATAAAAATAATTACTATGATGGAATACATTTACCGAATAAACTCCTATTGAATTTGTTAGGAATAAAAGATGCACGTCAAAAAGGTCATGTGACTGAAAAACTTGTTCATTACTGGACTAACAAGCGGGCCAATCATCGCATCTGAAATGTTGTTCTGGTCATTCTGAAATAACGGTGTCTAAAAAATCCAAAGCCTACAAAGAGTTTACAGAGCAAGTAAGTCGAAAACAAACTTTTCAACTAAGGATTTCATCCTTTTGAACACCCTTGGATGGAAATGCTTCTTTGTTCGCAAATTTTTTTTTGTTGCGATTAATATGGTTTTTCGCATAAATTAAATTTGCAACTTGGATGGAAACAGCTACTGGAGACTCTGAAGAATC
Source organism: Myxocyprinus asiaticus (assembly GCF_019703515.2). Taxonomy (NCBI): domain Eukaryota; kingdom Metazoa; phylum Chordata; class Actinopteri; order Cypriniformes; family Catostomidae; genus Myxocyprinus; species Myxocyprinus asiaticus. The sequence goes on from NC_059368.1 coordinate 20,853,562, forward strand.
AAATACACTTCCTTAGGCAATCAGCCACCACTGATGCAGTTTCAACTCTTGTAGTCTTATACTGTATATGTGTGTGTGTACATCCGATAGAAGCCATTTGTGTGTGTCTGTGTGTCCAATTGTGTGTGTAGTAGTGATTCTTTTGTAGTTGAGGCAGTGGGAGATGAACATTGTATGTTTATGTAAACTCTTGAACTCATGCATAGTTTTAATTGGTTCGCTGTTTGTATGACTTATTAAGCTCTTTGAAACTCTAGGCTTTATAGTTTTATGGAATTCAGACTTTCAGGTCTCCACTAAAAACATACACAAAATGAGGGCACAAATGAAGTGAAGTTCAAAGATTCCTGTGAAAACATACAAACTGTGCTGATAGCGTGAAACTCTCGGTAGGGTCTTTGGGGTTGCAGATGTTTTTGTTATTTTAAAGATGATTTCACTTCAAACCGCTTTGTTTCTCCAGCAACAAAATGATTTTACCCTCGTTCTCACCTCTCACATCCATCCGCACCACCGACCAATCACTTACTAAAGAGAGCTCTGAGACGAATCATGCTGGTCTTTATGAGAACTCGGCAGCCAATCAAATCACTCATTAGCTCGGTGACCAGTTGTACCTGCAATGACCCGGCTCTCCGAGAGACTCTATTTCATGGTTGTAAGGCTTTGAAAGACCGCTGCATAGAGTTTCCAACAAGATGAGGAGATTGTTTTCAGAGAGGACTGGGAAACCATCTGGAACTTTCTGATAAATTGGAGATCCCATTTTTGAAATGCAATTGTAGAGAATTTTACTGTGCGTATCAGCTTTTTGCTGACGCTGAATAGTTAACTGAAGTTCCTGTCCACTCAGACTAATATAGTTCAACTATTAAAAAGGATCTTTAAAAAAAAAAAAACTGTGACAGTATTTCCTGCACTTTTGAACTGATAAAAGTTGTGCTGTGAGCTTGTGAATTGTATGTCGTGATGACAAAGGACTGCACAGTGCAAAATATGTTGACAGTTTATATTTTATACATTTTATTATTTTATTTGGTTTATATTTCTTTATTTTGACCATTTATAAATATACAGTATTTTTATCACAATTGTCTATTCTGTTATCCTTGCTGACTGCATGCAAAAACAAACAATAAAATATGCTGTCCAATTTGCGTTTTTTTTTTTTAATTTTTTTTTTTATGAATCGGTTTAACTAATTGGTGAACTGTACTGAATTAAACACAGGAGTCATCAGTCTGAATCATGGACTGAATTGGTCAAACAACTCACTTCCTCACTGAACCATGTTATTATGTCCGACTCAAAATGGAATGACAACTGTTCTTCTTATGTATACTTAAAATATATGTATATGTAAATATATGTATATAAATTTAAAGTTATTTTTAAAAATGAAAATTGTAAGGTGAAACTTAAATCAGTCTAATTACTGACTGGTTGTTCATATGACCATGTGTAGTTAAAGATAGATTTCTGTAAAAAAGATTATGGTGTGATAAATGATATGTTAATGAAAAAACATAATGTTTGAATTTAGCATTAGAATTAGTAATTATTAGTAATAGTATTAGTAAAAAAATAATAATAAAAGGCTTGAGAATACTCTGTGATGGTTTTGTTTTGTGATAGGCAGCGGGTGGCTGTAGGGGTTGGTAGGATTTGGGGTATTTTGGTATGAAGTGGGTGGTTTTGAGAGTGTTTTTTTTTGGGGGGGGGGGGGGGCCTTAAACTTCAGTGGCCAGCATCAAGCAGAATAAATAAACACAGCTGCAAGTTGAGACCACCTTAATGTGTGTGTCTGTGTGTGTGTGTGTGTGTGTGTGTATATGTGTTCATTCCCTTATTTCATGTAGGAGAACTTGGACTACAGATTTTAAAACCCGCTAACACACAGATGTACACATGTACACACGTATACACACCCACAATATGTAAGGTGATCTAGGGAAAGGGCTGATTTTAAGGTTGATTTAGCAGAGCATTTAACACAGGGCATTCCTGAGCTTGTGTAAAGCTCTTTGTGCTGAGCGGAGGTCAGACGTGTTTACGAGTCACTTTAAGAATGTGTGTGCATGTGCAGGTTTCTCTATAATTGTGAGGGCCATATAGTGAAATATGTTGAAATCCAACTTATGAGAACATTTGAAGTGGTTCTCACAATTTGAAATGTAAATTTTTATGTCAAATTAAATAATGTCAACAGGTTTCTCTGAGGGTCAGATTTTTGTAGGTATCTTAGTATTAAAACCATTGCATCAATGAGACATCCACTCTAATATTGCTTCAAAAGTTTCTGAGAGAGAGAAAAAAGACTGTGGGTTTGTGTGCATCTGGAAGCGTATGATGAATGTGGGTTTATTCCACTGTTTGTGTGTGTGTTTGTGCATGTGTGTGTGTGGCAGCTGGCTATCTGAGTGATTGACATGGCTGAGCTCTTCCCTGCTGTGCTGAGGATGAAAGCAGATGCTCTTGTTTCATTCTCTCCCTTTTTTCTCCCTACTCTTCACATGCCCTCTGTAACCAGAATCTTCAACTTTCAGACTCTCACAGAGCTGAAGATATGAAGAGAGGGAGAGAGAAAGGGAGCGTAGATAAGAAAGGGAGGAAAAGAATTATTGAGTGGAGGAGAGTCTTAGAAAGTGGATGAAATAGATGAATTTTATCACATTGTTCTTTTATCGCTTCTTTGAGCTTTGCCAATAGTGTACAGAAAGTGAACATGCCAAAACAGCCTCAGTGAGTTGAGTGAAAGGGATAGTTCACCCGAAAATTATTTCATAGTTTACTTGCCCTCATGTTGTTCCAAACCTTTGTGAATTCTTTCTAATGCAGAGCTCAAAAAGAGAATTTATGAATGAAAATCCCCTTCCTGTCTTCTCAATACAATGGCAGTTGATAGTGACTCACTTTAAAGCTTAAAAAGGATGCAAAAGTATCATAAAAGTAGTCCATGTGTCATATTGCAAGTCTTCTGAAGGCATATGATCGATATTGGTCTGAAACAACCCAGAATTTAAGGCATGAGCACCCTAGAGAAGCTTGTTTACAGTTGAATGCCTTCAGAAAACTTGTGTGTGCACGTCACAAAGACAGTTTTTATTTTAAGCTTTAAAGTGAATCTTTGTATTGAGATTACAGATGGGGATATTAAGTAAAAAAAAATTAAAAATTTGTTTACATAAAGTAAGTCATGCAGGTTTAGGATGCCATGAGGGTGAGGAAATGATGACAGAATTTTTGTTTTGGGTGTACTATTTATAGGGATAGTTCATCCAAAAATGAAAATTCTCTCATTATTTACTTACCCACATGTCATCCCAGATGTGTATGACTTTCTTCTGCAGAAGACCTTCTATCATTTATAGAAGGATATTTCAGCTCTGTAGGTTCATACAATGCAAGTTAATGGGTGACGAAATTTTGACGCTCCAAAAAGCACATGAAGGGAGCATAAAAGTAATCCATACGACTCCAGTGGTTAAATCCATATCTTCAGAAGTGATATGATAGGTGTGGGTGAGAAACAGATCAATATTTAAGTCATTGTTTGCTAGAAATGCAGTATGCATTAAAAATGTGAATCACCAAAAACACAAAAAGAATATAAAAGTGATCTGTTTCTCACCCATATCATATCACTTTTGAAGACATTGATTTAACCACTGGATTCATATGGATTACTTTTATGATGACTAAAGTGATTTTTTTGGGCTTCAAATTGTTGGCACCCATTCACTTGTATTGTATGGACCAACAGAGCTGAGAAATTCTTCTAAAAATCTCCATTTGAGTTCAGCAGAAGAAAGAAAGTCATACACATCTGGGATGGCATGAGGGTGAGTGAACTATCCCTCTCTCTATATATATATTTTTGTGACAAGGAGGAGAGCGTGGCCAGGCTGTGAGGGTGCACGGCCGGCACTGAATCAGATGATCAGCGGGAGAGTGAGATAAAGGGGAGCCGGAGACGCCAGTTCGAGAGAGAGAGAGAGAGAGAGAGAGAGAGAGAGACGTATGCGGCCACGCTGCATATGTGTGTGTTTGTTTATGTTTGTTTTATGTTGAATTTTACATTAAACTTTATGTTGACTGTTCAGCTGGTTCCCGCCTCCTCCTTGCCCGTCCTTTAACTGTTACAATTTTGTTTCTGTCTTTTTTCTTCCTGTTTTTTAACGCATCTAGCCTATCAGTGTGTCTTTCTCTTTCTCTGTGTGCCTCTTTTTAAATTAAAGGCTCCAGGGACACATCCAGTCTAATAGTCTGCAGTTTGTTCATTCTCTGGAATAGATATGAGGACTCGCCACCATCTGTAATACCGCTGTTATATCAAGCCGCCTCGGCTAATGTCTGTTTTCCCTTAGTGCAGAGTCACACCCACATGCTCTCAATCCCAATCCTGGCTGACCCCACCATCACCTCTCACCTTGTCTTTTTTTCACTGAGTTACAGACCTCCTAAGTTGCTCCATTTTCTGCCCATTTTATTCTTCTCCTGCATAGTCAGCAGCCAAAGTCTGTCATTACAGTGGAGACACTCAAACACTTACGCACACACGCATGTTTATTCACACGCCATCATTCAGTGCAGTCACATATTTCCCCTGACAGCTTCTATATTAAGCGCCTGAGTTTTTGTCTTTTGCAACACTCGGACCAAATAAGTAAATCTAAGCCCCTGTCGACTTGCCACAAAAAGCTCACAGTGGTGTGTGTGTGTGTGTGTGTCTCTTATGTGTTGTGCCATTCATGACTGTGTATGATGGTTTGTGTTCGCCCACATTTTCCCTCTTTTCTTCATGTTAGCACACCAGTTTTCCACACAGGCAGGTCTAACTGTGACACAACATTACCGCAGTTAATTCTCACTAATTAATGGAATTTCTGTGTTTGCTGTGTGTCCAGTTTTGGCATAAAGTTAGAGTTTTCACCAAAAAGACAGACTTTAAAAATAATGCACTCGGCTTTGGGTTTAAAGTTTTTACATTTTAAAGGTATATTCCGGGTTCAGTACAAGTTAAGCTCAATTGACAGCATTTGTGGCATAATGTTGATTACCACTGTGACGAGGAGGAGGGCGTGGCCAGGCGGTGATGGAGCACGGCCAGCGCTGAATCAGCTGATCAGCGGGAGAGCGAGATAAGGGGCAGCTGGAGACGCCGGTTGGAGAGAGAGAGAGAGAGAGAGAGAGAGAGAGAGAGAGACGCATGCGGCCGCGCTGCACATTTGTTTATGTTGGTTTTAAGGTTACCATTAAACTTTGTTTATTGTTCAGCCAGTTCCCGCCGCCTCCTTGCCTGTCCTTATGCTGTTACGGTGGTGCCGAAACTCGGGAGGGAGGAGGGATGTGCTGTTGTGGAGTCCTCGGCGCTACCATCTGCCAGGGGATGTATTGTTTAAGTCTTGTGGCTTGTGCCTCACTGGAAACCAGATTTTGCTTTATTAAGAAAAGGAGGGGCAAGTCAAAATGTATTTTTGTGGTTATCAATATAATGCCACAAATGCTGTTGTTTTAGCTTAACTTGTTTTGAACCTGGAAAACTCCTTTAAGTAAAGCTCTTAATTAAAGGTGCACTCAGTTACTTTTTGCTTGTAATCTTGGATTTACAATGACACCTAGTGGTGTGGATGCAGCATCATTCAAAATCAATAGTTTTCAGTTACAGATGCCATTGTAGAAATTTACTATTCACAATCAGACATGATTAATTTAATCCAACAGTGAAAATGTCGAATAACAAGACGTTACTGAGATTAAGCGAGTAGTATTCAGCTGGTCATGTGATTCTAAAATGGCAGCCCCCATTAGGGCGCCCCTGCCCCATGTAGAATAAAGCAGCTTTTATAAGGTTACTGATATGACAAGAATCCTCATCTCATGTGAGTGGTCATGATTTTATACATATGTTTCAAAATTACAATTAATTTCTTAAGGAGTAAAACTTTTTTAATGGGGAAAGAATTACAGAGTGCACCTTTTTAAGTTTTAATCTCTGAAATTGATTTCTAAATAACAATTTGTTGATTATAGATAATGATTAAAAAAAATTATTAGTGTTGGAAAATGTAAATTTATTTAAGTCAAACTTCTTGAGTTTGGTAGTTGGATAGTTGACAGATTACATGTCCATTAAGTATTTTTCTCAACATCTAGATTTTAGGTTAAATTTACATTTATGCAGGTATAAGTAAGCATATAATTTCAGATGTCATAACTGTTCACCATTTCTTTGAAGTTTTGCCTTTTAGCTTTAATTGCAGTTCACTTACCGCAGTCTTGCTGCTTGACAAATAATTTTTTTAAAGTAAAAAATATTTAAAGAAGTCTCTCAATGAATATGATGTCATAAATGTTGAATATATAATAATTATAAAAGTATTAGAAAATAGTAGTTTTAAATGAAGTATAGCATGTCACACTGTAGGACACTGATGAGGAAACTACCCAGTTATCAACAACAGCCATGTTTATGTTGTGCTTTGTAAAATTGTAATGGATTTAGACTTAAAGAAAAAAAAGTTCTGAAAACTAAGTCTCTGAAAACAAAGTGAAAGAGGTTTGAGCCTTACAGCGGTGCAGGTGTGTTGGTGTGTGTGTGTGTGTATGTGTATGTGTGTTTGAGACTACGCAACAGGCCTTGGTTGTCCATATTAAAGCACGAGAGGAAGTCCAGACCGCACCGTTTGAAGTGATGCAGAATTCTGGTGTGTAAGCGTGTGTTTGTGAGTTGCATTTACTTACTGGAAATGAAAATATCCCACATCTGTCACTTTATTCCACTCATAAATAATTCATATTTGCTTTCTGTCTCTCTCTCTCTCTCTCTCTCTCACTTTCTCTGTTCGGTTTTGTCCTGTAAAGCTGACAGATGTTGCAGTATCTGTCACATCTGTTTCATAATTTATTGATCCAGCTCACACACGCGCACACATTTTATATCTGTCATGAATTATTAATAAGCAGGAAAGACCATTTATGCTGTACTTTACTGGATGGAAATACATAAGTGCACACAGACACTTTTCTTTGTAACACCGGGGTTTGCCAGCGAAAACAATGGTTGTTAGGGCAGCACATGTCATATGGACACACACACACACACACGCACACATTCACCCTTGATGAGTTTTGCTTTTAAAAGACTGGAGGAACAAGTGACACAGAAGAGAGGTTATGTGTGTGTGAGTCTCTTTCAAGAGAAAGAGAACGTTTGCCAAACAGCATCTGTATGCAGAGAACAGAGCACCACTGTAACAGCATTATGGAAACACAGAGGGAACATAGTGTATCTGTGTCCTGTGTTCTTGACCTCACTGTGAGCTGTAAGTCAATGGCTGTGTTCGGACTAGAAGACATGCGTACTGCTTACTGCATAGTATATACTCTATGCTGCCTACTTGTGCCTTATTAAAAAAAGGATGTGAATAACAGGTATGCATTATGTAAGGGATCATGTAAAGTCAGCCGGTTGTTATCGCAAAACTAAACATTGACATGGTGATCAGGATCTTGTATCACCCTGAAGGGGTTTATTTTGCGATAATAACCTGCTGACTTTACATTATCCCACTTATTACACAGTTACTTACCAAAGAAATAAATAAATGGACATCAGATATTGATTTGCATCGAAATTTTGTAATTAAGTGAGAAGAAAGAAATAACTGAACAGTTGAATTACACCTCAGGTTTGAGTCGGAGTTCTGTTGGTGTTTATATTGTGAAAATGACCATCTGATTCTTCATTATCCAGCTTATTACAAGACTACATGCCAAATAAATAAATAAATGGACATGACACATCGATTCGAGTTGAAATAATTTGATTAGCTTTCTTGTAGAGATCGCACAGTGATTCGAAAAATAGGAAAGATAACTCGCAATACCTGAATGACCGGTCTGACATGACTTCATCCCAGATGTACGGTTGTTTTTCAGAAATATCAGACCGCTAGATGGTGCCATTGACCAATTAGAATTGTGTATTCCAGAGACCTGTGTAATAAGTAGCAATAAATGTTTCACATTTAGAGTAGTGTGCTACAGTGTTGTCACATTTTATGTAGCAAATTATAACCACTTATAATAGAAATATGTCTATTTTGCAATTTGGATCCAATTTTGTGTAGAAGTATCTTACCTTGTTCAAATAACGAGTAGAGATGTTAAAATCACGGTTCATCCATCACATTGGAAGCCATTGAGTGCATTGCATTGTGATATACAATATTCTAAAGCAGTGTGCTCTGATTGTACACTGCCCATTTTGGCAGATGTAGTTGGTAATTCCTTGCTTACAGGAAATTTCCATAGAGTGCACAGCAAACACAGCTTTATATGGTCTTTTTTTTTTTTTTTTTTTCTAAATAGAGAGGTCCATGTACAGATTATGTTTGATGACAGCATAATATACATATCACTACATTAAAGGTGCAATATGTAATATATTTACTGTACTAAAGCATTCAATTATCATATGTTATCAGAGATTTAGGAAACATGCCAAGTTGAAATACTGGCTTCTCCGAAAACAATGCTACAGCCAGTATTTTCTACATTGAAATGTCCATTCCGGGCGGTAATTTCTGTTTTGTGTTTTAACCTGTGTGATCCCGCCCACTGCCCATTTTCCAATAGTATTTTGACACCCCGGGTTGCCAGATTTTACACAAGTTAGTGGGTGAGCACAGCGTGCTGCAGCCATGGAAGCCAGCAATACATCTAGTTAACATTGGCAGAGTTATAAAAAATCCACATGAGCTGGTTTCTAATTTGCAAACAATAAAAACATTGCAAACATATACATTAGCTGATCAACTTACAGTGTAAGGCTCGTCGCTTGCCATTGTCAGTTTGCTCGTTCCTGTTGCGTGTCCTCAACCTGGCAACCTGCATGAGCTTCGAGTCTGGAGAGGAGGGGGTCGGGGGAGACAACTCTCTCAATATTTTGAATTTGGACTGCAGTACCCATTTAAAGGCTTGATGTCAATGTTACATATTGCTCCTTTAACGTTAAACATTAACATTAATATGAACTGTATCCATATGTGTGTGTGTACATGTGTTTAGAGCTCATGTATGTCACTCTCCAGCAATAAATAATGTTTTGTGTTACCTAGCCTGTAGGATGATGAAAAGACAGTGGTGTTTGTGTGTGTGTGTGTGTGTGTGTGTGTGTGTGTGTGTGTGTTCTATAGCCTGCTAAACAAATGTAAAATGTAATAAATCCCATAGTAACTCCCTGCCGATCAACCCATACTCAACAAAACAGTAGAGCTCAACTTTTCCCTTTGAGAGTGTGTACATGTTTGTGTGGTGTACACTTTTACATAGCCTGCTGTTGGGTCATCAGTCAGCTACGGTAATCTGTGTGATGACAGGCGTTGGCTTTAGCGAAGAATAGAGTTTCCATAGCGATATGCGTCCGCGTTCATTAGTCACCCAAATATCTGACGTGTGACGGACAGAGACGACCATCAAACTACAGTGTTATGGAGGATAGAGATTAGTGGAGCTCCGGCATGCTCTGTGTGTATTTGCGTGTGTATGGGACTAAGCGTGTTTGCGTGAGCACGTGTGTGTAGACATGTGGGTAATATCATGGCCTGCTATATGTCTGTCAGTGTGCCCGCCTTGAAATCTCCAAAGCATCCCTATGGTGACTACAGGCTAATGTAACTGGCCATCCTTTGAGTGCCTGTGTGTATGTTAGGAGGTGATAAGTGACTTAATGAGTTTTTTTACTTCTCACCCACTGCATCTAATGGAGCATCACACACACTTAACTGACATGTTTTAAATGATGCTTTCAGGAGCCTGTCTTCTTCGGTCATCTTTCTTCACCTTTGCATCTGTCTTTGTGTGTGTCGATTTGTTAGGAGTTTATTGTAAGTCTGGGTTCAATAGTCTTTGTTGAGTTGCTTGGGAAGTGAACATGATGACCTTGCTACACAGCATGCGCAGTTTGCGTGCACACGTACATCCTTTGCAGCCCAATCTGACCTGGCCAATCCAGTCACCTCCTCATCTGGTTCTGATTTGCCCCTCCCTCAGGGCCAGGAAATAGTTGAAGAGTCATGCGTTTCCCTTGGGGCACATTTCACAGGTGCACCACTGTTTGTCTCTTGCCTTTTACATTTGTCTTAAATAAGTGGAATAACAAATACGGACCTACCCTGAGAACCAGGACCCACTCTAAGCTACGCGCAAACTCCTGAATGTGTTCAAACACAGATACACACTCATTCAAACATTTTCAACCATATTTTTCACAATCTGTATGTGATAAAGAAAATTTGTCTGTCTGACTGCCTGTTTATATGTCTGTGTCTGTCTGTCTGTCTGTCTGCCTGTCTATCTATTTATCTGTCTCTTTGTATCTGTGTGTCTTTCTGTCTGTCTTTGTATGTCTATATGTCTTTCTGTCTATCTGTTTATCTAGCTATCTATCTATCTTTCTGTCTGTCTGTATGTCTGTCTGTCTATCTGTCTGTCTGTCTGTCTGTATATGTCTGTCTATATATATGTCTGTCTATCTTTCTGTCTTTGTCTATCTGTTTGTCTATTCATATGTCAGTCAGTCTGTCTGTATATATTTCTTTCAGTGTCTGTCTATCTGTCTGTATATGTCCATCTTTCAATCTGTCTGTCTGTCTTTGTCAATGAATATATCTGTCTTTCTGTCTGTATGTCTGTCTTTCTGTCTTTCTATCTGTATGTCTGTCAATCTGTCTGTCTATTCTGTATACATATCTGTCTCTTTTTGTCTATATATCTGTCTTTCTAACTTAAAATCTGTCTCTGTATCTGGTTATCTTTCTTTCTATCTGTCTGTCTTTTTATTTTTCAGTCTGTCTGTCTTTTTATCTTTCAAACGTTCTGTCTGTCTAGTTATCTGTCTGTCTTTCTATCTGTCTATCTATATGTCTGTTTGTCTGTATTTGTCTATCTTTCTGTCTATGTATATGTCTGTCTTTCTATCTGTATGTCTGTCAATCTGTCTGTCTCTTTCTGTCTGTCTTAATATCAGTCTTTCTATCTATATTTAAATCTATATATATATATATATATATATATATATATATATATCTGTCTATATGTATGTATCTTCCTGTCTGTCTCTTTCTGTTTATCTGTCTGTTTATCTGTCTGTCTGTCTTTTTATGTTTCAATCTTTGTCTTTCTGTCTGTCTTTTTACATTTCTGTCTCTCTATCTTCTTTTTGCTTAAAACTATCATAGTCCTCACAAAAAAAAGGATTATGCATTACCTGCCTGTCTGTTTTTGTTTTCCAGTTTTTCTTTTATTCTCTTTGTGTATTTTTATTTCATAATCCCTTTTTTGTAATTATCCAGTAAGCATGACCAATGCAGAACACATACTGATGGTAAAACAGCTCATCCACACACAATTGCAATGACACACAGTAGTTTAAGGGTCTGTCAGAATGAGAGTGAGACAGAGACCCAAAATCAGAGGAACAGTTCAAAGGATTTATTAACTACAAATATCAACATAAACTGTGCTGGCGATGTATAGGAATCCCAGCAGCAGCTGCAGTAGCAGGAGGCGAGGAACAAGTCTGTGTGCACGTTGTGGCTGCGCAGCGGGCAAAGGAGGAGTGTGTTCATAGACAGGTGTATGTGTTGTGGAAGTCAGGAGCAGATCCATAGACAGAGTCCGTTGAAGCATGGTGTGGTGCAGAGAGCAAAGCCCGGATGAAGGAGGGCAGTCGTATTCCCCCTACACGCGAGCAGAGATGAAGAATCCTCCACTGGCGATTCATGGGCAGCAAGGACAGGCGTAGGGCAAACTGGAAGGTAACCACACTTCCTGACACGCGGGCAGAGACAGGCAATCAACAGATACACGAGACCGCACCAAATGGACAAAGAGAGAAAGGTTAGCAGCTTGACAGCACAAGCAATAATCTAGCAAAGACAGTGAGGGCACACAAGGATTAAGTAGGGAGTGCAATCAGAGTAGAACAGGTGTAGCTAGCACGTTCATCAGCGGCATGATCAGCAATTCCCTGAGAACAATCAACGTTCCCATGTAAACAATGTTAATGTGTGCCTGCTCCGCCTGCGAGACATGAGGGAGAGAGAAAAACAAAACAACAGAATAAACCGCGAACTCACCGGAGCCATGACAGTACCCCCTCTCTTAGGGACGTTTCATGGCGTCCTCAGCAGAATTACCTTTTTGGAGGTGAAACTGATCAATGAGGGTGCGGTCCAGGATGTCCCAAGCCGGGACCCAACACCTCTCCTCAGGTCCATAGCCCTCCCAGTCGACCAGGTATTAGTACCCTCTGCCCCCTCCGCCTAACTTCGATCAGTCACCTCTTTAAGACGGGAGTGGTGGGGTGCAAATTGGAACGAAAAAACGGTTTTAATTTTGAGATGTGAAAAACAGGGTGAATGCGCTTGAGGTGAGGTGGTAATTTGAGGTGGACCGCCACTGGACTAATGACCTTGGTGATGGGAAACATCCCGATAAACTTGTGATCCAGCTTACATGAGGGCAGTCGGAGCGGAATGTCATTGGAGGACAACCAAACCATCTGCCCGCACACTTAAGCTGGGGGCTTAGACCGGTATCGGTCGGCTGACCTCTTGACACAAGCGCCAGTCCATACGAGGGCTTCTCTGATGGCTTGCCGGGTGCGTTGGCACCTCTGCAAAAAGACTTGGGACCTGAACATCAGGCTCTTGAGTGGGGAACAGAGGGGGCTGTTACTGCTGTCTCCCTTGTTGAGGGGAATTTGGGGAGGGGAATGAAATGAGCCACCTTCGAGAACCAGTCCACTACATTCAAAACGACTGTGTTGCCATGGGAAGGCGGGAAGCCAATTACAAAATCCATGGATATGTGTGACCAGGGTCTTGAAGGAACTGACAGTGGTTGGAGGAGCCTGGCTGGGGTGTTACAGGAGGTCTTGTTTGTCACGCAAATGGGGCAAGCAGCAACGAACTGGCGTACGTCTCGTGCAAGCGATGGCCACCAGAAATGCTGTCTAATGAGTGCCTTGATGCGGGCTGCCACTGGGTGGCAAGCGACGTTGGACGAGTGACCCCACTGCAGGACGTGCATCCGAACAGACCATGGAACAAATAACCTGCGCGCTAGGCATGTGGCTGGGGTGCGGTGTTTCATAGCGCAGCATGGACTTTAGCCTCCACCTGCCAGGATACCATGCCCACCATTCGAGAGACGGGTAGGATGTGGTGGAGGTCTCGATTTCGAAACATCGAGACAGGGAGTCAGGCTTGACCTTTTTAGAGCCCGGGCGATACGAAAGGGTGAAATTAAACCGAGTGAAGAATAATGCACAGCGAGCCTGTCTAGAGTTGAGGTGTTTTGCACTACGGATGTACTCTAGGTTCTTATGGTCAGTCCAGACCACGAAAGGTATCCCCGAACCCTCTAACCAATGACGCCACTCGCCCAAGGCCAGTCGGACAGCCAGCAATTCTCGGTTATCGACGTCATAGTTCCGTTCAGCCGGTGTTAACCGGTGCGAAAAGAATGCACATGGATGCATCTTTCCATCCGAGGGAGAGCGCTGCGAAAGGACTGCTCCAACACCAACCTCGGATGTATCCACCTCCACCACGAACTGACTAGGAGGGTCGGGAGTTATCAAAATAGGTGCATTAGAGAACCGCTTCTTTAGCTTGGAAAATGTGGCTTCAGCCCGCGGGGACCAGCAAAAATCAATGCGGGTGGAGGTGAGATCCGTCAAAGGCATGGCGAGTTGGCTGTAGTTTCTAATGAATCTCCAATAAAAATTAGCGAATCCCAGAAACCTCTGCATTGCATTGAGAGAATCTGGGGTTGGCCAATCGGTGACTGCCTTGACTTTAGCTGGGTCCATAAGCACTCCTTCGGACGAAACGATGAACCCCATGAACGGAACCGACTGTACATGAAAAGTGCACTTCTCCACCTTGACAAACGGCCGATTTTCTAGCAGTCGCTGAAGCACCTGCCTGATGTGCTGTACATGGTCCTGGATATTCTGGGAGAAGATCAGAATATCATTAAGATAAACAAATGCAAAATGATTGACCATGTCTCTAAGCATGTCATTTACGAGCCCCTAGAAGACAGCGGGGGTGTTGACCAATCCGAAAGGCATTACTAAATATTCAAATTGCCCCCTATGAGTGTTAAAGGCCATCTTCCACTCATCCCCCTTCCTGACTCGGACCAAGTGATAAGCATTGCATAGGTCCAACTTCGTAAAGACAGACGCCCCTGCACGAGTTCAATGGCTGAGGACATCAATGGCAAAGGATAACGATTCTTCACCGTGATGTCATTCAGTCCCCGATAAACTATGCAAGGTCTAAGCAAGCCATTCTTCTCCACGAAGAAGAACTCCACCCCTGCGGGTGATGAGGAAGGGCGGATGAGACCGGCTGCCAGAGAATCATTGATATACCTGTTCATGGCCTCCCTCTAGGGAGCCAAGAGTGAATACAGCCGTCCCCGAGTAGGAAAAGTGCCAGGAAGCAGTTCAGTGGAACAGTCGTATGGGCGATGAGGAGGGAGGGTCAAATCGTGGGACCAGCTGAACACTGCCCTCAAGTCATTGTATGTCAATGGCTCTCCGGATAAATCCACCGATTCATCCTTCAACAAAACACAAGACTGGACAGGGAAGACAGCAAAGTTATGACAATGTGACGAACAATAAGAGCTCCAAGCAAGAACAGTGTTGGTTGTACAGTCTATGTGTGGGTTGTGTATTACCAACCATGGATGCCCCAATACTACCGGGGTCGATGAGGATCATATAAGATAAAAGGACAGTTGTTCTGAGTGATTACCAGAGACGAGGGTGACTGGCTTGGTAGACTGGGTGATGACTGACAAGGGCGTGCCACTGAAGGTGTGGGCGGTGATGGGCTTGTCCAACTGGACCCTGGGAAGATGCCATTTGAAGGCCAAGTCAATGTCAATGAAGTTTCCTTTGGCTCTGGAATCAACCAGAGCCAAGACCATGTGGCATATTGCAGCCAGGCCAGAAGAAGAGTATGAAGTCCGGGGGCTTTGTTCAAAGGTGTTGCGCTCACCAGTAACCCCCTTCCTACTGATGAGCGGTGTCTTTTAACAGGCAGGCAGAAGAGAAATGGCCCGGCTGGGCACAAGAATAGCAAAGTCCCTTAACTAGGCGTCACTGCTTATCCTTATGTGACATCGAGGTTCTCCCAACTTGCATGGGTTCAGTGACCTGGTCAAAGTAGTGGTTCGGAGGGAATAGTCAGTCACTTGAGAGGGTGAAGAGCAGCATCGACAGTGATTACGACGTAGAGTCAGGCATTGATCGACTCAGATAGCCAGGTCCACTAAGTCATCAAAATGAGTGGGGAGATCCAAAGGATAAGTCTCATCCTGGATATCGCCCACATGGCGTGATCGTTCCACTCGCAGGAAGCCGCCAGGGTGCGAAACTCAATCGCATAGTCAGTGACTTGCCAATCTTCTTGGAACAGTCCAGATAAGACCCTCCCCTCCTCCCGACCTTGAGCCGCGCGATCAAATTCTCGGCGAAGTTCAGAGGAGAAAGCTTCATAAGTGGCACAGCACGGATGCCTGTTGTCCCACACGGCAGTAGCCCTTTCACCAGCCCTTCTGGAGAGGAGCATGATAACATGCAACATTCATAGTCTCTGAGGCAAATACAGCTCTGAGGCTGTAGGGTGAAGAACAGTGAACATTGAGACAGAAAGGCGCTAACAGAACCCGCCTCACCTGAGAACAGAGCCAGAGGGAGGATGCGAGCCTCAGGGCGCCAAGGGGTGTGGTTAACCGTCGAGGCCGATGGGGGTGTTTCAGGAGAGGAACCGGGATCGGGAGAAGGGCAGAGTTTTTGGACCACCACAGTGAGTTCAGCGAGCTGTGATGCCATCATCTCCAATGCTCATTAGAAGCGGTGATTTGATTTTGTTGACGCCCTAGCAGAGCTCCTTTCTGTGAGAGGGCGGAGCGAAGAGTAGATTCCTCTGCTGGTTCCATGTTTGGCTAGATTATACTGTCAGAACGAGAGTGAGACAGAGACCCAGTAGCAGAAGAACAGTTCAAAGGATTTATTAACAACAAATGTCAATATAAACTGTGCTGGCGATGTATTGGAATCCCAGCAGGGGCTGCAGTAGCAGGCGGTGAGGAACAAGTCTGTCTGCGCATTGTGGCCATGCAGCGGGCAAAGGAGGAGTGTGTTTGTAGACAGGTGTATGCATTGTTGAAGTCAGGAGCAGATCCGTAGGAAGAGTCCGTTGAAGCCTGGTGTAGTGCAGAGAGCAAAGCCTGGATGAAGGAGAGCAGTCATATTCCCAATAATTGGGCAGAGACGAAGAATCCTCCACTGGCGTTTCGTGGGCGGCGAGGACAGGCATAGGGCAAACTGGAAGGTAACCACACTTCCCGACATGCGGGCAGAGACAGGCAACCAACAGATACACAACAGACAGCACCAACTAGACAAAGAGAGAAAGGTTAGCCACATTACAGCACAAGAAATAATCTAGCGAAGACAGTGAGGGCACACAGAATTAAGTAGGGAGTGCAGTCAGAGTGGAACAGGTGTAGCTAGCACGTTCATCAGCGGCATGATCAGCGCTTCCCCGGGAACTACCAACGTTCCCATGGAAACACTGATCATGCGTGAGACATGAGGGAGAGAGAAAAACAAAAACAACAGAACCAGCGAACTCACCGGAGCTGTGACAGGGTCTCGTGGAGCCAGTGAAACTAGAGCACTTTCTCATGTCACTTTTAAACATCTTAATGGCACAGCAGTCTGCCCTGCACCCCCAGCATTAATCATCTCTGCACTCTTACGTTACACACTCACTCTTGCAGCATCCAGATGTGAGCGCTGATGCGTTTGATTGGATAATAGGCTAGGAGGGACTGTTTAATCGTCAGAGTTTCTGCTTTAGGGTTTAGGGGTGAGAGGTCAAACGCTGCTCTGCCCATTAAACCTGACCGGGGTGTGTGTGTATGTATGCATATGTGTGTGATTCGGTGGGTGGCGGGATTCCCAAATACTTGTAAATTCACACACAGTGCAGGTAAAAGAACCCCAGTTTTATTACACAACATACACTTTGATTCTCTTTCATTAGCTCTGCTGTTCTGATTAACCATCGTAGTATATTATATTTGAACTGCCAAAGCATAGGTTCATATGGATATTCACTCTTATACATACACGTAATCTGGGCATTGTCAGATATAACATGAGGTGCTCTGTAATATGCCCCACTTCTGCATGAAGGTAATGCTGATCTTTAAGGAACACAAGAAGTCATTGAATCACTATTTGTCAGGAACGCTGTTACACCTATACACTTTATCATTGTGTGAAAGTGTGATAGAGAGAGAGTGAGGGAATGTTAATATTTCTGTAAAAATCCTGAAAGGTTCCTCTGTTTAAATCACAGGAAATCAGTAAAAACTGGCTGCTTGACTGAGTGTGTGCTTCCTGTCTCTACAGGAAGTGCTGGCTTTAGAAAGAGGAGATGTAATTTAGAACAAATGTATGAGTGTTTGTGTGAGTAAGTATATTATCTAAATATCTATACAAAGTGTATATATGAGCTATATATGGGTAGTTGAAATGTTTTTTAATCAAGATTTTAGGTTCAAATGTAAATGAATATATAAGGGAAAGTGTATATGTTAGATCATGTAACTGGTAGTCAGCATTTCTTTTAAGATTTTCACAATTTGTAATCACCCTTTTGCTTTTACTAATTCATTTTAAATGGTTCTGCAGTGTGACAAATGGATTTTTAAAAGTACAAATGTTCCATGTTTTCTCTCAATTAATATGTGGATTTAAAAACTCTTGAGTATAATAAAATAATTAGCTAAATGTAGTTTAAAAGAGTTTTAGATGGAGTATAGCATTATTTGCAAATATATAATTGTGGTCTCTGCTTTCAAATATAAAATTTTGGAAAATTTGCAAATATACAATGTTTTTGTTCCATGCTGCTTGTGGATTTATTGAGTCTTAAGATTGTTTTGTTATCATTATCATAATCATCATGATTTTTCTGTGACTCCTTTTTGTTCTTTATGTTCTTTGCCCTTTTTTCTTTGTTTAATCAAAAAGTCGTTTGCCTCATTTGAGTCTTATGCAGCCAAACGCAATCAAAACCTGATCACACAAACCATGTGGGGTATGCCAGAAGTCTGAACACACCACACACACACACACACACACACACACACACACACACACACACACACAGCTGGGTCTTGTTATATTCTTTACAGTAGCTGACTCACGCTCGGTTATTAGAGTAGTGTTACTGCTGCCGTAGCTCAGAATTTATGCAGTACAAGTGTTGAAGAATCACACACACACCATCACGCTCGTGATCTATAGCCTCTTCCATGCTTACAGTCTGGTATTTCTCCTCCTACCCTCCACACACACAGTGTCTGACTCCTGACTCACACACACCTCCCTGCAGGTTGAACATATCACGGTCTGTCTCGCTGAAATTGCAACATATGATTCTGATTTCAGGGCCTTCAAATCCAATATGAACAAAAATGTATTTCATTATAGCTTCATATATATCTAACTAAAGTCTGAGAATGTGTTCATGTATGTAGCTGTGTGTTCATGTGGTTGAATATTTAATTGAATGTTTGTTAACTTCTCACTCTGTGAATAGAGAGCAGTGGGTTTGTATGTGTGTGCATTTCAAATCGTGTGTGTTTCGGTGTTGTAGGTAATTGGTATGGTATTTCCTCTCTGTGTGTTCAGATTGTTAGGATGAAGGTTTTTCAAGGCAGGAATGTTCATTTAAATAGCTCCGTAGAATCAGAATATTTAAGCATCACTTCTGTTGGATCAACAAACTTTCAGCACTGCGGCCAATGTCTGTCTCTTAAAGAATTTCAGTTGTTAATTGTCAGTAACAATATATTTTTTAATTCATTTATTTCTGTTTAAGGTTTAAACCAAAGGTTAGTTTATTCTTTTTTGGCAGCCTTTTTAACTAAACATATGTTTTAAGGTTTTTACCTATTGACTTTAGAAATGTTTTCAATGCAAGCAGAAATCAAATCAGTTCTTTTACATTTGCTTTTTGGAAAAAAAAATTGAAATATTGAATTTTGTGAGGCATGCATTTGCTTCTGAGATACACATCCATATATGCACACATAGGGAGTATAGAATAACTGAATCCCAGGATTATAAAAGTGGAGAGTCAAGTTTTACTCAGCATTCCTGCCACACAATCTCATAGTTCACATCCATTAAATTTTACACAAACGTTTATTCACTAGAGGTGCACAATGTATCCGTAACACTGTAACCATATGAATTGGTCATAATTAGGGTATTTTATTTTTTATTATTTATTATTGTATATTAGTCTTATTAGGTCACTTATAGGAAGTAGATTATATTAGATCTTATTTTTTTCCCAATTTAAACACTATAAATTTGAATTCTTTCAAAAGTACTACACATCCAACTTTATATATATATATATATATATATATATATATATATATATATATATAATATATTATAAGGTTTTGATGCCTCATTTCATTTGGAGCATATGATTTTACTTGGTGTGAATGGAATTTTTTTGTTTAAAAACAGGCAAAACAGTGTGGAATTATAATGTCAGCCATCATTTTGGTAATCGACCGTAACATAAATAAATATCTGCAATTGTTTCTGCCAAAATTTCTTTTTTGAGTGCATCCCTGGTATTCATAGCTCCTACTCATCACACACAAATGCAAATACACACATTTTCAGTAATAACCTTGAGCAGTTTAGTAAAACGGTGTGTGTGTGTGTGTGACAGTGATGATTATCTGTGGTAATGGTTAACAGCTGATTCTCTTTGATATGGCCGTTTTGTATAAACGGTCTGATGCCATCAACCCACACACACAAAAACATCACACATTTTCATCAATGTCTGTGTCATAATTTTTGAAAAGGCCTTTTTAAAATTTGCTGAATTTTACAGAATTATGTAAAATAATTGGAGTGAAAATATGTTCCTTGTGGTCTACAAGTACACGAAGCCGCTACGCTTGCATAAACACCACGAAATTTACTTGATGACTCACTTTCACTGTTGAACACTTTTTAATACACACATGTGATGGATCTCAGAGGTGGTCTGGGTGACCCTGGGAATTGTCAGCATATTTTACAAAAGCACCTCCAGAGAAGAGCACTTTCTTACGGTTTATTTGGTTTCTTTTTAGTTCTCTGATTTCACTGGAGACTGCAGGAGTCCAGTGCAGGAGCAGCTATATATGTGCATGTGCACACCTTATTTTACTCAAACCTTTTTTTCTTTTTTTTTTTTTCAGCTAATAAGGTTTTAATTAGGTTTTAAGCTGTGTATTTGAAAGAGAATGGCTAGAGGTTAAACCATCCTAGATCGGGTGTCTAACTCCCCCAACCCTCCCCACTGAAATCGAAACTCTTTCCATCGCTATTAGACCGCTGCAGATATTAAAGCTGAATTAAACAAACAGGTATCGGTGGATCAGGCTTGTGGCTGCGGTGCTGATCTTAACAGTTATCAAAACAGCACATTCTGCACATACCTTCACTGCTGCCAGCACCTCAGGCCAAGCGCAAAACACTGACAAGGCTTTTGTCCTCCCTTCCCTATTCCTCAGACAAAACTGTGGGTGAAGAATTTGACAGTTTATTGGTTGGTGATGTGTTTTGGCCCCTTTTATGAGTTGCTTTCAAACGTTGGGCAGGAACTGGCTCCCTCTCTACCTGCATAAGGCAGCTGTAAACACTTGAAAGTAACACCTTTCATTCTCTCTCTCCTCCTCTCACTTCCATTAGAATGCTTCCTTTGTGTTGGGAATATCACTGATAATCTTTAGATTAAAGGTTTGGTTGTTTGTGGTTATGTGCTGGTGTTTGTGTAAGCCTGAATGTTGTTTAAGTGAAATGATTATACAGTCTGTTCGTGTATTTGGGGGATGGAGGTGTGTTCAGATGAACATTTTTATCATGCCATTATTAAGGTTGCAGAAGTTAATACCCGCACACTCACTGGCGTACATTCATGTAACCTGGAATTAAGTAGATGCTTGCCAGCTTGCTGTGATCCTTTTTATAATTCATTGATTCATTGGTTTAATACACACCTAGGCACCCACACAGCTGTTAAGGTTAATATTTAGTTTGAATGACACATTCTGGACTCTTATTGATCTTTTTCAGGCTTGTAGAGTGGAATGTCATTGGTTTGAGTGGATTTAGTTTGACTCACAGCAATAGATCCCAATATACAGTATGTTTGCCCTTACACAAATCAAGAGTTCTGGCAAACTTGCTGCAAATTTTCAGAAAATTCACCACTCATTATTTTCACATGCAAATGTGCTTTGCGGCAAACTCTTCATTGTTGCCAAAGGTTTGCTGCAGGATCACCACTACCGACGAAGAGCTGAAAACTTCTGGTAAACATTTGTGGTAAATCGCAAGCTCATTAGAATATGAAAATAATGAGGGGAAAATTTGGGGCAAGTTTGAAGCAAATTTGTGGCAAGTTTGTCAGAACTTTAGATTTTTTGTAAGGGCAGTTCTTTATAGGAAGCAATTTTTACCTATAAGGCTAAAATGACAAAAATGTGAGCAAACTGTGCACAAATGAGATGAATTGCTATCTTTCTTTTCTGTGTAGATATTTACTTTTTTACCTCGGTATAAGGAACATAAATGGTAGATTTGTTTTAGTAACTTCTCTTCCCCATAGTCATCCAATCAGCATGTGATTTTAGCAAATCAACATTTGGCAACATTTTCTTTTAATCCTGCATAAATAATGCAATACAAAGGTATTATAATCCATTTAAAATGTCTTTATAAAACACCTTAGGCTATGTCTACATTAAACCGGATACATTTGAAAATGGCGTTTTCGGTTTTGAAACGTCTCTGTCCGCACTGCAGTTCTCAGGCGTTTTCCAAAAGTAGCTCATCCACACTGAAACGTCTGAAAATGCTTAAATGTCCTTACTGCGCATGCGAAAAATCGCAGTTCTATGTATCTTCTGAAACACAATTGTCCTTGTGTTCTGTCGCAGGACACCAATTTAGAGTAGACTTCCCATCGCCTTTGAAGGAATGCAATGTGAATATTGAACAAAGTAACGTTTATCTTTAACCAGGGTTGGGAGGGTTACTTTTGAAATGTATTCCATTACAGATTACAGAATACATGCTGTAAAATGTAAATTGTAACGTATTCCATTAGATTACTCAAGGTCAGTAACGTATTCTAAATACTTTGGATTACTTCTTCAGCACTGGTAGATTTTTTTTTCACTTGTTTTGACTATAAAAACTCTGTCAGTACAGTAAGACAAAATACACGTTAAAAATACATTCTCTGAAAAACCTAAATATCTTATGCAGTGTTGTTTCTAAAACAAGATTAATCAAATTGATCTTGTTTTAAGAATTTTTAGATATTTTTAAAGGAAAATAATACAATAATTATTATCAAGAATACGATTTTTGCCCTAATATCAAAGGTCTTACTAGAAAAAAATTAATTATGATCCAACGTGAATTTTCTTGATAAAAAATACGATCATGCCTGGTAACTTGCATGTAAAATGGCTAGAAATAGCATTTTAGCTTAGCGTAAAGCTGACAATTTACACAAGGTTTATTTCTCTTTCTTCTGCTCCAAACTTACTTCAAACTTACTTCTCTGTCTGCTCGTATGAATGTAACACATTATAAGAAAGTGTTTCACCGCTGTTCAAATGCACTTTGGATCGCATCATTTATATGTATAAATGTTTTCCATCTGAAAGGACTAAATATTAAATGAAACAAATGACAATAAAATGCAAATTAATCTCTTCAGTAATAAAAATACTTTTTGAATGTAACTGAATTCTAATTACCAATGATTTAAATTGTAACTGTAGTGGAATACAGTTACTTATATTTTGTATTTTAAATACATAATCCTGTTACATGTATTCTGTTACTCCCAACCCTGTCTTTAACAATGCTGTCAGAGTGAATATTGGGCACAACAGCGCAGCTACAGTATAACACAGGCTTCCATCTTTGTTGTTTTGGTTGAATGGATCACATGACTGCGTCATATGACAACAAATATGTCATTGTTTTCAGATATATCTGTTTTCGCAGTCCACACTACAACGTGAAGACGGTGTTTTCAGATATATCCACTTGAGAGAGCGTTTTCAAAAAGCTCTGTTTTCACTGACAAAAACGCTGTCTCAGTGTGGACGCAAGGCTAAAACGTAGAGAAAAATATGCGTTTTCAAACGAAAATGTATTAGTGTGGATATCGCCTTAGAATTGGTTCTCATAAACAATATTAAATTGTTAATACATAGTACTATCTATTCATGGTTATACATGAGTGTAAAGAGTATTATGGTTTGTAAAATAACACATTTTCAGGACCAAATTTCATGTGTTATAATGCAGTATACTCTGTAAAGATGTAACCATAAATTGATAGGTACTATTAAAGTATCATTACTGTGGTAGGAAAAATGTGTATATATATATATATAAAAAAAAACTGATTACAATGTGTATCAAGAATTAATGCATTGCATTAATGCATTAAGAATACATTTAAAATGCATTAAACATACATGCCTCATAGAAAGTGTTCCACAGCATTCTGACTTTCTATGACTTTTCTCTCTGTTTTCATTTACCAACACCTCTGTGTTTACAAGCACAATCTTACATCGATTATGCATAATTACGCAAAAAAGTGTAAGGTCATGTTAATGCCTAAACTATGTTTGTTTATTGGGGAAAGGTCATGAACGGTTTAAGCAAAAACTGACCAGCACACACAGATTTTAGCCCATTAGCCCCATTTGGCTCTGAATGTAAACACCCATACCTGCATTCTGTGGTTACCTGCATGCCCGTTCAAAATGTTGACATCAAAAATGTAGTAAAACATGGTAATTTTAATGTTCTTGTAAATGCTTTTTTCTTGCATTGTCTGTTTTTTTTTTTTTTAAATAAGCTGATTTTTGATAGTCATCAGCCTATTGTTATGCATGTAAATGCACTCAATGACATCGCTGACCAAGTGAAGGCAGCTTCTTAGTCTTTTGTCTGTCTGTATGTATTTGTGACTATGTTAAAACAGGCAAGAAAGAGACAGATACACATACAGACACCTTTCTTTGTTCATTGTACTCCAGGAAGGAAAAACACACCTTGGGAAAAAATCAGCTGAAAGATTCGCAGCATGCCTCCACAAATACAACTGTCATCACTTTGTCTCACACACAGTGTTCATAGGGCAAAACTCTTGGTCACATAAATGTTCATTCTATCTGTCTCACACTCGCATAAACACAATTAAAAGGGTCTTAATATGTGAGAAAATTCCTGTCAGCGTTACAGTTTGACCTTTCACTTTTATATGACCACACAAAATGAAGCCACCTGTGAAACAGACAGCAGAAGAAAGAGAGAGAGAGAGAGTGTGTATGTGTGTCCGTGTGACGTTGCATCTATGTGTGTATTGCAAACGATTATTGAAGGCACTGTTGAACTCCTCTGTTTTCCCGCTTGCAGAATTTCTGTGGTTGCAAAGTTGCGTGTGCTGCTAATGGATGTGTATGTAAGTGTGTTCCAGCTCACACACCTGTTCCTCATTTTCCAATTTGTAACCAATCTGCTCTCAACGAGGGGCTAAACGGACCTGATAACCATCTTGACTGCATTCTCTCTCTCTTTCTCTCACACACACACACACACACACACACACACACACTCACACTCATTTCACTGTCTAGATGTATATGAGTTATGGTCAATAAACTTGCATCTGTAACAGTTTTATATCTTCCATCAGATTAAAACATAGTTTCTTCCCGTCACTACTGGTCAGTCATTTCTCTGATCTACAGTGGCTATAAGTATTTAGACAATTAAATCATGCTTGATGATGAATGGCATTGCATCAGATACAAAATGCAAATGGTGCTAGATTAACTTCCTCTTTCTGAGGCATTTTTGCATTAGCTTTTAAGCAAGTTATTTTTAGTGGATATGTGAAGTAATTTCCCCTCAAGTTCACATAGGTGAGTGACCACAGGTGTATTTCTTCACTGTAACTATGGACATGTTCCACAAAGTTTGACAACCAGAAAGTCTCCAGTACTTTTTGACTTCATTTTGAACACTACATCAGTTGTTTTATTCTAACAAACTTTTTTAATGTTTTTCTTCACTGTAAAAAAAGATTTTTAAGACAAGTATTTTTGTCTTGTTTTCCTTTGAAAATTATCTAAACATTCTTAAAACAAAATAGCAGTAGATACTGATTCTTGTTTTAAGAGAAATATGACTAAATTTAGTGAACTTTAGAACTTTAGACTTTAGACAAGAAAACAAAATCTTTCACTGGGTAAGAAAAATAAACTTGTTTTCCCCTATGAATTAAGTGTATTTTTCTTACCCCATTGGCAAACTGTTTTTTTCTTGTTTTAAGCCTAAATCTCACTTAATTCAGTTACATTTTTCTCAAAACAAGACTTAAAATCTTATACCAGTTTCCTTGTCAAGTAAATAAATTACGTTTTAAGAATGTTTCGATATTTTTACTTGAAAACTAGACAAAAATGCTTTTCTTGAAAATCATTTTTTCCAGTGTTGAAAATGTATTTGTGCGATATTTATTTAAAATAAATGGCACTTGCTTTGATATTTTTGTTATCTAATGAAGTTAAGGGCTTGAATCTTTGGGTTGACTTTGGGTTGCTTTTCAATTTGATTCAAAAGCGATTTCTGTAATTTCAGAGCGGGTCAGTTATCTATATCTATATATCTATTTTCGATTTGAATCTTATTCTGATACACAAATGTATCAGAATTTAAAGGTCATATTTCAATATCAAAGCATATGAATCGGCATGATTTATATGCAGTACATCGAGAAAACATATGAAAGGTTACACCCCCAAAGTGCAGTGACATTCTTACATTTTTAAGTGTGGCTTGTGTGTCCTAATACTTTTGAGGCCACTCTGTACGTAACTCTACAATCCAGCCCCTTTGATGGTAGTGAGAACTGTGCCACTTGTGTCTAAAGAGAGTCACACACCGGACGGGTCTGGCGTAAAATTCGAATCAATAATTTTATATGAAGGTACGCACACCGCCACTCTTCATCTGTCAGCGGCATCCAGCTACGACTCGCACGTTTCCATTAAATTCAACACAAATAATTTTCAAAGGACATGGATTATTTACTCAAGCCATCACTGGATGGTATCTTGTGTATATGTATCTTTCATATAGCCTACACAATGTATTTTTAGTTACAAATATGTCTTTTTGTGGTTTGACAGCTTGGAAAAAACCTATTCAAGGCTACATACAGAGAAATTGCATAAGGAATGTCGCCATTCTAATCGTTCAGTTTGCGCAGTTACACCAGTTTCATACACTAACCTGCAAACTCATCAACATCACTTTGTTCATTCTTGAAGAAGTAATAAGCCATCATAACATTTGTGTGTATGGTGACTAGATTCACAACTTTGGACTGCCACCTGCACCGCATTGACGTGTCCTGTGTGTGATGCCTGTGTCTTGTTCTACCTGTGACACGGCGCTTCTTGTACGGTGTGTAGCTGGCTTTAAAGAGACATTTTAATAAAACTGATATGGCCCATTGAACAGATCCAGTATTGGTGAACATATACTGTATTAGTGAACTCTATGTATCAGTGTTGTGTGTATTGTATTAGGCGGCAGTAGAAGCGTGACAAGTCCATTTAGAATAATGTTAATGAAGTAACCAGGTGATCTGCAGTCAAAAACACCCTCTCACCTTCATTCTCACACATAGAGTGGAGGTGACCAATGCTAACTCTCTCTTTGTCTGCTGTCTCACACTCTCTCTCTCTTCAGTGTATGTGGTGTATGTGTGTGTGTGAGCAAGTGTCACTGTATGACAGCCTGTCTCTGCCTAATTCAAACCACCTGCCTAAAACAGAGTACTTCTGTGCTCCGTACAAAAAAAGTCTCTGTGTGTGTTGTGGTTGGTAGAGGGGAGTATTTAAACTTTCAGCAGCTCCAAAAATAAAAATAGGCTTTTAAAACAGGCACCCTTCTAAACCAATGACTCCTGAAGCTATAGAGTCAGTTCCAGGGTATGTGTATGTGTGCCCTTGCTGGTATATAGTTATGAATAGTTGTATTATTACAGGGCAGGATCTACCTGAAAGACTTGTACAGTTTTTATGCAAGGAATTCTTTGCGTGACATGACGTGAGCTGTAGCGTGTGGGCACATTTTTCTTTAATTCTTTGTGTTGCAATCATAAATGCGTGTTTTTTTAATTGGAGTATGTGTACAATGTTATAGAGACAAACTGCAAGTCTGCTTATAGCAGAGTTACAAAAAACAAAAAAAGTAAACGTAACAGTCCAGAACACCTCTGTGTGTGCTCATCAATAAATAAGAGGAAATTGTGTTTTAAAGACAGATGATGACATTCCTAGCAAAGTTTTGTTTTCATTTTTATCCATAATATAACTGGGTTAATAAGGCCATTTCCAGAACAGTATTAACTGGGGTTTTATTTTATTTATTTAGTTTTGGTTTTGTTTTAATTTAGTTCTGTTTTTGTTTTTATGTTTTGTCATCTTGTGTTGCTGTGTTGTTTCATTTTATTTTGTGCTGTTTTATGTTTTAATTTATTTTTTTATTTTCTGCACCGTCTGGTACCATTAGACATATATTAATAAATACAGTTAGCTATTGTAAGAGTTGACAGTTTTACATTACCACTTAAAAGTGTGTTAACCGTAAACACCTACCCATTCTTTATTATTACTATTTTTCAAATTTTTTAATAAAAGTTATCAAAAAAATACATAAATGGGAAGAGGAATTATGTAGTGATCAAAAATTTCAACAAATCTTATATTTTAGTTTCTTCAAAGTTGTCACCCTACATAATGAATTTCAAGTTTTTAAGAAAAAGCCTTTAAAGTTTTTTTTAAGATCATGAGAAGCAAATTCAGTCGTGTGTGTGTGTGTGTATATATATATATATATATATATATATATACACAAACACACACACACAGTATATGGAGATTATTTTGAAATGACGGTGACGGCTCCGTTACAATGCTCTATATTTAAGTACCAACCAAATGAAGCTTTTCATAGCTTTTCATACTGTATGATCACCAGTGTGTATATATATATATATATTTGGTCTGTCAGTTGAATAAAATGTATTAATCAAATTAATTACATGGTATGCCAATTAATTAACTGAATTAATCACACATATAAATATTTGCTGAGAAAGTTCTCAAATAACAATAATTAAATATATAATGATTAAATAATCAAAATAATTATAAATAAAATATATACAGTATGTTATGAAAAATAATAAATCCGATAATTAAAATGCATTACATTATTGTGGCAGATGAGTAAAGCATTGATGAGACAAAAGGTGGCTTTAGAAGGCAATATATTGGCCTACAGTCCACAGCAATCCATTTTGCAATCAAAATTCCTCAATCTGTCTGAGACAGATTTAATATAAGGGCTTTTCTAAGTACACATGTCAGACTGATGCTTTTGGGGGGCTGTATCTTAATATAAAGATTTATGTATAGCATATCCCGACAAGGTGTCAGTGATTGTTTTTATTTCACTTCTAGAGGCTGCTGTTACACTGTAGAACCAAGCCGTGGTTTGTAGAACATCTGTAGAAATCTCCAGCGCTGGCCACAGAAGAACACGGAAGAAAAATATTGGCATTGATTTTTGCTGATAACTGATAGTTCCAAAAAGCAACTATCAGCACTGATTAATTGGTAGAACCGATATATCGGTGTACCTCTAATTTATTCGTAAAAATTGGCATCACATTTCCCTCCGATTGGCCATTGACGTAAGAAGTTTGTTTGAGAATGCTGATTGGATACACGTGGTCACAAGATCAGCGATTGCATAATCTGTCATAATTTACCAATCCCGAATTTAAGATGATTTGAATATTGAATATCATCCTAAATAGCCTGTGGGAAAATACAGTCACATGCCCAGATGCAGAAAAACAAAAGAGGCATTGCTGAGAAGAGGATGCCATCGCAGTTAATCCTTTGTTTTCTCTTTCACTTTACGTTCCTTTTAAACCCTCCTCTCCATCCTCCAGCGGCTTGAAGAAGTTTATATATGTTTGCATGGATGAATGGCAGGGGGAACACTGAAACAGATTTTAAGACAAACTATGTGTCATTTTTGGAAAGCTCAGAGAAATCCAAACACGCCCTCATCCACTGGAGCAGGGAACTGTCCTTGAACCTCATGTTCTGATCTACCTCTTTGACACTTCCAGTGAGGTTTAACGTGATTGGCTAAACAGATGTATGTCTGTGTTTGCTGATCTATGCACAGAACTCTGTCTTCATTTGGATCAGAGGGTGATTTTGTGTTTGGCTGATGTTAAAGGCACCTAAATCCTGGAGCCAGACTAGAGCAGGCAGACTGATAAAGTGTTTTCTATGTTTTTAGGGTTGCCTTTAAATGTAGTCTCATTGTGTTAGTCATTTAAATCTATCTTTATAGTGTTTCATTAGGCTGAAGCCAAATTTGTTGAATCTGTTTATAGTCACTTTTTTAGTTACATCAAGTCACTTTTATTTATAAAGCACATGTAAATAACAATGAATGTTGTCCAAGGTGATGTACAATGAGATCAAAAGATCAGTCAATGCTATGAAGATATTAATAACATCAATAGTAGGAGGGGTTCTAATATGGGGTGCCGCAACAAAGAAGGCAGTTATCAAGGAACAGAAAAAAGTGAACTGTTTGAAGACCTTTGAGGCCTAGTAGGAGTATGATATTGTGGGTCAGTAATATGAGATGCCAAACCATGTAGTCCCTTAAAAACAAAGCATACAATCTTCTTGCTTTTACTTTTTTAAGATACACAATGCCCAAAGAGTCCCAGGGTGTCCCAACGCCTCCCATTACGGCAGTAGAGTGTGTGTGAACAGGAAGGAAAGGGAAGGGAGTTGAGCTGCAGGCCTCTCAGCTGTCTTTCACAGCACTAATGATCCTTGGAGAGAGTTAGGGAGGAATGGAGAGAAGAGGATGGAAAGAAAGAAAGGGATGTTAAGACAGATACAGCAAGAGCAGTTTCAGTTCCGAATATTTTTCCTGTTGCGTATTTACAGTGGCGCTAATTCACCTTGCAATTCAAAAGTCTTTGCTGACAAAACTAGAAAGTTGCCAGACATTAAAGACTGTAAAAACAAGCACGGTGGTTTCAACAATGAATCTGTTACAGTGATTTTCCCTTGTGTGTGTGAGAGAGAGAGAGTAACAAAAGAGAGAAAAAGATTGCTGCTTGCTATGACTAAAATAAGATCAGAGAATGTTGCAGACCATTTCCTCTCTTCACTTGACCTCTCTGTCTCTTGCTATGTCTGTCTCTCTCGTTTTCTCTCTGTCTTTCTCACACACACACACACACACACACACACACAGTCACCTCTGTCACCCATAGGTTTCATCGCTCAGAAGCTGAGCTTGGGGAAAGTTGAAAGCTTAACTTTTGACCTTTCTCTTTTGTCGCATTCATCACACCCGCCTTAGACAGTGTGGCGTCATGATCATTGTACATCATGATCGGTTCTAAAAATGAACACTTGCACGAGCACTAAATGTGGGTTAAACTTACTTTGATGAGTAAATAAAATGTTCTTTTACATTTTCTTTAGTTACTAATCAAATGGTTGGTTGATTTATTAGGTTCTGCAATGTTACATGGTTGAACTGTAACAGAAATAAAGAACAAAGATAGTCTGCACTTTGAAGATGTCTTATTTTAGTAAAAGCAACAGGGTAGTAATACAAACATTTTGCCCTTAAATCGAACTGTAAAAATGGTAAGACCCTCGCTGGTGCAAATGACGTGTGACTGTCTGCAACTTTTCACGACAACAACTTTTACCTCAGGTTAAGTTGTTGTCGAGACTAACAACATGTAGCTCTGGGGAAGATTTTCAGAGATTTATCTAGTCCTTCTTCAGAACTCCATGCATCAACACATACATGGAATATTCCTCGCATTAAGCCACCAAAACATAAATATGAGGAACAAAAACACAATGGGTTGTCTTCATGTTTTTGTACACGATGTCACTGAGATACTATTATACTGCGAGTGAGGCAATGACCTCCACTGTTTGTCATAAATATCCTTTGCAAGGAAAAAAAGTTAAATAATCTGTTATATATTTTGCAAAATAGCTTTCATGGTCATCAGAAATATTTAGGTCTGGTCACTGATCAACGGTGAGGATTTTTCTTTCTGCTGACCCAGTGTAGTCCTGCCAACATTTGTACCGGCCACATCAAGTGGTAAAAAAAAAAAAAAAAAATATATATATATATATATATATATATATATATATATATATATATATATATATATATATACACACACACACACACACATATATACATACATACTGTTTATACTGTATGTGTTATTGTATGAATATGTGCAAGAAATAATGTATATTTATTCCAAAATTTTGTTTAAATGTTAAATTTTATCTGCCAAAAAAAAATAAAATAAAAAGTATATAAAACTGAGGTGGCATAAAATGCAAAACATTACTGATTGGTATGTAATTTTAAACCCAAATTTAAGTGTTCTTCAAAGTCATCTGTCTTAGCCAGCTAGGTGTTTTTTAGGTGGACCATTTTAAATCAGAATTCGCAATGTTTAATAGATCACAGAAATCCAATCCACAAATTACAGACCACATCCAACAGAAATCCATCAGAACCACTCTAAACATAATCTTTATCCTTTACAGAGGTTGTTTAGTGTTGTATGATTTAGAACAGCCTCCTTTAAGAACCTACAGACATTCAAAATGCAGTTTGTTTGCTTTGTTTGTTGTGAGAGTTTATGTTACGATGAAATCCAAAGCCCGAAGTCTCTCGCTATGAGTATTCTCTCTCTGTCTGTCTGCCTGTTATCTCGTTTGAGAGTTTTTTTGAGTGAGTAAAGCAGGAGTGAAATATGAATGAGTTGGACGGCCAAATCCTGCGCTCCCACTGCAGCGTATAAAATGTGCTGATGGCGTCTTTATCCCTCTGTCAAGTGGAGGGGAACAAAAGAGTGGAGTCCTATCAAGGGATAGTGAGGCGATTCTCTAGCCAACTGGTTAAATGCTGAAGCACTGGTGTCAGAAAACATGTGTGTGTGTGTGACAGAAAGACAGCTACTGCCAGGCAGAGACAGAAGACAAAAGAGTGTGAAGATATTGACCCACTGACCTGTTGGCAAGCGTTCTTGCTTTCAGTATCTCACCATTTATTTTTCAGAAGGCTGTCGGTATTCTCTCTCTCTTCATCTAGGTCATCACATAGACCATGTTGATACAATCTGTGTGTTTGTGTCATTGTGTAGTGGTTGTATGGACTTGGGAATTCTGTGCTTTATTCCCACAATTGATATCCCATGAGGGTTTGTGTTGACGTCAGGACAGAGATGGACGTGTGTGTTTGTGTGTTTGGGTGTGTGTAAGATCATAACTACATAAAAGCATATACTACTGGGAGCAGATGAGTCTGGATTAAATCTGTGTCACGTGTATGTGGGGGAGTCTGGATTCTTGATCCCAAATATGAACTTTTCAATGATGAAATTAAGTATTGACGCATGCAGCATTGAATTCACCTCAATCTGAGGATGTTATCATCTTATTTGCATCTTGATATGATGTCATCATCGAATATGATGTAATTTGATCGACACTTTTGGACACTGAAGTCACACTTAAAAATGTCTAAATGTTATAGGTGCCCTAGGAGAGGAACCACGGGTGTAGATGATGACATTAACTATTGACATTTTCCATAAAGTTTGACAACCAACATTTTCTTAATTGTATCATTTGATAGAAATTAACAAATTAACAAATAATTTAGGTAGTCATTTGAAACTTTTTTTTTTTTCTTGCAAAATGTGTTTTAGCAATATATATTGGATCAGAGGGTGACATTTTTAAGTGTTACTTAAGTGTCCAATAACTTTTTGGGGCCACTGTATGTGTCATTTATTGATTTTGAAATTGAAAATACTTCATAACAAAGATATTTATCTCTCTTTCTCTATCTTTTTTCAAAGGCTATGTGGCTGATGCTTCAACAGGAGGAGCCTGAATATTTTGTCATAGCGACAGGCGAGGTGCACAGTGTACGGGAGTTTGTGGTGAAGGCATTCGAACACGTGGGCAAAACCATTGTGTAAGAACATGCAAACCCACATATACACATCTACCACAGATTGAAATCCATCTGGTTAATCTGGCCCATCTGGTCTTGATTTACAGAAAGCCTGTACAAGACCACAAAACAACACGCAAACACTCCATAAATTTCATGAATATGTAGTAGATATGCAGACAGCTGAATTGGGCAACAGAGAAATAAGATGAAGGAATGTGTTGAAAGCTCGTTCTCTCTCTCTCTCTCTCTCTCTCTCTCTCTCTCTCTCTCTCTCTCTCTCTCTCTCTCTCTCAGGTGGGAAGGGAAGGATGAGAAGGAGGTGGGCCGCTGTCAGGATACAGGAGCTGAAGGTTGATCCGAAGTACTACCGGCCAACTGAAGTGGTGAGAAACTGTATTTGTATCTTCCTGTGTAATCAAAGATCAGAGTAAAAGATCCTGCAAAGTGCATTGGTGGCCAAAAGAGCATGCAAGAAATTAGTATGTGTTTGATATTCTGCTTTTCTCACTGTGCTTAACCCTGGGTTATCATCTTTTTAAACCCCACTTTTAACCCTGGGTAAAGCAATATTTCACACTTTTAATGCAGGACTATGAAACCCTGCTCCGGAGCAGGGTTAACCCTGCATTGCGGTGGCAGAGATATACAGGGTGAATCGATGCAGTGTTTGATTGTTTTGAATGTAGAAAGTTGTTAAGCAACAGACAACCAATCATATAATGCCTCAGAGCTTAACTCATTTAATATTCATGCAAATTGTACAGTCACAGAAACCTTTATGCTCTGTTTACGTTCTCCGTCTGAGGGAAACTGTAAAATAGCGAACAGTGGTGACAAACACAGTAACTGGTGTGACTATGAGACAGTATTCCTTTTGCATGTGTTTTTTAAGAAAGACCCTGGGTAAAAATTTCAAGTGTGAAAAGCCCTTATACTGTACAACAAAGGTGTTGAATATTCTTAGTGTGGGTGTGTGTTATAGAGAGGCTATAAATGCTGTTTTCTTTGCCTCTTACAATTTAAAGGGATAGTTCACACAAAAATTAAAATTCTCTTATCATTTACTCACCATCATGCCATCCCAGATGTGTATGACTTTCTTTCTTCTGCTGAACACAAAGGAAAATTTTTATAAGAATATCTCAGTTCTGTTGGTCCATTTAATGCAAGTGAATAGTGGCCAGAACTTAGAAGCTCCAAACATGACATATTGGCTGCATAAGAGTAATCCATATGACTCCAGTGATAAAAGTCATACACACCTGTGATGGCATAAGGGTGAGTAAATGATGAGAACATTTTCATCTTTGGGTGAACTATCCCTTAAAACTATCGGCATATTGGTCAAAAGCATGAAAACTGCGAAATGACAGAACAATGGTTTATTTTTAATTAATTCCATAAATGTATTGCGTTGTTTAAAGTTTATAACTATTTCTATCTGTAATATAAAGAAACACCTACTAAGGGGGCCTGGGTAGCTCAGTGGTAAAAGACGCTGGCTACCACCCCTGGAGTTCACTAGTTCGAATCCCAGGGTGTGCTGAGTGACTCCAGCCAGGTCTCCTAAGCAACCAAATTGGCCCGGTTGCTAGGGAGGGTAGAGTCACATGGGGTAACCTCCTCATGATCGCTATAATGTGGTTCGTTCTCGGTGGGGCGCGTGGTGAGTTGAGCGTGGATGCCGCGGTGGATGGCGTGAAGCCTCCACACGCGCTATGTCTCCGTGGCAATGCACTCAACAAGCCACGTGATAAGATGCGTGGGTTGGTGGTCTCAGATGCGGAGGCAGCTGGGATTCGTCCTCCGCCACCCGGATTGAGGCGAATCACTACGCAACCATGAGGACTTAAAAGCGCATTGGGAATTGGGCATTCCAAATTGGGTGAAAAAGGGGAAAAATCCACAAAAAAAAGAAACACCTACTAAAATAAATTAAATCTGAAGAAGCATGCTGAATATGCATATACATTTTTTATGCTCTATCAAAATATGTAAACATCTGAGTTCTGTTGTTTAGAACTGCAAAAACAGAAGAACAAAATGTTTTAGATGTGCAATATTTATACTATATATATATATATTGGCCGACAGATTTTTTTACATTTTAAAAAAATTTGTTTTATCTGAATCAGCCAAATATAAAATGTAAAACTATTATAAGGTACAAAATTAATAGCTAAGAAAAAAGGGTAACATACAATCAGCATAAGTTAATTAAACCACACTCTGTAAGGTACAAACTGAACAAAGGTCATCCATTTGCAGAGAGGTGAAATGAGAATTTGAACTTTAACCTCTGTGATAGTAAGTAAATCACTGCATTTCCTTTAGGAGATATTTTGACTCGGAAGTGTCAGTGCAGATGCAGATCACTTACGAGGTGTACAAGGCATGTGTGTGAGGTAGAGAGATTTACAAATGTATTGTCCACAGGCTACATATGAATATGTTTATAACTAATCAAACTTGTTGGATTAAGCCTATAATTAATCAAATAACTTCTGGCAGAAACAGAATGAGGCTCAAAGAAAAGAGATCTTGCTTCAATTTCACACGTATGATTATGTTTCTTAGTCCTCTTTGCCAGCATACTTGCTTCGCCAGCAGGGAGTAACTGGATGAAATTCATACACAAACACACACCTATTAATAGTCCCTGAGAGAAAGGAGCAGGTCAATTGTCTAGAATGTTCTACATGTTTATCTAAAGAAACCCTCTTTGTCAAATAAACTGGTGTGTTTTGGAGCCATCCTAATCTGTTTCCAAGTGGACTACACCTGCATGAGTAATGAATAAGTAATTACCGACAGATACAAATCTTAAGACTGAAAGATCCCACGACAATGTTAAAAATAACCGTCACACCCAAACTACTTTTAGAAGAATGGTTCTGTGCATTATTATCATTCCCAAAATCAACATTTGAAGGCTATGAATGATGGCTATCATTCTAGACGTAACTTGTGGTTGCATGTGCGTAAATTGTAAGTGAATAATGAAACACAAATCACCTGCCTTTATTTGCATAACCTTTAGAGATCTCATAGCGAGAGTATCTGTGGCTTCGCTGCAAATAAAACCTGTATTTACATTTCACTGGACGTATTCTTTCAGATGACACACACTCACATTCCTTCAGGAGGCATAGTTTTAGCTTCCCAATGAGAAAAGCAGGTAACGCACTTGGCCTTGTCTGTCCATCACACACCATCTACTCACAGACAAAGAGACTGTGTGTGTGTGTGTGTGTATGCACTGAAATTATTTGCCAACTTCCTTTTAAGGCCTGAAATACCTAGTTTTAAATTAAGCTTGAAATATTAGCATGAATTTTGGTTACTTTTTAGGATTTCCAGCAGGAGAATTGGCTGTAAAATAAATATTGGACATTCTTTTATTTCTCTCTCTCTCTGTTTTATTCTCCCACTTACACACACACAGAAGTAGGCTTGGTGTAATAATGAACACATAAGAACCGAGTGATCTCTCTTTTAGCTGATTGAGTGGGTTTAATAGTGAAGGCTTGAACTGATGAATGTGGCCCCCAGACAGCCGCTGAAGACCGCTGCGTGAACCCTGCGGTCCCCACTCAGCCTTTCAGTGAATGCGATTTTGCACATCCATTTCATTCTTTCGGATGCTGATTTAAACAATTTTTATGAGGCACTTTAGGGAAGGAGGACCAAAGTTAGCCAAAGGCTTTTTTTCTTTTTCACTTTTCATTTTCCAGACAGTCCCCAGGAAACCCTCGTCATTTTTTCTTTTCATTTTTCATTTTGGAAGAGAAGGGCATAATGAAAGCAGACCTCTAAAAAAAAAAAAAAGCTTTTATTTATGCAAAAACTCCACAGACAAACATATTTGCAGCAGTCACTCAGTTTATTAACTTGGTGACTTGTTTATGAATATCTTGCCCTGCTGAACTTGTATGCACATCTTCTCAAAATGACAGACTAAGATTTATTCTTTTATAAACAGTGCTGTGGTCATTTTGCTATATGGTATGACTTCAGCAGCCTGCCTTTATTTTTTAATGCCATTTTTACAACATTTTAGAATGAACTGAGTATGGGGTTGCATACGCAACAATGACTATTGAAAATCTGAAGCAATAAAGCATGTATGAATGTATATGCATCTACCTACTCAAATGAAGTAGTCACACTGTACACACTGTATGCACATTCTTTTAAAGTTGCTTAGGTAAGAACATGCCAAAAATATAAATGTAATGTACAGTACATAAGCATAAGTATGAGCACGCATGCATGCAGTATGAGCGTGCGAGAGGATGATAAAAGACAAAGCACACACAGGCAGCAGACTACAGTTTGTACAATGTGTGTATTACATCAAATCAACTTCAAGACTTGTTGACCCTGAGGTATTGCCACCACGTAATGATGGAATTATCAGGGATTAGGATTATATCGCACATATGTTAGCATGCTTCCTCCTGCACCTCAAAGACATATTGCACAGTTCTCTCTTAGAGACTTGAATTTGACACTGAGCTTACATGCATGTTCTTACTCCGATTATGTCTACAAAGTCAACAATGAGTAAGGTCATGTAAACGCCTTAAACAGTTTTCCTTTAAAGGGGTAAGGCCATAAATGGTTTAAGCATAACCTGATCGGCACACATAGAATTTTGCACACTACCCCGATTTCACGTTGCATGAAAACGCCTTTACCGGCATTCTTACCGGTTTATCCTGTGTACAAGTGTTATGTGCTTGACTGTAGTTACACCAAAAGCAGAGAAATGCAAACAAAGTTTTCTTGTGCTGTCAGATTGGTTTTTGGTAGTTATCAGCTATTTGTATGCATGTAAACGCTTTCTTTTCTGTGTGTTATTGTGTATATTTAGAGTAGAACAACACGAACAAGAATGTAACCCCATACTAAAGACTAGGGGGACCAAATGTAATTATTTTACAATCAAACTTTAAAAGACATATCAGTCAACCTAATAATTTGACTTTTGGGAGGTACATGTCCCCCTCAATGTCTGTGGTTACACCCCTGCAACATACATCCTTGGCTGTATCAAGTACCTCTTGAAATCATTCCAAACAATGATTTATTCAATGTCTTCTCCCTTGGATTTCTTGAGTATACAAAAAGCTGTGTTAAAACATATTGGCTGTGTCTCGTTTGGAAGGCTGCATCCTCCGGAGGTCGCATTTGTCGGCCGCATACGTCATCGAGGCTGTCTCATTTCAGAAAAGCGAGTAGGACACTTCGAGTGCAGCCTTCTTTCACGGGAATTCGGAGGATGCATGAGGTGTATCGTTTGTAGGCACTCACAGCCCACAATTCTTTGCTTCAACGGAAATGTCTAAAAAGAATTACGCCACTTTGCCCATAAATATGATGTTCATACGCAAGGAATCTTAATTCCCAAGTTGAAGTACCTCAGTAGATGGGTGCAGAGTATATAATATGTATAATTATATTAATATATCATTAAAATAAAGTATTAGACTAAAAGTACACCTGTAAAATCTATTTTCGTTTCTCTTTACATCATTATAACTCTCCTAAAATGTACCTCATGCATTCCTTTCCAGAGGGACTTTGTTCCCTTCTCACTCAAAGTACTTGCGCTTGTTAAAGAGTGGCGTGCTGTCATAGCAACCAGGTTACGTTCCGTTTCCATTTGTCCTACGAAGGCTTTCTCGTTTAAACGAGGCTTGTTTAAAGAAGGACACTCAGTATACTGCAGCCTTCAAAGGACACATCCTAACTAGCACGCAGCCTTCAAAACGAGACACAGCCATTGTCATCCTTATATAATTCAACACTACTGTATTATTCATAACTGTCCAATGCTTAATCCTAAAACAGGCAACGTGCACCACAAGATACATACTAATTAGTGTCTTATAGGGGGTATGAGAAAGAATTTCTCACCCAATCTTTTTATCATTTATCATAGTTGGGTCTGTTTTGAGTATGTGGGTCACATAACTTGGTTCAAATTTTCTGTGATCGTTAAGTCAGACTGACTTAAAAACAACATGGCCGCCCATGGTGCAGGATATGTTGACATTGTGATAATTAATTATATATTAATCTTGCTTTTCTTCAGTAAAAAAAAACAAAAAAACAATAAAACTGCTAATATTAATTGTGAACATTGTCTTAAGATGCAGAAGAAGAAAATTAAGTCATATGTTTTTCATGCTGTTATTTTGCACATTTGGAAGTATGTGCATCCCCTGAGATGCGTTGCCAGATTGAGGGAAGAAAAAGGGTTAAACACATTTATTACACTTACACATGTCATACATGCAACCTCATTGCTAAATCATTAGCAGTATCATTTTCCACTCTTGCCTGTTTAGGGTTAACAGCCAGTGTTTTCTTTTGATCCCATAAGATGTCATTTGCCCTTCAAGTTTTGAGCTTTAACACATTATTTGATTCTCACATGAATCAGTACATTGTTAAATTGACACATGCATATTATTAAGACTTTTAAATATACCTTATCTTTGTGCTTTGTTTACATAATGCGTAAGTGCATGCTTGTTTTTTGGTTTCAGTTGGAATGAAAGATGGATTTGACCTTTCACTCCAAGGATCAGGATGGGCTGATCTTATTTTCTTTGTAGTAGAGGTCAGGGGCGAGATAAAAAGCATCTTGTTGTGAGCAGCACACACACACACACGGAGGCCCTCACCCCGTGAATGCAGGAGTCTGTCTTATCTGACCCATGCTGAGCGTCATAGTACCAGCATGCAAAACACAGCTGCATCATCACTTACCTGCAGCTTTGCTTTTAATTTAAATGGAAATACATTTTATTTCAGGTTTAAGATCAGGGGCTCTGGCTGCATAATTTTTTTTTGTTTGTTTTTTTATGTGCATGTGTGTGTGTGTGTGTGTGTGTGTGCGTGCTTGTGTGTTCACATGTAGGCATGTGTTTTTAGATTTGTGTGCACGTAAGGCAGGTCTCCCACCTTTTGCAGAGTTTTAGCCTCTCTTGTCTGTTGCAATGCTTTATGGGTAGTGCAGTCTTTGGGCTTTTCTGGGTATTATAGTTGCTGTGGTTTGAGAGGCTGGCTCTATGTGACAGCTTTACGGTGATACACGGTGTAATAGGTCAGAGTTGTTAAAGTTGAGTGTGAATGATGTTGTAAAGAGTCTGGCCGGGCGCCAGGTGCAACTCAAACCTGCAATAAAACCCACGCTCACACCGATCAGCCTTTTCTCATGATGACCGTATATACATCCACTTTTATTTGCATCATACTTTACGGTAAAGCTTAACTCTGACTTTCATAATGTTACATGGCACGTTTTAACGTGGGGTCCTAGCTTGCGCCCCAGAAAGTTTTCTTTCCGCTGTGTCTTTAGACCTAGCACTTTTCACGTCGAGGCATCAGGGAAAGAGAGAGAAAGACAGAGAGAGTACTGCACTGAGAACAGAACTGAAAAAATAAAGCGGGAGAGAGGGGTGTATGTTCTCCCCTGGCCTACTTTCTGGTATTTCCTGAAGGACTTTGACTGAGCGGAACCACCCTGGGCCCCACGGAGGGGAAAGAGAGAGAAAGAGCTTTTTAAAAAGAAAGAGTTGAGAATATAACTTTTAAAAACCAAGCCCAAATATAAAGCCTCCCAGTAAACAGGTGGATTTTGTTTGTTTTTGGATTTTTTTTTTAAAATGTATATTAAAGTTCCATTGAAGTTTTAGGGGCAAAAGACTCTCTTTTGAGTAACTGCTTAAAAACAGTAGAGAATGAGTGTGTTTACATGCACACTAATATGCTGTTAACTACCAAAATGCAGCTTATTAAAAAAAATCAGACAACGCAAGAAAGCCACTTTTAAAAGAGACTCAAAATCATTGGGTTATTCTCTACTTTTGACATCAAAGCGTAAACATTCATGTGGACAACACTTGAATACATTGAATAAGCTGGTAAGAATTCCGTCGAAAAATCAGGGTAATGGACCAAAATCTACTCGTGCCGATCGGTTTATGCTTAAACCGTTCATGATCTTAAAGGGCGGTCACACTAGACTTCAAGCATGCAAACTTACTTGGGACACTGCAACAGACAGGATTTTATGTCACGCGTTAGGGCTTCTAGTTTTAATAAATAATCACAAATTACAGATAATATTATATTTAAAATGTTAATATATACCATACACTGTTCTGCAACAATAAAAACATGCAGCTTTGAAATATGTATTCTTTATATTAAGCCAAAAGGTCAGTGTGTGATGTTTCAATCTCCTATTAGTAACACGTCTTCTCGTCATACGAATTCACAGGTCAAACGTTTGTATGCAGTGGATTGCAAAATTTTCTTGCGTTTCCGCTTCCCCACATTGGATGCGTGTGAGCGCGTCTTTACCCCAATAAAGGAACGCTGTTAAAGGCATTCACACAAACGTCTATATTGTTGGCTTATTTAGCATAATCGGTGTAAGAACATGTATGTAAACACACTCTTTGTGAAGATATAAAAGGAATATTGATTACCACAAAAATTAATTTCGACTCGTCCCTCCTTTTGTTTAAAAAAAAAAGCAAAAATCTGGGTTACATTGAGGCACTTACAATGTAAGTGAATGGGGGGGCCAAACCATAAACATTAAAATACTCACTGTTTCAAAAGGTTAGCTACAAGACATAAACAATATGCTCATTAGTGTGGTAAAATCGTTTACTAACCTTTTCTGTGTAAAGTTATAGCCAATTTTACATCTTCGTTGCCATGACGATGTAATGTCAACAAAACCTAAAATCCTAAAACGACTGTAAGAATGACGATTTAAACAACTTTACAGCTCAAATAATACATGAGTTTTAATAGAAGAAACTATGTATGTGCTTTAATAAAATTATAAGCTTCACATTTCTGCCTTTAAACCCTCCAAAAATTGGCCCCATTCACTTCTATTGTAAGTGTCGAAATTAGTTTTTGTGGTAATCAACATTATGCCAAAAATGCTGTCGATTGAGCTTAACTTGTACTGAACCCGGAATATTCCTTTAAATTAGTTTGTCAATTGTTTATTACTGAACTAAAAGGTGCAACATTATACTGGTTCTGAAATGGTTACAACTAAATAAAAGTTACTTGAATAAATGAAAGTTGATTAGCAATAAACAGAGCAGCACTGGTTATATTGTGACAGTAGATCCGAAAAGTGTTATTTTTCAAGGCCAGTGTTTCTAACAGTGTAAATATGAATATGCGTGCTAACTTTTGTAGCTACGATGAGCTTGTTTTTACTGTGTGTATCATAATGACCCCTTGGGTGTGTGCACATGAGTGTTAGCACTTTCACGGCTGTGAGTAGTGGGAGAGGAGAGGTTAATTGTGGGCTGCCCTCTGTAAATGGCATGTCCCAGGCTCGTTATCTTGATTGAGTAATTAACTCTGGCTCTCGGCACTCTTACTCACACTCTGTCAGGCTGCTGAACTCCTGACATCTCACATTCCTCGCTCCCTCTCTCTTGCGCTTTCTCCCCTCGTGCTCTCTAACTTTCGCACAACTCGTCTCGCCAAGCTTTCAATTTATCATAATTTTCCTTTCTCTCCATGTCAATCCTGTCTCCGTCCTCTCTCTCCTCCTCTTCAAGCACTCTCTATCACTCCAGACAAGACTGTCTTCTTGCACACAGGAGTTAGAAATGTGAAGGAGCTCTTGATAATAATTCTCTCGTCTATGGATGGTAGCGCTAACTGTGCAAAATGTGTTATAAATTTCTGTCGTCAAAGCTCTTCTTTTTCTTCCCATCCATAGTGAAAGAATTGGAAAAGGAGGTGAGATTAAAAAAAGGTATTTGGGTCATTTGAATGAGGTGAATCATGAATCTTGTGCACCCAGGCAATGACCCTGCCAAAACATGTAGACTCTGCCCAAGAAGATACAGCACTCTGCGGCTTGTAAATACACAAACACTGCCAACATACCCACATGTAAGCACACACAGATCCTGTCTAATAAACACACTGTTGAGAATGCGTTCAATTTTTAAAGATGCTTTGGTGCTGTGAACTTGTCATTCAAGTTCGTTGCATACCTCAGCTATTAACACAATGACTGTTCTTTTGCACACTTTTTGCTTTCTCGATATAGTTTTCCTGTTCTGTGGCTGATTGACTGTTGTTTAAAAAGGGAAATCATTAGAGTCTTTGATCACCCCCGAAATTTACAACATCCTGAGGAAAAGAACACATATACTTGCATACACACAAAACTGCACAGCACTGCTTTATCGGGACCTAACGCAACGTCTGTTGAATAGCCACAAAATTATTTTATTTTACCATGTACTTTCGTGTATGCAGTTGAATTAATCTCTCTCTCTCTCAGTCTCTCATACACACATGCATTTAATGTGTCAGACACTTAGGGTCAGTGTCTCTTTGCTGGAGTGGGTTTACATGATCACATAAATATTTATTAAACGCTTAAAGCAAGAATCTGAAATAGAGACTTGCTCCTTTGTGTTGATACAGATCAGAGGTTTCTGCATTGTCTTCCCTGTCTCTTTTACGCATGAAAAGTCTACAAAAAAAATTATATTTGGAGTTTCTAATGTCTTTTTATACATTATATCACACATACTGAAAATAAAATGCAATCTAATGATTTGATTTAGCATGATGACCCAGAATCTAGTTTTAAAAAATGCAGTTTAAAAGCTGTAAAGACTGATTTGTGTATTTTCGCACACAAACAAACACAAATTTCCAGGGACCTGTTTAGCACGGTGAAGATTGACACCCACTTTTGAGCTTTTTGTAGCTCTGGTCATAGTGCGTTTGTGGATTTCTCCTCTGACTTCTGATCATTGCGTGCATGTGAAACGGATATTAATTCTGTTTGAGCATGCCGTTGTGTTATCATGCTCGTCTTAGAAACATTAAAAGTTCTGAGCCCCATCAGAGACTCTGAAATATGTATAGCATGTTCACAGACTTTCAAATGTTGTGTGTAGTCATGCTGTGGTTTTCTGTGTAAAAGTGAGCTAACCAAGGTTGCTTGATGTTTGTCAAGGTCTGTCTCTCCAATAGTTCTGAATTCCTTTACGTTAAGTGCCAGTCACACACAATAAAAGTCTACCCAGATGATGATTATCGCTTTTATTTATTGTCTGTTTGCATTTTATTTACCATACATGCAGGCGCTGCTCTGCTTTTGCACCCTGATTGGACATTTATGTTTGAACAGGTATAGATCAATTATTTCAACAAAAAACCTACTATTTGAAACTAATATCTGCCTGTGAACTTCTACTGTGACTTTGATATGTCTTGACTTGC
This sequence comes from Myxocyprinus asiaticus, assembly GCF_019703515.2. NCBI lineage: Eukaryota > Metazoa > Chordata > Actinopteri > Cypriniformes > Catostomidae > Myxocyprinus > Myxocyprinus asiaticus. The sequence goes on from NC_059368.1 coordinate 20,898,221, forward strand.
TTTCTATTTAAAAACATCAACTACTGCACGATGGATGATTCACACGCAAAGGCAGTGTCTGAGTTGTCTTCTTCTAATTAGTATTCTAGTTTTCCCTCCTTGTAAATGTTGTACATTGTCAGTACACTGCTCTTTAGGAGTTTGCATGTTAAGATTTGGATGGATGACAGAAGCAGCTGAGATTAATTTAGCTTTAAAAAAAATGAAGACTAATTATGATTAATATGCTGCTTTAATATAAGCCTTGATTATGATGGTTGTATGCTGTTTCATATGTTGATGAATGAATACTATTTTGGTAATTAGTTTTTAGAATATGGTTATGTAATTTTAAATTATTTAATTGGTACTAAAATGGAACCATGAGTGGTGACTGTAACTTCTCTGCGTTGAAAATATGGGCTTTTGGAAGAACATTTCTCATGATGTTTTACATGTGAGTCAAGGCACAAATGTGCTGTTGTGAATGTGTGTGTTCTGGTTCCTTAGAGCTCTGGTGTAATCAGATCAGCAGCAGGGGCAACCTTGAACCCTTTACTGCCACCCTGAGAAGCACCCCTTAAAATCAACTCCTAAACGTGTGCATGCATTGCTGTCCCAGCAGGAGAACAGAAGGGGTTAGGCCACAAGAGTTGCATAATCCATCATGCTCTGGCACTGGGAGAGGGCTGGAAAGAGGGGGTGCTGGATGGATGGCCTGCCTCTGCCCTCACCTTCCCCCAGAGACACAGAGCCTGACACCTGTGTGTAGTGCTGGCGAATATGTGGGTGTATGAATGTGAAGAAGAGTGGGGAGTGGAGTGGAGTGGAGTGGAGTGGGGGGGGGGGATGTAAGTACAGGTTGGGAGGTCCTGTTAAAAAAGTAGAACTAAACCACCCCACTCCCTTTTTTCCTTTGTTCAATCTTTCTCTCCTTCTACTGTCTCACTCTCTTTCTGTCTATCTAGGACTATTTGCAGGGAGACAGCTCCAAAGCCTTGAAGAAGCTGGGCTGGAAACCACGTGTGACGTTTGAGGTGAGCTTTCCTATAAAAATCTAAGCAATTCTCTTGAAGTGATCTCAAGATGTGCTGAAATAATCTGTGTGTGTTTGTGTATTGGAACAGGAGCTTGTTACAGAAATGGTGGCCGCAGACATCGAGCTCATGCGGAACAACCCGAATGCCTGAGCCCACACGCCTTAGTCTCGACGCATGCCAAAGGAGCAGTTTTGTGTGTGTGTGATTCAGCCTCTACTGAATATCTTTTCCTATATCTATCCTTTTCCCCCATCTCCAGCCTTCTGACCCCACTTCCACTGTGAACTGAGGGTCCCAGGTTTTGTCTTCCTCCATTAAAGGAATATTTTGGGTTTAATACAAATTCGTCCATGCTCAATCGACAGCATTTGTGGCATAATGTTGATTACCACAAAAATTAATTTTGACTTGCCCCTCCTCTTCTTTAGAAAAAGCTAAAAACTGGGTTACAGTGAGGCACTCACAGTGGACGTGAATGGGGGCCAATCCGTAAATGTTAAAATACTAACTTTTTCAAAAGTATAGCCACTAGACGTAAACAATAATCGTGTTAACATGAACTTTTCTGTGTAAAGTTAAAGCCAATTTTACAACTTTGTTGTCATGATGACATAATGCCAGTGACAAATAATTAAAAGCTGATCTACCTAGATCACTGTAATCGAATGTTTGTTTTTTTGTTTTGTTTTTCTAAAGAAAAGGAGGGACAACTCAATTAATTTTTGTGGTAATCAACATTGTGCCACAGATGCTGTCGATTGAGCTTAAATTGTATTGAACCTGGAATGTTCCTTAAATACTGTCACAGTTCTGGTTGTGTATGGATTTGTAGTTTAGTTCTCTTTCTAAATTTCTATACATGTTTAAAGCTGTTTATCTTAATAATTATGTTGAGGGTCCCTGGTGTTGCATTTCTCCATTCCTTAGTACTGTCACATTTCTGATTATGTGTATGGATTTTTATTTATTTATTTTTCTCTGTCTAAATGATTTTAAATATTATTTTCATTATTTATAATTATGATGAGATGTATAAATAAAGGATTAAAGGTTTTGTAGAGCTTTTCAAAGGTCTCTATTGCTGTTTCATTCATGTAATTCCTTGATCTGAAAAAATGACATTTACTAGTTTGAACATCTAAAATTGTTTCCTGATCATTTGTAAATTACAGCGCTTTAAACTTTAGTGTATGTAGTGTATTTCAGTTGAGTTTAAATGTTTGTTTCTCTGAAAGAATAGTTCTGTACTTCTAATGTATTGTGACGACACCTTAATCGGTTATTTTACCCTATGGAATATTGCTCATTCAATGAGTAAAAGCTCGAGATTGCGTCATTACAGCCAGTGCCGTTGAATTTAAAAAATAACGGTCAACTTTTGTAGCAGTTTGACTCTCTCTCGCCTCAGAGGTAAGATATACGGTAAGAAATGCGTCAGAAAGCGGTTCGTGCCAGATTTCGCGGGTTACGTGATGGTCACCGAGCCCCTCACACCGAACAGAACTCCTCTGTTGTATTAAATCTGAAACGGGCGTGTAAGAGGCATCGTGGTCCTCAATTCCAGATGCTAGAGCACAGCCCACCGCGCTCAGCTCAGGGAGCCGTAACTCGCCCTTGTAAAGCAGCTCATGTTTAATCACCTCTGACGTCGGGCGCAGCTGGGTCACTGAACCCTTGCTGGGTGTTGCGCGGCGTGCGAAAAATCCTCCGCCATGTTTATTTGCAATGGTGAGACTGTCGTCCTCATCTAAGTAATTAAAGAGACCTCTAACAGCGTGGCTCGCGTAAGTCAATTGGCCACAGATATTTCATTTGAAGTGCCAAAATCTTGGTAAGGTCATTTGACAACGACGTCTAAAGAAAGTGGGGTCTTTGAGTTGCCCTCATAAAACTTAGCGATAGTGAGGGCGGTTTATGTATGTGTATTTGTGTTCTTGAGACTGCATCTCGAGCCAGTTGAGTGCCATTTAATTGTCTTAAACAGCGCACCGGTGTGAGCGGGCCTGACTGAAACCAGACGGCGCCTCGCTGTTCCTCCACTGGCCGGGGTCACGAGCTCTACCACACGCAGGTGCACAGGCCGAGAGCACGTTATTTATCCAGGTGAATTTATTCCTTACACTTGTGCGAGGAAATTTCCTTTTTTATTATTATTATTATTATTATTTATTTAATTTATATATATATATATATATATATATATATATATATATATATATATATATATATATATAATTAATTTTTTTTTTTTTTTTTACTATATCCTGCTTACGTTCCTTAAAAGCAGTGGGAAACAATGTTGGGTGTATTTTTGATTCACGTGAAATTCAGTCAAATCCATACATCCTCACAATCTCAAAAATTCAAGTCACATGACCTGTTTATTCACCGTCGGAACGGTATTGTAATAATCCATTTATATTTTCCGTTAAAAGACTATCAATAACATTCTAACAAGTTAAAAGTGGGTTAAATAAAATAGGCGCGTAACAAACTATAGCTCAGATTTTAATTGGTCTATAATCTCACGGCGGCAACAGGATTTGCCACAATTAACGACTGCTTCGAAAACTAATGAGATAAAACGTAATAACGGTGGTTAATCTTACCACTTTTCATTTTTATTATTATTTAATCTCATTAATAGCACTTTTTGTACTTTTTTGTAACGGTAGCTAGCTATTCTGTCATTATTCTGTTTTGTCTCATAATTTCATCTATAGCGATTATGCATAGCATCAGTCATGTATAAGCCTAATTTTCTTTGTTAATTGTTAACTGCTGTGCACTTGTTGCGTAGCATTATTTGTTTCTTCGATAAAGCAATAATTAAATGCTTTGTCAATAACAGACAATTGGATGTCATGGATCAGAAACCTCTCACTTTGCTTATGAACCCTGGTCCAAATTTTTGCAGCGCAGAAGAAAATGATAACCTCTTGTTCAAATCCACTCTGTATAATGTATCCCATAAGAGCGTGTCTATTTTTCGTGTGTTTGTTTTTCATATTTAAGCAGATTGACTTAATGCCCTGTTCTCGACCATTAAGCAGTCATTGCTTACTCATTTTATGTTAAATGATAAATATTGCTATAGGCCTAACACCATTGAATATCAATACATTTGAGGGTCGCCATTTGCATTTAAGGCCAATTGTGTCTGACATATTATTTTCAGACGCAATTGCCCTTATGCTCATCATGTGTTTACTTACAAGTTTAATACTGAATTCCGATTTGGTCCTATAGATAAATAATAATAATCATTATTATTATTATTATTAGCCTATAGCCCAGCTTAAATTAAGTTTGAGGGTCGCCATTTACATTTAAGGGCAGTTGTGTCTGACGTGCTCATTGCGCATCAACAAAGTAGGAATAGATATTCTTATTGTATTTATGTATTGAATTGTTTCGTGTGAATCTATATGAGCATTGGTAACTGTTTTTAAATGTGACATTTAAAATAATATGTTGAACCGTCACTGCCGGATCAGAAAATTAATAAACGTACAAAGATGGCGCATGGACGTGTTTATAACCGCTTTTTTTTTTTGGCTCAGTTGACCTGGAGTCTTGTGTGCATGCGCGCGAGCGAAGGTGAAGCACGAGAGAGGTTAATTGTAATAACATAACATTTAGCATTTACTATAAACCGCATCGTTGGCATAATGTAGCTGTGATTTAGGCCAGAGTGTAGGCCACAGATGTATATTTAAATTAATGTGTTTCTAAACGTTCCCCTTTTCGTGATCAAACACATTTTTCACCGACTTTGCATTAGTGTTAAGGAAATAAATATGGATTGATTTATCAAATCGTATAAAAGAATAATGATCAAAATTATATATATATATATATATATATATATATATATATATATATATATATATATATATATAATTGGATTGTTCATTTCTATTTCTGCAGTCTACATTTATTATTATTTTTATCTTTATAGTTTAAATGCTATTCCTATTATTTCCACAAACTGTAGCCTATTAGTATATTTGTCCAAAAGGCACCTAAAAAACAATTAAAGTGTTTACAAAGAGTGTTTACAAAGAATATCGAAAATTGAACAGATTTTGTTGCAATAGCTCACTTAAATACTGCATAAGAGAACACGTGTCTTCCCTTTGCACCTGACAAATCTGATCCTTTTCATTTAATTATTTGGAATGAAATCTGTATTTGTGCACATATCACACAGGACATCATGTATGATACACATCGATTTAAAATAAATAAAACTTCATAGGCATATTGGGAAATCTGCGACTGGTTAAAATGTGTTCGGCACGTTAACTACCAGAAGGCTTTTTCTGCTTTATCATATTCCCCTTGCGCGCAACTCAAGCCTGAAACACGCAGTTGATCACAACAAAGACACTTTTTCACTGGCACGAGCCCGAACATTGCCCTCTCGCACCTGCAATACATTTTGCACTTAAGCCATTCATTCGGAGTCAAATCGCCTCGGGCTGACTTTGCTACACACAGATATTTAAAGCTGTAAAGTTTATTCACTGTTTTATTTTTATTTATTTATTTTTCTATTTTTCTTCGTTCTTCTTTTCCTTTCTTTGTTCGTCTGACTGTTTCTCTTCATTTGTTTCTCTTAATACACATGAGGCCTATTAAAACCGTGTGTGTGATCCGATCATGCACAAATCTTATTTAATCATACTGTTTATATAATCACAAAAACCTCAATTATGGGGTCAATTATGCTCCATATGAACACAAGTGACACTGCAAGGATACAAAGGCACAACACTCAGGCAAAAGAAAAAGCCTACAGTTTCTGCTGCTGCACCCACAGTGCCGTAGGCCTTTACGCAGACTCATACATGCTGCATAATTACAGTGGTGTTTACGGTGTTACAAATCGCTGTATTTACTGAATATGTGCCAGGGAAACATAACAAAACTACACAACAAATAGTCACTTTTATTGGAATTACTCTACATAATAATAGTAATTTGTGTAGTAGCCTAATCATTTATTGAGATGTGTCCGGTATCTTCAGGTGTTCGGATTTTGAGTTGACAACAGTAAGCATTTTGGACAGAGTTAAAACAATTTGACCATTTATTTAAAAAGGCAGTATACACTGACTCGCGTAGGCCTACTGAGTAGAATGCTGGTGTTTGAGGGCTTTATCATTGGATTTATCAAGACCATATTTTACATTGCTGGCTTAACATGTCTGGCCAACAGCAATTCTTTCATCTTCTGTTTGTCTGCTTTTTAATCTATTATGTGTTTACACGTTAAAACTTCTATCAAAATCAATTGTTGTCTGCATTCCACAAGATTGCAAATACTCCAGTGTGCCAACAGTTGATGTTGTAAAACGAACGAAGCAAAAACTCAACAGCTTCACACAAAATAATAAGACTGTTAAGGAGAAGTATATCCTCTCGAGATCATTCTAGTTGTCAGTGAAACGTTTATCATAACAAAACTAGAAACTTTTCTATACCCTTAATTACGAGAACTTTTTAATCAGTTTAAATAATATTTGAGAGACAAATCACATTAGAACGTTTCGTGTTGTTTATACAAGATCAGACTGATGAGTGAATAATTAAAAAAATTCAAGTAAAGCAAATTAGGTAAAAATTCTGTCTGACCTTGTCCCCTCTCCCCCCACGTTTAAAGTCTATGCAATAAAGTGCTCAAATAGCTTTATACATTATTTATATAACGTAAATACAGCTTTGTATAAAAGGTGGTTGGTTATTGTATTTTTGAAAAATAGTAGTAGTAATAATAATAAAAATAAAATATTATTATTTTGGTGCGCTGCTGCTAGTGTGCTTTTAGTAATTGCAATTTTTAATGTTAGGAATAAGTAAAGGAATTTTTTTCCCTTTAAGTGAAAAAAATATTACGCGTAAGTGAAAAAATAATTATTTCCAGATGTTTTTTAAACCTTTGCCCCTTGGGTCCCCCCCGCCCCTCGTGTCAGCAGTGTGCCTTATTAAGTTATGCGTCCAAGCGCAAGTTATTTTTAGGAGTAAAATAAGAAAACTGGCAAACATTTGCTCATTACGTTTAAAAGAACGTTTAAACACATTGTTTCATGCTTTTTAGGCCATTAGCCTGTTAAATGGATGGATAATAAGATCTGCCAGTCATTTAAATAAATGATGACTTCAGCAGCCATCACAAACGATAAATCACTCGAGATTTTAACTCCAAGACGACAATTTATTTAGAAAATAGTAATTTTGAATATTAAAAAAAAAAAAAAATTATAAGAAAAAAAATGTAACTCAGTTGCACACTCTGTATACTGCATGGATTATAAATAATTAAGACATTTCCTTGAAAAGTTGGTCCACATGCTCTTACATGAAATAAATTAACACATTTTCTTTAAATCTATCTTTAGACCAACTTCATGAACGAGCAGGAAGAATGTTTATGTGTAGTCAGACGACCACAGCAGAATTATACTATAAACAAAATCTCGCATATTAGCCCGAGTTCACTGACCTAAACGCTTTCTTAAATTACAGACACATTGAGAAACACACACACACACACACACACACACACACACACACACACACAAATATATATATATATATATATATATATATATATATATATATATATATATAGATATATATAGATATAGATATATATAAATTGAAATTTTTTTGGTCAGAACTTGCTGCAGTCGTATACAAAGGCTCCGGAAGCCCGGTAAAGTGGCTGACTGGACGGGAAAGCCATTTGACAGCTATTGCTTCCGGTCACCGGAGAACTGTTCAGAGCTATCCGCTGTGTCTCGAACATCTCGCGCACTGCGTGGAAGTTCTGCTGCTGAGCTGGATAGCTCGCGCTCAGGTGTCCCAGCTCTCCGGACTGATTGAGGTACCAGGGCGCGAGTCTGTTCTGCTGCAAGTGCTGGCTCTCCTGGCTCGAGCTCTGGTGGGGATGTGAGATAGAGGAGGCGCTTGTTGTGTTTGTGTATTCCGGTAAAGTGTCATCCCCGTGGCCTCGATCCCCAGTGTACAGGCTCGTTGCTTGCATATTGCAGTGATAAGTGGCGGGCTGGCCGCAGGGTGGACTGTAATGCGTGGGTTGCGGTGATGGCGAGTAGGTCAGAGACACCGAGCCTGGAAGGGCAGCACGGGAGGCCGGGAGCTCTGCACCGTGCTGTGGGGACCCACGAAGTCCTGTCATGATTGTATCCATACCGAAGGCCTGTTGTGCCGTCTGCGTCTGCGGGCTTCCGCTACACGCACTCCCGCCGCTCCTGTCTGGACTCTCCGTTTTAGGCACGGTACTTAGGGGTGGAGTGCTGTCATGCGGGGGCGTGCAGGCCCCGTTCTCCGTCTTTATATCCCGGAGCTTCACCGGCGGCTGGGGGTCTTGCTCGCATGCTTGTCCCGGGGTCTCCTTGCTCTGTCGCTCCCGGTCTTCTCTCTCCTTCTGCACATCCTTCTTCTTGAAGCGGCGCCTCCGTCGCAAGAAACTGCCGTTTTCAAACATGTTATATGAGTCCGGGTCTAGGCTCCAGTAGCTGCCCTTGCCTGGCTTCTTATCATCTCGTGGCACTTTGACAAAGCACTCATTAAGTGATAGATTATGTCGGATGCTATTCTGCCAGCCTTGCTTATTGTCCCGGTAAAATGGGAAACGTTCCATGATGAACTGATAGATCCCACTCAGTGTGATCTTTTTATCGGCTGAGTTCTGGATAGCCATGGTAATTAGCGCAATGTAGCTATATGGAGGCTTCACCATGTCCTTGGGCTGTTGTGTGGGAGCGTATGGGCCATAGGCGCGGGCCATCCCACCGGGGTACTGCTCGTGCGCTACATGAGAGTACATGCTCATAGGCGCAGGCATACCGGTATATCCTCCTCCGGCCGCGGCTCGATAAAAGCCCTGCTCCCCAGTGATATAAGGCAAGCCTAGAGGGCTTGGACTAGACACGGGATAACGCGCCTGCATCGTACCCTCTCTCCAATGCTCTCCTACCGTGGACGAAAAGACAAAATCTGGTGAAAAATTCTTTGTTCACTTCGAAAAGAAGCCAAATGTATTCATAGCATTCCAGAGTTCGCAACTTCAAATTTCCTTCAATATATTGTCAGGAAACTTTCATCAAAAGTTCCTTTCGAGCTGATTTTCACGTTTCACCGCTGGCTGTGCTGGCAAGAAGAAGCAAAGTGTCTTACGTGGAGAAGTCAGTGAATAAGGAAAACATGTGAACTTCCCGCATCCGTCACTTCAGAGGGACTTTTTCACCGAATTACCAAATGTGCCTTTTGGCTGCGTTAGCGCTCCTCCCCGAGCACATCTCGTGACCAATAAGCGCTCGAGAGCTTTTTGTGGAAGGCTGTACCCGAAGACTTTTTCCCTGTGGGTATAGGCATAGCCTACCCTTGAGTTAAGGATAAGGGAGACAATAACGGAATGACTAGAAATGCTGACAGAAAATTATAAATGTCACATATACTCAGGTACCACTATAGGAAGTTAAATCTACAGGGTATCATCAGGATATTGACTAAAGTATTGCTGCTATGTACTGTCGTTATTATTATTATTATTATTATTATTATTATTATTTCTAAAAGTATCCTTTATATTTAGTCATTTGGCAGACACTTTTATCCAAAGCGACTTACAAGCCTATGGTCATAGCAATGTGCCCTAATCAATACTATATCAACGATCTAAAATCTATTTATGATATTTAAAACGATTTGTTTTTGTTTTTTTCTTAACAGTGTCAGTTGAACTGGAATATCTTCCGTTTTCGGTCATGTCTCTGCTGCACCTGTGACTCAGTAACCTATTCATTTTTATATTTTGGCATAAATGCGCTGTAGGGGTTCAATAGTGCTGGGTTTGTTTTTTCGGGAACAAATGTACTGCGTGGGAACAAGCTTAAATTCTGCATGCCAAAAGGTGTAGCGTTTGTGTAAATAAGGCAATGTTTCCTTTCTGGTGCAGGTTAATCCTGAGAAAAATCACCGAGTTTAAAGTTATTCTTTGTCAGCCCGCATTCTGCATTTCTGTCAAATGAAGAGAAGTTGCTATAGATCCAAAGGTGATCTTTTATTATCTTTAATGGTATGTTACAGCAAGCTTAATGCTTCTGGGATGAAGTGAAAACTATTTAAAATTACAATTGTTTGCATATATAGACAACACAACGAGAAAATATAGGAAGGAAAAAAAATGTTTCAATCAAATAACAGCTACAAAAAATATGTTATAAAATTATAATAAAACACCATCACCAACTCATCATTACCAATGAAAACAATAACAACAATGTATAGCAATACAACAGGAATATAACAACAAAATTAATATCACGATCTCATCATATCATCATAAACAATAATATATTATTATTTTTTTTAATTATTATTATTTTGCATGTATTTTATATTATTTCTTTCCCCTAAACTGTTTATTTATCTAATTTGGCTAAATTGGGTTAAATCTGTTAATTGACGGAAATGTTAATATCATATCATAGGCTAGGGTCTCGATATCTTAACAAATTGGATGAACAAGGTGAATGTTACAAAGTATTATTCACACAGTTCTTACAAAAAATAAAATGAAATAATAAAAAAACTGCCTCAATCCAATAATTGTACAAACTACGTTGGAAAACTGACGATTAGCCTATTGTTTGAATGTATATGCTTTTATTTCATTTTCAGCGGCTAAATTTGCTGACTCATCTTTTTCACTTGGAAGTTTCTTTCCTATTCTTGTTTTAATGTACTGTCTTAGATCCTCATCAAGACTACGGAATCAGTCCGATTTGGCACGATGCAGCGAGGAACAACAATGGTCGCTTCTGTTGTAGGTTGGCCAAATTCACCTGCTAAATGTGTTCCAGTCATTGGTCTCCCCCTTGTGGTCATTTTGTATACAAGCACCCATTTGAACTTCTGTTCCCCAGAGATGACGTATTTAAATGAGTGTATTAAAGCATTTTAAAATCATTCATTTAGAGGCCCGCCTATATATAGGCCTACTATATATAACACACACACTTAAAGTGATAGTTCATCCAAAAATGAAAATTCTCTCATAATTTACTCACCCTCATGCCATCCCAAATGTGAATGGCTTCCTTTCTTCTGCTGAACACAAATGAAGATGAAGAATATTTCTGCTCTGTAGGTCCTTACAATGCAATTAAATGGGTACCATATTTTTTGAAGCTTTTTGAATTTTTAAAATGCACATAAAGACTGCATAAATGTAATCCAGAAGACTCCAGTGGTTAAATCTGTATCTTCGGAAGCGATATGATAGGTGAAGGTGAGAAACAGGTCAATATTTAAGTCATTTATTACTATAAATTCTATACTATAAATTCTCCTCCCTGTGAATTGGCCGAAACAAAAGAAGAAGAATGTGAAAGTGGAGATAATAGTAAAAAAGGACTTCAATGTTGATCTGTTTCTCACCCACACCTATCATATAGATTCTGAAAACACGAATTTAACCACTGGAGTCTTATGGATTACTTTTATGATGCCTTTAAGAGCTTTTGGAGCTTCAAAATTTTGGTACCCATTCACTTGCATTGTGAGGACCTACAGATCTGAAATATTCTTCTTAAAATCTTTGTTTTTTTTTTTCAGCTGAAGAAAGTAAATCATACACATCTAGGATGGCATTTGGATGAGTAAATAATGAGAAAATTTTTTAGGTGAACTATTCAATTAAGCTAATTTTATTTTAGAAGCAAGTTATAGCATCTAACATTTTAACATAAAATAAAACAATTGGTATGTTTGTATTTTGAATAATAATTTCAATATCCCTTCATAAGAGTAAACAATTTCTATACTGGTGCTAAATGAAGTTCTCAATAAGAAAGAGCCGGCGCTATCTTTTACATCTGAAGAGTAGCAGCATTGTATGCTGCACTGGTCCACAGATGTCAGGCTACACGCGAACAGGCAGACCACACACTAACTTCTTCAAACAATGTGGTTAACTATGGTGAATGGGTTAGGGATGCAATCAGCTAATGCACTAAAAGGAATGTTCCATTGCCAGCTGCATAGAGGCAGCATTATTCATGAACATGATGTTGCCTGTATGAAGCCTCGTGAACTGATGTCACAGCTGTCATACACATCTTCTTCGTAAAGTCTGCGTAGCTTTTCGTAAAGCTGAATGAAGTCAATCGATGAAGAACAATGCAAATAAACTGCATATGGCAATGCGTGTTTTTGACAATAGTTAATCTAATTATAATAAATAAATAAAATAAACCTTATTAGGATGACACCTTTTGCAATTTTCCTATGCGTGTGCCAGGGACTAAAAATGAAATGTTTTACATTTCGGTTCATTCTGAGCAATATCTGTATTTTCTGTTCTGGTTCAGAAGTTTTGCTGGTAACCGGTTAGAACAAAATAAAAGAACAGTTAATAACCTTCTTTTTAAAATGACAGTACTCTGCACTAAGGGGTGAGTGAAATACCAATTGCAGTGTTGCCAGATCTCGCAAGAGAAACAAGCAACCCAGTGGCGTAGCCAAGGGTGGGCCTGGGCCCTCCCAAATTAGACCCAGGCCCACCCAGAATATTAGAGATTATTCTTTGACTTCAAATATATAGTTATAAAATAGTTTTTTAAAAAATGCTTAAATTCTGATTTCTGAAAGTGTGAAAGAATTGTTTGAATGCGCCGCTTCTCTGTTGTTAGGAAATTTTTGGTTTAAAAAATATTGGGCAAAAACTTGTCCCTGCTATTTTTATAGAGGCCCACCCAAAAGTAATTTCCTGACTACACCCTTGAAGCAACCTGGTCTGGAAAAACAAGCCCAAAATAAGCCACTCACCTCACCAAAATAAGAGCAAAATAAGGGAAAATTAACAATTATATTTGTTCATGTGTGGTGGATTTATCAGCATAGAAATCATAACAACCATAAAGTTAATTAACAGTTAAGTATAATTTTAATTACAGATCTGCTTCTCATTCAAAACCTGGCAGCATCAAATCTGTATTAATTCATCATATCTAACAATAAGTAAGTGAAGACTTGGAAACAACTGAGAAATATACTTATTACCTCTAATAATGTTTTCCTTATATCATGATTAACTGTGAATGTACAGTATATGTGTTAATTATCAGCGACGGCATGTCAGAGGAGGCAAGGAAGGCTCAGCCTCCGCAAAAATGTATTCAAAATGAACGTTGTTTTAATCAGTTTACTCACTAACATACACAACTCCGATGCCTTTAATGCAAGAATATGTTTTTCTATATATTTGTCTTTCATGCGCGGTAAACAGATGAGTTTAAATTACTGTATGAATGGTCATGAATGCCAGAGGAGGCTTATGGCATAATGCCTCCTCTCATTAGTAAACTGACCAATCAAAATGGATATTCAAATGACACAACGTTATTTGCTTCCATTCAAAAAGCGTCCAAAAAAGGCCAAACAGGAAAAATGAAATTTGCCTCCTTCCGCGTTCATAACCGATTATTATCAGAGGTAACCATTCAAGCCAATCAGCTTTCAGTATCACGTTTACATTTCATCAAGCATGCTTGTGGATAATGTGACAGGTGAAGAGAAACTTTCAAAATATGCCAAAATATCGGTGGAAGAAAAGTTATTGGAAGAACATGTGAAAGACTGAGCGACATGATTATATATACACTGATCAGCCACAACATTAAAACCACCTGCCTAATATTGTGTAGGTCCCCCTCGTGCCGCCAAAACAGCGCCAACCCGCATCTCAGAATAGCATTCTGAGATGCTATTCTTCTCACCACAATTGTACAGAGCGGTTATCTGAGTTACCGTAGACTTTGTCAGTTGGAACCAGTCTGGCCATTCTCTGTTGACCTCTCTCATCAACAAGGCATTTTCATCCACAGAACTGCTGCTCACTGGATGTTTTTTGTTTTTGGCACAATTCTGAGTAAATTCTAGAGACTGTTGTGCATAAAAATCCCAGGAGATCAGCAGTTACAGAAATACTCAAACCAGCCCATCTGGCACCAACAATCATGCCACGGTCCAAATCACTGAGATCAAATTTTTTTCCCCATTCTGATTGTTGATGTGAACATTAACTGAAGTTCCTGACCCGTATCTGAATGATTTTATGCACTGCACTGCTGCCACACGATTGGCTGATTAGATAATCGCATGGATGATTGTTGGTGCCAGACGGGCTGGTATGGGTATTTCTGTAACTGCTGATCTCCTGGTATTTTCACACACAACAGTCTCTAGAATTTACTTAGAATGGTGCCAAAAACAAAAAAACATTCTATTCTATTCTGAGATGCGGGTTGGCGCTGTTTTTGCTGCACGAGGAGGGCCTACACAATATTAGGCAGGTGGTTTTAATGTTGTGGCTGATCAGTGTCTATATTTGATGCAATGAAGCAGTGGAGAATGGAGTTCGTCTACACATACAGTAGCCTATTAGGTGAGTAGATGTTACAGTACATGCAATGGGGACCTCCATTCATTTATAAAAGTTTGTATTGATTGTAGTCTATAGATGGCGCTGCATCATTTGTTCCGTTTGTTGTATTTTTAAGTGTTGTGTTGGTGATCGGAAAGTGCTGAGTTGATGAGCAGAAAGAGAAAGTTCAGACACTATATGATAGGTGTGGGTGAGAAACAGATCAATATTTAAGTTATTTTTATCATACATTTTCCTCTCTGCCCAGTAGGGGACAATATGCAAGGAGGATGTGAATCACCAAAAACAGAAGAAGAAGAATGTGAAAGTGAAACTGAAGTGGAGATTGACTGAGCAGGGAGGAGAATTTATATTAAAAATAAAATAAAAAGGTCTTAAATATTGATATTTTTCTCACCCACATCATATCACTTCAGAAGGCATTGGTTTAAACACAGGAGTCATCTGGATTACTTTTATATTGCCCTTATGTGGATTTTGTAGCTTCAAAATGTTGGCACCCATTCACTTGTATTGTGAGGACCTACAGAGCTGAGATAAACTTCTAAAAATCGTTGTTTGTGTTCAACATATGAAAGAAAGTCATACAGATCTGGGATAACATGAGGGTGTGTAAATGATGAGAGAATTTACATTTTTGGGTGAACTATCCCTTTAATGCCACATAAAATTATTTTACAGGCAGACAAAACATTTTATACTGTATCAGTGAAGGCTACAGATAATTATTATTTTAGAATTTACAAGATACTGAGGCAGAAGTTGGGGAAAAGGCCTTCGGTTTCCCTTTAGATTTGTTTCAACGACTATAATGATATTCCACTAAAATTGAAAACACTGCATTGAAAATGAAAAACAGACAGGTCTGTAACACATACATAGGATTATAATATTGATTATTTAGTATGATAAGAACATAAAATATTACAAAACATCTGTCTTATTGTGACTGCTTTTGAGCTGGTTTAAGCAATAACTTGTTGGTTTGCCAATTCAACTTAGGAAGGTTTTACTGTTCAGAATTTAATGTCACATTCACATGAAGCCTATGAACAAATTATGCCTTGACTCATAATGCTGCATGTCATCTCTTTAATGAAAGAGATCCTGTTTTTGAATCAGCCATTTAGTTACACCTGTGGAAGGCACCCCAGGTTATGGTTTCTCTCTTGGTCCTTTCTCAACCAAAAATGTTGGGTACCAGTCTTCAAAATCTCATCTGTACGTAGTAAAAACATTCTGCATGTATTGTTCATTCATGTAACATAATACATTCTATTTTGCTGTTACACTGCCTTGAGTAAAATAATATATACAGTACTGTGCAAAAGTCTTAGGCACATAAGATGTTTCACAAAAGCGCTTGTCTTAAGATGATTATTTATATCTTCAGCTTTAGTGTGTCAATAGGAAATATAAATGTTAGACTCACAAACATTACTTTTGCAAATAGAAAAGATTAGAATAGAAGAACAGGGAGCCCTGCAACAGATGTCATGTCCCCCACAAAGCCCCCCACTGAACATTGTGTCAGTCTGAGATTACATGAAGAGACAGAAGCAATTGAGACAGCCTAAATAGATAGAAGAACTGTGGTGAATTCTCCAAGAAGCTCGATACATCCTATCTGCCAACAACCAAGAAAAACTTTGTCCAGGTGTACCTAGGAGAATTGGGGCTGTTTTAAAGGCAAAGGTGGTCACACCGAATATTGATTTAGCTTTTTTATGTTTACTGGAATTTGTTTGATGATAATTGATAAATTAAAACTATTTATGTAATTATTATTGAAGACATCTTCACTATGCAACATTTTTCACAAGTGCCTAAAACTTTTGCACAGTACTGTATATTTGTGGAAGGGAAAAATAACCTCTTTATAAAACTTGTATATTTGAAAGGGCATTTAAAAATATTCCTTAAAAACTTAAACTTTTATGTTTAATTGTTTATAAAATTTTAGAAATGCACACATACCAAAACTTAAAGAACAATATGCAGTGTGCTGCTGAAAGTAGCACTAAAAAGAACTGGTACTGAAAATAATAGAAATGTTTAGCAAAATTTACATAAAAGTGACTCCACCAAAAGCTAATTCTAGGATTTCAATTTTGATTGTAACAGTTCAAGTCTGAAGAAGTAATTTTCAAGAGCTTGGACATACTTTCTTTATTTAAATATGTCTTTGTTTAAGAGTCAATCACACCGCAAGATGCCGCCCTGGGCAACTGCTCATGTCGCCCATGCCTAAATCCGCCACTGGTCTGCCCTACAGAAACCTTGTGCACACATCTGGTGCAGTTTTGCTGGCATATGGGAAAGAGCTTGAAACACAAGTCCATAATAAATTAATTCAGCAACCACTGGGTCCAGTTTGATGTAGCTGATGTACTTTTCAGTTCAGCTCAGGAATTTCATAGATAATGTTCCATATCAGTGCATTTCTATTTTTTTGCAGTGATTGCAACACTTTTTTTTTTTTTACTTTTATGGTACATCAGAGACAGTGATCACTGATGTTTCACATCCAGTGTTCCAAATGTAAAAAATGATAATAATCATCTCCCCAGGGAAACGGAGGATGCTTGTAAACGATTTTGTTGCAACAGTGCTTGTTCAACATAACAGGGAAAGCTAGGCTCATGCTGTTGTCACTGCACATATCCACTTTGTTACTGGTGTCACAAGTTATTTTTTAAAGCAATGCTAGATTTATGAGGTGCATGAATTTTAAACCAAGTTTGTATTTTAATTAGCACTGTTTTGTGTGTGTGTGTGTTTTTAAATAAACGAGTTTATGATGAAAATGTATGCTTTCAAGTAAATTATAGCTTTCAGTTCATGATAATTTCATACCATCATTATATTACAGTACCTGACAGGGGTAGAAAGAGGTAACTGCTGTAACATTTTCAACCACATTTTTTATTTATTTTCTTTTTTCATTTACAGTCCGTTTGGGCGAACAGTAGAAAGCTTTATAACAGCTGAAAGAGAAAGGATCAAGCTTGTGAAGGCTACAACATCTTTCAGAAAGTAAAACTTCTTGAAAAAAAAATGTAAATATTTTTATCATAAATTTTTAGGTGTCATATTTTACAGTTCAGGAGGGTGATCTGCACCATAAAATGTTTAAACATCTAATATCAACACAAACATATAATTGTGCTGGCACACACACTGCTTCTGTTTGTTCATTAAAACCTTTTATATGGAAATTGTACAATAGGGTCATTGCAGGGCTTTCTTAAATTATTACAAATAACAGTACAACCAACTTGTATTACAACATATTCCGATATTGTGATAGGTTTTAACAAAGGTTGTCAGCTTTTAACAAAGGTTGTCAGCATCAGTTCTTAAAGTCTGCTTTATAATCACAGATCCTAAAATGTCTGATATTTTTAGACGTGTTAAAATTTGAGAGGTCTTGAACCAGAAGTTTTAAAATTCCCAGTTAGACAAAATGTGTTGCATCTATCCCTATATACAATCTATCTATCCCTTATACAATCAAAATTATAAAGACAATCTCCTGTTTGTTGTCCTCTCTTAAGTTTAAATAAGATCCGCACCCCTGCTCACAGTCACACCTGTATCCTGCATGTTCTGGAATAGACAGCTATATATCTCAAGCCATGATAATGACTCATTAGGCTCACTCAGATGTTGTTTACTGGTCATTTACTAGCATGTCATTTCCATGCTGGTCTGTGCTGGATAATGCTGGTTAGTGCTCAAGCTGGTGGACCAGCGTAGCCCTGTTGTTCACCAGCTAGTATGTTTTTTCTTTTCTTTCTGTAGTACTAGTTTTGCTTGTTTAATAATAGTAGAAAAAGCCTTGTTGGAATACCAGCATCCCGTTTTGTGGACTTGCGTTTAAAACACAACATATGCTGGTTATGCTGGGTGGGATTTCAGCATGGTGAAAGCTTTGATCAACGTGTTTTGTTCTATGTCCGATTCAGATTGAACAATGCCTCACTCCTGACTGGACACATTATCATGAGAAACTTGTGATTGTTTCTTTTATTACTTTATTCTGCAACCCTGAGCCAGCACACTGTTTACATCGTCGTCTCCAGGTAAAATTATTACCTACATTCGGTATATATACACACACACACACACACACACACACACACACACACACACACACACACACACACATATATATATATATATATATATATATATATATATATATATATATTATAATTTTCTTGGAAGATGAACATGGAACTAAATATTGTGTGCTTATTAGCTGCTATAAATGTCTCATTGTTTTCTTTCCAAATATTCGCTCCAGGTATATGGTGGTTTGTTTATTCAATGACGAGCACTGGCAGTCAAGTCTAATTACTACGACCCGTGTGAATGTACAGCTAGTCACCGATAGATGGTGGTAGAGTACCGTCTAAACGTGTTCGACTGACTACACCACCTGAGACCTACATTTTCAGAATTATTTAACTTGTTTTTGACATTCTTGACATTAACAAATGTGAATTGAACAGCCTTCGTCCAGTTCTATCTTTCACCGTCCACGGGTCTAAATACATTGTTGGTGAAATGCTGCAGCACGAAGTGACGTGTGACGTGAGATGAGTTGCGTTGTGGCAGAAGAACCCAATTTCATAGGTTTACTCTTTAGAATTATTACATTCTTTGCCAAATGTTTACATGTCAATTATTAAGGACGAAGGCTATAAATTGTACAACTGTAAGGTGTAGGCCTATCCTAATTTCTGAAATGCGTTTTGTATCGGGTATAGCCTATAAATTAATTTAAACTGTATATCTGACTCAGGATATGAAACAGCGAGACTGCTGTGACCAAAAACTATAATGCCAAATTGTAAAGCACTACAAACGTAAACGTTTATTAACAATGAGTTAATACGCCGTAAATGGATATGTCAAATAGGCTATTTTGAATGCTTGCTGTAGCCTACATAATTTCCTAATTTCATTTTTGCTTAGCCTGTATTTCCAATTCTAGTGTCGGTAAGATTACCTCATCACTAAACTAAGCGTTGCTGCTTTATTTCATTTTAGTTCCAGATCAAAATCACCGAGGGCCGCTTCTGAAAATAGTGCGGGTGCTCTGTATATAGTGGAGACGTATCGTATTATATCGTAGATGGAGTCGTTTAAATGCTACTAAATCAACGTAAAGATTTTTTAATGTACAAACGTTTATTCTTCTTTTTTATCTGTGCTGAAAATGACAGCAAAATGCTGCGCCTGCAAATTAGTACATATGGATTTGCTAAATCATACACGTGTATTAGTTTTGATGCAGGTGTTCTCTGAGATTCAGGGAAATCTGCTTTGCCAATATACAGGCTTACATACCCTATTCAAGGGAGCAGGGGTGTGCATTTATTTTGGTACAGGGGCCACATCAGTCTTTAAGTAGAACATGGAAGTTAAAATAAAAAGCTCTGCATAGTTCTTGCATCTTTTAAGCCCAGAAATATTAGTTCACTCATTCTAATGCATGATGCACAATTTGTGTATACAGTGTATAATGTGTATATAGTACGTGACTTATGGGACTATTTTGCAATTGCCTGAAGTTTTTCTCTACAAATAATACTTTTCAATCAGGTGTTAGAAACACTGAATAAAGACGAGGTATAATTAATAATTGTTTATTTTACCATCCATAGGACTTCAATGCAATGGTAATTTATTATTCAATTTAATCTATTATCTGGCAACCCTGAGCATATTAAACACTTGTTGCGCGTTAGGTCCCAGAGATCTAATAAAAAAAATTAAATAAAAATAAAAAACGTTCAGGATAATTTTGCCCTGGTCAGCACTGGGCACATTTGTTTTTGACAGAATTTACATATCGAAATTAAAGCCAACAACTTCGTATTGTAAACCCTGTCCAGTAAAAAGTAACGATGAGAACGATAGATAGATATTATTATTATTGTTGTTGTTGTTGTTTTGTTGCTTCAGTCGCTAAAAAGTGCTTGTATTCGCGCAGGAGTCGTAGTAGAAGGTCCGTCAGTCATTCAGGCAAAACAACACACTGCTTTCCTTTAAATGTTTTATTGTTAACTTCGACATCACATCGAAATGAACAGGTTAAGTGAAATATGGTTACATGTGCTTAATTCAAACTCTTTTGAAACTGAACCACAAATCAGCAAAATACCCAGTCCATCAGTTTTAAGAACGGACAGTCATTGGCGTTTTGTTTCACATAGCTCAGTGCACTGTTGACTACTCATGTTGTCACTGTTTTTTCGCTGGTTTTGGAAAATCCTTCTGCAAGCATTTTGCACGTACATTAATCATTCTCGTAATTCTCTTTACCTCACAGTTATCCAAATGCCTATCTTTGTGCAGCCATACGGCCTACATCACGCAAGGTTTGACGTCTTGATGCATGCTTTGGTGGTGGGGATGATGGTGATGGTGGTGATGGTAATATCCACCAGCTGACGGGTGGAAGGATGAAATCCCATTAAAATTCAACACGAAGTCCTTTCGTTCTCCGACGTGGGAAGAATGTGTCGGATAGTGCGATATACCCACTGGGGATAGATACATACACAGTGAGAAATAATGATCACATGTTGGCCTGCACTAA
Organism: Myxocyprinus asiaticus; assembly: GCF_019703515.2. Taxonomy (NCBI): domain Eukaryota; kingdom Metazoa; phylum Chordata; class Actinopteri; order Cypriniformes; family Catostomidae; genus Myxocyprinus; species Myxocyprinus asiaticus. The sequence continues at coordinate 20,919,330 of NC_059368.1, forward strand.
AATCTAAAATGACGAAAAATGAATTTACATTTAATTATATCAGCTCAAATGTGAATAGGCCTATTACAAGTAGGCTATAGCCTACGTTCGTTGTTTTTGTTGAGTTATACACCAGTAAAAACCCACCAACTTGTCGAAGCATTCATTAATTTAGTTTGAATTAATTAAATTACGTCTTCCCAAATTTTTAAATAATTACCTCTTATCAAGACCTTCTAACACTTTTAGATGTTCATGGAAACAACAATTTCAAACATTTAAATAAAATTTCATGATCTTTGAATCCCAGATAATAATAATAATAATAATAATAATAATAATAATAATAATAATAATAGCATAATCTTAATGCAAACATCTGTTTATATAACATTTATAACTTTCCTTAATGGAAAAAAGTAACAAACATAACAAAGTGGTTAGACGTAGCTATGTGTTAAAGTATATAGGCTACTGTAGATTTTAAGACACTCAAAGCACAATTTGATTGCCACATGGCGGAACCCTTTGGAGAACTATTGAAGTTCCTTAAATAGGCTACACAATAGGATATTTGAGGTTCCCTAGAAAGGGTATCTTGAGGTTCTGCAGAGGATTCCCCCAGTGTGGCAATGTGAGGAACTTTCAAGTCTTCTCATTTTTACATTAGGCTACCTAAAATATTCTTCAACTGCAAGAGGTATCACAGCTTTTGAGCCATTCTACACAGATAATTTACCAGATAATTTACACATAAGATTAATTTAACAGCTATCAAAAACAATCAAATCATTCTCTATAAGGTTATTGAAGTAGCTGAACTTAAACGTAAGTTAACCTAAAAAGTTGACCTTTTGACTTTTTTAAAGGGCTTATCGTTTTTTTCCATTATAAAGAATTAGTTACAGAAAGGCATTGTTAATTTATAACGTGTCATACAATGTGTGATTTTGGCCCAGTCTTTAGATCAGAATTTGTATAATATATGGCATCAAAATTAGATTTACGGGGGTTTTCTGTCCTTACCTGACATGTCTGTGTTGTCTCTCGCGCTTTGCTGTATATAACCCTGCTCCAGAGAGTATGTGAAAATGCCGTGGTGCTGCCCTGTGGACGCTGAATTGCTCGAGTTGGTAGTCGACTGTTTGAAGTATGGAGAGCCCGAAGATGCCCAGAGTGCCGTGCCCTCTGAATACGGTGAGTGGCCCTCAAGCGCGCTCGCTACTGCTGGAGAAGACGGAACTGGACTGTTGTTGCTATCCGTGCCATAGTCTCCGTTCCCGGGCACTGGACAGCTGGCCATGTAGCCATGTCTGGAGATGGGGTGGCCGGTGCTTATTGACTCATAACCATTACTAGACAGATCCATATTATAGCCACTGCCATGGCAAGCAATAGCGCCGGTGGGAGGTTGGTAGTCAAAGCTCTGTTGTAAAATGGCGGAACCGAACTCTAGGCCGTTCATCATTCGGTACATCGGTTTCATATTCTGACATTTTCTCCGGAATCCTCGTGGTCTTCGTCGAAATGAGCCTTCTTCGAACATAAACTCACTGGTGGGGTCTATGGTCCAATAATGTCCCTTCCCTGGCCGCCCAAGGCCCTTTGGTAGTTTAATGAAGCACTCGTTCAGAGACAAGTTGTGCCGAACAGAGTTTTTCCAGCCCTGATAAGAGCCTCGGAAAAAAGGAAAGCGGGTTTGTAAGAACTGGTATATCTCACTGAGGGTAAGTCGCTTGGTCGGTGCGCTCTGAATTGCCATCACAATAAGCGCAATGTAAGAGTAGGGCGGTTTCTCCGGGCGTTGCAACCCTGAGGTGGTCTTTTTGTTCTTGGACACCGCGCCATGGTCCCCCAAGCTACCTGTGGAGTTCATCAGTCCGGGATGCAGTACGATGGACGCGGGACTGGTCCTCATGGGGGGCGTCGACCCCAGTGCTGTGAAAGAGCTTTCAGTCGTCATCTAACATACGAATGCAACTCAGCTGTGCAATGACGTTGACAGAAGAAAAAAAAAAAAAGAAAGTAAAACGCAAAAAGAGATATTCAATAGCAAATAACGAGAACCAAGAGAGAGAGAGAGAGAGAGAGAGAGAGAGAGAGAGAGAGAGAGAGAGAGAGTACTAAAAACAAACAAACGCCACCCTCAACCCATACATGTTATCCGAATTCCTATGCTAATTTAATCAAGAATACTAAGAACTGGTGTAGTCAACTGGTGGACTAAAGTGGCTTAAAAGTTGCAGTGAAAATCCGTCTACTTGTGAGAGAAAATACATCCAAATGATAGCCTACGTCAGTATCGACTTTTTGCTGTTATTCTTTCCAGCCACTCCGCGCTGATCCGCCGCAATCCCTTTTTGAGAAAGAAACGGAAAGATGGAAAGTTCGTGCAGACCCTCAACTAAACAAAACTCGACCGCCAATCACTCAAATAACTCTCTCTGGCTTTCTCTCTTCGATTCGCTCCTCCTTCCCCGGCCCGCCTCACCCCTCAGACCCCTGCAAACTCCTCTCTCTAGAGCCCTCTTGCACACTGTCCCAAAATCAACCGACCATCAATCTGTCAGTGTCCGACCACAAACATCTCTCTTTCTCTCTCAATGCCTGTCTCTCATCATCATCATCATCATCATCATCATCTTCTTCTTCTTCTTCTTCTTCTTCTTCTTCTTCTTCTTTATGGCTCAGGCCTATTCATCTTTCTGGCTAACTTATTAAACATATTTTGGCCATTTTGCCTGAGTCATTCACAGAGTAAGAAATATCACTGCTGTTGTTGAAACGGGACCAGGACCAAAGTCAGTGTTGCACGCTTTATAATAAAGTAGGTTAATTTCGAGTTAAAATTAGATGGACATCTCTCATCACCTTGGAGGGAATCAGCGTAAGAAGTCTTAATAAGCTTACCTTGATAGAAAAAAGTGATACCACCAAATGCGGGAGACAGTGTTTGAGCGAGCGAAAGACAGAGGGTAGAAAGAGAGCAAAGGCTTTGGCTTGAGTGGAAGCAGGCTGCCTCTGTGAAACTGGCTTGGATACCACACACAGCGCGCCAGTATATCAGCTTACTGACCCGGGGCTACAGTACATCCCTCGAGTCAAGCGTTCATTAACAAAAGAAAAAGCCCAATTAGACATTTGGACGTCGACAGCTTCCGCCAGCAAAGAAGGGTCACAGCAGAGTTTTAGCCCAGTTTCATTGTTAATTTGTTCATTTTTACAATCCTAAACACATGATAGGCAATAGGTCTATAGGCCTACATATTTTCAACATAATTTTAAAACATCAGTAATAATAAAGATAACAATAATATGAAAACGTTGTTATTGTTTAATTATGTTTATATCTATACTGACCCCAGTGCTGGACGAGTTTAATCAATCCAGGCCTATATTTAAAAAATAAATATATATATTTTATTTGCTGACATGGTTATAACGTGCATCAGTTCAAAATAGCTAGTGTTTTTAATGGCGACTAAAATCTACAATAACATGGTTTAAAATAATAAATGCTTTGTGTAATTTTTACTGACAGAATTGTTTATTGAAGTCCAGTGTAGGAATATTTTTAAGATCCACCTCTGTTGTTTTCGATTAGACATTTTTATTAGCCTACATATGAATCTCGCTAAATTGCATAGTTTCAAATTATTACTGCATTTATGATAATACACTCCAAAAAATAATAATTTTAAGATTTACGCATTTCAATTTCATAACAATATTCCATGAAATCAGTCTTTAACCAAATAAAATAATAATAATAATAATAATAATAATAAATATTTAGCGTTTTCTTCATTTAATTTGTTTAAAACATTCTATTTGATGGAATTTTGTTATGAAATTGAAATGCGTAATTCTTAAAAATTGGCTAAACGTTTTTTGACTGCCATTATTTATATTAGGATACTGTAAAAAATAAAAATAAATAAAAAATAGGCCAATAGAGACGATACAAACACGATACAAGCACAGCATTTTGGCTCCTGAAGGTCTTTCTGACTCAAATGTCACGGGATATCTTAACTCTCTTTTCCCCTCCCTTTTTAATCACCCAACTCTTTTAAGTGTTCTTTTGAACAATGCGAATCAACAATACCCCAGTTTTAGCTCACCGTGCGGATGTGGATAAAAACATGTTCCCGCGCTACATAAGCAGTATTTGGCCGTGTTTCCCCCGCCCGCTGAGCGCCTGACCCCCGCCGAGTCCCGGATACCCGCGGCTGCTATAAAGGAAACAGAGCTCTGAACGAGACTTTGAACACAAGCGATCGCTGTGACAGTTCACGGACTGAAATGAAAATAGATCAGCGAGTATGTGCGTAATAGCGCATCGTGTCCCTTTATGCATATTCACTCACTGATCTATTTTTATTTCAGATCTAGTTAAGCCAATGTAAACAAGATTTAGGACTTATTGTCAAACGCATATAGGAATCAAAAGACCCAGTCAACATTTGATTTAAGCTAAGGAGACGATTTTGTGCTTATTGTGTTTAGTAGCCTGCTAAAAATATAGGCTAAAGGACCCCGTTTAAATGGATGTGTTTACACCTGACAGCCAAGTCTAGGCTGTCAGGTGTATTCATTTTGGCTGCCAAGATATAATATTCTCAAATATTATAGGGAATGGTCATTAACTATAATGAGTAGCCTATTTAGGACAGCAGAAATAATGCATTTTCTTTTCGTCTAATACTTCAGATTTTGTTTAAATCTTATGTTTGCATGATGTTTAAGTTATCCCTTAACAGTTAGTTATCGCTTTGTTATTGTTTTGTTCCGAAAGTAGAATCCTTGTGTTTAATTCAGGCTTTGATACAGGCTTGATATACAGGAATTTGGTTTGGATGTTAATGCTTGCACTGGACTGAGAGACACCAGATCGAAACTATCAACTGTGCGGGTGATGAGATTTGTTGTGTTTAGTAGGCTATATTTTTTTTACGTGTAATTATATTTGTATTCCTTAAAAGATTAGGCTATTGCCATGATTTTTAATAGATAAAACCCGCCTTTAGGACTGAGTATTTAAAATGGTTACCATATAAGCCGGTGTTTACGAATGAGCATGCCCAGCCGAGTTACTCACGATGGATTTGAGTTCTCGGATTTAAACAGGTGTGTCATTCCGCAAATTCACCTGCAGGTTGCAGCATCGCACTTAAATTGAAAATAAACATAAGCTTTAAAAAAAATAAAAATAAATAAATAAATAAAAAAAAAAAAAAAGAAGTTGCCAAAAAGACACCAATCATTTATCGGGTTACTCGTACTACTCAAAATTATATAAAATGTTGTGTTTTTTAAACTTAGGCTATAGGCCTACAGTCCGGCCATATTGCCGAATCAAGCGCCTCAGTTTCTTTAACATTTATTAATGACTCACTGTTTGTCCGCTTTGTCTACTTCATTCATTCATTCATCGTAAAAACGATATGAAATGAAGACAAATCCTTGCAGAGTTGCAATAAACCCCTTAAGTTAAGAGAGAACTTGGTCTATATTAGGCCTGTTCCCTGACCGCTGTGACAATTACAGTGCTGTTTGCCAAACTGAATGACGTAAAAATCGAAAAGGATACGCGATGGTCTTGTTTCAGTACCGCGGACAGCGCAAATCTTTTGATGTTTGAGCATACAAAAGAAAGATGAAAGATATATATATATATATATATATATATATATATATATATATATATATGTATATATACATATATATATATATATAAAAGAATCAACATAAGATTCAAATTCAGGCTTTATTGACATGGCAAAAAAAAACAAAAAAAAAAAAAAAAAAAAACGGTTGCATAATTTTTAAATAAATTATTATTATTATTATTATTTTTTTTTTACAACATGTCACTCACTACATTAGGGTTTCTAATTTTTCCTGTTTCACATTTTTTATGTAATTTTCGGATGGGTCCTGTGGTTGCCCTTTTGGCTTTGAGCTTGCAGTGGTTTCACCTAGCAGGAATGAAAGTTTATTCTTCTGTGATTTCAATTAAAAGTCAAGGAAAATAATTGTAGCATAATTCTTTCCAGAGCTACGTTTAATAATAATATCTTAAAATTATAACCATTTGCTGGTCGAAGATTTTATATTCAGACAGGTAGGCCTACATTTCAACACAATTAAACAGCCTTTATGTATTATGTTGTGTAGCCCTACACTGACGTAAGGTTTGTACTGTACGGTACAAGGGGGCTTAAGGCTCCTTTATAGTCCCAAAACACTAAATAGCATCAAAACTACCACAGGGCTTTTCTAAACATCTGTTTGACACTATGAACTGCAAAATTCTCCTCTTCCATGAGATCATTGCGTGTAATGTCTAAAGGATGATTTTAAGGGAGTTTGATCTAACATTTAATATTTATTTAAATGTTGTAAATTTATGTAGCTAATGAATATCCTGGAAATCATCACATTTTATCTTGAGACAAAATACTTTATATCTATATATATATAAAATGCAATAAGTGAAAGGATAGCATTTAAGGTAAAAAGCCCCTCTGTTGCAGGGGCTAAAGGTCCCTATTAAATACATTGTTTTTCTAAAGTGTGGGGAATAATTTATTATAAAGAATGTTCAAAGTGGGCTCACATTGACTGATCCGATCACAATGGAGATTCATTTGTTTATAGAATACTTAAGATGCAAAGAAAAGTCAAATGTGATTGAACAAGAAATTATGCCTCTTTTCTGAAGTGGTTATTTTGAGTAAGCAGCATCTTAATAAAAAAAAAATTAAATTGCTGTCTCAAATGTTTTTGCCAAAGTTGACAAACTGTGCCCTATAACTATTGCCCCGGTATCTAAATTAATATCAATATAACCCCCCTGGGGTCCTTTTACCCCGAGTGTGGGGTATGGCTGATGCGTTAGTGACTCCCTCGTGTACGCGTGTTCAGCGATTATTTAAAGATTACACGAGTTTTCCTGAAACGTGTTGGTCAGTGAATAGAAAAAAAGGATCACGTTACATTGTAAAATTTAATTCATAGGAAATGTAAGCATAAAATAATGTCAAAAGAACACGCAAGAAACGGAGCCAAAATAACAGACTGTAGCCTATGCTTTGCATAGCTTATTAGCTACTTAAATTTAAAAACATTAACCGCTTTAAAATAACGTTAAGACATCTGCTTCAAAAACATATTCATAAACCTTTACATTCATTCAGCATGTGACACTGACTAGGATAAGCTTAAAAAAAAAAAAAAGTTTGTGACTGGAACAGGTTGAAGCTAGTGAGGTGTCTAATGACCAATTAGTCCAGTGCATGGTTACAGAACAAGGATGGCAAATGCTTTTGTTCTCACAAATTTTTTCCTTTATTGACCAAAGTACATCTGAAGGTAACTGGCATGTTGTTAACCTGACTGAGCACAAACATTGTCATTGCAACAAACGTAGGCCTATACCCATATAAAACAGGGTACACAGTTTCGCAAAGAAACAGACTACATTTAAACACATATTCTCTCCATAATTGCTGGCATGATTATGGCATCGTTTACAAGAAACGAACATGGAATCAGTAAACACTTTACACTGGTGCGCCATTGATATAGCCTATATCTAAACATCTAAAGAGCAGTAGGCATACATTCTTGTGCATGCGCGTAAATCACGATAAAAACACAAACATTTTCACACCATTTAAAAGAAGAAAGTGCACATAATTGGTGTGTTTGAGTATGAGTGACTGTCCGTAGGTTCACTGGTTCGTTTTTTCGGCTACTTCACGACAGCAGAGAGTCTATTCTGAAGGGGTGATATCCAGCCTCTTGTACAGCAGAGTGAGAGCGCGTCAATCCCGGAAGGGAATTCGGTATGTCCGACATGCAACTCATGTTAGTGATGTCCGTCCCATCACACCGGTAGACGGGAAAGGCATGAGACACCTCAGAACTGACCTGAAATCCGGTGTGCTGCGCACAAGCCACGGTGGATGATTGATAGCCCATGACAAAAGGCAGAAAGTGCGGAGCTGCTGACAGCATTATCCTGGTACCGACACACGCGCCCTCCGTGCTTTGCTCCCTCTGCATAAACGGTTTACGGAGGATGCTGTCTATGGCGAACGAGCTGGAAAATGTAGAACAAGTGCTTTCGTCGCGCGCTGGGAGCTGGCTGTCATCCGCAGGCACGCGCTCCTGACATTCTGAGCTGTTCAGGATCTTCTTACTGATGCGCTTCCTCCTGCGGCGGAACACGCCGTCTGCGAACGTGTACTCGCTTTGTGGGTTTAACATCCAATAGTTGTCTTTTCCCCATGGACGTGAGGGGTCTCGCAGCACTTTTAAAAAACAGTCGTTTAATGACAGGTTATGCCGTACGGAGTTTCTCCACCCGGTGTAGCTGCCCCGGAAAAACGGGAATTTTTTCATTAAGTAGTCGTTTATTTCAGCAAGTGTGAGGCGGCCGGTGGTGGAATCGCGTATGGCCATTGCAATGAGCGCGATATATGAGTATGGTGGTTTGGGTCGACGCGTATATGGCTTTGCCTTCCCGTCAGAAACGGGGGCACTCGGTTGTGGGCTGTTGGCTGAGCAGTCTCCATCAGAGCCCAGTTCCTCCTCGGTGGAGAGCGGTGATGCCATGTTCACATCCATGTCATTGCACAGGTCCCGCGGCTTGTCCACAAGGCGACTGGCAGAGAAAACCTCCAACTTCATTGTCAGGTGTCTCTAACACTTTAACCTGAGCAGTTTGTTTTGAAGAGCAAAAAAAGTGCTTAGTCTCAGTCAGCGGTATGAAAGAAACCAGACTTATAACTTCGTATCAGTTAAAAAGTCCTCATGGGAGAACTGTGTGCACCAGCTGGCGTTAATATAATTGCTGCGCTGGACCTGCCCACGTGGGCGGGACTTACTGTTTCCTCCTATTAATCACAAACGCATTCATGCGAGTTCAGGATTTTTAGAGATGCACACCTGTCCACGTTGGTCTAGGCTTAGAGCGAGACAATTGAGCAAGCCCTTCCAGCATTGAAGCAGGCAAACAGAGTATGTATTAAACTGTTTGTTGCATTTGATGTATGTAGCTAGAGTTTACACTACCACAGCACTTTCCTAAACACCTGTTTGTCACTAAGCACTACAAAATTTTCCTGATCCAGGAGGTCATCGTGTGCAATGTCTAAAGGTTGATTTTGAGGTAATGTTGATGCTATTTTTAATAACTTTTAAAGTGTTGCAAATGTATGTAGCTAATGAGAATCCCTGATAGTATCACATTTATTCTGAAACAAAATACTTGTCATTTTCAGTTGTGTTCAAGGTGATTAAATTAAATGTTTTTCTATAGACTAACTGTCCAAGAAGTGAGGGGACGTTTGGGATAAAAAGCCCATAAAACACATTTGTTTATAGAATACTTGAGATGTTATGAAATGCCAAATGTGTTTGAAATTAACAGGAAATGGTGCACCCTTTTCTAGTTGTTTTTGAATAAGCATGATCTTAATTTGTTCATCAGGCGTGGGGTAAAAGGCCCTGCCTATTTTAACGGATTTTAATGATGTTGCTCCTTCAATGTTCAATAAAAAATAAATAAAAGTTTCAATCTCGATACACTTTGCCACCTGGATTGTTTTTTATTTATTTTATTTTATTTTTTTCTTTAGCCCCATTGCACCCTATGTTACAGTATGTAACATTTGCTGCCACTTCCAAAAATGAAAATTCTCGCATCATTTACTCGCCCTCATGCCATTCAAGTGTATGACTTTCTTCAGTAGAACACAAACAAAGATTTTTAGAGGAATATCTCTGCTCTATAGGCCCATACAATACAAGTGAATGGTGACCAGAAATTTTGAAGCTCCAAAAAGCACATAAAGGCAGCATAAAAGTAATCGATACGACTCCATTGGTCTAATCAATGTCTTCTGAAGCGATCTAATACATTTTGGGTGAGAACAGACCAAAATGTAACTCCTTTTTTACTGTAATTGCCAATGCAGTCTCTAGGCACTATCATGATTTCAAACTTGAATACACTTCCTAGTGCTTGACGCATGCTCAGAGCACTAAATGGCTCTAGGGAGTGTAATTGAGCTTGCCATCATGATTGGCAAGAAGACTGCCGATGTCAAGATTTATAGTTGACAAAGGAGGTATGTTTTGTTCTGTTCTCACTCAAATCTGAGTAGATTGCTTCAGAAGACTAAACCACTGGAGTCATATGGATTACTTTTATGCTGCCTTTATGTGCTTTTGGAGCTTAAAAATCTTCATTTTTGTTCAGCAGAAGAAAGAAAGTTATACACATCTTATCCATTCGATACAGATATAGTCACACCAGACATTATGAATGTGCCTGCTAATTAATTTGAACTGTGATACTGGCAAGGTGAACATGTCATGGTATGTGGAATGTCACACCAGATTCTGACTTGACACACCCAATACCTGACATCAACGTGTCACTCATGATCACTCTTTGTAAACTTAGTTAACATGTTCAATGAAACAATTAGCTCATGGCAGTTGCTGACTTTTGAAAGAATAGGGAAGTTTACCACACTCACTGTGAGCTTGGACGAGGGCCATGTGTATCTAAAACAGTAAGAACAGGAATGAGAAGCACCAGAGGTCACACACAGGTTGAGAATATATGATGGGAGGGGGATAAAAGAAAGAGAAGGCAACAAAAAATACCTGTCTCAAAATCCAACTGAGCCAATATTTTTTTTATTCTCCATTTTCACAAACATAGAACAGAGGTGAAGGCAAAGCGAAAGGTCATGAAGTTTCACAAGATCCTAATGTGCCCTGAGGTGAGTGATAATCATTTAACTGTCTTTTGCACCACACCTACATAAAGCCTTTGGGATATTTTTTCTTCGAGTGAATCCAAAACATTCTCTTGTGCACCTGTGGTAATTCACTGGGTTCATAGGGCAGGCTAACAAGCCTGTGCAACTTGTGGTGTGTGCCTATAAATGCACACACACTCAAATACAAATACATACACAAATGATTATATAGATTTCCATGGAGACAGGTTGTCAAGTTTACTTTGCGACTGACCTTTCTCTGACCTCATATTTTTGTATACGTTCTTTCTTTGCAAAGCCCATGCCTCACATACCTGCACATAAGGGTGAACAATTTAATAAGCTTTCTAATACATCCACACAATTAGCTTGTATGCTCATAATAGCACTAAACTCGTCTATGCATTGAAAAGGGCTACAGCCAGCTAACAGACCTCAATGACATGAAATGGATAGGCCTACGATTGTCATATGTAAACCATACTTTTAGAATAAAATATGTTTCAAAGCTGAAAGGTCTTGCAGTCCAACCGTTAAATCCACTCACAAAAACCACACGAAACACAGCTCTACTTCATTTATAAACAACAAGGTCTTTTACTTTGATTAATTTTCCTGAAATAAATTATGTCCCGATGTATGAATTTGGCTACAATTCTGTTAAGAGATTAAAATTACTCTGAAAATTCCTGGATATTTATCCAAAAGCCTTGACTTGCTTCCCCAGTCATAAACTCAAATAAATATGAATTTAGCTATTTGGCACTGTGTGTAGCATTAAACCACTGCAGTCAGATAGAATTTCTGCCCTGTGCTTACTCATTTCCCTTCCCTGTCCAAGACAAATGATTTCCAGCAGGCTAAACACTTGAGAAGGCTTAAAACTGACATTTAAAAGGCATGTCAACCAATCTTTCTCCTTCTCAGAAATGTTGGTGAACTAATCAAAAATTACCATATTAAATGATTGGCAATTAGATTTTGTGCCTACAAAAGTCCACCATCTCTCTCTGTGTTTGTGACACCTGAAAGGATCATTCTCTTCATACCATGTTGTGTTTTGCCGCGGTTGCCATCTGATAACATTTTAAGTTCAGACCTTCTGTCTGAGATGCGATGTGTGTGCGCACAGGTGTGCGTGTGGTTTATCTTTTAAAAAAATGCAGGTGTCATGATCTTTCTCTCAACTCAAAAAGTTCAAAGTAATCTATTGATCTTGTGTTTAATGTTTTGATAGGATCCAGCACTGTGCTGGGCTTTAATATTTTTAGAATTAAATACAGCAAGTCTACAGTATCTGTCTTTCTGTGGGTAGCCTCTGTTCAAATAAAAGAACTGGGAGATAAAGGTTTACAACCAAACATTTGTTTCATTGTTTGTGTTTTATTTAGCAACTGAAATATTTCATGTGTTTAAATATAGTTAGAGTGCAACAGTTGGTTCCGGAAGTAAAAATCCCATTCATTTTCTCAAAACCTTTAAAGACAGACCTGCAGTGAGATCAGTGTTGCTAACTGGTTGTATATGCTTCTGCTGAAGCCATCAGTCCGAGTTATTTCAGCTTCATTTGAAAATAATTGTGCTTATTAGTCAGTCCCACCAGGATTTCAAGGCACTTTTTTTTCTTGATTATTGCAGCCCAAAATGACTGATTTTGCTGCGACCTGGCTCAAAAACTGTGATGTCATTTGTGGCAATTTGTGTTATTTTGTAGTGAAAACTCAGAAATAATCATAGTATATTTGTGTCAGTGATGGTATAAGTGCAACTGCCTGTAATTATTTTAGTGCATAACAATTGAAAATACACAAAAAAATACAAAACATTTAAAATTTGAAGACCTGAGATAAGGCTAATTTGAGTTCAGTGGAAGCCCTTAATTATTTTTATATGAAAATGTTCTGCCTCAGACAATGCATGTAAACTTTGTTAATGTTAAAATAGTAGTCAATAAAAAATAAAAACACAAATGAGACATGTCACAATTATAACATCATACTTGACTGCTTCAAGCTTTCTGAGCACTTGTTTTGCCTCTATCAATATGGAGAAAAGCGATTGGATTACAGTTAAAATAAATAATTTGTAGATTCCTGGAGGGACTGATTAGTGGAATTTCTGCTGAAGAACTACACAACCCATGATCCGAAAAATAAATATCTACCAATCAAAAAATTGCTGCCTACAATGCTCGCCAAATGAGCCCAGTAGCAACCATCCACTTCAATAATGCACTGTGAATGATGCAATTGAGTCAGTCTTCCCTACACAAACTACAAATCCCAAACTACTTATACACAAACTTAAAATGAATTGTCTATACTTAAAATCAACAACTTTAAATCACTAGTTTTATATTTTCCCATTAAGTTACTTCATTTGCAATGCTTCATGGGGTTGAAATTTATTCCCTCAAGAAAGATGGTAAGTACACAGTCTTTTACCTTTGTCTTTTTGTTAGATTTTCAAATACTTTTTGCTTAAAATCAAAATGTGTAATTTTGTGATTTACCTCAGAGCTGGTTAGTTTGGTTCATTGCTTTCCTATGGAAAAAAACACTACCGGAACCAAGATGGCTGAAAAAGTGTGTGGGCAATGTTGCGCTCTATAGATTTAGTTACTTAACGGATTTAAAATTCTAGCTTCAAAATTCCAAGAAAGTCACAGCTTAAAGATATTTATCATATTTGCACGTTTTATACCAAACATGTCCCTCCTAGCATTACAATTGCCTTGCAGGATGCCTTTGCATCACCCCCTCAAAAGTTGAAAGGAACATGGTCAGACTGGTATTGTTCAAATATATGAGTGTTCAGCTAAAGATTTGGTTATTTAGCAGTATCCAAAGCAATTTACAGTAAACTTACTACAGGGAAAGTCTCCTGAGGGTATATAGGGCTGAGTGTTTTTCTAAAGGTTAAAGTGGTGATTGAGGGGATATCAGATACCACTCTTCAGTTATGCTGTGATTTGGGTTACCAGCACCACCACCAAATGCAATGATTACTACATCATTCCAGCTTAAGCACATAAAATGACAGTGAGTCCAGATGTATGTTAGCGCATCACTGAGCAAACATCCGAGAGAAATAATACAGCAGCTAAAGCTATGCTTTCATTATCACAGATGCTTTGGCTGCCTTGGCTTGTGTAGCATTGTTTGTGTGTGTGCAAAGTATTTCATATTTGATTACATCCTTTTCCCAAAGACACACCTGTAAGGAGCTATCGTGAGAGAACACGCACATGTTTTATGCCTTGTTTAGTTTATGCTATATGCCGTATCTAACATTTCTCTCTCTTTTTCTCGTAATGAATTCCTTAAATTCTCCCCATCCACCCATTTGGTTTTTGTTTTTGTTATCTTTGTTCCAAGTGTGTAATTTGACACAATGAGTAGTTTTGTGTTTGTTGTTGAGTGGATATGTGTTTACATCTGCAGGTGAGAGAGGCGTTTTTATCAATATAAAGTGTGAAACCTAATTCTGTTTTCGAGCGCTTTTCTAACTCTTTGCGTGAGAGCAAGTGTATAACAGTTCAGTAAACTGTGTGTAGATTTGGCGTGATAGAGTTCCAAGGATTGCAGGTGCTTGGTGTAATGTCAGAGGCTGTTATCTGAATATGGTTTTGAGCCTCTGACAATGAGCGTGTTTGCATGCACAGTCTTACACTGATTATGCTTAATAACCTGACAGTGTGTAAATTAATGTAAATGCCTTAAACTGTGTTCTTTTTGGGGAAGTTTGTAAACTGCCCATTTCCCCAGTTTAACTCTGCATGTTAACACCTTTACTGACATTCTGGAGGCATATCCAATGTGTGGATATTTTGTGAGCATGCCTGTTTTGACATCAAAATTAGAGGAAAACATTGATAATTTTAAATCTCATGTAAACGTGGTTTTGTTTGGTTGAATACTTGTTTAACGTGTTTACAAGACTTTATCTGCAGAGGGGTAATCAGAGATTTAGCTGATTTAGCTGATAACTTTGATGGGCAGTTTTTTTATCGAAAATATAATTTCAAGTTTACTTTGTGTTTTGTTTGATATCTTACAGATCCCTACCTTTAATTTTATATGTATGAATTTGTTGCATTTTTAAACACTTTGTTTAACATTGTGACCTCTTGCTGAGGACAGGTTAAATTATGTGCTTCCAAGTATAAAGCATGCATTTAATTTTTTTTTTTTTTTAAAGAAATTATTTAAAAATGTATGTAATGAATGCCCTGAGTATAATTTTATTTAATTAATTAATTTTTTTTTTTTTTTGGAAGACATGTTTTGTCTATCATCTCAAGGATCAGTGCTTAACAATAATTTAATGTTGGCAGTTGCCTTTAGTGTACTCATGTGGAAGCACACCGGCATGCTCATTAAAATGCATTGTCTACATTTTCCAGGATTTCCTTCTGAGAAAACAGTACATTAAAATCATAAAAAGATAAACTAAGCAGATATCAAAATGTTATATGCAGAATATAAAATATTTGTTGTCGGAACAATCCTAGCTTAGGGTAAGATTTCTCACTTTTTTAAAATGGGGCTGGGTGCATGTGGGTGTGCATTCATGTGAGAGGAATTTGAAACACGTAAACTCTGTGATTCCCTCGTGTCTGCTAAGAGTAGCAATGTGTTTAACAACAAAACCAATACCATGTCTGCCCTCATTGTCTGTTCTCTGCATGTGTTTCCTTTCCCTGCACATTTTTAAAGCTAACACAGGTGATGTTAACTTGCCAAACCAGTAAAGCAAAATTAACAAACACACAGAGGCAGGCAAGCACTGTTATTACAGAAAGGTTATGGAGAGGTGGTGTTTGTATGAATGTGTGTGTGTGTGTATATATATATATATATGTGTGTGCATATGTGTCTTTGTGTGACTGTAAACCTGAAATCTGTTGCATGTACTAAACTAAAGTGCTGTACGTCTAGATCCACTATAGTGTGTTTATCAAGATGGTGGTATGACAAGTTTAGGATCTAGTAGGGAACATCATTTTGACCCATCTTTGTCGCACCAGATTTAGACGGTCCTCGGCTTTTATCGATACTCCTCACGCTACAGCAGCTCTGCTCGCATGCAGCCCGGAGAAAACATAAAAAAAAATAAAATAAAAAAAAATCTGATAGTGGATTATCTGATATGAGTTGCACTCTGTGCCACGTGTTGACAAGTTTAGCTCCACTCTACTGTGCAGGAGGCATTTCTTAAGAGAAATGTAAGCTACAACTCCCACCCCCCACCCTTATGGTCTTTCGGTGGATCTGTGTTTACCTGGCGAGTGTAACCATTCTGCTGCCTTTGTCTAAACTTGAAAGGGGATCCAAACACTTGCCTTCCTCACGCACGGTGCTTCGCACGACACACCCCACCCAAGCTTTAGAGTAATTTACTGTAAAAGAATTGAAAGAAGGCATTTCATATTATGCTTAATATTACGCTACATTGTGTAGTCAAAATCTATTTTGACAACACAATATCGTATAAACCCGAGAGGCTTGGAGTATAGCTGTGTGTGATTTACTTAAGTGGTACACCATTTGTAATTAAAGGATAAACTGTCTCAACTGTCATAGTTTTCACCCACTGTTACAAAAATCACATCTTATACACAGCTTTTCTTTAAAACCATTGACATACTCTTTAAATCATAAAACTGAAAAGAAGCAGAAGTATTAAGTACCCTCAATAAAATAATGGCTGTTGGAGACATTGACTGAATGGCAGATGCTATTGTTGGTCATTATAGCCCTGTATTGATTTGTTGTTACAAATTTTTATTTGCCTGGGTTATTAATTGGAGGAAGTTACATTGTAACAAACGGATCTACAGATAGAGAACAGAAAGAACTGTGTTCTCACAGGGCAATTCAGCATCGATCCATTAACACACTACGCACGCATACACACACACACACACACACACACACAGATACATTCCTGCCCTGCAATAATTAATTACCATGGATGACACAGTAAATGGAAGATAACTGCACCTTTTTAATAGTAGCTATTTTCCATACCTTGTGCTTACCCTTTACTTGTCTAAGGTACAATTCCTGCCAGTGCTAATGTAAGTGTTCATCGCATATGAAGACCAATGTAATGTTATGCAAGGGCGTATAGCATTATGCATAGTGTGAATATGTGAGAGAAAGCGAGAGAGTGAAAGAGGAATTCTTGGCTCATGTCAATACTTCATTACACAAAACAGTTGAGCTAAAAAGAAACCAGATAGTAATAAAGTTAAAGGATAATCGAAAATGTTTTGTCACCAATTTCATCCTGTCTTTAATTAGGCTTCAAAACCGTTACTGCTCCCATTTAGATTATCCACTCGTTACGCACTGACTGTGGCATATCGCACTCTTATGTACACACACTCTGTCACTCTCTTGTTTCCTCTGTTGTGAAGATTTGTCTCTCATTATTCCTCTACTTAAAATCTGAATTTTCTTAAAGCCAAAAAGTTTGAGAACCACTGCTCTAATGCGATGCATATTACATGCATACACTATTTGGCCAAAAGTTGTGGACACCTGAACACCAACATTTAATTTTAAAAACCATAGGGATTAATCCCACTCTTTGCTGCTATGACATCTTCCACTCTTTTGGAAAGGCTTTCCACTTTAGCTGCATGGATTTACTCCCATTCACACAAGAGCATCAGTGAGGTCAGACACTGATTTTATGTGATGGACCCTGGCTCTTTCACAGTGAAGTAGCACACAGAAGATGGTTGAACCCAAATGCAGGGATGTTTAATAACAAAAGTACGCTTAGCATTCGTTAGCATTCAATTCATGGAAAAAAATAGAAATTACACATTTGGAACACTTATTTCATTGTTGGGCCTCATGTATTCAGATATAAGACAAAGGCAGGCCTAACACAGTCGTAAAAAGGCTGACTGAGGCCCACACACAAAGTCATAAATCTTACTGATAAAAACTGCATCAAAATCAAACAAAGGGAGTCCAAAACAGACTACAAATCCCATGAAGCCTTGCTCACTAAAGGATTGAACTCTCAACTCCTACTGAATGAGGCACACGACAGAACGCCCCTCAACCATGACGTCATCAGGAATAGAAATACTTCTGAGATCCATCTGGGCATCGCTTCCAGCAACTTTGCTTGCCGTGTGTAGACGCAGCTCATCGCTGCTCTCAGGTGTAGCCTCGTGGCACAAGGAAGTAACAACCGACTTGAAACTGTGGTCATACAATCTCCATCTCGCTGGACGAGTTGAGATTACTCTGTGTTCCACCGAACACTCTAACGGATCTGAAGGAGACTGCCGAGCAATCCACATCTTCATCCGTTTGCCTGCAGAAGTGAAGAGAAAAAGATTTCTCTCCCCTCTTCAATCAAGTCGACGTCGCTGATAACTCTGCCAGCCCGGCGAGAATCAGCAGCCGTACCGCCCACCGACAGAGCGAGGAAACGGGCTCCCGTCATCACCCGAGCCTCGAGGAACCGAGTCAGAGTTAAACGATGGATGAACACACATTCTACCTGCATCCTCATGCGATTCAAAAGGTTTACGTCTGGGCAGAGAGAGAATATTATAGTGTGTTATTGTTGTGTATCAAGGTTAATGCTTGTACAGTTTACGGAACGCAGAGTCCGCTCATTGCTGCTAATAATACTCAAGGTATTACTGTAATGTACTGTTATCACGAATGAGATCTGCTGTGTTGTAGTCCAACCACATTGGACTGTTGTGTATTTCCACCATCGCGGGTGAGACCGGCACACTGAGTTTATCCATTAAAGAACCAAAGACCGCGGGACAGTTTATGAGCCGTCCACTGCGTCTCTGAGTGATAAACGTACAGCTGTTTTCTCTCCCACGATCGTGAAACAGGCTTTGGTGCTGCCACTTTATTCTCTCTCTCTCTCTCTCGTACTAACCACACACACACACACACACACGCGACCCCTCACAAACATTCTCGCACACACTTTGGCTAGTAGATAACTTTGTGATAAAGCTCAGCTTTGTCCCTAAGTTATTGTACAAGCGGAGACACGCGGTAAACGGGCAGACGCCATTAACCGGCCTCTCTCCATCCACATTCACGGCCATATTCTCCGGCCAGAAATCTCGCATGACGTACTCTCCACGAGGGTCACGTCCGGCATTTTGTGTGCGTCACTCCTTACACACACACACACCCATTCACACACACACATGCACACACCTACCTTCCTCTCATGTGTTATAGGCTTATTTTGGTTACCATATCTAATCATGTCACTGTTTAGTTTGTAGTTGTAAGTCGGAAGTTTATTGATTGCATTGTATTGATTATTAATTGATATTACTGCATAAATAAACTGTTATATTTCAAAGAGAAGTGTTTTGGTTTGTTTTGCATACACCTGTGTCAAATGCTGGCAGGGGATGTCAGTGCCCGGATTCAAGCCTTCATTGTTTCCTTTTGAATGTCGATTTTCTTAAGAGAACGATCTAATATTGAGACTGTTATACTGTCTGGTTATTAGTCCCTGATTCCAGGGTGGTGCCCCGGTGATATTAATACTTATTAATATTCTATTGATTTTGATAATTGATAATTATCTTTGATGATTGTTGAATTTGAAGGATCAATAAGCTAGTGTTAATTCTAATCAATGTTCCGTTGATTTTAATAATGAATGATTATCTTTGATAATAATTAATATTCTATTGAATTTTATTGTTATCTTTGTTGATGTGAAGGATTAAAAGAGCTAACATTGATTCAAATCAGTGTTCTATTGATTTTAATAATTGATAATTGTCTTTGATAATTATTAATTATTGCTAATAACCAAACCCGCTCCTGAACGTAGTGCACTACATTTACTGGTGCCCAGTATGAGGCTTTAATGAGTTAGATTCTATTATTTAATTTAAATATTAATTAATAACTAAAGAAATAATTATCAATTATTTCTGATAGTAACACTGATCTAAACAACCAGTAGAACCTACATCATCATGGCTCACTCATACCTTATGAATCACTAAAACAGACATATGACATCGGTCCCAAAAGCTTCTTGCAATATTCACAACTTAAACATTGTTTAAAAAGAAAAATCAGCTTACCAAACAACATTCTGCAACCCCCTCCACTGATCAATCAACTTAAACTCATAGCCACACACACACACAAAAATTTTTTTTTTTCAAAAATATACAAACTTCTATTAAAAATAGACAACAACCTCCCTCAATCATTTCAAAATTGGGATAAAGACCTATCTATCTCAATCGCTAAAAACTCCTGGATACGCATATGCAATGACATCTTCTCAATGACCCACAATCCCAAACTGGAAGAGTTGTGATCTGGCACATGAAGTTGAGAAAGGGTGTCGGCTTTAAGGTTTTAGGTGCCAGGTCGATAGATATTAGATAGATAGATATTCTAAGTTACAGTGGTCAGTAATAACCTGGAATGGGTATCAGGGTCCCTCCAGCCAGTGCCCTGATTCCTCTAATGCCATCTTGATTGTCAGCAGTTCCCTGTTCCTGATGTCATAATTTTTCTTGACTGAAGAAAGCTTCTTTGAAAAGAAGGCACAAAGGTGGAGCTTGGGATGACGGCCTTGTCTCTGAGACAGCATGGCCCCGACACAGGTGGTGTCTACTTCCACCATAAAGGGAAGTTCAGGATCGGGGTGCTTAAGTATGGGGTCACTGGTGAAGACTGCCTTGAGCCACTGGAATGCCTTAGAGGCTTTGGGAGACCAGGGAAGAGTTTTGGGCTTGTTTTTGAGGAGGCTAGTAAGGGGAGAGGCCACCATGCCAAAATTCCTGATGAACCTCCGATAAAAGTTGGCAAAGCCGAGGAAGTGTTGTGGCCAGGATGAGATGGCCTGTACCTTGGCAGTATATATCTGCATACCATGGGAACTCATGACAAACCCCAGAAAGTGGATGGGGGTTTGATGGAAGAGACATTTTTCTGCCTTAAGGTACAGCTGTTGTTCCTGGAGGCACTGTATAACCAGTCTTACATGATGGATGCGGTATTTGAATTTCACAGTGATCTCATTCAAGGCCCGGTAGTCAATGCATGGTCGAAGTCCCCCATCTTTCTTGGCTACAATGAAGAAGCCGGAGGCCACTGTGGAAGTGGATGGGTGGGTGTTATATTTGATACCAGTCTGTCCTTTGAAAATCAAAATTCCAATGTTTGTAGAACAGCATTCTTCCAACTGAGAAATACTGCTAAATTACTACACATGCCCTCTGTTGCTTATGCCGAAAAATTAATTAATGTGTTCATGACCTCAAGACTAGAATGTAGTGCATTACTGGGAGGATGTCCAGCAAATTCAATAAATAAATTTCAATTGGTTAAAAATGCAGCTGCCAGAGTGCTGACTAGAACCAAGAAATATGATCATATTAGCCCAATTTTATCGTTGTTAAATTGGCTACCTGTTAAATTTTGTATTAATTTTAAAATTCTGTTAACTACATACAAAGTTTTGAATGGTCTAGCTCCATAGTAATTAAGTGACCTTCTGACATGCTATATTCTGTCACGTTCATTATGATCACAAAATTCTGGCTTGTTAATAATTACAAGAATTTCAAAATCCACAAAAGAAGGTAGATCCTTTTCATATTTGGCTCCTAAACTATGGAATAGTCTCCCTAACAGTGTTCGGGATGCAGACACACTCACTCAGTTTAAGTCTAGACTAAAGACTCATCTATTTAGCCAGGCATACACCTAATTTATCCATCAACTCACAATTAGGCTGCTTTAGTTAGGTCTGCCAGAACCAGAAACATCCATCATGATCTATAACTCTGCATAAAATTGAATGGCATCTACACTAATATTATTCTATTTGTTTCCATGTCTCAGGATTCATATCCTGAGGTTACCAGAGCCTGCCAGATCCAGCTCTGTTCCTGCTTGGTGTCAGACTCCACTGCTACGTGTCACTGAGAGATGACGACAAACTACAGCCAGTGCTAGCCAGACATCACTTCAGATTTTTTTACTTCAGAGGATGTACTGATGGCAACTCCAACTGTGAGACATCGGATACTTCATATGCCACTGCCTGAACCTTGGATTTAGGATGGACCTCACCGAAATGACCTGCAGGTTGAACTGCTATGCACCTCATCATTTATCTCTGCCTTCATCCCCTTTGTCTATTGATGGACTACACTCTTGAAATGGAATACATAGGCTATAATTTAATTGCCAACAAACGCCTTCAGCCAACTAACAATGCATCTATGTGAGCTTCTGCAGTTAACATTAGACATTAATCTTAAAGTTCATAAAAAAAAAAATAAATAAATAAAAAAAAATTATTTTTATTTTTAAAACACTGGACATTAACGCTTACCTAATTTACAAATTTAAAACCATGACTTGCACTGCACACAATTAACTAATATTGGCATTATATTCTTGTTGTTTAGCCAGAGAGGAAC
Source organism: Myxocyprinus asiaticus (assembly GCF_019703515.2). Lineage (NCBI taxonomy): Eukaryota > Metazoa > Chordata > Actinopteri > Cypriniformes > Catostomidae > Myxocyprinus > Myxocyprinus asiaticus. The sequence goes on from NC_059368.1 coordinate 20,941,587, forward strand.
TGGCCCCCACAGTGAGCCTGGTTTCTCCCAAGGTTATTTTTCTCCATTAACCAACATCTTATGGAGTTCTGTGTTCCTTGCCACAGTCACCTTCAGCTTACTCACAGTGGTTCTAAATACAATAATTCAATTTCTATACACATTTTACAATCATATTTAATCAAACTACACAATGATCACTGTAAGACATTATAGATATTACCGTTTCTTTTTTTCCTTTTTTTTATTTTTTTAATGCATGATTTCCCGTAAAGCTGCTTTGAAACGATGTGTGTTGTGAAAATCGCTATACAAATAAAAATGACTTGACTTGGTCCTCCCAGGCTCCAAATGGTAGATCCCCACTGCAGCGCCTTCCCAGACAGGAAAGAAATTATGTAAGCGACTTTATACTTCTCTGTGGGGATTCAGTTTGGTTGCAACTCAAATACAAGCGAACACTGGGGCAAAAAGCTTCTGCATTGTTCCGGGGAACTAGAGTAGTAGGCTGGAGTAGCTAACGGGCTGGATTGTGGTGGAACAGGTGATGGGTGAAGTGGGAGTGCTGGAGAGGAACCTACTTGTGGAGTGGTAGCGGCACTCACTCTTTTGGTCGAAGAAGATGTTGATGCGGGCAGCATCCGTATCAGAGAATCCAGTGAGGTTTGGATCTAATGTAACATGTCCTCATGCCAGTGAATCTTTTGTCCCTGGATCACAAGGGTGTGCTGGATGGAATTGGATCCCACTGGGCTCATGTTTTATGGTCTAGTCTTCTGTTATGGAGAAGTATCACGCAGAAGATGGTTGAACCCATATGCAGGGATGTTTATGAACAAAAGTACAAAGAAACACAGGAACTGAAGGAAACCAAGGTAAATATACTTGATGAAACTAGCACGTAGAAATAAAGTCACTTGAGAAAGCTGATGAGGTCTTAGAACTTGTCAACAATGAGACTAGACAATGAAGTGAGGAGTGTATATAGTGTCCTGGTGATGAGATGATTGAGAACAGGTGTTGCTGATGAGTGAATGATGAGAAGCTCAGAAGACTGGGAAGTTATGCTGTGTTCCATTCAACTCAGAAAGTCGGATTTTCAACTTCCTACTAGGAAAAGGGCAATGGAACGCCACTTGAATCCGGAATTCCGAATGGGAAACTCTTGTGGAAATTTTCAACTCCGATTTCGCCGAGATGCAGGTGTGTAACATCACACAAACATGTCAGCACCCGGGGAGATATACAAAGTAAGTGATAAACATTCACTTTTATGAAGTAATATCGATAAATGAGTCAATTACGTGATATTAAAGCTAGTTCGACAAATGCCTGCAGAAACAGATGTATAAAACTTGGTATATTATACTCACTTTTGCTAATCGTACACCTGTAGCATAAATACTAGCATTGCAGCATTGTTTATCAGTTGGGTTTCTAGCAGATTGCAGACTGGTTACAGTCAAACCCCTGGCAATGGAATGCCTTTATGGTCGGAGATCGGAGATATAATGTAGGAATATCCCACATCCGACTTGAATGGAACGCAGCATTAGATCGTGTGACAGCAGAGGAAGGAGAGACCAATGGTGGCATGACAGGCTCACAGGAGGTGTCCAATTAATTCCGAAGATGTTAATTTGGGTTCAGGTCTGGGCTTGGACGGTGCAGACCAGTCAAGTTCTTCCACACCAGACTCAGTACGTTGTTTCTTTATGGACCTTGTTCTGTGCACAGTAATACCTTCATCCTCCAGATCCCTACTTGTCTTATGAGCTATTGTTTTTTTGTTTTTTTACGGCCTCCATTCACATCTAATAAGCAGTGGCAATCTCATGCTTTGTGTCCTGTGCATGCTTTGTGCATATAGGCTTATATGCCCATGCCTTTTCGCTCGTGTCATCAGCGCTTTGTCTCTTTTGACAATTTGACTTGTGGAAGAGTGGATTCGCAAAACAGAGGCCTGTCCCACAAAGCCGATTTCAATGGGTAAATTTGCGTTAATTTGAACAAACTCTGGTTTTTCAGTCTCAAGAAGGCGGGTCAGTTTTTACCAGTGTTCATCCCCATGGTAACTTACGCTTCACAGCTAACCTGCTCCGGAGCAGGTTTTATTCTGAGTAACAGATTGCAAAAAGATACTGAACCTGTGAGTAAAGTGACATCTCTGACGCAATAAAGTTATTCCCCTGTAACCCTCGCTCGAAATTAAAGCTCGCCTCACAAGTAAATATACAGTGTATATAGGCTATATTTAATGGATTTATATTTATATTTAAAGATTTAATATAAAGATATTATAAGATTATATACCACAGTAAATATGTTGTATCTCTTTCCTTCCTGGGAACAGTAGTTGCATAACCATGCATAACTATGTTATTTATGAGATAAACCACAATTACAACCCAGTGACTAATAATGGTTGTCCTTGTGCCATTAGGCCTTGAAGTCTGTTTAAAAGCAGTATTATGATACGAGAAGACGGTAACCATGCAGTTACACCTGTTAGAACACCTCTCTCGCTCTCTTTCGCCTGCTCTCCAACTCCTTTTCTCTTTCTTCCTACTTTTCATTCTCTCTCTCTTTTAAACATACACAGATACACACTTAAGACAACCCTATATAATTGAACCCATACCTGTTATCTAACTACACATGATGAACTATTAAAATGTGCTTGAGAATGAGGAGAAATAGTTCTAAGGGTGAACTTCTTTCTAGACACGGCTTGCCTTGCCAGTTTGGGCTGGTTTACCGCTCTGGGCATGCTGATTTTTGCAGAGGAGAAAAGCCATCCAGCTTTCAGGAGGAGGAGTTCAGGCGAACCTTTACGCCTGGATCAAGATTACAATCGGTTGCGCGAGAACTATTTAGGTTTTTACAAACACACTTCACAGCTCACAGGGCTGAACAAAAGGGCATTGCACGAAACCCTCACACAAATCAAAATGGTTTATAGTAGCACTGTTGATCAAGCAATTAAACCACAATTCATCTTTTTTTTCTTCTTCTTTTTTTTTTTTTTTTTGAATTTCCAAACATCTCGTTCCTTAAATATTTCAACAAACCTAGGAAATATCAAACATCCCACAGTGAACTATAACATGAAAAACAGAGAACGTGACACTCGTTTGTCATGTATTAAGTTTTATTGACTTTTATTTTGCAGGCCTTTTCTGTTTACTTAGACTGGCACACTGTGTCAGCGAATGGTGTTTTCAATTTAATGCTCTCACTCTCAGACCCTTCTTACAAGGCAGTCCATTCCCTCTTCATCTAAACAAACTCAAACAGCGCTCATGCTGAGTTCCGGCAGCCTGGTGCGTGCTACCATATACAAAACTCCTAGGTGGCCTGTATAGTTCTGAAGAGAGAACAACATTTGCACATGTACAAAAGGTGCTCAGAAATGGGCCAGATACATGCAAAAACATGAAGTACCCCTCTATTTTTTGTATTTTATTTGGATTTTTCCCCTTTTTCTCCCAAATTTGGAATGCCCAATTCCCAATGTGCTTTTAAGTCCTCATGGTCGCATAGAGATTTGACTCAGTCTGGGTGGTGGAGGACGAATCCCAGTTGCCTCTGCGTCTGAGATCGTCAACCCACGCATCTTTTCACGTGGCTTGTTGAGTGTTGCCACGGAGACATGTGTGGAGGCTTCACGCCATCCACCGCGGCAACCATGCTCAACTCACCACGCGCCCCACCGAGAACGAACCACATTATAGCGATCACGAGGAGGTTACCCCATGTGACTCTATCCTCCTTAGCAACCGGGCCAATTTGGTTGCTTAGGAGACCTGGCTGGAGTCACTCAGAACGCCCTGGGATTCGACCTAGCGAACTAGTGAACTTCAGGGGTGGTAGCCAGCGTCTTTTACCACTGAGCTACCCAGGCCCCCCCAAAGTACCCTTCTATTCTGATCTAAAGTATAGTGGTGTACTGTGTTCACTTATAAACACAGACCGGACTTAAAGTAAATAAATCATAGCTCCCTTACTAAATTCTCATTCTTTCAGATTAATACTTTGTTGTTTTCAGTTGTTTTCAGCAGAGCCAAAGAGGTTTTGGGGTAGATTGGGGTAGACAAAGCCAATCTGTGTTGGGTAAGTTAGTCAAAAAAAGTAAAACACTAAAAATGAATAATTACTTCTTTTAAAATTGGAATCAGATTACTTGACAAATTACTGTGTCATGTGAAAAGTATGAATTACTTTCTAAAATTTATGTTTATATTTACTTCTAAAAGACTTCACAGAAAAGTTTTTCCATGCATTCAATTCAAATCAATGTCTATTTTTTCCTTGTTAATTGTCACACAAGTCAGTTACTGTATTCAGTTACAAGCACCTCCAGTTCCTCCCTTTCTATGACTTGTTAGTCACTCTTGAGCTGTCACAGAAATGCAAACAGACATACATATGATAATAATTCATGTTTTCAATGTATTCTACAAATACAGTAGTATTGTAGAAATATGTTTAACCCAAATGAAGTACTTAAAAGCATTTAACTTAATAAAAAGTTACTGTAACCTGATTACAAAAATGTAAATGTGTAGTGATTTAGCTACAAATTGCTTAAAAAGTTTTACTACACTCATGGCATCAACATTGTTTCTGAGGCACAAGAACTCTCCTTTAATTTCAGCATGATGAAACCACAATCTTCAATTTGTATGGCCAAACCAGCACACAGGTTTCTGATGTCTCTCTAATAATGTAATCATTTAATAATCTAATCATTACATTGCCTATCTCTATCCCTGTTGTTGAAATGATTATCAAATTACCAATCCACAAATTTAAAAAGAAAAACCTTGTTATAGGCTACTTATTTTTTCATACCACTGCTGTTCTTTACTGTTATATTCTTCCATATGAAATAAACAAACATCTAAGACAACAATCAGGCTCTCAACTGAAGAACAGTGAAGAAATATGTTTGAAGTAAATATCTCTGAATATTAAAAACAAATCTCTAAATCCCCATTAGAAAAACAGAAATACTTCAAGGTATTAAGGGACTTCAAATATATGCTTTTTTATCAGATGTTAACAGATGCATTTTAGAACTGACTGTCACACTATGAAATTTAGTTTGTGTGAGCATTAGATTATTTATTTATTTATTTTTTGCTCGTTGAGAATATTAAAGGGATAATGAAAATTCAGACATGATTTACTCATCTTCATCTTTTTCCAAACTCATGAGTTTATTTCTACCGTGGAACACAAAAGGAGATGTTAGACGGAATGACCGCCTCAGTCATTGTATGTAAAAAGATGCAATAAAAGTTAATAACCGGCCCACCGGGAAAAGTCACGGTTCTCCGTATGGCCAGTCCACCCCTGGTTTGTAATGTTATATGTTGTAGTTACTTGAACTAATCCATTCATGTGTTATTTGACACTATTTCAAACTCCAGAATTTATCGTCAGAGATTATCCGAGAATTGTAATTTTAATGAACTGTTTTGCAGAATTGCATCAAAGTTGCAATGTTGCATATTTATTTATGTACTTATGTATTTTAGCTGCATGAAGAAATAATTAAAGGAATATTCTGGGTTCAATACAAGTTAATACTCTTCAATTCTGGTCCCTCCTTTTCTTTAAAAAAATCAGAAATCAAGGTTATTGTGAAGCACTTAAAGTGGAAGTGAATGGGGCCAAATTTTGGAGGGTTTAAAGGCAGAAATTTGAAGATAATCATTTTATAAAAGCACTTACATTAGTTCATCTGTTAAAACTCATGTATTATTTGAGCTGTAAAGTTGTTTACATCGTTGTTTTTACTGTCATTTTAGGGTTTGTTGACATTACATCATCATGGCAACGAAGTTGTTAAATTGTAACTTTACACAGAAAAGGTCAGTAAGTGACTTTATCATACTAAAATCATATTTACATGCATATTGTTTATGTTTTGTGGCTATACTTTTGAAATACTGAGTATTCTAATGTAAAAAATTGGCCCCATTCACATTCATTGTAAGTGCCTCAGTGTAACCCCGATTTTTGCTTTTTAAAGAAAAGTAATACAATATGTGGTAATCAATATACAATAATATACCACAAATGCTGTCGATTGAGCTTAACTTGAATTGAACCCGAAATATTCCTTTAAGAAAATTAGTTTTTTAAAATAAAAGTAATATTAAAGGGATAGACTCAACTTTCTTTTCTTTTTTTTTTTGTTGTTGTTGTCTTTGTGTGAAAAGTCAAGTGGAGCATTTGTTTTTTTTCTGCAGAAACAAATTTTGAAAGTTATGTAGCTAAATCGATGTTCGGTGTTTGTGGTTTTAAGCATGTTCTAATTGCTCTTGATTCTCCAGTGACTCTTCTAAATATGTTTTGGGAAAATACAGGTTTATTCTCCACAACGTAAACCTTAACACATCCACAACCTCACATGCACTCCTTTCTTGTTGAGCTTAACTCCAGATTGTTTCATTTGTATATTTTTACTGCTCTTGGATCAAATGCTGTTGCAGTATAAAGTACAAAAGACCTTAACTGCTTTATGAACTGAAGTCCTTTGAACCTCACTGATGTTTTACCACATACACATGCACACATACTCTCACAGTTTTGTTGTAATGCAGTGATAGTATTCTGAATGGCAGATTAGCCATTCTGATGGGCTTTTTGACTCGGCTGTGTCTGTCTCTCTGTTTTTAAGTAAACTAATCTTTGGGCAAATACCCTGACTGCATCTGGGTCTTAATGTATTTAAAGAGCAAAACCTTATACATGCAGGCAAGTTTGAAGAGATCAAAGCCAGAAACACAATGTGGCAGATTTAGAGTGAGGCTCGCTCTGAGTCTCGCTCTCGCCGGGGCTGCCATTGTCTTGTTCTTTCTCTGCCAAAAGTTCTTTGAATTCCTCAGCAGTGTAAACCTCTCTTTGTTTAGTGCAGGTTAACAGATGACATGTGCTCTTGAACATAGTCCTGCACTGGATTTTGCTGCCTCTCATTCATTCGGCCTCTTTTCTTTTTCATTTCTTTCTTTCGGCCGCTCCACTCTATTCAAAGAGACTTCCACACCTACATCAAACAACATGAAGCCCTAAAATGGATGCTGTTTTTAGACTGTATTCTGACTAAGGCAATCCACCTGCAAGCACCTCTTTCTCTCATTCCCTCACTCCTGTACTCATCTCTTCTTTTTTGAAGTGGTTTTTAGGCCCTGTTGATGTTTGTGTTTGGTCAGGGCCCAGGTGTGTTTGCTCTCATACGCATGGTAAAAACACATATGCACACTGGCATAAACAGAGTGAAACTTGATAACATAAAATGTCAACTGTGCCGTGATGTTTAACACAACATTACTATGTCGCCATGACAAAGGTCTGTCGATTCCCCACGGAGGAAAGCTTTGACTGCCTAATGTTTGGATGCATTTGTGAGTGTGTGAGACAGTTGATTTGGTTAACTGTGATTAATAACAGGGATATTACCTATAACAACTGAAAACTGTTGACTGTTGACTGTTAAAAAACATCTGATAAAAAGGCTGTTAATGTGTGTATACACACACTTCTCATCAGCATTTCAAAATCTCTCCATTTCATCACTGTATCAGTGAGTGTGAAAGGATGATGAAAGGAGAATATTTGGTTAATGGCACACCTGCGCAAAGTTATTCAGATCATCAGATAACAGTCTCATGATCCTGAAATCCCGGATGCAGGAGCACACCAAACTAAGACTCCCATTTGTTGCAATAGCATACTGTAGGTCTTCTTGTACTGTAAATGTCTGAATTGTACTTCCTGTTTCTCACCATCAGTTCCTTTAAATTGGCAGTACATTCATTTCAGGAGCACCATTAAGTTGTGCTTGCTCAGTTCCTCTGATAAACATGCAACGTATTAGTGTACCACCCTCCCACTGTAGAGAAATGTTTTTATTGAGGGGTGATGAGTTGATTTTCAGGGATATTTTCCAGGGTTTTTTTATTTTTATTTGATTTATTAGGGTGTATTTTTTCTAACCATAAAGAACACATGGTGTGCCATTCTTTTATGTCAATTATTTATGTTAAATCAATTCATTCAAATAAATTCTGAAATCTGAAAATGCAGAATACTTGGTCTAAGATGCCATTTTAAGAGCCCTGGTTAATTTCTGACCTTGCTCTGTACAACAAATTTGATTTTTGCACTGTAGTCTTTACATTTATGAGTCTTCATAGAAAAAAAAAAATTCATGAACTTGCCCTCTAACCATCAGTTGACACACACTTTTAAATTTCAGTCTATTATTCGCCTGAGCATCTTATAAGTAAAGTTAAGTGCCACAAATTAACTATTCCCTTAGCTCTTAAAGCCTTGTACATTTTAATCACCGTCCTTTAGTCTTTCCTTCGATTAAAGTGCTTTTCTCATTATTATAATCGCTGTTTGTGTAAATTTGCTGGCAGCACTTGAAACAATGCTTGTAAACAAACCTTTAGCATTTTTTTTTTTTCAAAGCTATCATCTTATCCTGCTTGTTGCCTTTTAAAGGATTACAGGAGGGTATTAAAGAGAAAAGTTTTCAATCACTTCTCTCCTCTCTTCTCTAAGCTCCTCAAGCAGGAATTCCTGATCAAATCCATGTTTAAAGGGTTGTTGACATCTTTGAATTTGCACATTTCGTCCCCAGTTGCATGAAAGTTATTTTAATGTTGCAGAACATTTATGCACTTTTCAGCTCTTCAAAGTTGATTAATTAATGTATTTTTTCTTGCACACAAAAAAATTAAATATCAACTTATACACTTGTACACATAAAATGCAGTGATATAATGAAATATTTTATTTAAAAATTCAAATGTCATACCACGTGAAGTACATTTAAATACATTAACAGTAATTGAATTAATTGTATACACATAACAAACATATTCAGAGTTAATATGTAGTGAACAAAAGCTTCTGTATAAAAACATTTAAAAATAGCCGGCATATTGCACAGAGCAAGGTCACTATGCATATTGTGTAATTTTAGTTTATTTGAATATACAGTATACTGAAAATAGCTTATGAGAGTGACAAAGTACAAGAGAATGTTTTTTTTTTTTTTTTTAGTGTTTTTTTCTTTAGCTACCCACAGATTGTAATGACACAAGGGAAAATGGTTGGCAAAATTTTTATCAGAAAAACATTTAACTCCATTTAAAAGAGCTTCAAAGCTAACATCCAAGTAGTCAGTTTAATAACATGTGACTAGATCAAGGCTAAATCAAGATCAGATGAACTGTTAGGTCAGGGTTTGCCTTTCATACAAAAACCTTTCCAGAAATACGCACATTCGCCATTGCACCCATCACTGAGCAAACATCGCCTGACAAACACAAGCCCTAACTGGTTTTATTATCAGTCAGCTGGCCATTAGCTGTCATTCACTCAGTGATTTCCAGTGCATAAAGCTTCAACATGAAGGCAGTCATTATTAGTCAAAGTCCTGTATAAATGCAGCTAATCAGAGGGAAAGATAAACACACAAAGTATAGCAGTGTGCTCGTAAAGTTAAACATACTGATTGGGGTAATGAGAGATAAGGATATGGGTGTCGAATTGATTTAGATTTCTTTGTATGATTTACACATTTATTACCAAACAGTGGACTAATAAATAATTATTCAAGAAAGCAGAACCCATGTCCTTTAAAAATTCATTTTTAAAGGTAATTTAAAAGATCTGTACTGAAGCAAGTCTAGATACTGAAGCAGGTCTTCTAGGGTAAGCTACAAATAATTAGTTGTTTAGTAATGATTTGGCTTCCAATTCATCTCTGGATGTTTACATGACCTTATGGGTACAGAATGATGTATTCGTGTGTGTACAGAAAAATGGGCGTGTTTGTGACTCAGTGAATTTTTTCTCTTCTCTGCTCTTTTTGTCACATTAATTATTTTATTAGCTGATTAATTGTGCCCTTAATATTTCCACCGCAGTAAACACAATCCCATTAACCTGTTCTCCATTCTAAAGGTCTTACGTCTATCTAAACCCAAAGGTTATGAATGGCCTAATTTACCTACAACCAGACTGATCTTAACCCCAATGTTCTGGGTATGATTTCTGTTCAGGTTGGAATGTCGGTATATCAGGATCCCCATCATTATTTGAACCAACTTTATACCCACAATGTTACGTTTACCATTTCAAATACCATAATTTATCATCAGCTTACCAATGTCCAGACACACAATCATCACAGCATAAATTCGATTTTGGCAAAGAGGTTATTTTGTGGCTCTTCAAGAAGTTGTGTTTAAATGGAGAAATTTAGCATGCAGAGAATTAACAGAGAGTTTATTTGTCGCTACATCTATTTCTTTTGTGGTATCAAAAAGTATTGGTTCCTGTTTCGGTAATAACTTAACTGTGTAATCCTGAAAGCATATGATTTGAGCGGCCACACACACATGCACACATGTATATGCACACAGACTCTTTTTTAACAAACTCTCTCTGATACACATAAACACACATACACATGTTTACTCTCCCTGCAGTCTCTCTCTCTCTCTCTCTCTCTCTCTCTCTCTCTCTTCCCATTCTTTTTCTCAAACACTCGGATTAGACTGAAATTTTGCATAATCTTTATCAGTAACACAAAAGAAATGATAGACTACATGCAAATGGCATGTGTTTGTCTCTATTCATATTGCAATATTCATAACTGTATGTGGTTTGAGCAAGGTAATATTGGAATATAAAATTAAGGTGTGTTATATTACCATATTGATGAGCAATTTTAAAGTTGTTCTCACTTTCTTACACCAAAACCCATTTTAATAGTCAAACATTCTTTACCATTTTCCTAAAGAAAGACTCATTTCTCAAAACTGTATAAATGATTTAAAGGCCAGGGATAAATTTGTCTCTATGAGATCAGTATAATGAAGCTGGCCATGTCAATTTCTATGCGATGTGGATGGTATACAAACAAATCTTTTTCTTTCAGAATATTTGTAGATTGAGAATACATTTGGAAAAAATAGCTTTTATAGTACTTTGCTTATGAGTTGTGTGTTTTTCCATTTTTCATTCAATCCGCTTTATAGTTCAATACATTCAGGACATTTTTGACATTTCATATTGTGTTCAGATGTGTTTATTTACAGTGCATAGTTTTTCCCAGTAGTGAAGACATTTCCTCAGTTGAGGCTCAATTTTTCCAAAACAATACTTTAAACACAAAATTGTTGAACATTTTTATAGTGTTCTTTACTTACTCCAGTTTATGTAGATAACAGCAGTATTATGTTGCAAAGTTCAAAATGTATAGAGGTTGCTTTGAAAAGCCTGATTTCAGAAAAAGTTCTGAGGAGGTCACGGTTGTATTGTTTAAAATAAATCTCTGAATGAATGAATGAATAAGAGTTCAGTGTATCTGTGTATATGATGGCACAAAGATAACCTTTTTGAATAGAGAGTTTGATTTCGTTTTAATAATTTGATGTTTGTACAACTGAATTTTTTCATTTTTTCTTTGTTTTTAGTTTGAAGATGTTTTAGGTTTCAAGAAATGTGTTTTTGCAATAGGCAAAAACTGAAATAATGTAATAGAGTATGTGTGTGTATATATATATATATATATATATATATATATATATATATATATACTATAATTATGAAAATGTAAAGTTAATATTTAGACATTTACATGTTTCTAAAAAGGTGCACTGAGATGTAACATGGTTTAAAATGCAAGAGCTGCTGCTGAATCTCTTTCTCTCTTGAGATTATTTGTGCTTTCATTCATAAAATGTTTTCAAAGAAAAGAGAGAATTAGTGCACACACAACATTTAATGGATTTTAGATTATTTTGACTTCAATAAAAATAACACATTATCTTTACTGCATGACTGTGATTTATTGAAGCTATCATCGTTCATTATCTGCAATCATTTTCATCAAGCATGTAAGCAATGATGTCATATTTTGTACGATAGGAAAAACATCGCTACCTCATTTGAAAGATGAGTTACTTTTACGCATTTTGTCCCTTTTTTCCTGTATCTCTTATATAAGGTCTCCATACGAATCCACATCCTTTAGGTAAGAAGAAACATTTACAATTTTTTGACATGCACTGTGTTCCTCCAAAAAAAAAGAAAGGTGACACTTTATATAAAGGGAAGCCACAAGTCAAAATTAGATTCTGTAACATTAGACATCCTTTACTAACAGCCCATCAGGATGATTACATAACCAATACTGTAGATGCAGATGCACACAACAGTCAGACATTTAAAACTAAAATTATCATATAAACAAATGATTCATCATCAGTTTATTTGAAACTTATATTTGATCAAATATTTTTAAAGAACCTTAATGAGGATTAATTTTATAATACACAAAATACAGATGTTATATGATTTATTATTATTATTATTATTAGAGAAGTCTTAGATAAACTACTGAAAATATTGTAAAGCACTCCCTAAAAAAACAACGGTTGTTCAATGAGATGAAAATATTCTCTTTATGAAAAAATACATGCATGCACTTGGACAGAGGGAAGACTGTTTTAAACAATAGACATGTAATTAAAATCCTGAAGTTCAACTTGACAGTTAGTCCAGGAGAGAAATGGAATGAAACACACACACTGCACATAAAACACATAACGAAGGGTGGGACCAACATATCTGTTAGAGACATCTTATCTATTCAAATGTGTGTGTTTCATGAGTAACGATTCATTTTAAGACACGCCAGCTGCCTACGCTCCCTGCAATTACTGATGAGACGTTGATGAGAATGAGAGGTGGAGAGGGAAAGCAAGAGAAAGTGAGAGATAGAATGATGTTGGGGATATATTTGGGGTGAGAAGAGAGAATTTCATAAACCAATGAAAAATTTTAACTGAGTTGAAATGGCATAGAATAGACTGATGTGCATTTTGAGGGAGAGAATTTAATTGCATTTGAGAGAGAGCGAAACTGTGTTGCGTGCATGACACACAGTGTTGGAATGTGGGCCGCAGGCTCTGTACAGCCATCTATGTGAACTTTTGTAAACAAACTTATAGCAGGAGAGCAACCAGACCACACACAAAAACACACACACATAACCATATAAACACAGATATGAAACCAGTACTGGGATAACAGGAGAGAACAAGACTTTCCAAATACAGGCTAGGATAATATGGTTTGTAAGACCATTAGAATACATATGCAAGCTTTCTCACAAATGTTTTAAATGAAAACTAGACCTTGAGATTAGATTGTGAGATTACAGCTAACATGCTGTCGTATTTAAAGGAATATTCTGCTCTCAGTGAAGTTAAAGTTAAGCTCAATCAACAGCATTTGTGGCATAATGTTGATTACCACAAATAGTCATTTCAACTTGTCCCTCTGTTTCTTTATCAGAAGTAAAAATCATGGTTACAGTGAGGCACTTACAATGGAAGTGAATGGAGCCAATCTGTAAATGTTAAAATACACCCTGTTTCAAAAGTACTGTATAGCCACAAGATGTAAACAAAATGCGTGTTAACATGATTTTGGTGTACTAAAATAGCTAACTAACCTTTTCTGTGTAGTTACAGCAAATTTTACAACTTTATTTCAATGGAGACATAACGCAGTAAACCCTAAAACCCTGAAACGACAGTAAAAACAACGATGTAAACAACTTAACAGCTCAAATAATACATGAGTTTTAACAGAAGAAGTGCTTTTATAAATTATAAGCTTCACATTTTTGCCTTTAAACCCAACAAAATTGGCCCCATTCACTTCCATGGTAAGTGCCTCACTGCATCCTCGATTTTTGCTTTTTTTAAGAAAAGGAGGGACGAGTCGAAATTAATTTTTGTGGCAATCAATATTATGCCACAAATGCTGTTGATTGAGCTTAACTTGTTTTAAACCAAGAATATTCCTTTAATTTACATTCTATGTGGACCAAAAACCTATCCTATTTTATTGAAAATATTGTCTTCAAATGAATATAAACAGTTAAATTATTTTAATTAATTGATGGTTTGTAGACAATATTTTGACCATATCTAAAATGAATGAAATATATTGGCTCAATGAATTATCAGACATTAGCATAATTTAGCACACTGTAATGAAAAGCATGGAAAATATTTAAAAAAAAAAAAAGATTTGTAAATGCCTATGACTTTTAATTATGCATAAAAAAAATAAAAAAATGTTAAGCCTCATTAGAGGGATAATTCACCCAAAAATGGAAATTCTCTCGTCATTTACTCACCCTTATTCCATCCCAGAGGTGTATGATTTTTTTTTTTTTCTTGTTCTGAACACAAATGAAGATTTTTAGAATAATATTTCTGCTCTGTAGGTCCACACAAGTGAATGGTGACCACAACTCAGAAGGTCTTAAATGGATACAAAGGCAGGATAAACATAATCAAAATGACTCTACTGGTTAAATCCATATCTTCTGAAGTGGCATTATAGGTGTGGTTGTGAAACAGATCAATATTTAAGTCCTTTTTTATTTTAAATGTACACTTTAACTTTCACATTCAGCCATCTATTGGTTGGGGCTGGTCAAAGATGGTTTTTTTTTCTTTTGTTTGTTTGTTTGTTTTTTCAGTGTTACAATACTTTCTTCTATCCCAACTTAGAACGAAGAGACAACTATAAGTCAATCGTAGGTTGATTTTCCTGAAAAGTGTAAACACCGTGACTCTGTGGCACTTTCAAATATTGATCTGTTTGTTTGAACGGCCCAATCAGTCCAACACAGCAAAATGGCTCAACCAATGGTGTGAATTTGGGGTGAGACTATCTGTTTGTTCAACCGGTGGATGATGGAGGGTACAGTATATTTGGAAATCTATTTGAAAAATTTATTTTTGCAATTCTGTTTGGTGATGCTAGAGGCTCATAAATTACACACCACAGCTGTAATGATTATCCTGACAACCACCAGAGGTCACCACATTGTTTCCTTGTCTTTAGTTGGCTTATGGTTTTTGTAGTTCTTTTTCATTGTCTTTGTTCATTGGTCCTTGTGTTCATTAGTGTCAGGTGTCCCTCAGTATTCATTGTCTGTTGTTGTCCATGCAGGCTGTAGTGGTTTTTTTTTTTTTTTTTGGTTTCTTGTTTCCTTCAGTTTTTGTTTCCAGTGTTTATTTTGTATATTTTTATTAAAACTGCTGCATTTAGATCCTGTTTTTTTTTTATTCTTCATTCTACTCGACATTACAGAACAACTGACCCACTATGGATCCAGCAGTAAGACTCCTCTATCTGTGTCAAGAGATGTCCCTATAGAGGAGTATGTGGCAGACTTTTGCAGGCTTTCCAATTTGGTGGATTGGGACAAGCTAGCTCTAATGGAGATCTTCAAACATGGTCTGGACAAACCCACCCGATCTGATATACAAGATTGTAGAGAGGGATTGTTATTGGCTTAGATAATGAACATTGCCATGTATTTGGAGGGATTGGACTTTACCGTGGGTGAGATACCTGAGTCCTTGCCTGAGTCCATGCCTGAGCCTGTGACCTCCAAGAGGAAAAGGAGGAAGAGAGGGAGAAAACTGTTGTTTCCCTGGAGCCACCAAAGGCCACTGTAGCTTCCTCTTCTCCTGAAGTGCTCTCTACTCCCTCTGCAGCTCACCTAGAGGCGGCAGAGGTTCCAGTCATAGAGGTGGTCCCACTGGTCTCAGCCTTGGTGCATCCAACCTCAGTGGTTCCTGCCTCGGTGGTCCCGGTGGTCTCAACTTCGGTGTTCCCTACCTCAGTGGTCCCAGTGGTCTCAACATTGGTGGTCCCTGCTCCAGTGGTCCTGGTGGTCTCAACCTCGGTGGTCCCTGCTCCGGTGGTCCCGGTGGTCTCAACCTCATTTGTTCCAGCTCCGGTGGTCCCGGTGGTCTCAACCTCAGTGGTCCCAGCTCCGGTGGTCTCAACTTCTGTGGTCCCTGCCTCAGTGGTCCGGCTGATCACACCCTCTACATCACCAGTTAATCTTATCACGCTCTCAGCATCCATGCCTGCCACGGACCACAAGGCAGTGTCCATACCTGCCACGAACCACAAGCCAGTGACCACACCTGCCACGGACTACGAGCCAGCATCTACACCTGCCACGGACCATGAGCCAGCATCCACGCCTATAGCGGCTCCTCCCCATGAGTCTCCAGCGGCTCTGCCCCTGAGTCTTTTAGGTTCCCTTAGTTCCTGAGTCCCCTACTGCCTTGAATTTTGAGCCCTCTGAGTCCTACCCTGACCACTTAGTCCCCAGCTGCCTTGACCTCCGAGTTCCCAGCTGTCCTGACCTCCGAGTCCCCAGCTGCCCTGACCCTACGAGTCCCCAGCTGCCCTGACCCTACGAGTCCCCAGCTGCCCTGACCCTATGAGTCCCCAGCTGCCATGACCCTACGAGTCCCCAGCTGCCCTGACCCTATGAGTCCCCATTGACCTCGTCCTCTGAGTCTCCACCTCCTGCCCTGACTTCTGAGCCCTCCGAGTCCCCTGCTGCCCTGACCTCTGGGTCCCCTGTTGCTTTGACCTCTGAGCCCCCATTGCCCTGATTTCTGAGCCCTCTGAATCCCCTGTTGTCTGGACCCTGCCAACATCATCTGTTGCCTGGACCCTGCCAGCCTCTTCTGGACGTCCGCCCTGGTCTCCTGGCCTTCCACCTGGTCTGCCCTGGTCTCCTGTCCATCCACCCTGATCTCCAGTCCATCAGGCTAATCCACCCTGGTCTCCTGACTGTCTACCATCTGCTGGCCACCCACCTTGTCCATCTGATCCCCCGTGGTGTCCAGCGGCCTTGTCCTCTGAGTCTCCACCTCCTGCGGCCTCGTCCTCTGAGTCTCTGCCTCCTGCAGCCTCCGAGCCCTCTGAGCCCATGCCTTCTGGCCGCCCGCCTGATTCCCCATGGTCTCCTGCGGCCTCTCCTGATCCCCCGTGGTCTCCTGTGGCCTTTCCTGATCCCCGTGGCTCCAGATCCAAAAAATGTTTTGTTGTTGCTTTGGAGCATCAGGAGCTGCTCCTTAAAGGGGGACTCTATAATGATTATCCTGATGGGTTTTGTAGTTCTTTTTTTAATTGTCTTTGTTCATTGGTCCTTGTGTTCATTAGTGTCAGGTGTCCCTATTTTTATCATTAGTTCTCTGTGTATTTAGTCCCCATGTTCCCCAGTCTTCATTGTTTATTGTTGTCCATGCAGGCTGTAGTGTTTTTTGGTTTCTTTTGGTTTCTGGAGTGGTGGTGGTGTAGTGGACTAAAGCACTGAACTGGTAAGTGGAAGGTTGTTGGTCCATCCCCACAGCCACCACCATTGTGTCCTTGAGCACTTAACTCCAGGTTGCTCCAGGGGGATTGTCCCTGTAATCAGGGCCCTGTAAGTCACTTTGGATAAAAGCGTCAGCCAAATGTAAATGTTTCTTGTTTCCTTCAGTTTCTGTTTCCGGTGTTTATTTTGTATCTTTTTATTAAAACTACTGTGTTTAGATCCTGTTTTCTTGATTCTTCATTCTACACAACATTACAACAGCTATAAGTAAAAACTTTAAATAATACTAAAGCATGTGGATGTTTTGATCAATAAATGGTTAGTCTGTACTAACTATAATTACTTTTTTATAAAAACAACGGAAGTCTATATGGTATGTCCCATTTAGATAGCTTTTTGTGTGTGTGTGTTGGGGGGATGGGGGGGGGGTATTCTGGTACTCATTACTATGACTAATGTATATCTGGAACACCATTACCCCAATAATCATGTTCTTACTGTTGTGGTTATGAAATGTATTAGATAATGCAAATTTCTACTATTCTATTTCCTGTTGGAAGAGGGAAAGGAGTTAAAGGTAATTAAACCAATGGAGAAGATTGATTCCCTATTTACATAGTGCCAGATTGTCCCTTATTACATCTCACTGGATACACCCACAACACACACACAGTTCAGAAAAGCGTACAGCATATTTACAGACAAAAGGCCATCTTGATTGCATTAACCCACTTAAAAAAATATAAAAATAATCTGTGCTCAGGGAGGGGCATTGTGAAAAGAATATAAACTATTTTGTCAAAATCTCTTTTCCTATCTTCTCACACTTAGCCCTTGACACATTTTTTTTTAGCAGAGTACTGGGTTTCCTGATGATAAATACAGGCTGTTGGTGCCACAAGGCTTCAGTCCTGATGTATACATAATTTAAAAAATAATTAAAAAAATTATTTTACAGTGGTTCTGATTTGCATCTACTCCATTTATCCCTCCATTGCTAACCCCATTAATAGTGTTCCTATCAGTTCTACAGTTCTCCCTCAGGTCACACACAAAGTTGGAGAACAATGTGTCATAAGTATTTCCATGAACTGCTGTATGTTCCCATAACCTGCACTACAGGAATCTTTGATATTATTGAGGATCTTCACACTGACGTCATTTACATCCTCTGCATGTGTACGTGAGCATACTGGAGAGAGTTTCATTTATATGCAAGAGGTTTTTCAACTAGCTTGCCATGTTTGTTTGTGTGCGTGTTCTGTGTTTTGCGATGTGACAACCTGCAAGTGAATCAAAGTTCACATGTTGTCTCCGCTCTAGTGAATGCCAGACGAGATGGTGAGAGAGTTATGAGTGGGTTGATCGTGTTTATATTGGCATTAAAAAACCAAGTGAGTGGGTGGAGATATAATCTCAGTCTGACAGAATGAGAGAAGAAAGTGTAAGAAAGAAATGGTGCCTATAGTACAGACAATATGTACAGTAGTAATTACTGTCTGTATATTGTCTGTACATTATTGTATAATGTATATACAATAACATATATTTTATTGTATATTGTCTGTTTTTTATTGTCTGTATATATAATCCTTATAATCCATACCTTGCAGTTTAGTAAAAGAAGCAGAAATTATAAGCAACATTGTCTATTTATGGGAAAAGATTGCTAAAGCACTAAGATATTGCTGAATTGTGACTTGACCTCTCCTCTTCTCTTTATCTGCAGTAGGATGTCTTTCATCCACCCTTTCCAAGAGGATCAAAAGCTAGCTAAAACTGACCCCAATGTCTTGCTCTCATTCATGCACACATAATTTCCTCTGCCAGGTACCCCTTTATATCCACATTATGTAGTGGAAATGAGCCCCTATGTCCTTCTTTTAATACAAAGCTCATTACACAATACACTAACACACACACACACACACACACACACACACAAACACACTTGTACATTTAGATGAAAGTCGTGCCAAATTCAAACACCCTTGCTTTCTGTAATCTAGCTCATAAATTCAACCATTGTTGATATATTATAAGCATTGTTTGTACATCTTTATGGAAGTGTAGCATAAAATATGAATTGATATTTGGCTTATATATTTGTACATTGATTGTACTGCTATATAAACATTGTGATACAGTCATGTTAATGATACTCAAGCTTCTTGAATGCAGGGGCATTACTCCCCCCCCCCCCATGTAAATCCCATTTCCATGTTCAATAGTTCTCTTATTTAATTTCACCAAGAGACCCAACCAACCCCTCATTTACATTTTAGTGGGTTACACACCACTCCTCAAAGACAATGGAGTTTTATATACTGTATACACACGTGGGTATGGGTATGATTCAGAGCCTGACACAAACACAACTCTACAATTTCTACTTTCGTAGCGCCCTCAACTGGTCAAGTTTAGCACATAATTCTATGGACCTCTTTTCAATGCACAGGGTTTGTTCAGTTCTAGTGTTTACATCAAGTTCCTCTCTGCTTAGCAACACTACCTATCACTGACCTTGTGTATGTGTAAGAGGGAGAGAGAGAAAATATCATGTTTTACTAGCTCACTGATTCTTGTGATAAGGGAAAAAACATGTTTTTTTTTGTTTGTTTTTTTAAATACTAAGTTAATTTGAATTTAAATGGGTATATTTGTAGGACAAAGTTCCCAGCTAATGAACCATGTAAGGGAACAGGTTTTAATAAAAATATTTGTTTGTTTTTTTCTGAAAATTGACATTTATGCACTTCATAACTTACATCTTACTGCAATTAGTGTCAACTCCGTCGGACACACTAAAAAGCATGTTAATTTAATTTGATCCATCAAACAAGAGTGTAAAGTCTTTGATTATCTAATAACAGTGATCAGTAAAGGAGTTAAGTGATAAAATACATTCTAAATATATATATATATATATATATATATATATATATATATATATAATTTTTTTTTTACTATTGTCACTACTATATTGAGTTGGCTAAATAAAAATTAAAAATTCCATCTTAACCATAATATAATGTAAACTAAAATGCCAAAATGTATCCCTCAATTCTAACAGAAATTATCATAATGGGAATGATGGAGTTGACATGTTGAAGCTGTGACCGCAGAGACTTGCATTGTTTGTTTAAAATATAAAAAAAATATAAAACTTAGCAGACTACGTGTCCTACTGTTGCACCCATCATGAGCAGGAAGTGGGAAGGGGTACTCAGTGGTATAGCTGACCATGACATTGTCTGATTTATTCAGGATTATAAAAAAAAAAAAAAAAAAGAAAAGAAATATCTGACGGAGTTGACGCAAAGTGAGGACACAATTTTGATAGATCTTTTTTTTACTTTATGTTTTGTTTGATATCTTACAGATCCGTACCTTTCATTTGATATTTATATTTATGAATTTGTTGCATTTTTAAACACTTTGTTTGGCAGTTTAACATTGTGACCTCTTGCTGAGGACAGGTTAAGTTTCATTATGCTCCGCTTGCTGAAGCATAAGTGTAGTGTTGAAAGGATAGTTTATCCAAAAATGAAAATTCTCATTCATCGTTTACGCACCCTCATGCCATCCTAGATGTGTAGTCATGTCTTCAGAAGCGATATAATAGGTGTGGGTAAGAAACAGATCAATATTTATGTGCTTTTCACTACTAATCTCCACTTTCACATTCTTTCACATTCTGAAAATGAAAGTGGAGATTTATTGTAAAAAAGGACTTAATTATTGATCTGTTTCTCACTCACACCTATAATATTTCTTCTGAAGACATGGATTTAACCACTGTAGTCTTAGGGATTACTTTTATGCTGCCTTGATGTGATTTTTTGAGCTTCAAAGGTCTAGTCACCATTCACTTGCATTGTAAGGACCAAATGATCTGAGAAATTCTTCAAAAAATCTTAATTTGTGTTCTGCAGAAGAAAGAAAGTTATACACTCTGGGATGGCATGAGGGTGAGTAAATTAATTTAAATTTTTTGGGTGAACTATCCCTTTAAGGTAGTAGAAAGCTTTTTCCACAGTATTTCCAAGGCACAGGCCCCAAGGGAATATACTGAGAGGCAGGGGTGTAGCAACCATTATAAATGTCCCCCTCACTTTTAGAAATAACTAAATTGGGGGCCTGGGTAGCTCAGCGAGTATTGACGTTAACTACCACCCTTAGAGTCGCGAGTTCAAATCCAGGGTGTACTGAGTGACTCCAGCCAGGTCTCCTAAGCAACCAAATTGACCCGGTTGCTAGGGAGGGTAGAGTTACATAAGGTAACCTCCTTGTGGTCACGATCAGTGGTTCTCACTCTCAATGGGGTGCATGGTAAATTGTGCATGGATCATGGAGAATAGCATGAAACTCCACATGCTGTGAGTCTCCGAGGTGTCATGCACAGTGAGCCACGTGATAAGATGCGCAGATTGACTGTCTCAGAAGTGGAGGCAACTGAGACTTGTCCTCCACCACCTGGATTGAGGTGAGTAACCGCACCACCACAAGGACCTAGAAAGCAGTGGGAATTGGGCAGGCCAAATTGGGGAGAAAAGGGGATAAAAAAACACTTTTGAGAAATTATAATTATATTTTAAGACATTTCTTTTGCTTAATTGTAGTATGAGAATACATTTTGCCAACTGCATCAAACAAAGCCTTTAAGACCAAGCAGAAGCCTCTGCCAGCTGGTTGCTTCAGCAGTGGGCAGAACTAACACGAAAGCAGTAATCCCATTGGCTAGCACTCACATGTCACCTCCACTTTTTGATTCAGCAAATCAGTTCGCGCAAACACAGACAATGTGATTAATATTAATGAGCCTAACAACCTGCCAGCCATTAGCATGACAGACCCTGAGCTGTTGACAATATGCAATACCTGAGACAAGACTGATCAAAAAGAGAAGTCATCTTTGACTATTGTAAGTTAATTTTGTTAAACAAATGAAAACATTTTACAGTTTGGTTACTTTAGCAAGTTTTTAATCTCGGACCTCATTATTGTAAGTCTTTTGCACTGAAACACTGAATGACCAATAATGTTTTGTGTAACTACCAGCCAAAAAACTGAAGGGTACAGACATTCAGGATTTCTTTCATTAGGGTCATGTGTGTGACAGCAATAATCATTTGTCATAGTATACACCTAAACAATGCTATTGTTCTTTGACTTTTCCATGTTTTTTTTTTGTTTTGTTTTTTTATATATATCTATTTTAGAAAGAAGAAAAAAAAAGATCAGTGACCAGGTCAACAGCGTAGACAGAGAGGTGACAAGCTTCTGAAATT
The DNA here is from genome assembly GCF_019703515.2 of Myxocyprinus asiaticus. Lineage (NCBI taxonomy): Eukaryota > Metazoa > Chordata > Actinopteri > Cypriniformes > Catostomidae > Myxocyprinus > Myxocyprinus asiaticus. The sequence goes on from NC_059368.1 coordinate 20,964,102, forward strand.
GTTCAGGAAAGATTATATTTTACACTGACATTAAGGGATATTTTATGCTTTGATTCTTTGGTTCTGGCTGACATGACCAATGTCTGAAATGTTTGACAGCAGTCTTTAAATTATATGATAATTCTTCTGTTTAATATGAACATTTCCATTCATACATAGTTGCTATGTTTTGGTTCTAATTATTAAAGTTCTATCATAAAAAATGCTTGATTGACTGAAGTTCTGTTGATATACTTTCTTTCAAATGATGTCACATATTATTAAAAACATCACATTCTAAAAAAAATGCTTCCTTTTGCTGATAGTACTATTATAATATAAATGCGAATTCTTCTCACACAGTTTCTTTTTTTCTCTGGAAATATTTTAAACCAAATCTGACTGCACCTATTCATAATCTGACAAAATCTTCTAATGCTCTATAACTTGACTCTTTCCACATTTTAAAATTATGTTGAAGAGCCCCGTTCAAGATGCTTGTTGTAAGCTTGAGTCTTATTGCTGTTTTGTGACCCATGGTGTAGTAATTGTCTTTCGTTCAGTACCAAGACTCATAGCAGGAATGCGGAACTATCATCAACTGTGGGTAAACTGAACGAACAAACAATGTAGATCTTAAGTGAGTTATCTTATTTTAATAACATTTTCTCTGTCAATAAATTGGATGGATCTTTGACAGTGGCCCTCTTGAGAAAATAGTCAAGTCTACATTAGATGTTTACATGGCTGAACATCTCATGTGGTGCCGTCACATGCAACAAAGTGTGTTGAGACCGCAGAAACATCAAATTGGACCTGATTCCTCAGATTACTTCAGAATGATTGAAAAATTTTAGTTCCCAAGGGCCCAACAGGCCTTATCTGAGGGAAAGTATCTCCCCCTTTTGCTGTTTAAGGAGATAAGAGAGAGCATAATGACGCATGGTGCTTGGGTGGTCTGTGTTGTGTGGTGGTGGGATGGTGTAGTGCTTTCCCAGAACAAGTGGAAGTAACGCCATATGCATTGTGAAAATGGTTCATAATCGAAATGTGACCTCACAGAGGGACTTTGATGTTGAGTTTTGTGTAACTGGAACACAATTAGTTCAACTGAGTGTTGCATAGTGTGAAACCCAAAGCAAAATGTACTTTTTAGTTGCTGTTACATAGTCTACATTTTAATACTGATTTATATAATGATATTCTTTATTCAAGCAACATTGGTAACACTGATAACTTTCATAATATTACAGTTAATTGATTCAAATATTTTCATATTTTAATGTGTAAGAACTACTTGAGGTTAAAATTGAAAAGTGTTGCCACAGCCTTATTATGAGTTAAAATAAACTCTCATGTGTTGCCTACATTTCCTGCTCCATCACAGGCAAGTCTGTTAACATTACCATAACTTAGTTATAATGTGATTATTCAGATTGTGGTCTGAAGTGTTTGGGTGACATCAAATGATCACAGTAAATTGCAGTCAAAAATACAAAACAAGTTCTCACATTATTCTAATTTACCCTACAGTGCAATGAATGTTAATAGATACAAGTTGCTATTTTTTTTCTTCTCTCTTTTGTAGCCTATAACATAAGCATTTTATAATAATAATCATAAATCACCATTTCTACTGTCAAAACTATTTAATTAATTTGTATACACCTTTAACTAACAGTTCAGAAGGATACAGTACTCTTTCATTAAATGCACATTAATCATGGACATCATAAAACAAAACTCCAATATATTTAATAGTAGTATATTTGCCACAATGTTTGGTCAGTCACCCAAATTGAAAATAAAAAAAAAAAAAAAAAAAATTTAAATCCTAAAAATCCCAAAAGCACTTTATTGTTGGAATCTAAAACAAATAGCCATCTTATTTATAGCATATATACAGTAATATACACTGATCAGCCACAACATTAAAACCACCTGCCTAATATTGTGTAGGTCCCCCTCGTGCCACCAAAACAGCTGTGACCCATTGAGAAATGGACTCCACAAGACCTCTGAAGGTGTCCTGTGGTATGTGGCACCAAGATGCTAGGGGTGAGGGTTGACATGAAAGGGTGTATGTGGTCTGCAACAATTTTAGGTAGGTGGTACGGTGTCAAAGTAACATTCACATGAATGCCAGGACCCAAGGTTTCCCAGCAGAACATTGCCTAAAGCATCACACTGCCTCCACTGGCCTGTCTTCTTCCCATAGTGCATCCTGCTGCACATCTCTTCCCAGGTGACGCACATGCACCCGGCCGTCCACATGATCTAAAAGAAAACGTGATTCATCAGACAAGGCCACCTTCTTCCATTGCTCCATGGTCCAGTTCTGATGCTCACATGCCCATTGTAGGCGCTTTTGGCAGTGGACAGGGGTCAGCATGGGCACTAGCAAGCTGCGATGCACTGTGTGTTCTGACACCTTTCTATCATGGCCAGCATTAAGTTTTTCAACAATTTGTGCTACAGTAGCTCTTCTGTGAGATCGGACCAGACGGGCTAGCCTTCCCTCCCCACATGCATCATTGAAACTTGGGCGCCCATGACCCTGTCGCCGGTTCACCGGTTGTCCTTCCTTGGACCACTTTTGGTAGGTACTAACCACCGCATACTAGGGTTGCGCAGGATACCGGTACTGACGAAATATCACGATACCAAAATTTTTTAACCGGTACGATATCCTATTGTTGTGAATTTCGGTACCATATTAAAGTATGCTGCCATTAGCAAAATATGATGTAATGTGAGAGTTTTGAGATTAAATCAAAGACTATTTGAAAATAATAATAAAAAGGTCTCGATATGGCCAAGTGTGATCATTAAACATCAGAAGGATGTCATTTAATTAAATAATATATAGTCACATGCGCTGCACGCCACAGAATGAATGAGAGGCTCCGCTCTGCTCTGTCATCACCTGCACACACACACGCAACACACACTACTACTGCTTAATTTTCATGCAGTGTGTCCAATAATATCCATCTGCAGAGCCGCAGAGCAGTGTCTTTAGTGTATAAACGGCTGTAAACTCTCAAATGACCTTTTCCACAGGAGATTTCAGCTCACGAGTCACGGGAAGTTTGATATAAGGAACCCTTCAAAAACAGGAAGAACTTCAAAGGTCTTTCAAAAAAATAAAAAATAAATAAATAAATAATCCAGCTGAAATGAGAGCTTTATTTAACTGGATGTGTGAAGTTGAAGACATTATGATAGAAAAATATTACTAGTGTATAAAAGTGTAATATTCAAAGTAGTAGCAATAATGCTCATAATAACAATAATCTAGTATTAAATGGTTATTATTATCTGTAAGCAATATCACAATAGCTGAATACCAGTACTGAATATCAGCATGTTGTGATTCAGCCATGGCAGCCTCAGGTAATCAGATTGTTTTCATTTAATGTTTTCAGTAATACTGTAAAGCTCTGTTGTGCATCTTTTTTGTTTTTTACCAAAAATAATTATTTATAAATTATTATATTTCCATTTGATCAAAGCTGTACATTATCTATTTGATTGAACACAATTTGATCATGACATTTAACATGGAATCCAGAAATATTAAAATAGAAAAGGCATAATTTTTATCTATAAGACTTTACGCAGTTCTTTTTGTCAATATTTTTTTCAGTGTAATTTGTAAAGTTTTTTATTTTTTTATTTGTTGCCTTAGTATCGAGTTAGTATCGATACCGAGGTACCAGGGCTGGTATCGTACCGAAGCCAACATTTTGGTTTCCGAGCAACACTACTACATACCGGGAACATCCCACAAGACCTGACGTTTTGGAGATGCTCTGATCCAGTCGTGTAGCCATCACAATTTGGCCCTTGTCAGAGTCGCTCAGATCTTTACGCTTGCCCATTTTTCCTGCTTCCAACACAATAAATTCAAAAAGTGAATGTTCACTTGCTGCCTTGTATATCCCACCCCTTGACAGGTACCATTGTAACGAGATAATAAATGTTATTCTCTTCACCTGTCAGTGGTTTTAATGTTGTGGCTGATCAGTGTATGTCATACTTTCTGACAATTTAAAGTTGTGAAAGATCATCTTTTCTTCATGGCTCAAAAGAGTATGTAAAGCTAATACATATTCATGTATTTCTGTCACATGATTCAGAGTGTGGGCGGGGCAGCAGTGTCGAAACAGGAAGTGTCTTTTAGAGGACAGAAGCGTTCAAAGATTTTCTGCACTGCTTAATATTCTGTGAGTGTTTACTGTATGTTTGACCTCACTTTACAGATGTTTCTCGTTATTTCCTTGTTATTATGAAAATATAAAAATTATTATCTCAATGATTTCCCTTTCGTCGTGCTTGTGTATGCAGCGGTTTGTTTTTAGCGTGAGCTAGTCAGTTAATGTTCACATTCAGTGAACAACTTTTACATAATGTGCAATGCAGTGTACGTAAAGGAGATTAGTATTTATTTCTTAGTGAAAACTCAAGCTGCATCTGTCAACACACCTCAGTCTCAAAATATAATGTCCATAATCTCAACATGCAGCTTTAAGCTTCAATAGTAACTTGATATACCTTTTGCCGAACTAATAGTCCAATTTAGTCGCGTGTTTTAACGATGTGGATATAATATCAAATTTAACATAACTGGAGCCAAGTGTCTCGATTTATGTTTGATCAGTTACATTTGGTTTGATGATGTATGTAACAGATCTAACATCGTGTTTTGTTTGGGACTAAAAGCAGAATGAGCATTCAGACATTTTCTGTTTTTGCTTTTCTTGTTTTTAGTATGTATTTTTTATGACTGTCATTGACAAATCTAGCTTTAACATTAAAGTGCAACAAAAGGCCCTTGAAAAGTTGAAATCGATTAGTTGTTTTTTGGTCTGGTTGTCAGCTGTCACTCAAATAAATTGTTTTAATTATCAGCCTTTACAGGTTTGTGTGAATGTCAGGTTGCTCGTAAGAACAATCTTACCTGGCCTGTTCATAAACCTATTCTGATTCTGACCCAGATCAGGATTAGTGTATAGTGTAAACATAATTATTTTTTAATTAAATAATTGAAAAGCTAATAGATATCCCATCTCAGAATATTTATTTAACAACTCTTTTTTTAGTGACAATCTTTGCTACATTAAAACACAGCTATTTTGTTTAATCTGTTTTGCAAACATGCAGACTTTTGAGGTGAATGCTTTATATTCTGTTTTAAATGTAAGAATAGTTAGTTCAGGGGGGCCTGGGTAGCTCAGCGTGTAAAGACGCTGACTACCACACCTGGAGTCGCAAGTTCACATCCAGAGCGTGCTGAGTGACTCCAGCCAGGTCTCCTAAGCAACCAATTGGCCCAGTTGCTAGGGAGGATAGAGTCACATGGGGTAACCTCCTCGTAGTCGCTATAATGTGGTTCTCACTCTCGGTGGGGCACGTGGCGTGTTGTGCATGGATGCCACGGAGAATAGCATGAAGCCTCCACACACGCTGTCTCCGCGGTAACACGCTCAACAAGCCACGTGATAAGATGCAAGGATTGACGGTCTCAGACGCGGAGGCAACTGAGATTCGTCAATCCGCCACCCGGATTGAGGCGAGTCACTACACCACCACGAGGACCTAGAGCGCATTGGGAATTGGGCATTCCAAATTGGGGAGAAAGGGGGAGAAAAAAGATGAATAGTTAGTTCATCTCTTCTAGGGTGTTAATTTCTCCTGCTGAGTGAGTGCGTGCTTTAGGTGTGGTGGGCTCACTATGTTTATGAAGGGGGCTGGGTGTTGATAGTAATGTGGTTGGATATAATTTGTCTGAGACAAGCTTTTTTTTCCCTACAGAGACTCACAGGAGTCAGTCATCTCAGTCAATCACTCCCAAATGTTGGGACACAGAAGTGTGTGTCTTTGACTTTTACTGTTTGAATTCCATTAGATGTTGCTGGAACTGTAAGTAGATGTTTTGTTAGTAGTACTACTGTTTCAATTAGGGCTGGGTATTGATACAGATTTGATTTGATTCCAATTTACAAGCTCTCGATTTAATTCAATAAGATATTGATTTTAGTTACAATGTCCATTTTGCAGTCATATTAAAGAAATTCTCTCTCAGTTAATGCTGTTAATTATACAGTGGACCTTCTAACTTGGTTTCATTATGAAATGATTAATCAGTAGTTTTTCCATCATTTTGGTCACATTTTAGCATTTTAAAAATGTACAAATTCCATCAATAAATATGATGATATATATAGTTACATGTTTATTGTTTACATGCATAATTTGTACTATTTGCATAATCTTAGCATCTAGAACCATTTGAACTGGACACTGAATTTTCACTTTAAGGAGCTATGTGAGTTCAAACTAAATGTAATTAACACCTTATTTCTATAGGAGTTATTATATTCTGACAGTACCCACAATAGCACTTTACTGAGTTGGGATTGTGCTAGTGGAAATGTTTGTTTCCCACTCCATAACACACATATAATGTTTTTTCACCTACTGGTTTAGGCTAAGTGATCATTACTGTTTTTAGGTCAATGCAAATAGTCTTTTTTAACACCTGCTACAGTTGTAACAAAAATATATAATAAATTATTTAAAACTATAACATTTCTGTCAAAATACCACAGTTACTGTTACTACTGTAAAATCGTGATCAGTGTAAGCAAGGGTGATGATGTGTAATTTAAAAACCTTTCTTTTGGCACATGCAGATTTTTTTGTCTCTTTTCCTCATCAATGCTGTAGAGAATGTCGAGTCTGTCCAGCTGTTTGAGAGGTCTGGCTTCCTCGATAGTGCTTTAAACTATACATTTTCAGAATTCAAATGGGTCTTATGTTTTGAAGTCTGTGCCACGATATCAAGGGAAGTCGGTGCGATACCAAGTGATCAGCTCTGCACTATCACATCTCTGGAAGGAAGCCCGGTTGAAGCACGCATTCCAGAATTACACTAGAATAGAGCAGAGCGCATCACTTGTGCAAGCTTCTGTGATGTCTTGTGACACACGTGAAAACCAGACTTGAACTGCAGTGCGCAAATGTGTTAAAAAAGCATGTCATGTGCCGGACGCCAGCTTCGGCAGCCCGATAGGGCAAAATTTAGTAGCATGAACGTGCTTTACTTGAATCGATCTTAGGATTTAAAAATCAATATCGAGAGTGGGGCCTGGGTAGCTCAGCGAGTAAAGATGCTGACTACCACCCCTGGAGTCGCGAGTTCGAATCCAGGGCATGCTGAGTGACTCCAGCCAGGTCTCCTAAGCAACCAAATTGGCCCAGTTGCTAAGAAGGGTAGAGTCACATGGGGTAACCTCCTTGTGGTCGCTATAATGTGGTTCGCTCTTGGTGGGGCGTGTGGTGAGTTAAGCATGGATGCCGCGGAGATTAGCGTGAAGCCTCCACACGTGCTATATCTCCGCAGTAAGGAGCTCAACAAGCTACGTGATAAGATGCGCGGATTGACGATCTCAGACGCGGAGGCAACTGAGATTCATCCGAGTCACTACGCCACCTTGAGGACTTAGAGCACATTGGGAATTGGGCATTCCAAATTGGGGAGAAAAAAAAAAGAATACTATAAATGTATTTTAAAAAAATGCAGAATTGAATCATTAATCAAATTGAATTTCATTGTGAATCGAATCAGATTGAATCGTTTTGAATTTGCAAAAATCTTTTTTGAATCAAATTGAAAACCTGTGAATCGTGAACCGAATCAATTCACTTTCAACCCAAAGATTCACACCCCTATTCAAGGGGCTTCCGCATGACTCGCCTTAGTAAACATTGAACTTTTTGGACAGAAGCTTCAGCTTCAAAGTTGCACTCGGCAAGGCTTTGCACTTGTTTATTTAGTTTTGTTGTATCAGTTAATTAGGTTATTATTTAATTCTGTTTTGAATGTTAAATGTATATATTTATATACATACATAGTCAGTCTTTTTCTCTATGAACACTTTGACTAAAAACAATAAATAATTGAGCTGGGTATCAATACAGATTTCCTGATTGGATACTATTCTGATTCATTTGGGAAATATTTCAGTAAAATTATCCATTTTGCTTACATATAACATAAATTCTCTTTCAGCTAATGCTGTATAAATTATACAGGAAACCATCAGTATATTATGAAAATATTAGTAAAAAAAAAAAAAAAAAAAAATATTGATATTTATTTAATTGATATTTTATATTGATATCTACAGTTTTTATTTAACATTAAAAAATTGACAACACCAAGATCAATATTTTTACCAAACTAAAGAAAGAAAGAAAAGGGAAAAATTTCACCAGTTTACAATTACATTACAAAACCATTTCACAATTTTGATTTAATTAATTTTGCAGCCCTGCTTCACATTTTTATTGGCTTGACCATAGAAACACTGAAGTGTGTGTATAATGTTGGACATCCCATATTATTATTAGACAGGCAAAAAGTCTTCTGCACAGGGGCTGCTGTAGAACTCAACCATCACCCAGTCTCTCTTTATCTCTCGGTGCTCTTTTTCACTCTTTGGCATGTGCCAGAGACCACACAGACACACAAGCACACCCTCCCAGACCACACAGAGACAGCCATGGGTCTTGCACGCAACTGCACAAGAGCTGTCAATCTTTTGCTCCATGTGGGTGTTTGTATATGAGAAAGCATTTGTGAAAGTGCAAAAGCCATGGGGAATAATGCCATGCTTACTGAATTCTGCTAGTCATAGTATATAATATAATATCTGTCAGCGTTTTCAGAACTGTAGACCGTTTGTTTTGTTCCGAAACGGGGACTAAATTGTTACAATGTTGCATTTTCTTCTTGGTTTGGTTTACTTTTACAAGGCAACATTTCAAAATGGACCAAAACTATGTCAATAAAAGTCACATGTCAGCAAGCTGTCCCCTTATTGGTCACTATGGGTGCTTTCACACTAGCACTTTTGGTGCACATCCGAGGTCGAATGACGTCAAAGTTCGGTTCGTTTGTATAATGTGAACGCTGTTTTCCAAACTCGGGTGCGCACCCACGAACCGCACCCGGGTCCGCTTCAAAAGGTGGTCTGGGGTTCCGGTTCCCTTAGGACTCGGTACACTCGACATTGTGTAGCAACGCATATGGGGAATACCTTCTTATTCAACCTAGTTGAAACCTCTCTACAATAACGGCAATATTCTAATATTGGCTATGGTGTTTGAGCCCCGCCTGTTTTGGCATGAAACTGTCCGCTATACAAACAGGTGCAAAAACACCATTTCCTCTGAATTTCTTTCTTCAAGACTGCGATCCTCTCTTGTCTAGAAGCCCTCTACCTTCACCGTTGATATACACGAGTCAGCGGGCGGAATCTTCGCGGGAAGACTTTCCGCTACCCTACAGTGCTCCGGCGAACATCGCACCGCCTCGCCGATTGACGCTTCGCTGGTGAACGGGCCCCAGCATCCTGATTCCCCACAGGGTTTGTGTATCCTTACAAAGCAATTGTATATTGTGTGATATAAATATAAATATATATTAATTTTATATATTTTTATATCTAAAAGAGTCAGTTACGTGTTCACGTATTTTTAAAGATGTCGTTCCGTAAATGTTCCTTGTGCGAGAGACACCCCGCCGTCAGATCAGCATGAGAGCTGCTTTTACTCTCTGGGCCGCACCCACGCAGAGACACATGGAGACTGTCCTCTCTGTGAGGGCATGAGTCTCAAGATGCTTCACTCGCAAATAACCGCCTCGATGAATGGTTCCTGCAGCCCGGACGCCGTCAAACGGCAGCGCTCCGCAAATCTGCCCCATTCTTCCCGATGTTCATAATGAACTATCTAAGTCCTGGTGCGCGCCCTTCTCGGCGTGCTCACGCAGAGACGCCATCCTCTTTAATGTGGATCACAGGGAAGAAAACGGTTATGCCCAATTATCCACTGTGGAGGCGGTAGCGACACACCTCTGCCCAGCGAGTAACAGGCCATGAAAATCAGGCCCCATACATCCATCCAAACCGTGTCGACAAATGTCCGGACTGGCAGGAAAAGCTTACTCAGCGGTAGGACAAACTGTTTCGAGGCAGCACCCGACTAAAAGCCCCATACCTACTGCCTCACCAGCACCTGTGTATCAGCACTCGAAGCAAAAGTGCTCCTGACGGGCACAACCCTTTGAAGCGGAAAGCAGAGCCCGTGGTTCCCTCTGGGTCTGTTCCAAAAAAGGCTCGATTGGAGACACAAAACACTGTTCCCCATCTCCCCACTACAGGTTGTCGGGAAAGGGATGTTGTTGTTCACAATATTCTTCAAAATGTTGTTTCTGTGTCTTGCACTCAAATAAATGCAATAAAAAATGCAATAAGTGCAAAAAAGAATACAACACTCGTTGCAAATGCACGAGATGCTCACATATTCTCAAAAAAGAGCCCTTTTCCTCTTAAAAGCACACACATTATGCGCAACCTCTTCCCTATAGTGAGCATCGTATCTATCATACATTGAGCAAACCAAATTGCCCTCTGTCCCATTACGTAGACACACGGCGAGCCCTAACGGGTATTTCAGAATGGGTGCAAAAAAATTATCGAACAGGGTTATACGATCCAATTTGCACGCCGGCCACCTCGTTTTTAACGCCGTTCTGTCTTCCAAGGTTTCACACGAAGATGCACCAGTGTTATGAGCCGAAATACACAATCTCATCATGAAAAAAAAACGCAATAGAGATTGTGCCAAATTGTCAAACACAAAAAGGTTTTACAGACATTATTTTCTTGTTCCAAAGAAAGACGGCGGACTTCGGCCAATCCTGGATCTGAGACATTTAAATTGCACACTCATGAAGCGCCCATTCAAAATTATTACTCAGAAACGGATCTTATCGCATGTACGCCCACACGATTGGTTTGCGTCAATAGATCTGAAGGTTGTGTTTTTTCATATCCAAATTGTTTGACATCACAGGATGTTTCTGAAATTCATGTTCAAGGGAACAGTGTATCAATTCAAAGTCCTGCCCTTCGGACTGTCTCTGGCTCTGGCTTGGCTTCTCGCCCCTCTGAGACTGAGCGGCATACGCATCTTGAACTACCTCGATGATTGGCTTTTAATGGCACAATCAGAGGCTTTGTTATGCCAGCACAGAGACTTACTGCTTCAGCATCTAAATAGCTTGGGCCTCAATGTGAACTGTCCCCCAGCCAACAAATCTCCTTTTTGGGAGTCCGCCTCGACTCCATGAGCGGGCGCGCACACCTCACGAGCGAGCGCGTTCAGGCCATTCTACAGTGTCTGTCTCAGTTCAAACTGGCGAGAACACTTGCACTGAAGCTGTTTCAGAAAGCATTGGGATTTATGGCGGTAGCATCTGCCTCGGCCGGCTACAGTCCCGACTTGGGACTTAACTTTAGTCCTAAAAGCTCTCGCAGAGCCCTCCTTCAAGCCTTTGGACTCTGTTGATTTGCGCATGCTCTCCGTTAAGACAGCACTATTGCTGGCTCTGGGTAGGTGACCTGCATGCACTATCAATCGACAATTCATGTCTGGAGTTTGGCCCCGGTCTTTCAAGAGCCACTGTCAAACCCAGGAAAGGCTATGTGCCTAAGATCCTAACCACGCCCTTCAAAGTGCAGGTGGTTCACCTCAGGCCTTCTTCCCTCCTCCATTTAATTTGGATGAGGAACAATCATTGCATTTGTTATGCCCCATGCGGGCACTACATGCATACGTTGAGCATACTTGCCAGTACAGACTGTCTGATCAGCTCTTTATATGCTATGGGGGATGCACAAAAGGAGTGTCCATCTCCAAGCAAAGGCTCTCTCACTGAATTCTCGATGCAGTTGCCTAGCTTATGAGTTGCATTGTAAGTCTTGCCCATGTAGGGCTTTACTGGTTGTTTAGATCAGTGTTACTATCAGAAATAATTAATAATTATTTCTGTAGTTATTAATCAATATTTAAATTAATTAATTGGATCTAACTCATTAAAACCTCATATAGGACTCCAGTAAATGTAGTGTGCTACGTTTAGGAGCAAGTTTGGTTATTAGCAATAATTAATAATTATCAAAGATAATTATTAATTATTAAAATCAATAGAACATTGATGAGAATCAATGTTAGCTTTTTTTTTTAATCCTTTAAAATCAACACTTATCAATTGTTAACATCGATGAAACATTAAAATTAACACTAGCTTATTGATCATTCTAATTCAAAGATAATTATCAATTATCAAAAATCAATAGAATATTAATAAGGATTAACATTGACGGGGCACCACCCTGAAATCAGGGACTAATAACCGAATATTAAAACAGTCTCAATATTAGATTGTTTTCTTAGGAAAATCGGCATCCGAAGAATATCGATTTTCGAATAAAAAAAACAATGAATGAAGGTTTGAATCCGAGCACTGACATCCCGTCAGCACGACACAGGCGTATGCAAAACAAACCAAAACACTTCTCTTTGTAATATAAACAAAGTTTATTTATGCAGTAATAATTAATAATTAATACAATGCAGTCAATAAACTTCCGACTTACAACTACAAACTAAACAGTGATATGATTAGATATGGAAATAAAAAGAATCCTATAACACATAAGGTGTGTGTGTGACAGTGTGGTTAGTGAGAGAGAGAGAGAGAGAGAGAGAGAGAGAGAGAGAGATTATTAAGTGACAGCACGAAAGCTGATTTCGCGATAGCTGGAGATAAAGCAGCCGCGTTCATCACTCAGAGACGCGGTTTTACGAGCGGGGCTCGTAAAAGTCCCTTGTTATTTGACTCTTTAATGGATGAACTCAGTTGCTGTCTCACCCGCGATGGCGAAAATGCACAACAGTCCAATTTGGTTGGACTACAATACAGCAAAACAAATTCGTGATAATTAATACCCTGAGTATTAATAATTAGTGGACAGGGCGGTCCGTAAACTGTACAAGCAAAAACCTTGAAACACAAGAATAACACGCTATAATATTCTATCTCTGCCCAGACATAAACCTCTTACTTGAATCGCATGAGGACACAGGTAGAATGTGTTTTCCTCCGTCCTTTAACTTTGACCCGGTTTCTTGAGGCTCGTGTGATGACGAGAGCCGTTTCCTCGCGCTGTCGGCGGCCGGTACGGCTGTTGATTCTCGGCGGGCTGGCGGAGAACTCAGAAATGTCGACTTGATTGAAGATGGAAGAGAAATCTTTAATCTCTTCACTTCTGTAGGCCAATGGATGAAGATGCGAATTGCTCGGCGGTCTCCTTCAGATCCGTTAGAGTGTTCGGTTGAACACAGAGTAATCTCAACTCGTCCAGCGAGATGGAGATTGTATGGCTACAGTTTCAAGTCGGACATTACTTCCTTATGCCACGAGGTTACACCGGAGAGCAGCAAAAAGCTACGTCCGTATTCGGTGAACGAAGTAGCCGGAAGCCACTTTGGAAGCATTTCAGAATTATTTGAAGTCCTGATGATGTCATGTTTGAGGGACGTTCTGTTGTGTGCCTCATCCAATAGGAGTTGAGTGCTCGATCCTTTAGTGGGCAAGGCTTCATGGATCTGTAGTCTGTTTAGGACTCCCTTTGTTTGATTTTGGCGCGATTTTATCAGTAAGATTTATGACTTAGAAGGAGGGGGCTTGAGGAATGTTTTTTATGACTGTTAGGCCTGCCTTTGTCTTCTATCTGAATACATGAGGCCCAACACCCAATTGGTATTAAAGCACACTCAGCTAGAGGCATGGCCTCCTCATGGGCATGGACGAAAGGTGTGTCCTTACAAGACATGTTTTGCAGCAGGATGGTCCTCTCAAAACACATTCGCAAGGTTTTACAACCTAGACGTAACGTCTCTTTCTTCACAAGTCCTCTCTGTTTAGAGCACTTGCTATTCATTTGCCAAATATATATACTTATGCCCTTCCCTTTAAGTATGGGCTCCCCATCATTTACACAACTGCCTGTATGCAGGCCATTATAATTGACTATAAAGTCACAAGCACTTTCATTATAAATAAACTCCCTCCCACTGGGTTCATAAGGAGTTCATTCGTACTATATGACTATAGTTCATATATTGTTATGAGTGCTTCCCTCCTGGCCAACACGAGGATCACTCACTGCAGCATACTCATATCAGTCGCCGTCCCATGAGACTGCAGCATTATGTTTCCCTTCTGGGAAGTTATGTCGTGTAGTGCGGCGTGATGCGATTCTGTTCCCCATATGTGTTGCTACACAATTTCGAGTGTACTGAGTCGTAAGGGAACGTCTCTGTTACATATGTAACCTCGGTTCTCTGAGATGAAAGGAACGAGACATTGCGAATGCTAGCCGCACTACAAGACTCTTAAGGTACAAGTGATGCGCTCCTTGTTCTCAGTCAGAAATTCTGAGGAAATGGTGTTTGTGCACCTGTTTTTATAGCAGACAATTTGGTGCCAAAATAGGTGGGGCTCAAACACCATAGCCAATATTACTTAGCTTAACACTTAACACAGTGACGTCTTCTCAAGTTGTTACCTAGATACAGTGGTAAACAGCTGCTGCTTGTACTCACGTTGATGACATAATTGGACCGCGGTTCAGACCTAAAAAATATGATGTGAACAGAGACCAGCGGGGGCAGGGGGAGGGGGGAGGAAACGAACTCGGGTTTGGTCCAAGCAATCGAACCAAGTGTGAAAGCAACCTGATCGCTGTTTCAGGATTAAGCTCATCCATTGATATACCGGTTAAAATTATATGCCTGTAAAAAATGTGTCAACCATAACAAATTTTAGAGAATTTTCAAGTGTCGCCAGTTAGAGGTTGTGCTCCAAATACAAATTATCTGTCACTCGGATGGATATGAGTTGTAATGTTTCTGCCATGGTTATTTGTATCCATCATTAGTTGCTTTTGTATTATTTCTCCATTGAAACATGCCTGTTCTCACAGATCTCTCTCTTTCTCTCCCTCTCTTGCACGTACACACACACACACACAGCAGAGTAAAGCCATGTAAAAAAAAATTTTTATTTGTCAAAAAGCAGCCAACGCCATCCTACCCGTGTTCTGTCGTTATCCAAAAGAGAGAAACGATCGTACTAAAATTACCTTAGGAATTATAAAACTGCTGTTGTTTTAAACATGAAATTATATCTAATAGTTGCCAAAAGGCTATATCCACGTTTTGATGATGAATTACAGAGAAGTGCTGATCTACAGATGTCTTCTCCAAAGATCCCTCAGTTATGGTCATGGTTTGGGATATTGTTTTGTATGTTGGTCCGTTGGGTCGGTTTGCATTCTCACCACAAGCGAACCGCTCCATAGTTCGTTTGCAATCGGTCCGAGAACACCTCGTTCAGGCGGTCTCGGACCGATTGTTTTGGTACGGATCCGGGCATGTTTGCCTTGTTCATAAGGGGGCTTTCACACTGTTTGCTTTTTTTTTTTTAATTTATTTATTTTTTTTTTTTGGTGCCTCCCGCAGCATTGGTCTGGTTTCACACTCACTTGTGAACCCCGGTCCATTTGCGTTCATCTTACGTAATCACAAACACGCATGGAGAACACAACGCGACTCATCATACTTTTTGTTTTTTTGTTATTTTGGTGCCATTATGCACAGCAGAGTGAACGACAACTGCGTATATGTGCGCTACATGGTGTAACTTAGGGTGACCATACGTCCTCTTTTTCCCGGACATGTCCTCTTTTTCGGACCTTAAAAAAGCATCTGGACGGGATTTCTAAATTTGCGAAAATGTCCAGGATTCAGCTTTAGTTGCATTATGATGTGCATCTGGTCTAATACTTCATTGTGTGTGTGTGCATATTTGCATTGCTTTAACCCCTCTTTGTAAGTCCCACCTTCTCGCACACAAATTTGTCGATTATAAGAGGCTTGCAGCAACTATTGGCCAAATTCCTGCCTGTCAATCTCTCCGCGAAGTGCTGTTGTGTTCGGCATCAAACAGCTTGACAGTAGCAGCAAATGACAGCTGAGTGGAAACAATGCCCAAACGAAAGTGCAAATTTACAGAAGATTTGCACAAAAAATTCCCATGCTATCGTCCAGGTCGAGATCCGTGGGAAGCAGAATGTATGACATGTAAAGCTGGCACTTATGTGTCAGTTGCTAATAAAGGTGCAAGTGATTTAGAAGCACACATTAGCTCTGCGAAGCATAAAGTGTCAGCAAATGGTGTAAGTCCATCAGGTAAATTAACGGACTACTTTTTGTGACCTGGTAAAATTATCACATTGCTTCATTTTCCTTGGCCATTCAAAATAATAGTAATAGTAAATGAAGGTACACTCATGGCATCAAATATATTATTTTAGAACATGGACATTCAAAAGAATGTTGGAAATTGTTATTTATTTATATATATTTATGTTATGCTAATAGAGTGTCTATTAGCCCCCCCAGCTAAAAAAAAAGAAAATGTGTTCTCTTTTTGGAAAACCAGAATATGGTCACCCTACGTAACTCATCAGATGTCCAGGGGAAGGCAGCTTGCTGCTGCTCGCAAATGGCGTTTTTTGAGGAGACAGCTGATTGCAAGGAATTCATTTGCATCTTTGTTTACACTGCACGCTTACACTCATGTCCAAAGTGAAGTTATCGCCACTCTCATCTCCTATTATACCCTGTATTTATAACCTATAATAGTATTTGTATATAGTATTTATAAGAAAGATAGATAGACAGACAGTATTTTTGGTGTTGATTGTACTTGTATGTCATTGTGGTGTCATTACTTTTTTGGGACATTCAGGAATGAAAAACGCATGCGCAAGTTACTTTACTTCCTGAATGAGTGCACAACCGAGTCCAAGTTGCTTTCACATTAACGCGAATCGTGTTACAGTTCCATTGCAACCGAACTCAGACCACCTCCTACAGGTAGTCTCGGGTTCAGTACCGCAGTGCGCTCCCCGGTCCGCATGACAGCTTTGACATTACCAATTTTTCATGCGAACCGTGCTCTGTTTCGAACTAAACTGCCAGTGTGAAAGCACCCTGAACCAAGGGAGAAAACGCACCAGGTTCTGAAACAAATGCTCCAAACGAGCCAGGTGTGAAAACGCCCTTACTCTAGTACATCTTGTGCAGCCTTGTCCACTTACACATGAACAGAATCTCTTTCACTCAGCAGGAGCCGGATGTGACGATTTATTTGTTCATGTCTCCAGCTCTTTCCGCTGCCTTGCTTTTTAAGTGCACTGAACGTGCTGAATGTTTTGATGTGTGTGTCTTCAGCAGGGATGAGAGCCTTACCAAGCCTAAACAATACAGATATAATAGAGTTAAACTTTGTCATTTCTAGGTGACGTTTGTGAACGATGTCCCGTGCCCGCCAGCCTCCCTTGGTGACTGGCATCTCGCCCAATGAGGGCACTCCATGGACCAAAGTCACGATCCGTGGAGAGAACCTGGGCACTGGACCCAATGATCTCACTGGTAATACATACACACAGCACACCTGTGAATTCATTATATTCAGATGTGCATGCCAATGTGTGGTGCCGTTAAGTGTAGACTTACAGAAGTACACCCTTCATTTTGAACATGCATAAAAAGTTATGTGTATTCTGTGTGTTTAGATCTCTTGTAGAGCACATTTATTCAATTAGCAGACACTTCTATCTTCTAGAGTGATATTAACATGGGAAAAATTACAAACAAAAAAATTCAGTTTAGGGATAAGCTTTAAGTTTATTAGTTAAGCTGTATGTATTTATTTGGTCAGTGAATCCCCTAAAAAGGGAGTTAATAATTGTTTTCATGTGTTTGAAATCATGATTTAAGTATACTTTATAATACATTTTGGAGTCTAGAGCTCTTCGTCAGAATCAGTGTGAACCACATAAAAAAAACTTTTTGTTTCAATAGTTCCAGCAAAAATAAACCATTTGAACAATTGCCTGACTTATCCTTTACTGTTTTTCCATCTCCATGTCCCTCTCTGCCAGGTCTGTCTATCTGTGGTCATAATTGCCTGTTGACTGCAGAATGGATGTCTGCCAGCAAGATTGTGTGTCGAGTGGGTCCTGCTAAAGACGACAAGGGTGAGATCATTGTCACCACCAGGAGTGGAGGCCGAGGAACGTCTACGGTCTCCTTCAAACTGCTCAAACCCGAGAGGATCGGTGAGGCACTCACAGCGTCCTCAAACTCATACATACTCAAATGTTTGTTAGACAAAAATCAGGATTTTATTGATTGCACACACACTCTTTAAATGTATGCATATGCTCTTTCAAGACACAAATGGATTTGAATAAGCACCAATGAGTGTGTCTGTTTTTATGTGCTTAGGCATTCTGGATCAGTCTGCGGTCTGGGTTGATGAGTTAAATTACTATGACATGAGGACAGATCGGAACAAAGGAATCTCTCCTCTCTCACTGAGGCCAGCCAATCCTCTGGGCATCGACATAGACAAGTACAGAAACACACAGACATATTTGTGTTGTCCCCCTTTGAATTTGCAAAAAAGCATATTTTCTTAGTCAATATTTTGATTTTAGCTTAAAATGTTTTTTAATTTATAAGGGCACATGTCCTGTAACCGGTAACAGTTACATTTTCAGGTTTTTCAGCATTTTTAAGTACCTTTTTTGCACACTGCAGGACATGTCAACTTTCCAGAAATATTTCATGTCAACTACTCACTTGAAACACACGCACGCCACCTGTACCATCTGATAGAAACACACTCACATAGACCAAAACACTTGCATTTCCTTACACTAATGCACATTTTACTCCCAAAACACTGCACAGTGTTTATAGAAGTGGACTGCTCTGTTTATAAGGAAGGAAGTTCAGCAGAAAGTAGAAACAGGCCATTGTGTGTGTGTGTGTTCTACCTGGGTGATGTCATTAGTACACCATTTCCTTGAATAGGAAGTGAAACTCTTCTTTTCCCTGACCTACTCCAGCACTGCTAACCCATTCATATTTATATATTTAGAGAGAGAAAATGAGAGGAGCCATATGCATCTCATCAGTTTAATCTCTACCACACAACAAAAACTAAAATGACTGTCATTGCCTTTTGTCATTCAAAATATGAAGACAGAATGGGATGGCTTATATAATGCTCTTTCTCTTATTCTTATGATCTGGTTTGTACTCAGTCTGGATTTCTCTATTGTCTGTAGTGTCGTAGAGCATATGGCCTATGATCTGTGGTCTTTGTCATGGCAATATCTGCATTTCAGCTGTGTAACGTCTGGGGGCATTTCACTAAGAATTTATTTTACCTGCTGATAGTGCTGTTTATTTCCTATGTGCAATGTTAAGGAAATGCTACTGAGTTTTGGGAATTAGGCACAATCTATAATGAGCCTAATTAAAACAGAAAGGAGGCAGGTTTGGGCTAAAAAGAATGGCAATGACTTAATTGAAATACAGCATTTTACATTATTTAGTGCCTGGTTAATCTGATTGCTGTTGGATTGTGACTATGCCACAGGTTTTTGAAATACTACGTGTAAAAATTAACTGTAAAAATAACTGTTTAGGGAATTTTACCTCTGTGTGTAACCATATCTTCTGTTCTTCAGGGGAAACGTTGCTCTGAAGGATATAGAGATCATGTTCCCTGGTATGAGCGGAGACTTCACCAGCGAGAATTTCTCTGCCACCTGGTATCTCATTGAGAACCATTCATCAACCAGGTTTGTCCATCCATCCATCCATTCATCAAAATGCTTGATATGTGTCATGTTAAGTTGTGTTTGTTGCTGGTGTAGTTTTGACCAGCTGCGTTTGGCTGTGGGGAATCTGAAGAAACAGGCCAGTAAGAAGAACGAAGGCAGTCTGGCCTACGTGAAAGGAGGACTCAGCACTTTCTTTGAGGCTCAGGATGCTCTTGCAGGTACATTTAAGCACGAATACCCTCAAGTAATGTTGAAGACAGCATGAAATGCTAGTTGCAATGCATTTAACTGAGGGCAAACAGAATACCGAGTGGGAAATAATGTAGGGTGGTACTGGATTGTTTTCATCAGTATTTGGTTTCCTGTACTTTTGTTTGTTGGAAAGGGGAAAAGAAAGAAATCAGAAATAACAGAATATTTATTTTATTTAGACTGAAATCACATGAATCATGTTGTAATCATCACTTCCGAACTTGTTAATAGGAAGCATTAGATTTGGATTATTTTTTCAATGCCCTTGTGGCCTTGATTACATAAGCAGTAATGGAAAGTATTTTCGTAAGTGGAGAAAGTAGCTACATTTTCAAAAAGATAATGAAAACCAACATAATTTTTTAAGAATAATGTGCAATGATAATTCAAGCACAGGTTATTAGGAAAGTATCTACCTTATTTTGTAACGCGAATGTAAGCAAGCAACTGCATTTCCGGCAAGTGTGACAGAATTCTGCTGTCGACCGCAATGTAAATAACTAGAAGGATAATAAGACCTGAATTTAGTGATATGGGCTTATAAACTATTACACGACCTCAGGATGTACAGCAGAATAATATACCAATGTCGGATAATTTTCTAAAGCTAGCATTTAAAGTAAAAGAGTAAGTAGATCATTCACTTGTTTGCTATGTGTTATATTGAAGAGGCGATAATAAAATCTGCATCTTATTCTACTGAGAGCGTGTCGATGCATTTTTTTAAGGTCTTCATGTAAACCTCCATTCATCTTTATCTGCAAAACCTCCGATGTTGCCTTAATGTGTTTATATATTTCAAAATGCGATCAGTGCCTGATCTCTCATTCATTTTGCCTGTGCAACAGTGATGAAACTATGGCAAAATGCAATAAACAGTCAAACTATTTGCACTACAAACCAATGTGTTTATGACAATAATGATTAATGATAATAATATGATGACATATATTGCCAGGCTGCAATATAAAGCAACATAATATGGTATTTTTGTATCACTAAAATAGCTGGAGGTGGCTTATTCCATAAGAGGTCCACATTCAAAGTGGAAAATGGCAGCGCCCTACTCGCACTGAAAAATAAGGTGGATAGAGGACCAGTTTTGATTTCATGTTTTGTCTCCTGTCAATCCATTGTCAATAAAATGTGTCTTCAGTGTGTCAGTGTTTATGGGTCAAAGGGAAAGCTCAAACAGTCAATCTGAATATTATATCTGCCATTTAACAAAATAAAGCAGGTTGTCCTTTTATTCAGTTTATTTTTATACTTCTAATTTCAATGTCCACAGATATACGTGTCACCACAGTTCAGTGCCGGAAAGTAGAGATGCTATTTTTTGTGTGTATGTGTGTGTAGGAGCCATTTCGGGTCACTCGTCTTGAGTCAAACAGAAGAACTATTCTTAGCGTTGTCAGTGTGTGTGATTGACAGGCATGGGGACGGATAACAAGGCGTGGTTGTAATAATGTTTAGATGAGGTTGTAAGAAGGTTGTCATTGTGCTGAGAGGAAATGAGAGAGCAGCAAACGGATGTTCAACTAATTCCCAGAGAAGACTCCCAAAACTTACAAAGCAAAAGTCAAAACATACAGCAGGGACAGAGGAAACGTACCACACAGCATTCCGGGCCCCGGGGGGCCGGAGGTTAGCCCTGACGTCATTGTGTACAGAAGTCTCAGCAATCCAGATGTGGAGAGAGAAAATAAGCTTTATTTAGATTTTTGGGGAGAAGGTTAATTTTAGAGTTTAGATGGCATTCCACAGCAAAGGAGAACATTTTCTCCATGCAATTTTTTTAAACCGTTCTTTAACGCTGACTGTCTCCACTGGAATTTTGCATGTGACAAAATCTTATATGTTTGTTCAGACAGTGTAGTCAATATCCAGTATGTCTACTGCATTGTTTGCTATAATGATATAGGGGGCAGCATGATGTCAACTGTCTTCTACTGTAAAACTTTTAGTATAGAGGAAAAAACATATCTCGCCATGGTGCTTAACTCATGAGACACATAAGAAAGTATATGTGACAGAGAAGGCGTAACTGTATTTATGTATTTTTAACTTTTTTTACTGAACATTGCCTGTGTTTCTGAATAAGCGTTGCATCCAAAATTACGATTTTTATTTTTTTTATTTCTGATCTGATAGTTCACACTGAGATTAATTTCTAAGATTCAGATTGTACAAATATGGCTTGGATTGGTTTTGTACAAATCTGATCTCATCAGATTTCTTCTGTTCAGATGAAAACATTTCTAAGACTTGATTCTGGTTGATTTGGGTTGTCAGTGTTAACAAAGCTTTTCACACACATGCAAACATAAAAACACAATCACTAACACACTGTGTGTGTATACATTTAATTGGACTGTAATTTCTTTTCTTTTGTCTCTCTGCCTCTTCCTTTGTCTAGCTATCCATCAGAAGCTTGAATCAGACGGCACTGAAAAGGTGGAGGGTTCTATGACCCAGCGACTAGAGAACGTCCTCAACAGTAAGACATAAAACCAAACACATGCTCACAATCACATATTGCAAGGCAACGTGTACAGTCAATTGCACAAAACATCTAAATTTAGGATCAGAGTTATGCATGCATTCTTTATAGACCACCTCACATTTCATGTCAGTATGTCAACTACTGTAGACGCCGTTCACTTTACACGATCAGTATTTGAAGACCTCTGAGTGTTTCTGTGAATGTGTCTGCATGTGCTGTAGACCACTCATGTCCCAATCATATCTCCATGTCAATTCTCATGTTACGCATAGGTCAATAAACACGCTTGTTTCCTGCGGGCCGCTCAAATAAACCAGTCACACACTGACAAGCTTTCATCGCCAGTCCCTTCCCTCCCTCCTCACCGCCTGTCTTTACATTTACATGTATGTTTCTACCAGAGCAACACATTGCCTTTGACTCTCTTGGCCAATAGCAAACAGCCTGTGGAGACAAAGCTGCCTACACTGGTTGGTCGGATTTTATATTGGTCAGGGGGCTGGTTCTTATTAAATCAGACCAAGGGAATCAAGAATAGCTCTGACCACCCAAGAACAGGGAGGCCAATAGATCTTGAATTTATTTGAAGCCGACTGAGGAGGATCTTTACCAGCTGTTGTCTTATTTATTCATTCCTTCTACACCATTTTCTTATCTCTTTTTTACTCCCTGTCTTTCAGGAGCAAGTGAAACTGCTGACACCCTGTTTCAGGAAGTATTGGGCAGAAAGGACAAGGCCGACTCTACACGCAACGCCCTTAACGTCCTCCAGAGATTCAAATTTCTGTTCAGTCTGCCACTCAACATTGAACGCAACATCCGGAAGGTGGCATCCCCCACACACAGACACCCGCATACCCGCTGTCTTTCTTTCTAACACCATACAGCAACAAGCAGTTTTTCTGCTCATAATGAAAGCGAAAATGCTGCACAATGTAACAGAATCGTTATAGTGATCAGAACAGTGATGCCTCTCCAGACGGTACACTTTTTATGATTTTCCTTGTGAAACTTAAGGGATTTGTCAAATAATAACCGATGTTTTCCAGCTTTCACAATCAGTTTCTCTTCATCTATATTTAATGTTTAATATACATGAGGAGTGGTATTTTGGTCTAATGAGTTTTTGACAAAAAGACCATCAAAATATAGTATTGTTAAATGCTTGCCACTATAGTGACTGTTTAGGAAAAAACTCAGAATTACATGGAAGAGATATCTTAATTACTTGTTGCTATTGTTGTGTACTGGATATGACATGGTGTCACTCTCTCACCTACACACTTACACTCTCTGAGATAAAGTTATCCATGAATGCGAAACTGAATGTGTATGTGTGTGTTTCTCTTCCAGGGGGATTATGATGTGGTGATCAATGATTATGAGAAAGCCAAATCTTTGTTTGGAAACACAGAGGTTCCAGTCTTTAAGAAAGGTGCATAATCTCTTCTGATTTCCAGTGTAAACTTCACTAGTGACTTATTCATTGAGATAACAATTAGAGCTGAGACATGTCAAAATGACATGTAGCCTCTTAAGCTATGTTCAGACTGTCAGCACAAAGTACGATATTTTTGTGTATCTGATCGGAATCTGATCTTCATGATTGACTGTCCGCACTGTGTATCGCAACTTATCAGATCCGATTTGTGTGTCCTGTGGCTATCTTTTTTTCTGGCAAATCTGTATTAGTTGCTAAAGCAATGACGTTGCATCAGTACACAAAAAGTATGCAAAAAATACCTAAAAGTCCTGGAAAATAATTATTTGTCCTGTAAAATATTTTAATATAATATAGAACTGTTTGACTGTGTTGCTAACAAGGTTTTTGTTACATGTACAGAAACATGCTCGGAATAGGAATCAAATCCACAAATTTCACGGCCTTCGGCTACACATTGTGTAACAACGTCAATGGTTAACTGTCATGAAAGATTCCATCTCATACTTTCTCTGCTCATCTGCTGTGATCTTTGATTTTCTCTGACTAAATAGTTTAAGTATTGATATAGTACAAAATAAAAAAATTTCGTTCCAACATTGCTGTTATTGTAACCACAAAAACATGAGTAATAATCTTTAGACAGCGATGGCGGTCGGACAACTGATAAAAAAATGACAAAAAATAATTCACACCCTGATTTGGTGATTCAGCCTTCACACCCCAAGATGTGAATTAATTTTCAATAATTCAACAAATAGAGTCTGCATATTCCGCGGTTACCACATGTAGTATGCGGAAAACATGGATGGAATCACAGAATTTAATCAAAAAAATGGCATTAGCTATAAAATGCAAAATATCATGGAACATGACATCTTTAGATGAAAATGAATGTTTGAATGCACAATTAATCAAATTATAATTGCGATATGTCATAGTGTGATAATTAAACTACAAAGGTCTGTAATTTAATTTAATAAGTATATAATCTGGAAGTGATGCACGCTTCAAAATGAATGTATAAACTGAAAACATCTCATCATGATCATCACGCACGCTCTTGTGTTTGTGAGATGACAGAGAGCAGAACACTTTGAAGTGTGCAGCACATAAAGACTGTGTATTTATTTTATTTAATCACAGCTTTACAGGCATTAATAATCACACTGGGCCATGTAGCTAACTGCTTATACTGAGGTGAGAAACTATAATCAAAAACACACACAAACGGCAAAATAAAAGCTATGCAGTTTTGCTTAAATATTACACTTGTTGGGCACATAAAATGTCCTGGAAAATTGTGCCTCGAAAAGAGTGGGATCCCTGAAAAAAACAACATGGAAGGGAATGGAATAGAGATTTTTGCTTATAACATGGCAATGTGTAGCTGTGGCGCTGGGCTACGCCTTATGTGAGGCAGCGGTTGAGACTGAGGAGACTGGCTTGTGCTGCTTTATTTCGTGCTACTGTCTCCTCTTGTATCATAGTTCAAAGCAGTGTGTGGTGCAGACAGACTAGCAGTGACTGGTGGTCATGTGTGGTAGCCACCTTTGATGAAACGATGTGGCTGTCGAACTTCAAAATGCGTGCGGGAACATTTCATTAATAATATTCTCAGCTAGACCTACACTCTGCCACCACACAGCTTATTACCGCCAGCACTGCCAGCATGTTTCCTGCAACAATGTGTGACATATAACGTGTCTTTACATTGCATGAAAAAGTAACACACCAAAAAGCCACTTGAGACCTGATCAGAGCAGTTATGCTGAAACGGATTTTCTGAAATGTGATTTGAATAGGATTTGAAACCACACATGAATGTAGCTTGAAACAGATTTGTATAAATTGTATTTCATGTGTGTTTTTTTTGGGGGGTTTTTTGCCGTTCAGACTTGTTAAATATGATCAGATTCTAATCGGATATGCACAGAAATCGGATTTGGACTGACAGACTGAACATAGCCTTATAGATGTTAGCATCACATGTCTGTGTGTTTATTTTTGTAGTATACTCCGAGGTGGAGACTCGAATTGATGCGCTGAGGAAATTGCTGCTGGATAAACTACTGGAGATGCCATCCACTCTACACGATCAGAAACGCTATATCAGGTGTGTGTGTTATGGTGTTCTGGAAATGGAACCCACTGTGTGTATAGTTTAATCTCATGATGTTCTAATTATTTACTCTTTTTCTTCAGGTATCTGTCAGATCTACATGCTCCAGGTGACCCGGCATGGCAGTGTATAGTCGCACAACACAAGTGGATCCTACAGTTGATGCAAAATTGTAAAGAAGATTTGATCAAAGAGCAGAAAGGTACACACAGACACACACGTCCACTATTCGATGGATTTAAATAAATTGGTGGTTAATAATGATCTCCACTGCTCACAAGAGTGAAACCAGTGTGTGTGTGTGTTCTGCCTCGTGTGTAGACTGAGAGCAGCTTGTGTGTGGTCTGGTCATGACCCTATAGAGAACAGGAAGTCCACAGAGCTCTGTGGAGTGGCAGAGCTGAGAGAGGGAGATTTGTAGTAGGGAGGGAGAGAGAGAGAGAGACATGGGGGAATACAAGAAGAGAGAAGCGCTTAGATAAACACAGAGGATGATTGGACACCTGGATCAACAACAGCACAAATTTTTGATTAAAATAAAAATAAAAAAGAATAATTGTCATAGCAGTTGAATGGTGTCTGTGAGTGAAAGAGTAAGAGTCAGAGAAACAAGACATATGGACATCAATTATTGAGTGTTTCTGATTATATCAACAACTTAATCAGGGATCTGTAAGAGAGATGCATGACCAGAAAGACCTTTAGTTCCCTCTACTGACAGACAGGAGGTACAACCCCACTTCCTCTGGGCTGGTAACAAAAAGATTGAAGGTTCAAACCTGGCAAGGGATGATCCATGAGGTATCGTGCCTTTGAGCAAAGCACTTAACTACAGGTTGCTCCAGGGTGATTGAACTATAATTACTGTGTCTCTCTGGATAAAATAATTTGCTTCATGACTACTTACAACTTAACACTAAAACAACTTAAACCACAGGGAAAGAGAAGTAAATAGCCGAATCCAGACTTTCAGAATAATTGTGTTTATTTTGTGTGTGCACAATCATTCATTGTGAAATGCTGTTAAATGCTGTACCTGCTGAATTATAAAGAGAAACATTCATTCTGTCTGTCTGTCTTAAGTGAGTGGTGTAGGGTTAGGACAGGATCGCTCCTTGGCTCTGAGCAGAATCAGTCTCTCAGCTCCAGTGAAGAGAGGAGGCAGCTTCCAGACACCTAAAGATGACTGTGAGTACAATAAAGAAAGAAGAACATTTGGGCAACATTTATGTCTCCTTACATTACGCAACTTTTCATGCTTTTTGTTGTTATACTTTTTTGCACTTCATTATCATGGAGTAACACACTGACATAATGAGTGGTGTATGCAGTCATGAAATCAGGGACCCTCCACTCGAAATAATAACACAAGTGGACAAAATGCAAATTACCAGGTATGGCGATGGCACCTGTCCACTTGCGTTCGGATCGCTGAAACGCACCTTTAATACCAGGCAATAAATGGAGCACACAAACAGCGGGAGAGTGAGAGAGAGTGAATTCAAAACTGACGCTCTGTTAAAATGATTTTCTTGTTTTCTTTTATCTGTCAAATTAACATGCAGCATCTGGAATTATCCATCAATGTTTAAAGAAAATCGATAAGTGACAGTTTTCGGTTAACACAACCCTTGGACACAAAAGCATTTGTTCCTCTTCACGTTTTTTCATCTTTCCCAAAATGTAATACGATTTCCCAAACATGTAATATGTGTAATTTATGTTGTGCTTGTTTGTCCCAGCCACATTTAAATCTATTTGGTCCAATATCTGGCTTTACATAACCATGTATTATACATCATATACAGTATATTCTCATTAGCTGTGTTTTACTTTCTTCTTGTTGGCAGAAAAATTATTTGACTCTTGGAACTTGCATTGTACATGTGCACAGTTAAAGGGATAGTTCACCCAAAAATGAAAATTCTCTCATGATTTACTCACCCTCCTGGCATCCCAGATGTGTATGACTTTTAGATTTTTAGAAGAATGTTTCAGTAGGTCCTCACAATGCAAGTAAATGGGCTTCAATGGGTTTGAAGCTGCAAAATCCACATAAAGGGAGCATAAAAGTAATCAGACTTCAGTGGTCAAATCCATTAGTTCAGACACGATATGATTGGTGTGGGTGAGAAACAGATCAATATTTAAATTATTTTTAATCATAAATTCTCCTCCCTGCCCAGTAGGGGCAATATGCACGAAGACTGTGAATCACCAAAACAGAAGGAAAAAGGACTTAAATATTGATCTTTTTCTCACCCACACCTATCATTTCGCTTCAGAAGATGTGGATTTAACCAGTTGTCTGTAGTACTTTTATGTTGCCCTTATGTGGATTTTGGAGCGTCAAAATTTTGGCACCAATTCGTTTGCAGTGTATGGACCTACAGAGCTGAGATATTATTCTAAAAATCTTTGTTTGTGTTCTGCAGATGAAAGAAAGTCATACACATCTGGGATGGCATGAGGGTGAATAAATGATTCGAGAATCACAGAGAGCTGATTGCCTAGAGTTTTTATTTCAGAAACAGAGTGCTGCTGTCTTTGTAACTTCATGTCATATGTATTCTCTAAGCCTGGCATTATAAGAGTCCTCAGCAAGTGAGGTTTGTAGAGAAGCTCTCAGACGTGGTCATCAGCCAGCTGCCGAACTTCTGGAAGCTCTGGATCTCCTACGTCAACGGCAGTCTCTTCAGTGAGGTAGATATACACATTGAGATTTACTTCAGAGGAGTTAGAAATGGGATGTTTAATGATTTCAGTTTTAATGCAGAGATCATAAAATTAGTACAGACAAGGTCAGTGCAATCAGGATTTTCTTGCACACATACATACATAGTACATACACTCTTGTTGACTATGTTTTCTTTGACAGACCGGAGAGAAGTCCGGTCAGGTGGAGAAGTCAAAAAAGAATGCCCGGCAAAGACAGAGTGACTTTAAGGTCAGTGAAGCAGCTAGAATGCTATTGTAATTATAGTGCACTTGGATTTGAGACCCAGCCTGTGTGTGAGTGTGTAGACTGAAGGAAGGGGACAACTAACAGCACATTTCACTCTAAAATGTGCTTAGGGCATGATTGAGGAAGTGACCCGTCGTTTGGTGCAGTTCGTTCGAGGGGCTCTATTACCCTCCTCTCTTAATGATCTGGAGCTGCGGCAGTATGGAGGATGGGACATCAAAACCCCACTCATCGGAGCCTGGCTAACACAGGTCATCCACACAGTCAGGTACGTGTGTTTGTTAGAGTTTGTAGTAGGGACAAAGGAATTACATTTATCCATCCTATCCTTATGTTTTCATATAATGCTCACTTGGTAATTGATGATCTCTCTTAGGCTGAGTCACGAGGCTCTGTCTGCTTTGGAGATTCCTAATGACCTGCTGCAGGTGATTCATGATTTACTGCAGGACCTTCGTGTGCACTGTCTACTGATCACACTACAGCACACCGAAGAGGGTAAAGACTGTACATACACTGAGCTTCAGCTGTCCCTTCCTATTTAAGAAAATGTTTTAAACGGTTTACTTTCAAGCAAAAAAATGAAACGAAGGAAAAGGATGTTATTTTATATCAGCATGCCTTGTGTTTAGTAGTGGTTGACTAATATTGCTTTTTTTAATGACCAATATATGGATATCTGGAGGGCATGGTGTCCAAACGCATAAACAATGCCATTATAAGCAATAGGGTTTAATGACAGCAAATGAGATTGCTGAAATGAAAAGAACATTTATTCGATTCAATATTTGCTAATATTTGAAAACTAAATTGTTAATTATAGTTGAAAAGGCTGTCAGTAGAATTTGGAACTGACACAAAGGTGGGGAACCCTTTTGTTGATCTGCCAAGCAGACAAGGTTATAGGTTGATGCTGATACCCTCAAAATAGCACATTTTTGGCTTATTAATTGGGCTAACCTTTCACTAGTGTTTTGTTGCTCCAGATGAGAGACAGCAGGGGGTGCCCAAGAACTCTTTACTGGATGGACCTGCGTTCAAGTTATATGAACTGCTTTAAATGTTTTAACAACACAGCTTTAGTGAATTTAGCCATGGATTAGCAAATGCCAGTTAGTCGACATTTGGAAAGAGAGGGAGTGATGACTTAATGCAAAGGACTGTGTGTTGTTCAGATGTAAAGAGACTTGCAGAAAAAGAAGACTGGGTTGTGGACAATGAAGGAATCACATCACTGGTACATACTCTATGCTTTTATTTTGATCATTATAATTCAATGTATAATTCTTACCCAAACTTTCAGATTAAAAAACTATGTATTTGTATTAGCCGTCCCAGTTTGAGCAGTGCATGGCTCAGATGCTGCAGTCTCTGAAGGAGCCTATGGAGTGTAAACCTGGAGAGATCAATGTACTGTAAAAAAAACCTCACGCAATACTCTCTTATGCTCTACTGTTCCATTACAGATCTAGAGGATAATACATTTCTCTCTTTTACTTCCCAGATCTTGAATCTGAATGTGGTCCAAGACAAAGCTTTCGAACAGTGTGTTGCTATCATGAAGGTTTGTGCGATGGCATTTATGTATGTTTGAGATGTGTAAGTACTGTATAATTGTGCTGAATGAGAAGTATTTGTATTACTCTGCTTGTTGTAGGTCTTTATTAAGTGCCTTGAGCAGCTCAGCACCAAGACTGATGGAGACATTGACACTTCTCAGTACGTTTCTGTCATAACATGAATATTTGTGAATATGCAATGTTTAGGATGAATGTGTTTAATCTTGCAATGGGAGTTTAATATCAGGTTCTCTATCTTTCAGTTTGTCAGTGGATTTGGCTTCACCTGATTTATTTGGAAGCATCAATGAAGACTTAAGTCCAAAACCAGTAATGCCATTCTTTACTTCTCCTCATGATCTGTACCTTTTATGATCTCTTGTCTCTCGCTCACTCTCTCTTTCTCTCTTCACAGCATTAACATACCCAAAAATGAAAATTCTGTCATAATTTACTCACCCTCATGTCATTCCAAACCCGTATGACTTTCTTTCTTCAGCAGAACACAAAAAGAAATGTTTTAATGAAGATTACCCTGTGAAGGGCAATGGATGTTTAAGTCATTTTTTCAGCAAAAATCTGTTGCGTGTTCATGAGCGCTATGAGACAAGCTATGACCGGCAAGCTTGTTCACTTGAACTCTTGAGTTGTTTTTTGCATTCATGGGGCTCTTTTTTCGTGACCATGCTAAGAGCAGCACAGCATCCTATTCAGTTTTCGTGAGAGCGCTTATTCTAAGCGGAATTTTTGTACCAGTGCTATTTTCATGGCAGCACAAAGCACAAGTGCACATGGGTGGGAGTGTTTGCGCTATCTGTGGGTGTACGTGTGCAAACTGTGGGTGTATTATATGTTAATGAAGTGGTGCAAAGTGCAATCTGCTATTTTCCTGAGAAATAGGTCATTGTGCTAAAACGTTTCAGCGGCACTTCTATTCTCAGCGCAAAGTCTGAAATCAGTTCCTGCATTTGCAGTTTGGAGATTCCACCAGCAGGTAGTAATAAATTTAATGTCCAAACTAATATAGTGGAATGTCAAATGATGTCCCTGACAATCACAGTTGAAGCCTTCTTATGAAACAAGATTAGTTTGCGTTAAACTTTCTAGAGGTCATGGTTTATTTTTCAAATATTACTATGTTTAGGCTATATTAACAGTTGGATTTATGATCTAATTTAGGTTGGTATTTTTATACCTGTTGTCTTAGAGGGATTTTTTTAGGTCACTGCAAAAGGGTCTGGTGAAAGAAGTTGGAGAGGGTAAAATCAAATGTTTGGTTTTGGGAAGGTGGTTATTCTGGATAAGATTTTTTGACCACTTCATTATTTTGATTATATTTTCATTTTGTTTGAAGTGTAATTTTAATTTAAAATTAATGTAACTTTTAAAGTAAAAGTAAAGTGTGTGCAAAAATCCACAGCCTAACCTGGAAGTCCGATGCAATCACTGTTAATACCAGCCATGATTTTTTTTCACTGTCAAAATTATTAATAATACTTAAATTCTTTATAATTCTTTGACGAGAACCACATTTTCCATGTGTATAAAAGGAGCGTTTCACTGTCATAGAAATATGCCTGACATTCAACAAGGATGCAGTTTATGCTCAAAAGAATGTAAGTCCATATTTATGTTCTTCTAATTCATTGCATACAGCCCATTTACACTACCAACTTGTTATGAATGTGCTCTCTTTGCTTATATCGCTGGTGCTTGAGGGAATGGACTATATAATAGGAAGCTGATGGTGCAGTTACCAGAGAAGAACCTCACAATTAAATTGCACTTGACCCTGCACATTAGTGCTTTCCGCACTCCGTTTCGCCAAACCCACATGCACCTAGACTTAATGAATTGCTTGCATGAAAAAACCAAAACTTGCACAAAATGCCCACTGACACATAGCGCTGCACTTAGCACTCTTAATATAGGGCCCATGAACTCCCAAGGGGCTTCAAGATTTCCTCTGAAAATGTTGTGTACTGTATGCCTTGTAAAATGTCGCTCGAGTCACATGGACTACTTTTATGATACTTTTGGGTCCTTTTTAAAACTTTAATGTAAGACACTGTCCACTGCCATTTTTTTGAAAAGACGGAAGGGGATTTTTATTAAAACATCTCCTTTTGTGTTTAGCAAAGTAAGAATGTCATACGTAAATTATCACAGAATCTTTTACTTTAGGTGAGCTATTCGTTTGATAGATGACGGTGATATATAAATTGCAAACAGAATGAAATTTTTCATATAAAATAAATGAATGTCTGAGGTGGCAGTTGGCACATTGAGCCGTTGTGCTCATATACTGTAGGAGACACGGGTTTGAATCCTGCTCACGTTGTGTACTAATTCTGTTTCCCTCTTCACGGCATCACTTGCTGTCGTTGTCCGTTCTCGCTGTCAGTAAAATTGCAAAAGAAAAAAAATGAAAGAACCACAGTATGTGTGGGCCAGTTATCACAGTATTTTTTCACAGTACAGTAAACTGCTGAGGTGGATGTCAGTGTAGAGAATAGTAGTGAGTGAAGATAAATGATGCCCTCACGCTGCTCTGATGTTCAGTTCCTCACTTATTTTAAACGATTAGTCACAGGTTCTGACTGAAATCCAAATAGCACTCTGCTGATGTGTATCAGAACCACAAAGTGTCACAGTTTTACTGAAAACTAAAAAAAAACATGAGATTAAAAGAGAGTGAGAGAAACCAGGTAATAAGGCTCTGTGTTGGAAATGATCAAAACAAAATGGCACCTTGATGATTGAAATTATTTGGTGACCTCGAATAACCCTGAAGAGTCCTCCCTCCTTGGTTTAATCCCCCACTCTCTGCTTATTCATTACTGCTGTGTGCACGCGTGCACACGTGTTTGAGAGAGATAGAGAAAAAGAAACGGTTAAATAACACTTTTAGCTTATTTGTGGTATTATTACTTCTGAAGAACTCTTTTCTCAAGAAAACATTCTGTGTTCCATTATGGATGCGTTTCTCACAGTTTCCATCTGCAACATAGCAAACATTCAAGCATCACACACAGGAGTCATGTGTTGTTAAAAAAAAAAAAAAAAAAAGCCTGCTCACATGGGGTTTCCCCAAGCCTGCAGTGGAAGAGCTGCAAGTTTCCCCTTTGTCTCTCTCACAGTCTCTGTTTTACTCTCTCTCTCTCAAAGCCTGTTAATGGTTAACCAATTTTTAAGTAAAGGTTCAAACATACCTGATCATATCTATAAACTTTGCCTCACATTCATAAACTCACCCTTTCAGCATAGTTATAAATATATGTATTCTTTGTAGGGCTACCAATTGAATGTGTTAATTTAGTTTGATTATATCAAATAAAATTAAAAAAATCATGACACTATAAAATGTATGCAATTTTTAATGCCCCATGACCCGTATGCAAATTCCATAATAAGGATTTTTTCTACCAGTGGAGCAATGTAAGCTTGCAGTACCATCTTCAAGTACAGGAGAGTCTGCAGTCAGGGGGGCAGCAGGGAGCAGTCAGCGCAGGAGACAGAGGAGGTCTTGAGACATGTTTTTAAGTTGAAAAAGTGTAAAGGTCTGGGTGTGTACATAGACTAATAATAATAAAAAAAATAATAATAGTGCGGATGGAATGCGACTTAACTCTCTGTGTGAACGGCCCCTAAGTCTATCTTAGATATTGTTAAACCTGATTGCAAAATGGATTGATGTGAACTATAGGCCAGTTATAGACAGTGATGTTCAGTGATGTTGAAATAAAACAAACAGTACTGTTTATTGACTTCTAAAGCCACTTTTTGTAATGTCTATTTAATCTATTCAGCATACTTTATCATGTAATGACCCTTTTCACAGATTGTGATGATGCTTTTCTGCTTCATTTAGAAGCGTAAATCTTGCAGGCTTTTTTATATTTGCAATTTTTAAACGATTAAGTGTAAATTTATAACTATATACTTTGTATTATATTACCCTGGTATACGTTTTCAAACATGAGTTACCACAGCTGTGATGTGATATCTAATACAGCTGCTGAATAGTGACAGAAAATTTGGCACCTTTCTCTCTTCTAAATGCTATGATCAACTGCTCTCTATTTTGTTCTACTTTTGGAAAACTGAAAGCATAATAGTGGATTTTTTCTTTTGTGGTTGAAGCAAACGGGTTAGTTAACCCCGTCGTCGTTTACTTCCGCATTCCAAACTCGGTTATGTGAAAGGGTCCATTAATTGATTAAAAAATGTTTAGCGATTGACAGCTCTAGTTCTTTGTACCTACACATACTTGTGTGTGTGTTTTGACACATCCAGGAGCAGCATCTTCTCATCATCCTTAGTAACTGTCAGTACCTAGAGAGACACACGTTCCTAAACCTGGCTGAACACCTGGAGAAGAACAACTTTACTACTGCAGAGAAGATCATCAGGGTACAAACATACTCACACACTACCCTTTTCCCGTTTACTCCAGTCCACAGTTGTCTTTTCTCTTTTCTAAATGATAGCAGGTGTGTTTCCATGTGTGGTCATTTTGTTTTATTTAAGTGAGAATTAAATTGAAGCTCTTGGGTTTTTCATGGTCGAGTACAACAAACTCACTTGAGGTGGCTTTTGTGCCCTGCAGTGGAGAGGGTGAAAGCCCTTACTAAAGGTTATGGTTGGCCTTTCCAGTAAATGCAAATGGTTCTTGCTGCAGATAGTAGTGAATGAGTGTGTCTGTGTCTTGAGCTTTAGGGGAATAGTTAGTTTAGATGTGTAGATAAATATAACATAACACTTGAACAGATTTTGACCTCAGTTCACATTACTAATCATCGTGAGCATTACATACACTGGCTGCCAAAAGTTTGGAATAATGTACAGATTTTGCTCTTATGGAAAGAAATTGGTACTTTTATTCTCCAAAGTGGGATTCAGCTGATCACAGTGTATAGTCAGGATATTAATAACGTGAAAAATTACTATTACAATTTGAAAAAAAAATTCAGAACTTCAACTACTTCAAAGAGTTCTCATAAAAAAAAATCCTCCACGTGCAGCAATGACAGCTTTGCAGATCCTTGGCAATCTAGCTGTCAGTTTGTCCAGATACTCAGGTGACATTTCACCCCACACTTCCTGTAGCACTTGCCATAGATGTGGCTGTCTTGTCGGGCACTTCACACACACCTTACAGTCTAGCTGATCCCACAAAAGCTCAATGGATTTAAGATCCATAACACTCTTTTCCAATTATCTGTTGTCCAGTGTCTGTGTTTCTTTGCCCACTCTAACTTTTTCTTTTTGTTTTTCTGTTTCTAAAGTCACTTTTTCTTTGCAATTTTTCCCGTAAGGCCTGCATTCCTGAGTCTTCTCTTTACTGTTGTACATGAAACTGGTGTTGAGCGGGTAGAATTCAATGACACTGTCAGCTGAGGACATGTGAGGCATCTATTTCTCAGACTAGAGACTCTGATGTACTTATCCTCTTGTTTAGTTGTACATCTGGCCTTCCACATCTCTTTCTGTCCTTGTCAGAGCCAGTTGCCCTTTGTCTTTGAAGACTGTAGTGTACACCTTTGTATGAAATCTTCAGTTTTTTGGCAATTTCAAGCATTGTATAGCCTTCATTCCTCAAAACAATGATTGACTGACGAGTTTCTAGAGAAAGCCATTTCTTTTTTTGCCATTTTTTACCTAAATGGTAATATCGACATTAAGACATGCCAGTCTATTGCATACTGTGGCAACTCAAAAACAAACACAAAGACAATGTTAAGCTTCATTTAAGAAACCAAACAACTTTGAACTGTGTTTGATATAATGGCAAGTGATTTTCTAGTGACCAAATTAACAATTTAGCATGATTACTCAAGGATAAGGTGTTGGAGTGATGGCTGCTGGAAATGGGGCCTGTCTAGATTTTATCAAAAATGACTTTTTTCAAATAGTGATGGTGCTGTTTTTTACATCAGTAATGTCCTGACTATACTTTGTGATCAGTTAAATGCCACTTTGGTGAATTAAAGTACCAATTTCCTTCCGAAACAGCAAAATCTGTACATTATTTCAAACTTTTGGCCGCTAATGTAGATCTTGTGAGATGAGAATTATCTCCATAGCACCTTTCAGAGAGATCTAACACTGAATAATAGTTTAATTACTCCTAGGAAACAGTACATAATCACAAAGTGACATTGACTTGTAAATACATATAGAATTTAAAACAGACAAGAAATGATGAGTAATGATCATGCATCATAGTAATTCTTGTATATTCTAAAGTGTTTTAGAGCTGATTTAAGAACAGGCAGTGCCTTATTTCGCAACCATTGCTTTTATTATTGCTCATACTTAGGGTGAGGGATTTAAAAAAACCTTAATCCTTAGTATTACATTTTGCCATTTAACTCATCCTGCACCATTTGCACAGACATGAACGATACCTCAATTTGTGTGGCTTTTTGAGCAAAGGTGTGCTATTACTTTACTAAGCAATTGAACCTTCATTTTTTGACTGGCAGACAATAAAATAGGCAAAAATCTCATAGACTTGCATTGAAGGAGGGATCTGAGCTATACCTAGGCATGAGAATATCATAGAGACTCGGGGATGAACATTTTTGACTTTGACCACCAGTATGCAACCTAGCAACCACCAAGAACACCCTAGCAATGGTATAGCAACTCTTAAAGGGATATTTAACCCAAAAATGAAAATTCTCTCATCATGTACTTGTGCACCCTTATGCCATCCCAGATGTGTATGACTTTCTTTCTTCTGCAGAACACAAATTAAGCTTTTTAGAAAAATATTTCTGTTCTGTAGGTCCATACTATGCAAGTGAATGGGTGCCAAAATTTTGATGCTCCAAAAAGGACAGAAAAGCAACATAAAAGTAATCCATATGACTCCAGTGTTTAAATCCATATCTTCAGAAGTGCTATAATAGGTGTGGGTGAGAAACAGATCAATATTTAAGTCATTTTTTTCTAGAAATTCTTCTCCCTGCCCAGTAGGTGGGGGGGTATGAATGAAGAATGTGAGTCACCAAGAACACAAGTGGAAGAATATGAGAGTGAAAGTGGAGATTGACTGAACAGGGAGGAGAATTTAAAGTAAAAAAAAAAAAAAAAAGGACTTAAATGTTTATCTGTTTCTCATACACACCTATCATATTATTTCTGAAGACATAGATTAAACCACTGGAGTCTTATGGATTACTTTTATGCTGACTTGTGTGATTTTTGGAGCTTCAAAAGTTTGGCACCCATTCACTTGCATTGTGAGGACCCAAAGAGCTGAAATATTCTTCTAAATATCTTCATTTGAGTTCAGCAGAAGAAAGTAAGTCATACACATCTGGGATGGCATGAGGTTGAGTAAATGATGAGAGAATTTCTGTTTTTGGGTAAACTATTCTGTAAAACACTCAGAACACCTTAGCAAATGAATAGTAAAACTTACAACATTAGCACTGTGGCTGCGAATTTTGGGCAAGCACATGTTAGTTAAATTATAAAACAGTTTCGTTTAAAATTACCTGTAATGTGCAGCGATGTTCAGGAAACATCTCAGAGAGGTTTGCCATTGTTTGGACAGATGTCCATCTTTGGAAATCTTTCATCTTTTTTGATGGTGCTTTCCATTCTGGTTTTTGAGGACTTTCCTGAAGTTAAATACTACCAGAATGATGGACATGCATGATTGGACTCGACTCATTCTGCAAGAAGTGTGTGTGATTTGTGTAATATACACTCCTGTGTTACAGAATAGAATCTTGAATGAATTGTCAAAGTATGCCATCAGTGATTTGGGATTTGAATAAATTGTATTTTTCTTCAGGTGAGCATAGAGGCAGTAAGACAGCTGGACGAACATCTGTTTGAGACATACATCGAGAAGAAATCTGATCCTATCGTCGGGTCTCTGGAGCCTGGCATCTACGCTGGCTACTTTGACTGGAAGGACTGTCAACCACCTATAGGTGTCACACTCCTGAATCATGTTATCTAGAGAAATGCAGAAACATATAGTGAGAATACTCTGTGGATGTTTCTAGAATCCATTGCCTTCTTGAGTGTTGTTGAAAAACATCACCATAAGGACAGTACTAATAGAGAAAGAATCCACTTTTGCTTGCTCCTCATTGTTTTTTTGCAACATGTCACAGTTTCAGTCGTGGTTGTGTGTGTGTGTGTGTGCGTGTATTTATATAGAGAGAGAGGGTGACTGAGCCTGTGTAGTGCATATTTGATTAAAATCTATTAGTTTTATGAATCATTTGTGTACTTACAAGAACATATCATGCATCTCAGACATTCTGCTGCTAATTTTTTGAAAACCGGCACACTTGCCTTCACTTCTGCTCCTGTTTAGATCCCTATCTGGATAACAAGTATAATCCAGTTTTAATGATCATCTTGAATAGCTCCAATATACACCAATGTTATAAGACATTAATGGACATGTAAAAAAAAAAAAAAAAATATATATATATATATATATATATATATATATATATATATATATATATATATATATATATATATATTTATCTCATCTCTTTAACTTAATTATGCCATAGAGTGAAAAGTATTTCAAAAATGAAAATATTTTTACAGTTTATTACTCAATAATAAGTCATGTTATTGCATAGCTAGGCAGTGTATGCTATTTGATCACTAGAGTGACTAAAAATGTGAACCGTGATGGGGAAGTGATTATTATAACAGTGCAAAGAAATAAATGTGTAAGGTTTGATGCAGATGATTTTTCAAAGATATTTTATCATTGCAACTCAATTAAAACATGACTTTAAGGTCAAGCAGTTGCTTTGGCAGTAAGGTGTGTAAACGTGCAAGCAGTAAACTGTAATACCATTATGGCTAGCATTCCTCTACCAATGTCTGCCTTTCAGCAAATCAGTAAGGGTGAATGTCACAATGTTAATATTCACGACTCGGTGTGTGCGCTGAGCAGAAAATAGACTTCCTGAGGAGAGAAAATGAAAACAACAGAAGAGAGTAAAAGTTCTAATGTGCATTTTATATGTATAGTTGTCGCAATAACGTTTTAGGCTTATTTATTAAATTTTTATTTTAAATGCTGCAGTTTTTAAGCTTTAATCTGACGTAGCATGAGCTGTGAGGTGATCATCTGTGTTCTGCAACTGCTATCGGATCCTTGAATAACATAAAATGTGTGAGGAATGTCAGACAGTGGAGTTTCGGGTGCCCCCTTAGGGAGTTGGTGCCCTATGCAGACTGCGTATTATACGTTTAGTGAGTGGTGATACTGGAGGCATTTAAAACTGCATTTCTATTGCACACCTTTAATGATCCTTTAAACGTAAGCACATTGAGCCCTTTCTCTCTTTCTGGCTCAGGTGTGAGGAGTTATTTGAAGGAGGCTTTGGTCAGCATCATCTCTGTGCATGCTGAGGTGAGATGCACTTACCTTCAGTTAGAATCACTCAATCAAACACTGATGAGAGGGTACTGTTACATCTTGAATACTACTTGCATCTTGAAGGCTCCCTTTTTTGTCCCCAAACCTGCCTATGTAGGCAGCAAGGCAACTCACTAGGGTTTAGGACAGAGGTTGTATGTTCTTCCATTCTTCTGTATGATTGTCTTTTGACGATATGATTTTCTTTTTGTTATGTGATGCTCTTTCAGGTTTTTGCAGTTTCCAAGGAGCTTGTTCCTCGTGTTTTGTCAAAGATCATTGAGGCTGTAGCTGAAGAAATGAGTCGCCTGATGCAGTGTGTGTCCTCCTTCAGTAAAAATGGTGCTCTGCAGGTACAGGACACCCCTCACACATAGACTTATCTAGACATTTAGCAACTGATTTTAAGGTGTTGAAATCCACACCATTATATTTTTCTCTTGAATATTACTTTCAACAGGCACGTCTGGAAATCTGTGCATTGCAGGACGCAATAGAGCCGTTCCTAACATCAGAGAGTCGGTAAGATATGCACACATTCAGCATTCATGTCATAATTAGGACTGTCGATTTAGTGTGTTAATTCAGTGTGATTGATTATATTAAAAAAAAAAAGTAAAAAAAAATTAACGCATTTAATTTCCTCGGACGGTAATAAGGAAAATTCCTACCATTGGAGCAATTCAAGCTAGAAATATCACCTGTTTTCAGCAGAGGGCAGTAAGGGAAACTCCAACTTTATAGGCAACAAGCAGCTGTACAGACAACAAACCACTTGCTTGACAGCACAAGACAGCACAAGATGAGGATGCGTTTTTGCTTTTAAAAACAGCTGGACGGAGCACAATTCGAAATGTGTGGGAGTTGTGTTTTTCTAAGTTTCAAACTACGTTTAACTTGACACAGCGACCTAAAAATGCTGTTTTATGAAGCGACATATCCAAAGTGAGACACTCCAAAAGCATCCGTTTGACACATGCATACATTGACGTGCCCTTAAAAAAGCCCTTATAATAAATCTATCTCTGTAATAAATTGATTGCTGTAGACTGTGGGCCAATTATAGGCTTATGTTCAATAATATGGAAATAAACAATATTGTGTATTGGATTCTAAAGCCACTTTTTATTGTCTTATCAATGCTTTACTTCTCTGCCAAAATAATGTAATAATGTACCGACCACTTTATTAGGTACACCTGTACACCTACTTATTCATGTGATTATCTAATCAGCCAATCATGTGGTAGCAGTGTAATGCATAAAATCATGCAGATATGGGTCAGGAGCTTCAGTTAATGTTCACATCAACCATCAGAATGGGGAAAAATGTGATCTCAGAGTTTTCGACCGTGGCATGTTTTTTGGTGCCAGACGGGCTGGTTTGAGTATTTCTGTAACTGCTGATCTCCTGCAATTTTTCTCTGCTGAGCTCCTGATCTGTATCTGCATGATTTTATGCATTGCACTGCTGCCACATGATTGACTGATTAGATAATCGCATGAATAAGCAGATGTACAGGTGTACCTAATAAAGTGGTCAGTGAGTGTAAATTATATATGTATAATTATTGACATTTAATTATTTAATATTTAAATATTGAATTATTGTTATATGAGGGCCTTTCTCAGCTAATTATTATACATGTGATTAATTGCAATAAATTTGATTAATCGCCATATCATGTAATTATTTCAATACAATTTTTTCATTGATTGGCAGCCCTTGTCGTAATACAGTGGTCACTAGGTAAACTAGCTTATATTTGCAGAAAATAAAAAATGAGAATCGCAAAGAGTGTTAGTATGATTATTTGGATCTATGCAAGTGTGTGAAGTTCTCTTACAGTTGA
The DNA here is from genome assembly GCF_019703515.2 of Myxocyprinus asiaticus. NCBI lineage: Eukaryota > Metazoa > Chordata > Actinopteri > Cypriniformes > Catostomidae > Myxocyprinus > Myxocyprinus asiaticus. Next base: position 21,005,815 of record NC_059368.1, read on the forward strand.
AGTCAGAAGTTTACATACACCTTAGCCAAATATATTTAAACTAATTTTTTTCACAATTCCTGACATTTAATCGTAGAAAACATTCCCTGTCTTAGGTTAGTTAGGATCACTACTTTAGTTTAAGAATGTGAAATGTCAGAATAATAGTAGAGAGAATTATTTATTTCAGGTTATATTTCTTTCATCAAATACGCAGTGGTCAGAAGTTTACACACAATTTGTTAGTATTTGGTAGCATTGCATTTAAATTGTTTAACTTAGTTCAAACCTTTTAGGTAGCCTTCTGCAAGCTTCTCACAATAAGTTTCTGGAATTTTGGCCCATTCCTCCAGACAGAACTGGTGTAACAGAGTCAGGTTTTTAGGCCTCCTTGCTCGCACATGCTTTTTCAGTTCTGCCCACAAATGTTCGATCGGATTGAGGTCAGGGCTTTTTATGGCCACTCCAATACCTTGACTTTGTTGTCCTTAAACCATTTTGCCACAACTTTGGAGATATGCTTGAGGTCATTGTCCATTTGGAAGACCCATTGGCAAGCTTTAACTTCATGGCTGATGTCTTGAGATGTTGCTTCAATATATCCACATAATTTTCCTTCCTCATGATGCCATCTATTTTGTGAAGTGCACCAGTCCCTCCTGCAGCAAAGCACACCCACAACATGATGCTGCCGCGACCATGCTTTACGGTTGGGACGGTGTTCTTTGGCTTGCAAGCCTCACCCTTTTCCCTCCAAACACAACGATGGTCATTATGGCCAAAAAGTTCAATTTTTGTTTCAGACCAGAGGAGATTTCTCCAAAAATTAAGATCTTTGTCTCCATGTGCACTTGCAAACTGTAGTCTGGCTTTTTTATGGCGGTTTTGGAGCAGTGGCTTCTTCCTTGCTGAGCAGCCTTTCGGGTTATGTCGATATAGGACTCGTTTTACTGTAGATATAGATACTTGTCCACCTGTTTCCTCAAGCATCTTCACAAGGTCCTTTGCTGTTGTTCTGGGATTGATTTGCACTTTTCACACCAAACTACATTCATCTCTTGAAGACAGAATGCGTCTCTTTCCTGAGCGGTATGATGGCTGCGTGGTCCCATGTTGTTTATGCTTACGTACTATTGTTTGTACAGAAGAATGTGGTACCTTCCGGCATTTGGATATTGCTGCCAAGGATGAACCAGACTTGTGTAGATCCAAAACAAAATTGGCTGATTTCTTTTGATTTTCCCATGATGTCAAGCAAAGAGGCACTGAGTTTGAAGGTTGGCCTTAAATACATCCACAGGTACACCTCCAATTCAGTACACCTCCTATCAGAAGCAAATTGGCTAATTACCTAAAGGCTTGATATCATTTTCTGGAATTTTACAAGCTACTTAAAGGCACAGTTAACTTAGTGAATGTAAACTTCTGACCCACTGGAATTGTGATATAGTCAATAAAAAGTTAAAAATATCTTCCTGTAAACAATTGTTGGAAAAATTACTTGTGTCATGCACAAAGTAGATGTCCTAAATGACTTGCCAAAACTATAGTTTGCTAATATGAAATCTGTGGAGTGGTTAAAAATTTAGTTTTAATGACTTCAACCTAAGTGTATGTAAACTTCTGACTTCAACTGTATATCTGTTTCTTTTGTTTCTCAGCACTAGTTTTAAGCAGGCGATTGAAGCTCTACCACAGCTGCAGAATGGAGCTGACAAAAAGTGAGTTAAAACTCAAATCATACACTACATTAGAAATTTCAGTCATAGAAACATACTTAGAGGGTTAGTTCACCCAAAAATGAAAATTGTCATAATTTACTCACCCTCATGTTGTTCCAAACCTGTATGGCTTTCTTTTTTATGTGGAGCGCAAAAGAAGAATGACAGCCTTAGCCAATATTCACTTGTATTGTATGAAAAAAAGATGCCAGTCTGTCCCTAACTTTCTCTTTTCCACGGCAAAAAGAGTGTCATACGGGTTTGGAACAACGTGAGGGGTAGTAAGTGGTGGCAGAATTTTTATTTTGAGTGAACTATCCTTTAAAATTGAAAAGGTGGGTGGTGTTTAGATGCAGATGCAATGGATAACAAATCTGGTCCACTCAGTTGAGTGGTGAAATCTTCAGACAACAGTCCTTTTATAATGACTGAATGAACATTTGATTCTACAGTGAATGAAATCCTTAACAGATATTTTGACTATATTTTTGGGAAAATCTAAAGAGCAGTTTTGAGACAAATTGCTATTCGTTGAATCATCATAAAAATCTGATTTCTGAAATCAGAAATCTGTCATGGCTTGTTTAATAGCTCTCCAACACTTTGTCTCTCTCTTTCTCAGGCTCTTGGAGGAGCTACTGAATAAATTTAAGAGCAGCATGAAGTTACAGCTGAATTGCTTCAAGCCTACCTCTTTTCAGCCTGTAAAAAGATAAGCCTGCATAAAACCCATTCAAAAATACACAATGCCTCTATAATGTAACATTAAGTGATCATTTCAGTTTACAAAATAAAGTTATTTCCATCTGTGTAGCCTTTTTCTACTTGCTAAGTTATGCTTCTGTTTTTGCGCGTGTAGAGAGAGGGAGGATGTGGCAACCTGATTAAGAATGTTTAAGTATGCTGCTTGTGAATTAATCTGATAAATTACTTCCTTTTTTTGTCCACCTTAATGATCGCAATGCATATTAAATAACAAATAAATCTATGTGCACTTTCACAGTGTGGGTTTTTCTGCAAGCAGTTACCAGAGTAATTGCAAGGACTGTGTTTATGCTTGTGTGTGTGTGAGAGAGAGTTAGAAATAGCAAGACGAAGCAGATTGCACTTGGAAAGATGAAGCTGGCGAGTTCTGAAATTATTTAGTCGTCTTTCATCTAGAGAGACATTTTTTGTAGAAGTATATCATGACCACACGTTCGCTGATGTGTGCACACCCTGTCTAGTTTCAGACAGAAAGACACACCCTGCCCTGCCTTAGCAGTATGGGGATATTTTTACCTGGCCTGCGAGGAAGTGTTGAGGATTGTGAGGTTCCCTTTACAATAAACCGCAATTAAATGCTAAGGCATAACTGGCTAGAAAACAAACTAGTCAGTTAATTAACAGCTCTTGCAGGCTGTTAACAAGCCAACTCCACAATGCACAATTAAAATATTCGTTTCTGCCCTTGTGTCATCATAAGTCATTCTGTTTTTTGTGAAACCCTAAAAACGTGCTGAGAAGTGATGCAAAGATACCTCTTTCCCGAAGTCTTGTTTTATTGATTTTCTCTTCTAAATTTAGAGCTCTGAACACCCACTCATTTAAGGGAAGCAGTTTGACAGAATTGCATCAAAGCCATGTGTGGCACCAGGTAAAAGAGTGGGTGGATTGATCTCAGGCTGTTAGACTTGAAGGGAAGTTTTTAATTATTGTACCTTTCCATTTTGTAGGCAGCGGAAAATGATCCAAACATGTTTGTTAATGTAGAACTGTGAGCCTGTAAACAGTGGAAAACTCAAGAGAATTGATTGTGTAAAACATCACAAAACTTTTCTCAGGGTATTCCATGTATAAGCTAATGTAGGTGAGCCCATTTACATGCACACCAATACGCTGATAACTCCCAAAAGTCAAATTATTTAACAAAACAAAGCAGGAAAACGGTTTAGATGAGATTTGAAATAATCTGGTTATTTTGACGTCAAACCATGAAGAGGCATGTGCACAACACTTGCGAACACTGGATAAGCCGGTAAGAATGTCGGTAAAGGTGTTTACATGCAATGCGAAATCAGGGTAATGGGCAAAAATCTACCTGTGTCAAACGGTTTATTCTTAAGCTGTATATGACCTTTTCACCGTTAAAGAAAAGTCGGCTTATTAGGCATAATCTTGTAAGAATGTGCATGTAAATGCACTAAATGATGTAGCATAACAAAATAGATTTTGACTTAAATAGTTCCTTATCAGAAATATATATAGTACAAAACATGCACTGATATCGTATATGATCATATTTAGGGCAAAGAAACAATGTATTTGGCAAACTAACTACTGGTGAAGTAAATAAGTATCTTCATAGAGAAGGAAGAATAATAAGTACTTCTTCCTCTGTGATGTCATCAGGTTGTGACTATCTGCCAGCACCATCCTGTCTACAAACCACAAACTCCATCCTGTGTGCGCGCCGTCATACACTTACACACCGTCTATATACTCAACAGATAATGTAATGCTTCCATTAAACGTAAATGGTGGCTAGAAGTCACCGCACACTTTCATGGGGATTCCAGTTTTTGAGGCGGGGGTTGAAAGTATCCCTCTCCTAAACTTTATTCAGGCTTAGTTTAGTTAACCAGTCAGCCCACCAGCTGTGAAGAGACTAAGACTGATGACGTCCACTTGTGTGAGAATCCATTGCAGTAGAAGCTACATTTAAGTTAACCTCAAACCAACAAAAATGGAACAAGTGTAAAACCATTTTGAGACTTTTGATCATTTTGTTTGGAGGAATTAATACACACAATCAATGTTACTTTTTTATTAAAAGGCAATAAATCGTTAAACAGAGGAAGATTGACACAGATGTGACATTCAGGCACTCTGGGCATTCCAGCAACATGAAAAAGCTAAAGTAGTGGAATAAAAGTAGAGCATTTTGTCAGAATCGTACAAGTTAAGGTTTATAAAAGTTTTTTTTTTCTTTTTTTTTTTTTTTTTTTTTTTTTTTTTTTAACATTTTTGTCAAATATATGTATAGCCTATATACATGTAATTCTTTGGTTTTTACATTCTGAATGCAGTTACATTGCAGCTCAATTAAATGTAACACTTTATCAAGTATAATCATGCACAGCTAATATGCACAATTTACATTCTTTCCTGTCATGTCAGCAAACAGCCCACACATTTTAGGGTATGCTGGCATAATACAATCATTTATTCTAGTGAGTGGTACACAGCCATATGCTTGGAGTCTTTCTCAGTTTTAGACATGATATTTGACAACAATCCTGAAGTCTGATGCTGTCTGTTAGCACTGTAGATTATTCTGGTGTGGTTCTGCTCCAATTCAGGGAAGCCCGAGGTACATTGCAGAATTCCACCAGTTGCTTGTTAAGCTATAGCTTAAAAAAAATTAGGGGCCTTGCACATTTGAAATTGCTAACCCTGGGTCATTTTTTAGCACAGTTTTTACAATCCTGGGGTATGTTTCAGATTCTGAGATTTCACACTGTACATTTTGTAAACCTTGGGTTAACACATTTAATTAAACAATGATTGGACAAGCACATCATGCAGTGAGCACAAAATGTTTTAAAAACCTGCTTGTCCATCTGTGAAAATGTCTCTTCATCACTCCTGTAAAGCTGTGCTAACCCAGGGTTAAAAAAAAAAGGCTTGATGCATGGTTCAGCGTAGTGTGAAATGCCATTTAAGGTAAATTTTGAGGGCCGCTGTTACGGTGGTGCGTAAGGACTCTGTGGAAATCTTGGCTTGGGGTGAGAGCATGTTCAGGGGGCAGGTGTGAAAGGTCATGAGTGCGGATGTAGTTCATGCTGCCCGGGTGAGTGAGGAAAAGAAGCTGGTGAGCAAAGAGTGGTTCAACCTATGACACAATGACCAGAGGAAAGTAAGATTAATCACAGAGTATAGCATGCATGAATTCCATTATGCTATCTTATTCATCAGTATTAAAATGCACCAGAGAAATGCTTGGAAATGCACCTGCACTGTGAAGGTCCTTCTTGGTCTTCCATCGGTGTTCTCCTCCTCAAAGAACAGCAGCACTTGGGAACACGGGGCAGGGCGACCGTGTAGGGCGTAACTCTGCAACTCTAAGGGAAACATTAAGAAGGAGAGAGATCAGTAAATACAGTACATGAGCAAACGAGTTGGAAAAGAGGGAGAAAGAAAAGATTGCTGATGTGGAGTTCTTCGATGATGAATTATAATAAATACTGGTACACTGAATGTTATTTGTAAAGACAGAGACATCTGTTGTTATTTTAAATGTCTCATTACAATGCAGGGGCGCAACCACCATAGACAGTGAGGGGGGCATGTCCACCCTAATATTAAGATGAAAGGAACATTCCAGGTGCAATACAAGCAACACCATTTTTTGGGGGGGGGGGATTTTCTCCCAATTTGGAATGCCCAGTTCCCAATGTGCTTTTAAGTCCTCGTGGTGGCGTAGTGATTCGCCTCAATCCGGGTGGCGGAGGACGAATCCCAGCTGCCTCCGCGTCTGAGACCGTCAACCCGCACATCTTATCACGTGGCTTGTTGAGCGCGTTGCCACGGAGGCATCCGCACTCACCATGCAGCCCACCGAGAACTAACCACATTATAGCGATCACTAGGAGGTTACCCCATGTGACTCTACCCACCCTAGCAACCGGGCCAATTTAGTTGCTTAAGAGTCCTGGCTGGAGTCATTCAACACACCCTGGGATTCGAACTAGCGAACTCCAGGGGTGGTAGCCAGCATCTTTACCACTGAGCTACACAGGCCCAGACACCATTTGTGGCATAATGTTGATTACCACAAAAATGTATTTGGACTTGTCCCAATTTTTCTTTAAAACAAAAAGCAATAGTTGAGTTCACAGTAAGGCACTTAAAATAAAAGTCAGTAGGGCCAATTTTTTGAAGAAATTAAAAGCTACTGTGAAGCTTATAATTTTTTTAAAGCACTTACATGAATTCATTTACATTGTTTTAAATGTTGTTTTAGGATTACGTCGTCATGGCAACGGAGTTGTAAAATTGAATGTAAAAAAGCTACGTGATTTTATCACACAAAAATCATGTTAATGTGCATATTGTTTTCGTCTTTTGGCTATACTTTTGAAACAGCGAGAATTTAACGTTTACGGATTGGCCCCATTCACTTCTGTTCCAGATTTTTGCTTTTTTTTTCTTAAAGAAAAGGAGGGACAAGTCCAAATTTATTTTTGTGGTAATCAACTACTGTCGATTGATCTTGTTTTGAACTCTGAATATTCCTTAAATGCTTGATTTTTTTCAATGACCAATTCTTGAACTTTTACCTAGTATCTTGAATATCTGGTTACATCTTGGTTCTTAAAATGTGTTCATTTTGTTTCAAGTTGGTAAGTAATTCTCAAGCTACATTTCTCAAGCTATTGGGTGTCCTTGCAGTGGGAGTATCGCATTGTCTGTTTTTCTCACTTTCTCTCCATTAACTCTTATCTCTCTTTGTGTTTCGCAAATTTGCTTTATTTTTTTCCCTAATTCTCTATTTCCTTTCCATGCTGTGAGCATTAAATCTGACAGCCACTTGCGATTTCTGAGGTATCTTAGTTGTATTCATCATATGCTGGAAAGACTTGTGAGAATAACAACAATCAGTGAATCTATGACAGAAGGTGGGCGTGAGTTTTAAACCATTGATGACTGACGCTATGAATACCACTAACTCTCAACCCACAGATAGTGTGACACTGTTTACTGTAAAGGCTTTTGTTTATTGTAATATGTATGTATTTTTGAAGATGGACTTGTATGAGGTGCAGACACGATGATGTACACAGTAAATTAATGGACCGAGGAATAAACATTTGTGATAAATGCCTGTCAACACTTACAGAAACCGATGTGGGGTGAAGTTACCTATTTATTTCTTTATTCTACGTGTAATTTTACCATTTAAAAAACTTGCACTAACCTGTTATGAAAAGCTGAGTGTCCAGCAGTTTGCAAGTCTGCTCTCTCTCCAGTTTGTTGGGTTTGTCAGTTGGTGGTGCATGAGCTCCCTCCCAGTACACCCTGCAGGGGCAGCGACGGCGGGCATACAACCCGTCAGGGGCCATCCAAAGCATAACGCCACGCTCCAGAGATGCCCCATCAGCCTGAGGGAGTTCAACCAGTTCTGGGGCCCCAGGTGAAGTGTAGGCCTGTCCCTCTCTGGTAGGGCCCAGCTGACAACCCTCTGGGCTACTCACTGTTACCTCTCGAACCAAAGCGTCCCGGTAAAACACCACCACATGTAAGCGGTAATCTAAACGAGAAGAAAAAAAAAAGGATTATTTTTATTGTCCTATTTAAAGCTATGGTTATAATGCTATTCTTATTTTTTTTAATAATGCTCATTGGAGGGGCCTGGGTAGCTCAGCGAGTATTGATGCTGACTTCCACCCCTAGAGTCACGAGTTCGAATCCAGGGTGTGCTGAGTAACTCCAGCCAAGTCTCCTAAGCAACCAAATTGGCCCGGTTGCAAGGGAGGGTAGAGTCACATGGGGTAACCTCCTCGTGGTCGCGATTAGTGGTTCTCACTCTCATTGGGGCATGTGGTAAGTTGTGCATGGATCGCGGAGGGTAGCATGAGCTTCCACATGCAGAGTCTCCGCGGTGTCATGCACAATGAGTCACGTGATAAGATGCACGGATTGACTGTCTCAGAAGCAGAGGCAACTGAGACTTGTCCTCCGCCATACGGATTGAGATGAGTAACCGCGCCACCATGAGGACCTACTAATTAGTGGGAATTGGGCATTCCAAATTGGGAGAAAAGGGATAATAAAAAAAACTAAAATAATGCTCATTGGAATGGAAATAATCTAATTTAAACTGATGAGTTAAAAAAAAAAAACAGCTAACATCATTACTGGAGTTATTAATTCCTTCACAGGAATTGATAACTGAGCATGCAAGTGTGTACCTGAAAGGGCCACAGCCTCAGCAGATCTCATGCTGGAGTCCAGGGAGAAAGGTGAGGGCTGTGGATCTGATGCTGTACAACTGTAAAAGGAGCCACTGAATTGGTACCCTGCACAGACAGAGAAACACGTCAATGCATCTGCATGCTCCATAAAATAACCTATCCGGCTATTATGTACACAGACACACATTACCAGGGTCCCAGCGTGAAGTGTAGGGGCTCTGGCTGTAAGGGATCTCAGACAGAGTGGGGTAATCCCTCCATCCTCTCTCTGCTGGAGAAATGTAGTTGCACACCTGCAATGACAAATGCATAGTCATTCATAATGCATGCAAAGAAACAGACAGAAGCACAGCTAAGATGATCCCATTCTAACCTGAGAAGGTGCTGGTGCATAAGGTGGATGTATCGGATAGTTGGGCGAGCTTGAATTGGACTGTGACTCTTCAAGAGATCTGGGTCCTAAAATGGTAAAATGACAGTAAGTGTTGTTAAGATAAACTCTGCAAACAGCTGCTCTACTGTCTTTGATGTCATTAATGTATGTAATGAAGAAATATGAGGAAGTTGAATTTGGACGTGTGAATTCAGTGTGCACAGTGCACATGCTGACACGTGCATTCATGTGGAATGCATTTTTCCCTTGCCTTTTTTGGATCCCTCCGGAACGATCCTATACACTTTGTAGGGATCCGAGATATCAAGCTGACTGCGCTCCACGAGCTCTTCGAAGTCATTGCTTTTGTTGAGAGCGCACCGAAGGCGCGTTTTCCACGTTGGCGGGTCAGGTTTGTCGATGCCCTCACGATGCTTGCCTTTGAACAGCGCCCATGCCTGCAGGAAAGCAAATTAAGACCAAGAGGCCAACATATAGCATCTTTCTAAGATCCCACGGACGTTTAATTGTGGATCAAAGCTACTATTAATCTGCGCGTGCAGTTGTTTCGCTTTCTTAAAGGCGCGCGCATCCCTTCCTCGTCCATCCTGACTGTACCTTGAAGAGCGCAGCATCCTCATCCCTGTTGTAGTCCTGCTTGCCCGCGTGCTTCCACGGAATCCTAAAGATACTCTTCTCCTCGTTCTCCCACACGAGTCCAGGGTATTTTCCAGTGTCCACCTGCTCTATCAGCCACTGACGCAACTTTCCGTTACCGGAGCCCCCAGTCATCGCGCGCTCTTCATCTGAACACATCTAAATATATATATATATAATTCAGTACATTTTCTCATAAAATAAATGTAAAAATAAATAAATAAGTTTAAAACAAGCAGATAAATTAAATAAATAAAAATGCAGGGAAGCATGAGGTAAAAAAAAAAAAAAAAAAAAAAAAAGACAGTACTTACTGCAGAAAGTACTGAAGCACGTCCTTTCCTCTTTCAGTTCTTTCGAGTTTTGGAATTTGTCAGTAACGTAGTTCAGCTTTCGACCGCGACTTTTCTTAAATCGTTTGCATTGACAGGGGCGGAGCGTTCGCGAGACAAACACAAGATTCCACGCACCTGCCGCGAGCACGAGTGATCTGACGGACGTCCAGTAAACACGCGGGGGCTGTTGAGTTCATATTAAACCCACATACTGTAAAGAGGGACTTTTGTCATAAAAAAAAAAAAAAAGATATAGTTTCTTTGAATTCGATGGCGTTTAAATGCCAGCTGTTTGTTTATACGTATCAGATGATTTACTATAGTCTAGCTCATTCATTTAGCACTAAACATATATATATATATATATATATATATATATATATATATATATATATATATATATATATATATATATATATATATTATTTTTTATTTATTTTTTATTGCATCTCATAAAAATAAATTTTAATAAATTAATAGATCCCAATCTTGACACAACTAGATAATTAATCAGCTTTGCACATCCAGGAATGGAAACTGAAATTGTATTCTATTTATGGATCATGCAGATTTCTACATTACAAATCTATTTTTAGCCTAATATGATTTTGCATTTAACATTTGTTTGCAAAATGTTCACTCAGATCTTTTCAGTCAGGGTGTCCCTGTGTGCTTAAACGGCAGTCCAGGGGCAGTGGGGAGCTTTTCTCTAGTGCTGAGAGAGGGCAGAACTGTTTTGATGCCAGTGTAGGAGGTGGCACCTGTGAAAATGCACTTCTCAGTGCTGTCCCTCATTTTTTTATTATTATTTTTTACACATAAGCACTGTTTTTCGCCATGATTTTTGCATACTAAAATATTTTAAAATAAGCTATGAGTGGGTACAATAGGAAACAATGTTTGGGTAAACAGAAAACAAATTGAGTCTAAATGAAGGATTGGAAAGCTCCTGGGAGGAAGTTTTGAATTTGGGAATGCAGAGGTCTGGAGACACTTCTGGCAAACAATCAAGTCTGCAACCTTAGATTTATAGTGTGCGAGAAAAATGGCCTACTACCATACTATTTCTACCATACATAGAAATGGCAGAAGGTATGCCATTCCGAACTCAGACAGAATCTGTGTGCATTTAGCTTGCCCTCCCAATGAACTCTTCGTATTGACAGATGGCACTAAATCTAATCTCTATACATTTATTGAATGGCTGTGCTCCTCTTAATCTTGACAGTTCATCTGAACATAAACATTTGTAAGATTTATTCCATCAGAAATGTTTTAAGCTTAATTGATCTAATTTTGTGCCTTTGGAAAATATAGATCTGAAATTCTGTTATCTTGGATATGAAAAGTTTTTATGTCTATTTGTTAATGGGGAATTTGTGGACATAATAATGTATTGACATTTGAGGAATAAAAAAAGATTGGGCTTGGGCTAAAACGGCCCCCAGTGGCATGTTGTTGTTGGTGTTATTAATATTTATGTTAAATGATGTTTATTATCGTTAGTATTTTAAATTATTCCATGTGTTAGATGTACATTTCAAACATCTTCACTATTTATAATGTAACCTATAGGCTTATAAAGTAGAATTCAAACTGAATTCATAGAATCATGAATTCATTATGACATCCCTTCAATTAAAAATATAGACATCTGTACGATAGATTACATTTCAGATGAATCTCTTTCACTTTGATTCTGTTAACTTGTCATTATTCAGTTAGTCAATTATTCAACTTAATTGTGAAAATACATAATTACATAGAATATTTCATTTAGTATGTTACATTTAAGGAATATTCTGGGTTCACTACAAGTAAAGCTTAATTGACAGCATTTGTGGCATAATGTTAATTACCACAAACATTTTCTTGAAAAAAAAATAAAAATAAAATAAAAAATAAAAATTAGGGTTACAGTGAATGTGAATGGGGAAAATGCATAAACATCACATCACTGTTTTAAAAGTATATCCACAAGATGAAGAATTTTAGTGTGATAAAATCGCTTACTAACCTTTTCTGTGTAAAATGATATCCAATTTTACAACTTAGATGCCATGACTAGGTAATGCTGTGAACCCTAAAACGACTGTAAAAACTACAATTTAAACAACGTTTCTGCTCAAATAAAACAGAAGAATTCATGTAAGTGCTTTTATAAAATTATAAGCTTCACATTTCTGCCTTTCAGCCCTCCAAAATTTGGCCCCATTCACTTCCATTGTCAGTGCCTCACTGTAACCTTGTTTTTGTTTTTTTAAAGGAGGGATGAGTCGAAATAATTTTTGTGGTGATCAACATTATGCCACAAATTGCTGTCGATTGAGCCTAACTTGTACTGAATTCGGAATATTACTTTAAATTACAAAAATGCATTATTAAGAATGAAATCAGATGTCTTACACATTCTGGAAAAAAAACAAACAAAAAAAAAACAAAAACAAATGACAGCTGGGACAGGCTTACCTTGTGGCCCGTTTTCATAATTTTGATTTTGTGCTATGACAACAAAGTTAGCAAATGTTTCCATTAATTCCATAATTATCCTGTTCATGCTTCATGTCTTCAGCTCTGAAGAACTTGCATCTTTATATATTATGTATGTTTTCCTCTTGACCGATAATCACTGATTCTATCACATTTTTAAAAAATCACACCTGTTGAGGAGAGAACAAATGAATACAAACAAACTCTGGTCTCCATATGTCCAATAGAAGCCTTTTCGAAGACGAGAAAAAACACATTTTGGGGGGTTTGTGGTTGGACTAATTGATCTGCCATATCAAAACTGAGGTGTGGATTGAATAACATTTGCTATAAGTATAACTAAAAATGAGGTATTGATCAGAGAGATATCATCAGTACAATAGCTATGTTATCAACATCAATATCACAGAATTACATCTAATGTATGATTATGACGGTGTGGTGGGTTCAGTGACTTTGACTTGACGTGTGTCAAATGATCCCAACAACATTGTGAAGAAATGCAGATCTTAGTGTTGATGATGATGAAGTTAAATCAGAGCTCTGTCCACAGAAAGATCTGAAAGCAAATCTCTGAAAGAAAATTACCAGCAACATGTATTCAAGACCCTTTTAATACCAATTGGCTATTTAAGAAGGTTTATTACGACAGCTTTACGTAACCAGAATGAGTAAACCGATTCCCGTAAAATCCATGAAACACGTCAACACGGAAAAAAACTGGTCGTGGTTTTTGATCAAATAAGGTCAGAGTGACTGAGTCAGTTCCATTTCCCCTGAGACTGCGCTGCCAGAATGACAGAAGAAAAGTGTTCCGAAGAAAATAAGAGATATTCCTCTAACGACAGCTCGGATTCAGATTGTACTTTTTGCTTGATCGCACGAGGCGACCATCCACACACTCACATATTGGTTGATGTAAGTTGACGTAGCCTACTATCCACATTCTTTATTTTAATCCGGGAGGCTTAAACTAATTGTTTCCTCTTTATAAAAGAAAAAAATACTAACACTTGCTTTGACAATGTCCTACAAACAGCACTGTAGATTCCAAATGGTCATTTTAGTTGTCTTCCATCCTCGAGGAAGACATTTTGACGAACTAGGAAGGAAATGTTAAAAAAGGACTTGTTCCTAAAACACAGTCCCCTCGATAAATGTTAATGCTTCGAGAACAGTGTGTTCTGTTATATGGCGGTATATACCGTTTATCGAAGACAAACTGTTCTCAAAGCATTTACAAAGACATTCTTTTAGAATCTTAGTGGTAGTAAGCTACATCAGTAGCACAGCGGCAACTGTTGTTACTTTCACTTTCACATATTTACATTCAAAACGGCCTAAACGACGCCTTCGGAGGGTACTTCTAAGGGTACGTTAACACGACAACGTTGCGTTTTTGAAAAGTTACACGTACAGACGACAACGTTGTCAAAAAGATCCCCGTTCACACGGATCCGCGAAAACGACTAAAAACGCTGTATTATGGATGCCAGGCCAGTAGTTGGCGATGTCACTTTGGAAAGAAACACTACGCGCCTGCGCACATAAGCATTCTTCCACGAGAGGGGAATACTAGTGATGGGAAGATCGGATCATTTTACTGACTTGAATTTTGAGTCTCTTCAGCAAAATGAACGAATTTTATTCAAGTCATTTCATTCATTTGAGCAGAATTAAATTAAAATGTTTCATTTTCAATAGCCAAATCGCCCCCAACACGTCTACTTATGCAAACTTTGATTATATTCCCAAAAAGGAAAAAATTATAATGCAGCCAAGGACAAATTATGACAAACAGAAAGATTATTTCACCTCTGGACTCTTGTCCGAGTCGTTCTTTTGTCACTTGACAGCCGTATGTGCAAAGCGTATACGGCTGTCATGTGACAATAGAACGAACGACTCTGACCAAAAGAGTTAAAAGGTGAACTAATAATTTATGCTTCCTGTACATAATGTGGTTTTCACGTGACAAACGAACGGAGGTTGTGCAATGCACATGCACGGCCAACACAAAATGAACGAATCACTCTCTGAGACTACTCGTTCTACTGAGTCACATAAAAGATTCGTTCAAAATGAACGAATCGTTCATGAACGACCCATCACTAGTGAATACAAACAATGAAGATGGTGAAAGCATCGAGCAGTTTTGTCTGGACGGACGATGAGGTTGCTTTATTACTACAAGTGTCTCTGGACTATAAAGCACGCCACCTTAGGATTCCAACTGGTGATCTCATGTTGGTCTGTTCGCCCTGGAGGTAAGGATGATGTTCTCGAAGTTCATGCCTACAGACTGAACACGTAATACGCGTGTGCATGACGTCATCGTTTTCACAAATTCGCGTTTTTTGTATGTTTACATGGAGAAGATAACGGCATAGTTTTCAAAAACTTGCACTTTGAAACCCGTTTTCAAAAGTTTGCATTTTCAGGCCCCAAAACGCCTTTGTCGTGTAAACGAACAGCCAAAATGCATAAAAAGTTTTCCGTTTTTAGTTGAAAGCGTTGTCGTGTAAACGGCCCCCTGGATCATGCTTTGTGGCGGTTCTGGCTTACTTGGTGCCCTAGGTGAGATCCGACATGGTGCCCCCCTAAAAATGAAAATTCCCTCATCATTTACTTACCCTCATGCCATCCCAGATGTGTATGAATTTCTTCCTTCTGCTGAACACAAGCAAAAATTTTTAGAAGAATATCTCGGCTTTGTAGGTCCATTCAATGCAATGAATGGTGGCCAGAACTTTGAAACTCCAAAAATCACATAAAGGCAGTATAAAAGTAATCCATAAGACTCCAGTGGTTAAATCTATGTCTTTAGAAATGACATGATAGGTGTGGGACAACATTGTTTCCTCCACCGTAACAGTGCGGGACGCGCCAGTTCACCGTTCAGAGATATCACAAGCCATTCTTGAGATTCGCCCTCGAGGGGACTGCTTACCAGTTCAAAGTCCTTCCCTTTGGCTTATACCTGTCTCTTCACACGTTCACAAAATGTGTCATTGCGGGTTATGTCCAGGTAATGAATTACCTCGACAACTGATTGCTTTTAGTACAGTCAGAGGAACAAGCTTGCAAAAACAGAGAACTGCTGCTTTCACATTTGGAGCGTTTGGGACTCAAAGTCAACTGGTCAAAGAGAATGCTGACGCCCAGTCACCAGATTTCATTCCTGGGAGTGAGTCTCTTCTCTTTGAGGGCGCACCTGACAGAAGAACACATTCATTCGATTCTCCAGTGTTTGAATCTGTCAAGCTAGGAAAAACATTTCCACTGAAGTTTTTTCAATGGTCCCCGGACCTCATGGTCTCCCCAGCAGCGGTCACTCCTCTGGGACTACTGCGGTTGAAACCACTTCAGTGCTGGCTCAGATCAAAGGTGCCTCATCATTAATGGTGACACGGCTGCCTACAACTTGTTATTTCACGCCGCTGTCTAGCCAAGTTGACCATTTAGAAAACGTCCATGTTCTACCAGATGGGCGTGGCTCTCGGTCTAGTATCCAGATGCAAAGTGGTCACGACAGACACTTCAAATACGGGCTGGGGAGCCCTGTGAAACAGATGTTCGGACTTTGTCACCTGGACAGATGCACAAACGACCTGGCACATAAATTGTCAGGAACTACTTGCTGTATTTCCAGCATTGATGGCTTTCCGGCCAGCCCTCCAGGGTTTCCATGTCCTGATCTGAACTGACAACGGCAGTTGTGGCATACTTAAATCGCCAAGGGAGAGTTTGATTGCACTCGATGAACTTGGTGCATCAGCTTCTCCTCTGGTGTGAGAAACATCTCCTATTGATACATGCGACACACGTTCTGGGTCACCTGAACTGCGGCACAGATTTGCTCTTGCAACAGAACATTATACAAGGAGAATGGAGACCCTTAGATACTTAGATGATGTGCACGAAGGAGGTTAATCTGCCAGTTAAAGTTGCCATGATTTTAAAGAGATTCAGAGATCGGATATTCCTGCAGAGATACCCCATATCATTAGCATGATGCAGTGTTCATTCCCTCCTTTCAGGGAACCAGGGTTACAGTTGCAATCTTGTCATTTTTCCTGAGCAACCACTGGGCGGCGCCGTGATGATTCTAATTGCCTTTTTTCTGTTTCTAATGTCAAAACGAGCAATTCACAACAACCATTTAAGTGTTAGTTGGAGTAAAAATACATTTCAGGCTCAGTGCAGTTGTTGGCTGTCATAACTCAGAGTCAATGATATCAACATAACTAACCTCGAGCCATTGTTTCATGTCATCTACCCACTCAAGTTAGGTACTGTCAATAAAAATCATCTCATCATCTCGACTCTAAAGTATCGGCACTACAGAGCAAGGTTTTTTTTTTTTTTTTTTTTGACAGTTTTTACAAATATAGTACTTTAAACATCACATTACCCAATAAGAATACACGCCGATGTAAGTGAAAACACCGGAGACCGGATTTTAAAACAGGCGAATTTTTATATTTTTGTATGTTACTTTTAACATTTTTTAGTTTCATGAATTGTTTTATGCTTTATAAATTGTTTTACATTATGTGACCTTTATGAAAATACCCTTGTCCTGAGAACAAAGTTAAAAGCTACCTTCATTATATATATATAGCCAACTGCTCTCAGCAGAGAATAGCATTAATGTGTACATTTTGAAGGTTCTACAGAAAAATGCATAATAATTTGTTAATGTAGAATGTATGACAGACTCTTCAGTCTGTTAATAATCAATTAACCCTTAGTAGCTACAGTAATAATTTTATTAATTATCAATGTGAAACACTGGCCCAGCAGTACTTAGATACTGCTGTACATTAACCTACTCAAGCTATAGATACATAGATGATTACATTAACATTAACCCACCAACATAAACAATGGTAATTGTCTTTCAGAACCCCGAAGATGGAAATATAATTACATATTTAGAATATAAAGGTAAATTTCAAAGTAAATAAAATATTTATGTGATTGTTTGACAGGATAAGGACATTGTTTGTTTCCAGGATATAAATCCAGGTGCACTTCATCACTACCTGGTTGTACCCAAGAAACATATCCATAGTTGTTTGTCATTCAAAGCAGATGATATCAGTCTTGGTAAGGTGATGTCTTCTTGGGGTTGCATTTGATTAAGAATTCTTATTTTGCCAAAGAGTTTTGTAAGACAGATATGTGTGTATTTGTAGCCAGCAGGGGGCAGTAATAGAGTAAGCTTTCGAAAAATAAATTTTGTGGACAGGCTCCACCTTATTCAAAAGACTACAGTAAAAATGGGAGTAACAGTTGTGGCCAGTTTCCAGTAAAGAATAAGGCTGAAGGTGAGACCTATACCAAGACGCCAGAACCACAGAGACAGAAACCTGTATGTTGGTCAAAATGTATTGGTTCTGTGCTTGTTCTGAAATCAAGGCAACAATGTGAAGAATCCAGCCCTGGCATACTTTGCTTTCATTAGCCCGACTGTGTATTCTCTCATCATGACATTAATAGACAATACAATAGGCATAATATGGTGGGTGTATTGATTAATTAAGTACTAAACATATATGTAAACAAGATAAAAAAAAAAGGGCCTTTTAAACGCAATAGTTTAGTAGGATTTTTCTTTTTTTTAATCTTCTAAAAATGTGATTCTCCTGAGCAGTTAGGAGGATGGCAGAAATAGGAAAGGCTGTATTAAAAGCCAAGAATGTCACAGATTTTGAAGACATCAGGTATATATATTCTGCATCACTAATATCACATTTATAAAGTGTTTATTTGGATGAAGCACTTGTTAAATGAGGATATGACTGTGTGTCAGCCTAGGGTTCCATGTGCCACCATATATCACCGTTCCTCACCTGCACCTGCATGTTCTTGCACCTTTCAGTCAACTGCATATAGAGACAAGGTTCAAGTATACAGACTACTGGTACCTCACTGTGAGTAAACTAAGTACACCTCTTATAAATTCACACCTTCATCCTGTTATTAATTGTGTGTGTGTGTGTGTGTGTGTGTGTGTGTGTGTTTTGTTATAGGTGGAAAAGTTGCTGAAAATATTGGATGATCTGGAAAAGACTAAAGATGGTAGTCTTAAAACTGACAATGACTATTTATAACTGAATATTTATATATTAGTACTAGTACTAATTTAAACAGGTGGAAATGTTGATTTACAGTATGTGCAGTTGTTAACATATTCTACATTAATTTATTAATTGTCACACCATTGTATGCAGTGTTCATGTTTGAATGGTCTGATTAAAATCAGCTAGCATCCTTGTAGCAGAACCCCTGCTGCTAACAAAAGGCCTACTTTTGGTTTGTCTGAACTTTTACATTAAATGACTCAAAAACTGACCATGAACTTAAAGCACAAAAAGGTGCAAATTTATATTAAATTTAGAAGGCAAAACTCACCTCCTTGCTGATGTCTTTTATCCATTGTATCTGTTCTTCTTGGCTGAGCAAACATTGCTTCTTTTTACCACAGCTGAAAATTCTTTCATCCTTCACTAACCATCATGTCTTTCCAAACTCATATGTTGTTCTTTCTCTTGTGGTTCACAAAAGGAGATGCTGCTCTTTTCTATACGACAAAAGCATGCAGTTACTTATGTTATTAAAAAATATTTTTTATATTTTTGTTTGACAGAGGATTAATTGCGTTTCATCACTTAATCACATTCCTGTGGTCAAACAAACAAAAAAATATGTACATTCTAATACATTTTTCTGTGAGCTTAAATCATCAACATTAACATTGCAAATCTCCACAACCCCTATATTAAGTGAGCTCAAGGTATTCTCTTTGAAGCAACCTAATACGAGATTGGACATTCATAGTTCAGGGTCCAGGTGAACATGACAAAAATATAGATGAAATTGTGAAATCAGTGAGTAGGCCTATAATGCACCTGTTGTAACATGGCAGTACATTAACATAGGCTGCTGCCTGCTGACTTCATGTAAACAGCCTATTTAGATCACGTTAGTGGCATGTATAGTATTTTGAAGGAACAAGGAAACAACTCTCATGTGAGAAACCTAAATAGTTACAAAATATGTGTATGTGAAAACTGAACAAGTTGCTAAATGTTCAGAATTTTTTATTCTACAATATGACTACCACACAGCAATTATATCTGTTAGAGAGCATTTGGCCTGTAACATTTAAAAATCCATATAGGAAAGTTGTTGTCTTCAAAACCTGTTTCCTCATTCTGGCTAAGATAGGCTGAAGAGAGAACATTCTAAGCAAGTTTTCATCATAGTATTTACCATACAGAGATATTGTTCTACTGTGTGTACAGTTGACAAGTAAAGACAAAAGAATAGCCTAAATAATTAAGAATTAATTGTTTAGTTAAAAATATGATGGCAATTCATTTACAAGTTTAAAAAAGACAGAGTTCATCACAAATGAAATGAAATGACATTTCACCACAAATGTTTGATCTCGTTTCGTCTTATGATTCTGGTTTTCCTTTTTTGCACAAAGAAGCACGAACAGATGAAGTGAATACTTGATTTGGAAACTGCACATACAGCTACTGAACACTCTAGCTTTTTTCATTCATTGGGGGTCAATTAGGATTTGAAATCATGTTTCCATAGAAATCCCAGTGTTTGAAGTGATGAAAAATTTTGTCAGTATCCATGTTACACAATGAAGGCTAAACATATTTTCATGCTGAAGTGTTCATGAGATAACACTTTATTAGCACTGAAGGTAAATTTCAGAGTAGATTTAGGCTACAGTTAACATTCTGTGCCTGAAACACTTTCAGACATACATATGAACGATAAACATTATTCATATTAATAATAATAGGGCTCAAATACTTTATACTGTAAACAGAGACCCTAGGAAAAATGAGAAAATGTTGTCACATATAATAAAATAATAACAGACAAAACAAGAAACAATTATGAAATATATACTTTATGTATCTTACATCTGACTAATAAAGACTTTATGCACTTTGTGTAATGTTCAAGAGAAACTAATTATAAAGTGAAAAACAACAAGAGAATCAAAAAATGCAAATTGCAAATGCTTCATATTCCAGCTGTTTAATGTAAAGGAGACACGAAAGTGCGTGTTCAGTTCAGCCAGGTTAGAAGAATGACATAATAAGAACGCAAAAGTTATGACTAAATTGTGTTTTATGCTTCTGAATAAATCTTATTGTTACTGGGGTAACTACAATCTAAGAATATCATCATTGCATTACAGATGATAAAAAACAAAGTAATGCATATGGAATGTGTATCCAATAATTCCATTTAAAGGTCCATCATTTAAAGATCCTTTACCTTTATGATGTGAATTGACTTCACTGGGTATGAATATTATATTTAGATTTATAGCTATTTAAACAGCTGTTATTAATATGTAAATGAAAATACATCTTGATTAAGGTGAACATGAGCCTATGTTGTAAAGTAGGGAATGTTTTCAGTTTGTGTTTGTTTCACATAATTTCCTCTCAGCTGTTTTCTTGTTCATTTTAGCAGTGTCAAACAATCAGGTTTTGTGATCTCATTGATTTGGATGGGTACTAATAAAAGAAAGCTTTAGTCTTGGAGGACTATTGTCCCAGCAAATACTGCAGCCCTTCAATGGAAAATTCCACACTGATCACAGTCGCTCTGATCAACAGCCTCAAAGCTTTGCGCACGGAAAGCATCCACAGAACATTTTCTTGAATGGGTTGTTATTTTTATACCTCTTGGCCCTTTTCAGTTTGACAAGGACTTCACCAAGCAAAGCATCGGTTTTCTGAACATTGTTTAAGATGTAGTCTGTCATGGGTCCTTGTTCCTCAACAAGCATAGCTACATCCAGAAACACTTCATGAAGGCTCTTGAGTCGATTTTCTAACTCCAGCAGGTCCCGATGTCTGGTCTCAATCTGGTTGAGTGCGGATCGAGCCGTTTTACCTTCTGAGATAATGTTGTCACTGAAGATGTTCCACTGGCCATTTTCCAGCATCTCCTCAATCTGCTCACCTGAAACCTCTCTGCCCACTATCTCCATTTGCCGTTGGATGTGAAGCTTGCAACTTTCCTTGTGGCTCATCTCTGCATCATTGTACTCTGTCATTGCATCCCGGAAGTTGTTGCTCAGGGTGGCATACTGTGTTCGGGCAATTCTCGCCACAGCTGAGTTCACATGGTGCTCTTCTTCAAGCTCTTTGGCGCAGGTATCCATTTTATGAAGGCGTGCCAGAACATCCTCTCCTCGGTGCTTGATGTCACCGACGATGACATTAGCATTGCGCTTTACATGAGTTGTACGAGTTGGTACACTAAGTAGACGCGTGTTTTGCTCCTTGAGACGCTTCACCTCAAGGCGGATGAGCTGAATCTCACACCTAGTGTCCTGAGCCTCATCAAGCACAGACTCCATCTTGTCACTGCTGTCATAAATGATAGCCTGCTGGTTGAAATCCTCCTCCAGGTCCACATTGCTGAAAGAGTCTGACTCCATCTCCACCAGCTGGCTTTTAGACTCACAGATGGTCTGCAGATGATCTAGTCTGTCCCTCATGATTGCTACAGTGGAAAACTAACAGAAAAGGACAACAGAACATTTAGTGATAGCAGGAATCCAAGTCAAGTCATTTTTATTTGTATAGCGCTTTTCACAATGCACATCATTTTTTTAAAGCAGCTTTACAGAAATGAGGAAATATGCCATTTGATGTAGGCCAATAGACAAATGAGAAACACATTCTAAAACAATTTAGCAAACACTATAACATTTCATATTTATATAATTGTCCCTCATAATCTTTTTCAAAGATACACTTTCACTCCTTGTGAAATAAAACAAAATCTTTGTGGATACCTTGTGGAAATACCTGAAAAAGAGTGGAAATAATACTTCCTTATCAACACTGGAAAAAGTCACAAGTTCACCTGTGAAACTATTTCTGAGTGGCGTCACTCACCAAACTAGTTTGAATGGATTGAATAGATAGTTAAAATCTTTTGTTGAAAAACAAGAGATGGCTAGGATTTTTTATTATTATTATTATTATTATTATTTCTCAAAGCAGCATTTAAATTCTTGCATTAATATTTTATTAATTGCCATTTTATGCTAAATTTTCAAGCATTTTTAATGTTTTCCACCACCTACTTTATAACAAATACAATCATTTATAATACAAATAATTATTTTTTTTGCCAATGATTATCCCTAAACCATCAAGTCGAGGTTAAATGACGTAATAAAAGGAAGGAAAGCAAGAAACCCCATACCATATACTATAAAAATACATTACCTTTATCGTTAGTCCAAATAAAATCACAAGTTTAACCTTGACGATCTGTCATCATAAAGATAGGCTACGTTACCATCCTCACTGCACTGGAGCAGCTGTCTTTTGAATGACTGTGCGGAAGAAATGAGCGTAACTTTGACCCCAAACCTGTTCCCTGAAAAGAATGTCATGCGTGTGTCTCATTAACCCGTGTAACGTTCACTCGTGAAATAATCTCTGTTTTGTCAAAGGGGGGCTGAGTTCGATATTTTATGCCATAAGGAAATGGATCTTTTTGTCTTCCATCCATGCCATCAAATGCATTTAATAAAGATGTGATCTCGGTTTGTGATGATCTGGTACTATGCAACTTTGACATGCAATGTTGTTGAATCCATACGTAATATATTGATATCTATGGATATTTTTGACTTATATAGCCTTTTTAGACTATCAAGGATTCAACAGAACGAGCAGTTTAGCATGCATTTGATAGGAGATCTCCACAATCGAATAGCTGATGAAATCTGAAGTAGTCTTTGGTTTATTTATATTATGGTTTACGTAAATATATTGCGTTGTGTTAGGTTTATAATTATTTTCTGTGCGTAAAATAAAGACATAAGCATACCTGCCAAAATAAATGAAATCCGAAAACGTAAAGTATTTCAGTAGAATAAAATAATTAATAATAGAATATTCATTTGTAATGTTCTATCATTATATGTCAAATGTGATTTTTATTGTTTAAAACTGCAAAACAGAAGAGCAAAATATTTTAGAAGTGCAAAATAACCTTTTCCCCCAACATAAATCATCATGATATATATATATATATATATATATATATATATATATATATATATATATATATATATATATATATAATAAAAAGTATCTTGTATTTATGTTTCATTGTGGCTCTCTTAAAATCTGATGACAAAATAAGGTGAGTAAGTGGCAAAATATATGTTAAAATCAATATCGTCCAAAAGTGTTCATATCGGTGCATCCCTACTTATCTGGAAAATATTTAGCCTACTTTGTAGTAGGCCCTATACGTTGATTGTCCATATTTGTCGATCTGAGAGAAAGCTGACATGAAAACATAGGCCTATAGTCTATTCTTTCTACATAGTTATTAACTGTAAATTGAAAAGTCATTTATGTGGACATTGGGTCCATTAGTGCCAAGAAACATGCATATTAGCTGTTAGACATAGGCCATCCAAATAAAAAAGTTGTTGTTTGTCTATTCAGTTTATTACATTTTCTTGAACAAATCTTAAATTAGACATTTATTTGACTTGATAAACAGATTGAAATTAAGGTATCCCAAACCTAATAGCACCTGTACAATCAGCACTGGTGCCCCCTAGGGATGTGTGCTCTCCCCACTACTCTTCTCCCTCTACACCAATGACTGCATCACCAAGGACCCCTCTGTCAAGCTCCTGAAGTTTGCAGACGACACCACTGTCATCGGCCTCAACCGAGATGACGATGAGTTCATACAGAAGGGAGGTTAAACAGCTGGCTGTCTGGTACAGTCAAAACCACCTTGAGCTGAACATGCTCAAAACGGTGGAGATAATTGTGGACTTTAGGAGGAACACCCCAACACTGACCCCCCTCACCATTCTAAACAGCACTGTGGCAGCAGTGGAGTCATTCAGGTTCCTGGGCACTACCATCTCACAGGACCTGAAGTGGGAGACACACATTGACTCCATTGTGAAAAAGGCCCAGCAGAGGTTGTACTTCCTTCGCAGCTGAGGAAGTTCAACCTGCCACAGGTGCTGCTGATACAGTTCTACTCAGCAGTCATTGAGTCTGTCCTCTGCACTTCAATAACTGTCTGGTTTGATTCAGCTACGAAATCAGACATCAGAAGACTACAAAGGACAATTCGGACTGCTGAGAGGATTATCGGTTGCCCCCTGCCCCCCCCCCCTTCAAGAACTATACACTTCCAGAGTGAGGAAAAAGGCTGGAAAAATCACTCTGGACCCCACTCACCCTGCCCACTACCTTTTTGAACTGTTGTCTTCTGGCCGATGCTTCAGAGCTCTGAGCACCAGAACCGTCAGACACAGGAACAGTTTTTTCCCTCAGGCTATCCATCTCATCAACAGTTAAATTGCCCCATTGAGCAATAACTATGTGCAATACACAGTTTAGTCTTTCTTATATTTATCCAACACATCCAACCTCTTCTGCCAATTCCTCTAAAAAAAAAAAAAAAAAAAAAAAACATTTGCACTGTACATAACAGATTTGTATTTGCACTGTACATAACAGATAACAGATTGTATTAGATTTGCACTACCCATGTGTATGTGTGTGTCTGTACGTATGTGTCTAATTAGTTGTATTTTTTATTTATTTATTGTTATCTATGTCTTGCTGCTGTTTTTGTATTGTTTTTGTATTGTTGTGTACTGGAAGCTCCTGTCACAAAGACAAATTCCTTGTATATGTAAGCATACTTGGCAATAAAGCTGATTCTGATTCTGATTCTGATTCTACACCATATGTTGCTCTATCTTAGCCTACTTTTCTATTTTTAAAGCCCTTCTGAAAAAAATCTGGACATTTTCTCGTTACGTCAAACATACCTACTGACGTAAGATGGTGGGGGGGGCGGGGGGGGGGACGTTAAATTGATCTGGTTGTTTAATTACAAGCAATAATAAATCAATGAAGAGGACACCCTGCACTTCTCTCATTCATTAAGTAAGAGCTCAGCTCTCAGTTCTAGTGGCGAGTCTCTGCTGCCCTCTGCTGGACATATTAATCACTTTAATTGACTTAGGGCGGGGTTTGTGTCTGTTGCGTCATCACTAACCTGAGATTTTGGAAAGGTGGAATTAGGAAAGTGCAGTTTTTTACAGTCACGTATAGCTAACAGATTAAATATCTTATTTTTACCGTTGATTTTTGATTTAGATTTTTTTTTATAATAAGAAAGGGATGCAGACGCCACAGAAGGACATCATTTGAGGTAGGTCACACTGATATTAATGCTCGAAGTGGAGTGTGTTTTCAAAAATTAAACCTAGGCTAGTAAACATTAAAAGTATAAGTGCTATAAAGACTTTAAAGAAAGATTTTCTTCACTGTAAACAGGCCTATAGCACGTCTGATTGTAAATGTCTGAGAAATAGCTACTTCTGCATATCAAAGCATTCTGTGAAGGTTTATTAAATTAATATGGTTTTAATATAATTAAATAAAATGATTTTTCCTTCACTATAAGTATTTAAACATAAATGATTCTACAGCAAAAACCTAATCGAAAACCTAAAAAAAAGTCAAACAAAGCCTATTTTTTAAAACGTGGACCTGCAAACAAGTTTATCTTGTCTGACAGGCTGACACAAGTACTTACTTTCTGCACGTCAGACGTTGTGACTGTTTGCATTAAATCTATCAGACAACGATAATCCGTTTTCAAGAGTTGGTTGTTGTTAAATGTTAGTAGCTGCTAGTTACTGTATGTTCACATGTGTTAAGCCATGTTGCTAATAACTGTCTGTGTAGACTGAATATTTTAGTATCTTTTCAGTTTAATACATCAGTCATCATGAGAGACAGACTTGATCACCTCCAGGCAGTATCAGTGTCCAATGGGACTTTAGAGGAGCATGAAAACACCCAAGCTCTTCCCTCTTCAGAAAACACATACCATGATGACCCTTCTCAGGACTCAGGCAGCACCAACCCTGATATGGAGGCTGTCTTCGATGAGGCACAGGAGGCTCGACGTGAGATTCAGCTCATCAATCTGGAAGTGAAGCGTCTTAGGGAGCAAAACTCCCGTATGTTTAGAGAGGCAATGTGCTCTAATACCTCAAATTCAAGTAACTCTAATGCAATTGCTGCTGACATCAAGACTCGCGGACAGGAAATGGTTGCACACCTTCGCAAGATGGATTCTCATGCTAAAGAGTTAGAGAAGAAGCACGGGGTCAATTCACTTGTGGCAAGAATTGCCCGAACGCAGTATGCTAGCGTAAGCAACAGTTTCAGTGATGCCATGGTGGAGTACAACGATGCTGAGGTGAGCCACAGGGAGTCTTGCAAGG
The DNA here is from genome assembly GCF_019703515.2 of Myxocyprinus asiaticus. NCBI lineage: Eukaryota > Metazoa > Chordata > Actinopteri > Cypriniformes > Catostomidae > Myxocyprinus > Myxocyprinus asiaticus. The sequence continues at coordinate 21,032,688 of NC_059368.1, forward strand.
CGTACATTCAACGGCAGATGGAGATTGTGGGGCGAGAGGTCACAGGTGACCAGATCGAGGAGATGCTGGAGAGCGGTCAGTGGAACGTCTTCAGTGAGAACATGGTTTCCGAAGGTAAAACGGCACGGTCTGCACTCATTCAGATTGAGAGCCGACATACAGAACTTCTAGAGCTGGAGAGGCGCATACAGAGCCTTCATGAAGTTTTTCTAGATGTGGCCATGCTAGTAGAAGAGCAGAGCTCAACGACAGACTGCATTCACACCAGTGTTCAATCAACGCAGGTGGAGGTCAGGGAGGTCCTTGTGAAGCTTGAGAGAGCCAAGAGGCATGATAGAAACAATCCTTTTAAGAAATTGTTCTTCTGGAGAAAATGACGTGGACACAGATATCACAAAGTTCACAGGAAATATACAAATTGATCAATTATGTGAGCTAATCTGTGATTTTTCTTTTCTACTCTTTTGTTTGTATTCCTGTTTTTATACTGAAAGAGATTTGATACTATTCATCTTCTGAAGGAAAAACATATTGTCCTAACTTTGTACACAGACGTAATGCTGCCTTTACCATACACTAGAAGTACATTATATTATTATATTTAAAAACTTGTGTGTACTCTTAAAGAGACAGTTCACCCAAAAAAATTAGAATTCCCTCATCATTTACTAACCCTCATGCAATTCCAACCCGTATGACTTTCTCTCTTCTGTGGAACACAAGCGAAGGTATTTTGAAGAATGTGTGAGGTGTTTTTTTTTTTTACCATAAAATGTAAGTCAATGGGGTCCAAAACTTTCAAACTCCAAAAAAGACATAAGGCCGCATAAAAGTAATCTATCCATTTCGAGTGGTATGTTTCACGTCTTCTGAGGCAATACAATTGCTTTGAGTGAGAAACAGACCAAAATATAAGTCCTTATTCAGTATAAATATTGACTTCAGGCTTGATTGGAAGTGTAGGCTTCAAGATGGTGATTCTTTGACTCTGCACACGGTTGCCAGGTCCTCAATCCAGGTATCATTATACATCAGTAAGATTTGGCAACCGTGGTATGACTCAATCATTGTAACATATTTACATTTTTATAATAGCTCAAGTGGCCGTGAAAACGAACCTGGTAACACTGTGTCTGGTTTGTGTATAGCGCTCTGTGCATTCTAATGTTTCCGCTAAGAAATTTTGGTGATGGCCAACATTTATAAAGTTTACCAGACAAATTGGAAAAAATCCGGTCATCTCATTTCAGTGTTTATTTTGAGCTGTAACGTGGAACATGCATAATATGCGATATAATAATGACACAATCAAATCAAATAAAGTAATGAACAATAAATGTTAATTATTGTCATGGAATTAGCATATAATAAAAAATAAAACATTTAAAACAAAAACAGAGGGCAAAGCAAAAAGCTAACGGTTTTAACGGTCAAAAACCTGCAGTTATCGTCTAACAGAAACCCTGGTGCATGCACAATAACGACTTACATTTTGGTCTGTATCTCACCCAACACAATCATATTGCTTCAGAAAACATGGATTAAACCACTTGAGTTGTATGGATTACTTCTATGCTGCTTTTATGTCCTTTTTGGAACTCACATTTTTTGACCCATTGACTTAAATTGTATGGACAAAAACACCTAATACATTCATTAAAATGTTTCCTTTCTTGTTCCACAGAAGACAGAATGTCATGCTAGTTTGAGGCAGCATGAGGGTGATTAAATGATGAGAGAATTTTCATTTTTGGGTGAACTATTTCTTTAAAGGCACTCATATCTGTTGCCTAGGTAAAAGATTCAGAAAATTATTTTTCATATTAGGTTGCCATGTACTAAGCTTGGAACCCCTTTAATTGATTATTTATCATATAGTTTGAGTTAATGTAATTATACAGTAGACCCTTTTGTTTTGTTTTTTTTGATAATAGAATACCACAGGTATTAGAAGACTGGGATAGTATATTTTGTATAATATAATTCTGATTCTGTGTGTGCAAAGTTTCTCGGCAGATATCAGTTGTTAAAGAGTAACTTTGTTAGCCTAATTAGATCACATGTATCTACCTCGTGTGAAACATGATGTCCCCTGCTTAAATCTATTAAACCAATACATCTCATAGTACAAAAGCCTTTATGTCTGTGGAAAATAAATTTAGGGGGGTTGTTATGTAATACTAGGGGTAATGAGTAAGACTGTATTCCAAGGGCAACTTTGTGATGCGTGACAACACTGTAAAAAAAGAATCATTTAGCCAACTTAAAAATTCAACGCAACACGATAAAGTAAGATTTTTGGGTTTTCTCGACGACGTTTTAATAATTGTCCTCAGTAACAATGCTTTGTTTAGTCAATGTGAATTTGTTTGTTCACTAAATGTAACAATTCTTGTTAAGAGAACTACTAATTTCTAGATCAGCCAACTAACAATTCACAATATGAGAGCTTTCACTGTGTCACCATTTAAATTACTTTTATTTGAAGTTACCTGCGATCTTTGCCTCTGAAGAGAGAAGTATGTCTCGCTAGGCAATGCAGTTTATACAACTGTTTGAAATAGACACACAATAGAACTCAACCCTGAACACACAAACCTCATTAACAGTGTTGGGTGTAATGCATTACTAAGTAATTCATTACTGTAACTAAATTACTTTTTCATTGAAAAATGAAAATTAAGGGATTCATCTTAATTTTTCAGTAATTTAATTAGTTACTTCTGATGTAATTGTGTTAAATACTGTATAGACTATAGAACCATTCCATATAAAATTTAACGTCTAGTGTTTTCTAATTGAACACTGCCCCCTTAAATTCTTTGGCCAGTTCATGAATCATTTATTTGATTTTATATGATTTATTTGAAAGAATTAAAAGTACAGTTTCATGTCTATCCTTGTATTTATCATCTGGTCGAGGTTGATGAGGGTTTTAGAAAGTAATTAGTAATAAGTAATGCAATTATTTTTCAGACAGAGTAATTAGTACAGCAATCTAATTACACTGTAGAAGATGTAATTAGTAGTTAGTAATACATTTTTTAGAGTAACTTACCCAACACTGCTCATTAAGTTAAAAGATTATAAGATTATAAGAGCTTATAACATCACCACACAACTACTAACAGTGGCAAAATAAAGAAAAGAAAAAAATTACAGCATAAATAAAGTCAGCAAACAGCAAGAAATAAGCCTATAATACCAACCACATAATTTATTTATGTTGCAATGCATGCTTGGAACTCACACATCAGCAACATTGTTCAATATGAAATTGTTCGTTCAGACAACTCTGTTTGACAAGTTGGGACAACATTTGGGGGAATATTGTTGGCCTAACATGTGTTTTTATATAGATGCTAAGTATTTACCTTTTGAGTTTCTGTTACTCAAAAAAACACATAAGCTGGATAAAATGCAATTTCATTTTTTACAGTGAATGCATAGGCGAAAATAACACAAACAAATGCATCAGAGTAGGTCTAAACACAGATGTGCTGTAAATTCTGTATATTCACCTACATTATCACACAAACCCTCAAACACAAAGCTCATGACAAGAATGTGACTGTGCTGGATCTGGACAGGTCGATCTGATGACTTAAATTAGACTGTGCTGCTCCTGCTTAGGTTCAATGGGGCTTCATGTTATCTTGTTCCGATACCTTTAATCATGCTGGTTCAAAGAAATATAATTGCCAGTAGGCTGTGAGTTTGGCTTCTGGGTGAACAGAATACTGAATGTATTGTAAAATTAAAATAAATTGTATTTATCTAATGGTGTTAAATATAAAGTAACTAGAAAATCTTAAAGAAATTAACTTAAGATATCTAATACACTCGAGGCAAAGTCGGAACATTTACTCTCCTGTGATAAAACACGTGAGGTGTTTGTATTTAGACTTTAATCATTGCTCTCCAGACAAAGCCTACAAGTGATCCCTGTATTTCATAAGATATGACCTATTTTGCAAATGGAGTTAAAGGCCAAATAGCTGCCACATTGTTTTAAGTAATCATTAAAATGCCTTTACACCCAGCCTTACAAGCAATGCACAATGATACGATAGACTCCTCCTGGTTAACATTAAGAGATTATGAAACTTATGACTACTATATCACATTAATGGTCATAATTTTGGCATTTGGCCAACTTAATACACACACACACACACACACACACATTGGTGCGGCTATCCTTATGAGGACTCTCAACAGACATAATGATTTTTATACTGTATGAACTATAGATTCTATCCCTTAACCCTAACCCTAAACATAACCCTCACAAAAAACTTTTTTTACATTTTAGCATTTTTACAATAATAATAATAAAAAAAACATAGTTTAGTATGTTTTTTAAGCGATTTGAATTATGGGGACACTCGAAATGTCCTCATAAACCACATTTATAGCATAATACCCTCATAATTACCAGTTTGTAATCTAAAAAAATGTCCTCGTAAACCACAAAATCCGCCCACACACACACACACACACACGCAAACACACAATAGGCAAACAAGATTGCGGTGCACTATACTTCATATTCATTCTATTATATTTTTCATTTCTTTAGATATTAATAATATTTTTGTCAAAATGAAATTAGATAAATGGGTAGGCTTGCTGCTCTCTTTATTTTAAATAGTGGTTGATACTCACGTTGATGTTAACCTCACTGAATGGTATATTTTTTTTATTATTTATTTTGAATTTAATTGTAACATGAAATCTTATAGCTGGGTGGACACTGTATGTTTTCCACTAAAAGACACTTGTCCTTTCTGTGTTTGTTTACATGTTTGCAGGGTTTCTGATCTTAATACTGGCCATCTGGTTTTGGGGGAAGGCTTTGTTTCACCTGTAGCTGGAGCTGTACTGGAGCTACTTGCCAGGCATGGTATGTATCTGTTTGCATGTCAGCATGTGTTTGTATTAAATAGACTGCTGAGGCAGTGTATTTTACAAATATTATATTATTGCAATATTTCATCTGCCTGTCTTAGAACTGATTAATTATTTTAATTAGTTAAAATAGTTAGTATACAGGGGCCAAGTAAAAGGTTTTAAAGCAGTGTCCAATGACAATAATTGTTTACTGGCGATTAAATAGTTACTGCTAATTTTACACAGAAGCATACACCAATTAGCCACAACATTAAAACCACCTGCCTAATATTGTGTAGGCCCCCCTCGTGCCACCAAAACAGTGGCAACCCGCATCTCAGAATAGCATTCGGAAATTATATTCTTTTTACCACAATTGTACAGAGCGGTTATCTGAGTTACCGTAGACTTTGTCAGTTAGAACCAGTCTGACAATTCTCTGTTGACCTCTCTCATCATCAAGGTGTTTCTGTCCACAGAACTGCCGCTCACTGGAGGTTTTTGGTTTTTGGCACCATTCTGAGTAAATCCTAGAGACTGTTGTGTGTGAAAATCCCAGGAGATCAGCAGTTACAGAAATTCTCAAACCAGCCCATCTTGCACCAACATTTTTTAATAATAATTTTGTCATCATTATTATAATCAAATATTTTTTCATATAAAAATATATGAGCTGATATGAGGTGTCACTATTTCAAATAATGTATACAATTTACAAGTGATAACATTGAGTTTACATTCATATTGTGTAACAAATGCTAAAATGGTACTGTCACTTTAAGATTTTAAGGTGCATCTCACAGACTCACACAGCTGTTGCGGTTCATTCATTAATGAGAGAGAAGTTTTTTTTGCACATCCATGCTACTTGTATCAAAATTAATATTTATTTTTACTTTTTATCTGACTGTAAAGAACAGAAAGGATATTAAAAGACACATTATTCAATGAAAGTGGAGTGCATGGATTTCATCTTTGATGTACATCCCACATGTATTACATACAGCATTCCGTTTATTGCTATTATAATGATGGTTTTTAAATCCAAATATTATGATAAAGTGCATTTAGATGATGCCATCGTGGTGAAGCGAAGATTTCAATAAATGAACTAATTGTTCTATAGTGTCAGTTCTTTGGAATCAGCCGTACCTACTAAAGAAAGAACCGATCTGCGGGAATGAGATTGGTTCTTACATGGAGAGTGAGCGGTGGCTCTTCACTCTATCCCTGACATTTTTCCTGTACAAGGGATATGTTTAAAACATGCATTTAAACATGCTAATGACATGTTTTTCATGAGTTTCTGATCTCGAGTCCAAGTCAAGTCTCACGTCAATTGTTTACGAGTCCGAGTCAAGTTTTTTTTTGCAGCTTAAGTGTGACTTGAGTCTGAGTCACAGACTCAAGTTTTCATCTCTTCCCTTTGTACTGCAGACATAAACCCGGTCTGTTTTTGAAAGTCTGCTTATGGTTTTTTGTCTTAATATACAATATTTAATATGTATATCACTGTGCCTTTTATATTCTCATGCCATTAAAAATAGCAGGGAGGTTCGGCAATTCGTTGCACTGAGCTCGTAAAGAATCCCCAAAAAAGTCTTTACATGCTATATTTTACTGTAGACCATACTTGGGCAATTTACGGCCCGTGGGCTGATCCGGCCCTCCACATGGTTTAATGCGGCTCATTTATCCTAAAAGTGTTTTTATTTTCATTGGATATTTCAGTTATCTTGCATTGGGACCTAACGTGCCTCCACAAGCGTTTAACATGCTCAGGGTTGCCAGATAAGAGACGCAGCACCCCCAATTTGAGATTTATACTTGCACAAATTGGAAATATTCTGCCTAATGTTATACTTATTTTGTGCAATGTGGCAAACATGCATGTGAGTGCACTCTTTCTAGCTCTTGCTTTCCCCTTTGAACAAACTTAGCAATTTCTAGTGCAATATTCTGCTCAAGGAAAAGTGTTATACAGCCACTCTGTGTCCATTCCAACACACTCTCACGGCGAAATCATCAGGATTTGTATGACTTTTCTAAATTTGGCTAATTCGTATGATATCGTGCGACTGCACTCATTTGAATTCCTATGACTTTCACTACAGCCAATGACGTCGCTGAACATTGTTTCCATCTAATATGTGACAATTACTTGCTTCTGTCACACGCAACAGCTTCCTATCCTGTTTACACACTCTACTGATTGGTTAAGTTTAGATAAGGGGTTTGGGTACGAAAAGTGCAAATCAATCCCAGAACAACAGCAAAGGACCTTGTGAAGATGCTGGAGGAAACAGGTAGACAAGTATCTATATCCACAGTAAAACGAGTCCTATATCGACATAACCTGAAAGGCTACTCAGCAAGGAAGAAGCCAATGCTCCAAAACCGCCATAAAAAAGCCAGGCTACAGTTTGCAAGTGCACATGGTGACACATTTTTGTGAAATTTCTTCTGGTCTAATGAAACAAAAATGGAACTTTCTGGCCATAATGACCATTGTTATGTTTGGAGGAAAAAGGGTGAGGCTTGCAAGCCGAAGAACACCATCCCAACCATGAAGCATGGGGGTGGCAGCATCATGTTGTGGGGGTGCTTTGCTGCAGGAGGGACTGGTGCACTTCACAAAATAGATGACATCATGAGGAAGGAAAATTATGTGGATATATTGAAGTCAAATCTCAAGATGTCAGCCAGGAAGTTAAAGCTCGGTCGCAAATGGGTCTTCCAAATAGACAATGACCCCAAGCATACCTCCAAAGTTGTGGCAAAATGGCTTAAGGGCAACAAAGTCAAGGTATTGCAGTGGCCATCACAAAGCCCTGACCTCAATCCGATAGAAAATTTGTGGGCAGAACTGAAAATGCGTGTGTGAGCAAGGAGGCCTACAAACCTGACTCAGTTACACCAGTTCTGTCTGGAGGAATGGGCCAAAATTCCAGCAACTTATTGTGAGAAGCTTGTGGAAGGCTACCCAAAATATTTGACCCAAGTTAAACAATTTAAAGGCAATGATACCAAATACTAACAAAGTGTATGTAAACTTCTGACCCACTGGGAATGTGATGAAAGAAATAAAAGCTGAAATAAATCATTCTCTCTCTCTCTCTCTCTCTCTCTCTCTCTCTCTCTCTCTCTCTCTCTCTCTCTCTATATATATATATATATATATATATGTATGTGTGTGTGTGTGTACGGTCTTCACTGATTTCAGCATTGCGGAAAACACGGATGGTATCGCGGAATCCAGTCTTAAAAGCGGAATTAACTATAGAACGCGGAATGTCATGGAAATGGACACATTTGGGATAAAATGAATGTATAAATGCACAGTTAATCAAATTAAAATCGTGATATGTCCTAGTGTGGTGATTAAACCACAAAAGGCTAAGATTTAATTAAACAAATACCCTATACTGTCTTATATACGGATATACGGCTGAGCTGCGAGCTTCAGCAGTAAGTGAATGTGAGCTGCATCAACATCACGTGCTCTCTGTGTGTATTTATATGACAACAAGCGGAGCACTTTATTCTCTATGAAGCGCAACACATGCAGAGTATATATTAATATAATTAAATCAAAGCCTTTTGTGGTTTAATAAGCACATTAGCCCATAAGGCGAACTGCTTTTACGGAAGGGAGATGTCTGGTGTAGGGATGGGCGGATCGATCCTAAAGTAATGATACTTCCGATACTTATGTTGTATGAAAAATGTCGATTCTCACACAAAAATATCGATTCTAAACATTTAAAAAAAAAAAAAACTAGGGATATTATTATTTGGTTACCATGAGCATGAACAATAATCATAAGCTTCAAAGTGAAATAAAAAGGATTAAGCAATTTTAGCAAATACTTGTGCAGGGTAGGAACTATTTCTTCTTCCGCTCATTTTAACATGCATGCTGAAAGACACAAGCAGACTAGCACTTGCGCCGTCACAAGGCTCATTCAAACAAGAGGGATCAGTGCCTTGTAGAGGTAATGATAGAAAATCAGAGAAACAGCTTCTGGTCAGTAGTGTAGTCTAGTGTACTCTTTAGTGCACAGAAATTCTCTCTACATTTGCACTGTATTTCCCTGCTAAATGTGAATATACACACACACACACACACACACACACACACACACACACACACATTTAAATTTAACTTATGCAATTAAACTTTGTGAAAATACTGCATGTTATTTCACCCCTGCTAGTTTTTGGTTAGGTAGGCTATATGGTAATACAAGATAACGTGTTAACGTGAACATTACTACAATCATATTACTTACAATGCTTAACAGTTTATTGCATATTATGAATTAGTACATTAGTTAGAGTAATGATAATGTATTAGCAATTTTCATAGTAGCCTAATAAAAGGAACATGACTTTCATAAATTCACAGTATGCCCAACCCAGTCTCTACACCACAGCTTCTGGAGTAAATTCACTCTAAAATAACACCATATCTAAAGGTGACATTTCTTATAATTGTGTGTAATTGTTGTTAAGTAATTAAAAAAAAAAAAAAAAAAAAAGTTAACCATTGTAGTAGTAACCATGGTTATTTGTGTGGTAACTATGGTTTAACTAAATCCCATGGTTAAACTATAGTTACTGTAGTGAAACCATGGTTAGTTTTTGTAAGGGTAAACAAAACAGAAGTCTAATAATTGTCTGTTTAGGCTCACAAACGTACAAAAAAATATTGACTTGAATTATGACTAAAAATTATATTTTAAATTACCCATTTTATTCCAAGAAATCATAAAAAAAATCAGTTTAATAGAAGGATCGGTATTGGTATCGGTATCGGTATCGATGATATTGGACTTAAAATTATTGGTATCGGATCTAAAAGAAAATAAATGGTATCACCCATCCCTAGTCTGGTGAAGTCATCTAAAGCATCCGGTTCTCTGCCAAAACAAACAAAAAAATTAACTAGACATCTGAATTGGAAAAAGTGCGACAGAAATATATTACTTCTGTATAGTAAAATGTAAAATTAAATGTTGTATTAATAATAATGATAATAATATATAAAAAATTATTACATTATATCTAAGCAATATCTCACAATCAAGATTTTATTTTCTGCTTTCATTGATACTGTGATGCTCTACTGTGCAGCACTGTATTTGAAAAAATAAATACATAAAAATCTCAAATGTTGTGTTTTGGATTGTGCTGTAAAGATCAGAATAGAAGCTTTTCATTTTATAAAAATAATGCAATGATATGATGAAAAGTAATTGTTCTGTTTTCATTTGATTAAAATTCTATAAATTCATTTGATTAGACAGTTTTTTAATGATAAAATTTAATTAAACTTTAAAACCCGTAATCCAGAGAAAATAAAACGGAATTTGGAAAAAATTAAATATTTCATTAAAAAAATTTCATAGGGCCCTATTGTTGATACTGAGCGGGTCTATGTAAGAGATGCGATGAAAGAGGATCATAGTTTTGATGCTCGCAATTATTTCCTCAGCGGAAAGATTGGAAATAATCACTCCTATTATAATCAATGATGCTGTTAATGATGTGAGTAACTTGCAGAAAAGTTAAGGTTGGTTTGTTTTTTAATTATATATATATATATATAAACTTTCCTTGTCTGTCTCTTTCTTCACTTCTAGCATATATACTACTCCAGCTGTGTGAAAAATTGCTTATGTTCCTTGTTTGCAAGTTGTGTGTATATATATATATATATATATATATATATATATATATATATATATATATATATATATATATATATATATATATATATATACACACATATATACAGTATATAAACACACACAATATCAACAATAGCTTATAAGGATACAAAACTCCTGCCAAAGCGCTGCGGGGAATCAGATGCTGAAGCGGCCCGTTCACCAGCGAAGCGTCAAGCGACGAGGCAGAGTACATGTTCGCCAGAACACTGCAGGGAAGCGGAGATTCTTCTCGTTGCCATGAAGATCCCGCCCTCTGACTCATGTATGTTGAGGTGAAGTAGTAGAAGGCTTCTAGACGAGAGATGAATCGCTGTCTTGAAGGAAGAAAATTCTGAGGAATGGTGTTTGCATTTGCGCCTAAAAGGGAGGGGCTTAAACACCATAGCCAATCCTGGCATTATTGTAGAAAGGTTTCAGCTAGGTCGTGTAGAAGGACACTCCCCATAGTGACACAATGTCAAGTGTACTGAATCGTAAGGGAACTCTACTTATCAAACTTACTATTAGATTGCAAAAATGTCATTGAAGGAACAAAGATGTCACTTCCTTAAATCGACAAATAGTCCTTGAAATGGTCTATAAAAATGGTGATGTTTCCCAGTCCTATTATATAAATATCAGCACTTTTGGAATATACAGATGCCCCGCTGGTTGGAAAGATAGCAGTGCTGGTGAGTGTGGAGGGACCCCTGAAGGTGGCTCTTGAGTTTTTGCTGCAAAACAATGGCATGATGGTGCAAACCTGTCAGTGGAGTTCAGAGAACCTGCAGAAACAGGTAAATCAGCAAATTAGCTACACAGTGCATTGAAAGACAGTTGGAAGAGGGATCTTTCGATTAAGTTTTAGAAATAGTTTATTTTACCAGCAGGAGGCAGTGCTGCTTAATTTCTGTAATGCGATCTGGGCAACTCTTGTGAGGTGAATGTATAACTTGTTGCATAGTCATTAAAGTCACACTCAGTTTATCGAAGCTGATTGGATTTACTGCATGACGGGGCTAATTAAATGTGATGCTCTCTCTCTCTTTCTGTAGGTTGTGGATACAGATGTGGTGGTATTGTTGAAGACAGGGCATAAGGGTCTCCCTCCCACCTGGTTAAGACCAGGGATAGCTGTGATCAACCTAGACTTGGCCCTAATGAGAGGTATATGTCTTCGTTGAGGCTATTATGCTTGGCAAACACCAGGAACAATTGATTATACATTGCTGAATCTCATTGCTTGGGAGTTGTCATCTGAGAATTGAAGAAACTATTCTGTCAATTCTTACTACCTTAGATAAGCATGTGATTTCTCTGAAACAGATTAAGTCAGGCATGCGGCTTTCTTCACCTTTCACTTTCGTGCCATCACCAAGAGACCGTAATGGATATAGAGGCCCACTCAATTTCCTCCATAACACACAGGTATTTCATTAACATGGGAACATAAAAACATAAATGGTTAATATTGTTAGATGCTCAGTCTGGGCCAACTTTTTATACATATGATTGTATTTCCTAGAAAACCCTGACAGTTGGGAGTAGAGGGTTGAAGCCAGTGCTGGAGTTGGGGCTCTAAGTGCTGCTCTTAGAATGGAGGTGAGAGTCCTTCTACTGTAATTTCTTCTTTCTGTTGAAGTTTGAAGTATCTTGAGGATTTTTAATAGTGGGGTAAAGAATAGTTTACCCAAAAATGAAAAAATAAATAAATAAATGAAATTGACTTATTTTGGGCAACACAAAATGTACATTTTTGAAAAAGATCCTGGCCATTCTTTTCCATATAAGGAAAGTGAAAGGGAAAACTGGAAAAAAATTACTATAAAATTGTCATAAAGTATTCCATACAACCTCTAAAGCCAGACAGAAGCTTTCTGAGAAAAAGATTGAAATGTAAGTCTTTATTCTCTGATAATCTTGACTTCTGGCCATGCTCTCCTTGGCACATCAAGGAAGAGTTCATGAGAGAAGTGTCAATGTCTAATTCATGAATAAATCATTCTTTTGAGTCTGATCTTTTCGATGAATCGGCTTTTCCAAAACATGTCTGAAATGATTCATATGCTGTACGGACTGCTTTTATCATTTTTGACATTTGAAAGTTTCAGTCCCCATTAATTGTAATTTCATGGAAAAGAGCAACCACAAAATGTCTGTGTTCCACGGAAGAAAGTTAGTCATGTGGATTTGGAAGGACACGAGGTTGAGTAAATGATGACAACATCTTCATTTTTATGTGTACTATTCCTTAATGTTTTAGCCTATTCTTCAGCTGATGGGATTTGCCGTAAAGTTTAAAACTTCCTTCCACTGTTGCTATAACAAGAACGACTGAACTTCTAAAAGGAATTTCTAAGCTATATAAATGCTAGCCTTCCCAAATTACGGTTAGTCCAGTGTAGCAACATGTATGCATTTTTAAAAGATGCAATGACTTACTGAACGTTTGCTTAGCTTAACTTGTACTGAACCCGGAATATTCCTTTAAACAAATCTTTTTAAGAAACCGAAAATAGTCACATATCCATTGTGTTAAAAAAATGCTCTGTAAATAATCACTCTCTCTCTCTCCCTTTTTTGATGTTTCTTGAATTCTCAGTGATATTGAGATCTCCAGAGCACAGGCTCCCAAACCCATTTCCCAGCTGGCTGAGGAGATTGGGCTGCTTCCGGAGGAGCTGGAGGCCTACGGCAGCACCAAAGCCAAGGTCCATCTGTCTCTCCTCAACCGCCTCCAGCATCAGCCTGATGGCATATACGTCCTAGTGGCAGGGTGCGCCATCTGTCTTTACTACTGACACAGCTTGCAGTTTAATTAATGGATATTATTAGTTTATTATAATAATAAAATAGTTTATTATTAGGATATTATTTCTGCACCACAAAAATAATGACTGATTTCAAACCTCCAAACACACCCCCCCAATTTTTCATTGGTCGGCCAAACAGAACATTGGTTGAGCCAATGTTGCCGTGTTGGGCTAGTGGTGATGCTTAAACAAACAGAGCAACATTTTGATAGTGCCACAGATTTTACACTCTTCAGGAAAATCAACATGTGAATTGTTTACTTATAGTTGTCTCTGCTCAACTGGGATAGATGTAGTATGAAGTAATTGGAAGCTTTTTGAGTTAATGACAGCGATGGAGTGGCGACCATCATTTTTGTGTTGTGAAATATTCAATGAGAAATATAGTGAAACATTTGGGAGTTACTGTTAAATGCATGTGCAGAAAATTTTATGTGAATGTTTTTGTGAGTGTGTTTTTACTCTAAATCCTAGAGAGAGTGATTGCTGGGCCCAGGGATCTTATCTGCCATTGGCTCTCGAGCTCACCAGTTTGTGAAGCTTGGCTTGATCAGCTCCGATCGGGGGCCCAGGGGCTCTTTCAAGTGTGTGGGGAATGCACAGACCCCTGGCTTTATCAGTGGCCCCTTCCCCTCTCCCCTAACTCTCCTTCCTTAAGTCCAGCTCTTTGTTCTGCCTACAGACGCTGTGAAGCAGCACTACCCTCCCCACGTAGCCCACTCAATTTCTGTCAGCCACTGGCATGCCTTTACTGTGCTGCCAAAGAGCTGATCCGCACAAAGGTGCAGAGAGGGGAAAGAGGGAGGATGCTGATGGGGTTGTCAGGAGACTAAAATAGTGAGATCAGAGGGAAAAATAAAAGAGAGAAGTTGGATGTGGGAAAGACTGTGTACTAGGGATGGTTTTTGGCAACTACCTCATGATACAATACATTTTGCGATGCATAATGAGATAATAATTGGATTGTAATTTCATTGTGACAAATTCATTAGAGACAAAATGTGTCAGAGAGAGAGAGTGTAAACCCAGAGGCTTTTTCAATCTCTCTCACCAATGCACTTCAATTTTGTATTTACACTGTTTTATTGTTTCCAAAAAGACAGAAAACTAAAATTGAGAATTCGCAACAAAATCCCTTTCATATCAGTTAGACATTCAAGTTTAAGTCACATTTTAACACATTTCTCATTGTTTTAAAAAGGATGACATAACTATACAAATATTCACCCCTTTACTGTTGTCCATTACGATACCTAGAATCAGTTTGAATTTTTACTAAAAATGGATCTTTACAGTCTTATATATGTTTTAAATACAGTATATAGTTGTTTTTCCTGTTTTTATATTTTAACCTGGATTTTGCTATAAAATGGCCAAACAATGCAATTCCTCATAGAATTGTCTATATCTGCACAGAAAAATTGCAGTTTCAGTGTTTCTGCTTATTTACACAACCTATCATTAAATTAACTATTGGAAATGTTATGAATAAACAAATAAATATTTAAGGACCTGAAGTATCAACACAATCCTAAGGATGTGAATACATTTACGTTTGGGTCTGTTTTCAGTATAACTCCCACTCTTCTGGATAAGGGGAAGAGTACAGTGACCGCAGGTCTGGTCCAGGCCCTCTCCGTTCATCTCAAGCTCAACGCTTTTGCCTGCCTACGACAGCCGTCACAGGGCCCAACATTTGGAGACAAAGGTGTGTTTCTGTGTGCGATTGCTTGATACTGTACTACATGGATAACAACGTCTGCATATATGAAACATTTATAAAAATGGATAGTTCACCCAAAAATGGAAATTCTGTCATTTACACCTTTATGTTGATTCAAACCTGAATGACTTCCTTCCTTCTGTGGAATACAGAAGTTCAGGCCACTTTGGCTACGTTCACACCGCAGCTGAAAGTGGCCCAAATCGGATTTTCTGCTCAAATCCGCTTTTCGTTTTTTTTCTTTTTGTAAGGTTGTTCACATGACATTTTAAATGTAGCCCATATCAGATACTGGTCTGAACAGCCGACACTCCTGAACTGACAAGCATGTGTATAACAAACCCTGGCATGTTCATAATTTAAAAGTGAATAATGATTTAAATTACAATTAATATTGTAATTAGTCATTTTTTTGTTGATGAAACACTTAATGGCTATATATCTAATATTTTGTCAGCAAGTGATAAAGACCGTCTTGATGGATAATTTTTTTTTTACATTTACCTTTATGTTGGAATTTGATTATCGAGATCATCTAAGCTCAAGAGTGTAATATGACTTATGAGCGAAACACCAAAAAATTAAAAGACAGCAGATAAAATGGCATATATATATGTAAGGTAAGAAGAGTTATCTAATTATTTTAGATTTCCATTGATTTCGCATTTGCGTTTTAAAACAGTTTAAAAAATATTTAAACTGTGTTTTATGCACAAATGACATGAGAAGAGCACTTATAAATCTATCTCAGTATCTTTTCATGCGCACATTTTACTAAGTGTAATCCAAACGAATTGCTGAACCCAACCGTTGAAGCCTATAATTTTATTTTCTTTCCTTAAAAAATAATTGATAGCGTTAACTTGAAAAGATAAGACACGCAATTAAAAGTTTTAAACCATAACATGCCTATAAACATATGCAAATTATGAATGTTGAGTCAGATTTATGTAAAAATCACATTAAATCAAACCTGGCTGTTCACACTGAAGGCACACTGATAAAAAAATCAGATACGTATCCAATTTATTTCCACAAATAAAAGTGGCTCAGTGTGATAGGGACCAAGGCAGTCACAAGCAGAGATCACACCCGGAAGCAGGGATGGCTTTCCAAAAATATGTTTATTTTGTTGGAGGTGCAAAATGTTCAAATAAATAGTGTTAAGAGCAAATAAAAACAAGGTCATTTAAAAACAGCCTAAAAACTAGAACTGCTGGGTACTAAAGCAGTACCAACTCCCCTCGTTCAACAATGGAGGCTGGAGTCCTAGGCACTCAAGCAGTGCAAACAACTTTGCTTCTCCATGTGTTCCAAACACAATCAATCAATGAGCCATCGTGTCTAGCAGCACTAGGGGTGGCAGGCCTATATGTACCCAATTTTACTGCCACTGCAAATTGAAACGTAGCATTTCTTTTACATAAAATTAACTCTCACCTCCCCATTTTTAAACACAAAGTATCACTCAAATAAAGAACGAGATTTAAAATAAGAGTTAAAAAGTGAATAAAATACAATACGCAAAACGGATAATCAATATTTGCACATTAAAACACATTAAATAACAAAAATGAACAAAACCCCAATAAATATTTCAAAATGGTGAGTTAAAGAACATAAATCAGAATCAGAATCCGCTTTATTGCAAAGTATGCTTACACATACAAGGAATTTGTCTTGGTGACAGGAGCTTCCAGTGTACAACAATACAAAAACAATACAAAAACAGCAACAAGACATAGATAATAATAATAAAAAAATAATAATAAAAAAATAAATAAAAATGTAATAATAATAAAAATTGAATATAAAATAAAGTATATATAGAATACACAATAAGACTGTTACTGTGCCTGATGGTTCTGGTGCTCAGAGCTCTGAAGTGTCAGCCAGAAGGCAACAGTTAAAAAAGGTAGTGGGCAGGGTGAGTGGGGTCCAGAGTGATTTTTCCAGCATTTTTCCTCACTCTGGAAGTGTACAGTTCTTGAAGGGAGGGCAGGGGGCAACCAATAATCCTCTCAGCATTCCGAACTGTCCTTTGATAAAAATAAAAAAATATAAAATAGCTATACACATACTTACATACAAACACAGACACACACACATACATACATACACACATACACATACGTAGTGCAATCTAATACAAATCTGTTATCTGTTATGTACAGTGTATTTATCTTTTTTTTTTCAGAGGAATGAAATGGCAGAAGAGGTTGGATGTGTTGGATAAATATAAAAAAGACTAAACTGTGTATTGCACATAGTTAGCAGTCCAAACTGTCCTTTGTAGTCTTCTGATGTCTGATTTCGTAGCTGAACCAAACCAGACAGTTACTGAAGTGCAGAGGACAGACTCAATGACTGCTGAGTAGAACTGGATCAGCAGCGCCTTTGGCAGGTTGAACTTCCTCAACTGACAAAGGAAGTACAACCTCTGCTGGGCCTTTTTCACAATGTCAATGTGAGTCTCCCACTTCAGGTCCTGTGAGATGGTAGTGCCCAGGAACCTGAATGACTCCACTGCTGCCACAGTGCTGTTTAGAATGGTGAGGGGGGTCAGTGTTGGGGTGTTCCTCCTAAAGTCCACAACCATCTCCACCGTTTTGAGTGTGTTCAGCTCCAGGTTGTTTTGACTGCACCAGAAGGCCAGTTGTTCAATTTCCCTTCTGTATGCAGACTCATCGTCATCCTGGATGAGGCCAATGACAGTAGTGTCGTCTGCAAACTTCAGGAGCTTGACAGATGGGTCCTTGGTGGTGCAGTCATTTGTATACAGGGAGAAGTGTAGTGGGGAGTGCACACATCCCTGGGGGGCACCTCTGCTGACTGTACAGAAGCTGGAAGTGAATTTTCCCTGTCTCACTATCTGCTGGCTGTCCGTCAGAAAGCTGGTAATACACTGACAGATAGACACGGGAACAGAGAGTTGGTGTAGTTTAGTCTGGAGAATAGCTGGGATGATGGTGTTGAAAGCCAAACTGAATTCCACAAAAAGGATCCTTGCATATGTCCCTGGTCTGTTTCAGGATATGATGCAATCCCATGTTGACTGCATCATCCACAGACCTGTTTGCTCGATAAGCAAATTGATGGGGATCTAGAAAGGGTCCAGTGATGTCGTTCAGGTGGGCCAACACCAGTCTCTCAAATGATTTCATGACCACAGACATCAGGGCGATGGGTCTGTAGTCATTAAGTCCTGTGATTTTGGGTTTCTTTGGGACAGGAATGATGATTGAGCATTTGAAGCAGCATGGGACTTCACACTGCTCCAGTGATCTATTGAAGATCAGTGTGAAGATGGGGGCCAGCTGGTTAGCACAGGATTTTAGACAAGCGGCTGAAACACCGTCTGGGCCCTGTGCTTTCCTGCACATCTCTTCTTCACAGATCTTAAGTGCAGGTTGAGTAACAGGAGGGGGGAGGAGGGGGGTTGCAGGCGGTGTTGATGTTTGTGTGAAGTGAAGGTCAGAGCGGGTGTGGGGTGTGAGACTGGTCCTTTCAAATCTACAGTAGAACACATTCAAGTCATCAGCCAGTTGTTGGTTCCCTACAGTGTTGGGGGCAGGAGTCCTGTAGTTAGTAAGTTGTTTCAGGCCACTCCACACTGATGCAGGGTCATTAGCTGAAAACTTGGTTTTCAATTTATCATAATAGTTTCTTTTAGCCACTCTGATTTCCTTATTCAGTGTGTTCCTGGCCTGATTGTACAAGACTTTATCCCCACCTCTGTAAGCATCCTCTTTGGCCTGATGGAGCTGCCTGAGTTCTGCTGTAAACCACGGTTTGTTGTTTTATGTTAAATAAGTCCTAGTAGGAATGCACATATCCTCACAGAAACTGATATATGATGTTACAGTATCTGTGAGCTCGTCCAGATTGGTGTCTGCAGTCTCAAAAACACTCCAATCATTGCAGTCAAAGCAGGCTTGTAGTTCCAGCTCTGCTTCATTGGTCCATTGCTTTACAGTCTTTACTACAGGTTTAACAGATTTTAGTTTCTGCCTGTAGGCTGGAAGAAGATGAACCAGACAATGATCAGAGAGTCCCAAAGCTGCTCTAGGGAAAGAGCGATATGCATCTGAATGCAGTGGATGTTCTTTTAACCCTGTAGACCTGAATGGATGGAAACACACCAGTTTAAATTAAGTTTAGGTTCTCCAATCAACAAATGTTGCTTGTATACATTTTTATTTTAGTATTGTTCATATTTTTGTCACATTTGTCACATTTTCCTGGGATTTCTGTTGTGGTCATTGAGTAGTTATTGTAGTCTCTTTCGTCAGCATCTAAGATAAATTAGACTTGTCCATCAAACATCCACAGACATCCACTTTTCTAGGTCACTGATATGACTGGAGTAGTCATCCCATGATGACATCATGTACATCAATGTAAGATATATCATTTTAAAAAGTCAGAAGTACTATTCATTTAAAAAGTCAGAATTACTATTAAAATCCCTTATCGTTGTGGTGATGAGTTTTAGAATAGATTAGTGTCACTGAATGGCTGGATGTCTGAGCGGTGTCTGGAGAATAGCATAGGATTTATAGACAATTGGAAGAGTTTTTGGGGTAGACCTGACCTGCTAAAGAGAGACAGACTCCATCCCTCAAGGGAAGGTGCTACTCTCCTCTCTTGTAATTTGGCTCATAGTCTTAATAATGATAGTATTTGACTAACTGGGGCCTAGGTCAGGAAGTAGACAAACTGGTTAATCAAAATGTCTGCTAGCTGCCTTGAGACGTCACACAGGTCACATAAACTACAACACATAGAGACTGTATCACCTAGATATCATATAGAGACTGTGTCTGTTCCCCGAACTACCAAACACAAAACTCTTAAAAATTATTTAGAAAAAATTTGATTAAGGTCAAACTTACATCATGATGGTGCCACAGATGGCCGCCTCGGTGTGGAGCACTTCTATTGTTTTGTTATTTTTGTTTGTTTTTCCTGTGTTTAGTAATCTTTTTTCCAGTCAGTTTTACCAGAGACGAACTGTTGAACATTCGACAGCTTATACCAGACAGTCTTTTCCCGGTTTTTGAATATTCAGACGTTTTGCTGGACATTTTATTCAGAGGCGCAGCTGTGTTGTTTAAACGCGCTATGAGACACAGGTGAGGGAGATGAGCCAATGCGCTGGTCAAACTCTCGTCTTTCGAACAGCGCTGCCGAACATTCATCTTGCGAATCTCCACTCTCTTCCTAACAAAACAGATGAACTACATCTCCTCACCTGCACAAACAAGTACTTTTCAACCTCTGCTGCCTTGTGCTTCACAGAAACCTGGCTGAGTGAAGCCATTCCGGACAGCACATTACATCTGCCGGGCTTTCAGCTGTTCAGAGCGGATCGCATCACGGAGATAACGGGAAAAACATGCTTTTACATCAATGAAGTTGGTGTACAGATGTAACAACGTTAAAGAGGATGTGCTGTCCTAATTTGGAAGTGCTCTTTATTAACTGTAAGCCTTTCTACTCGCTGCAGGAGTTTTCCTCGTTTATTCTGGTGTGTGTATATCGTGCCAAATGCGTGTTTGAATGCGGCACTGCAACATCTGGCTGATCAAATCACAGACATGGAAAAACAATACCCGGACTCAGTTATTATTATTATTGGGGATTTTAACAAAGCAAATCTCACACGTGACCTGCCCAAATACAAACAGCACATTACATGCCCCACCAGTGACAGGAACATACTGGATCATTGCTACACAACAATAAAGGATGCATATCGCTCTGTCCCTGGAGCAGCTTTGGAACTCTCTGATCACTGTCTGGTTCATCTTCTTCCAACCTACAGGCAGAAATTAAAATCAACCAAGCCAGTAGTAAGGACTGTAAAGAGATGGACCAATGAAGTAGAGCTGGAACTACAAGCCTGCTTCGATTGCACGGATTGGAGTGTTTTTGTGGCTGCAGCCACAGACCTGGACGAGCTCACAGATACTGTTACATCATATATCGGTTTCTGTGAGGATATGTGTATTCCTACTAGGACTTATTTAAAGTTCAACAACGACAAACCGTGGTTTACAGCAGAACTCAGGCAGCTTCGTCGGGCCAAAGAGGATGCTTACAGAGGTGGGGATAAAGTCTTGTACAATCAGGCCAGGAACACACTGAATAAGGAAATCAGAGTGACTAAAAAAAGATACTCTGAGAAGCTGAAAACCAAGTTTTCAGCTAACGACCCTGCATCAGTGTGGAGTGGCATGAAACAACTCACAAATTACAGGACTCCTACCCCCAACCCTGTGGTGGACCAACAACTGGCTGACAACCTGAATGTGTTCTACTGCAGATTTGAAAGGCCCAATCTCACACCCCACACCCAATCTGATCTTCACTTCACACAAACACCATCACCTCCTGCAACCCCCTCCTCCCCCCTCCTGCTACTCAACCTGCACTTAAGATCTGTGAAGATGATGTGAGCCGCGTCTTTCGGAAACAAAAGACGAGGAAAGCTTCAGGCCCAGATGGCGTCTCACCAGCGTGTCTTCGATCCTGTGCTAACCAACTGGCCCCTATCTTCACATAGATTTTCAAGAGATCACTGGAGCAGTGTGAAGTCCCATGCGGCTTCAAACGCTCAATCATTATTCCTGTCCCAAATAAACCAAAAATCACAGGACTTATTGACTACAGACCTGTCACCCTGACGTCTGTGGTCATGAAATCATTTGAGAGACTGGTGTTGACCCACCTGAAGAACATCACTGGACCCTTTTTAGATCCCCTTCAATTTGCTTATCGAGCAAACAGGTCTGTGGATGATGCAGTCAACATGGGATTGCATCATATCCTGCAACATCTGGACAGACCAGGGACATATGCAAGGATCCTTTTTGTGGACTTCAGTTCGGCTTTCAACACCATCATCCCAGCTATTCTCCGGATTAACTACACCAAATCCCTGGTCCCATGTCTATCTGTCAGTGGATTACCAGCTTTCTGACGGACAGGCAGCAACTAGTGAGACAGGGGAAATTCACTTCCAGCACCTGTACAATCAGCACAGGTGCCCCCCAGGGATATGTGCTCTCCCCACTACACTTCTCCCTGTATAAAAATGACTGCACCACCAAGGATCCCTCTGTCAAGCTCCTGAAGTTTGCAGATGACACTACTGTCATTGGCCTCATCCAGGATGACGATGAGTCTGCATACAGAAGGGAAGTTGAACAGCTGGCTGTCTGGTGCAGTCAAAACAACCTGGAACTGAACACGCTCAAAACGGTGGAGACGATTGTGAGCACCCCAACACTGACCCCCCTCATCATTCTAAGCAGCACTGTGGCAGCAGTGGAGTCATTCAGGTTCCTGGGCACTACCATCTCACAGGACCTGAAGTGGGAGACACACATTGACTCCATTGTGAAAAAGGCCCAGCAGAGGTTGTACTTCCTTCGCCAGTTGAGGAAGTTCAACCTGCCACAGGCGCTGCTGATACAGTTCTACTCAGCAGTCATTGAGTCTGTCCTCTGCACTTCAGTAACTGTCTGGTTTGGTTCAGCTACGAAATCAGACATCAGAAGACTACAAAGGACAGTTTGGACTGCTAACTATGTGCAATACACAGTTTAGTCTTTTTTATATTTATCCAACACATCCAACCTCTTCTGCCATTTCATTCCTCTGAAAAAAAAAAAAGATAAATACACTGTACATAACAGATAACAGATTTGTATTAGATTGCACTACGTATGTGTATGTGTGTATGTATGTATGTGTGTGTGTCTGTGTTTGTATGTAAGTATGTGTATAGCTATTTTTTATTTTTTTATTATTATCTATGTCTTGCTGCTGTTTTTGTATTGTTTTTGTATTGTTGTACACTGGAAGCTCCTGTCACCAAGACAAATTCCTTGTATGTGTAAGCATACTTGGTAATAAAGCTGATTCTGATTCTGATTCTGAGCTTGAGAAAAAAATAAAATAATTTAAGATAAACATCATATAAAGGTAGGGCTACTAAACATTAGATCTCTTTCTACCAAAGCACTAATTGTAAATTAAATTATTACAGATCATAGTTTGGATGCGCTCTGTTTGACTGAAACTTTGCTTTACCCGGATGAATATATTAGTTTAAATGAATCTACTCCTTCAAATTATTGTTATAAACTTGAGCCTCGGCGTGCTCAACAAGCCACATGATAAGATGTGCGGATTGACGGTCTCAGATGCGGAGGCAGCTGAGATTCGTCCTCCGCCACCCGGATTGAGGTGAGTCACTACGCTACCATGAGGATTTAGAGCGCATTGGGAATTGGGCATTCCAAATTAGGGAGAAAACGGGATAAAAAAAATAAAATAAAAAAATTGCTCCAGTATATAGATCACCCGAGCCTTACTCTGGTTTCCTTGGTGAATATGCAAATTTTCTATCTGATCTAGTAGTTAATGTACATGGAGCTATAATTGTTGGTGACTTCCACATTCACATAGATAATGAAAATGACACATTGGGATTAGCATTTATTGATATTCTCATCTCTCTTGGAGTCAGACAAAATGTGACAGGACCAACTCATCACCATAATCATACGCTAGATTTAATTCTGTCAAATGGAGTTGATGTTGGTACTATAGAAATTCTACCGCAGAGCGATGACATCTCAGATCATTACCTCGTCTCATTACCTCATTTGTTGTAATCAGCTAATGTCACTCAATCTACACCATGCTATCATTCAGGTAGAACTATTCTTTCAACCACTAAATATAGCTTAAATAATAATCTTCCAGAATTGTCTCACATACTCAGTAAACCACAAAGTCTAGAAGAACTTGATGAAAATATAAATACAGTCTTCTCTAGCACTCTTGATAGTGTCGCCCCCCTTCCATTAAAGAAAATTAAAGAAAAAAGCATTGCACCATGGTACAATGATCACACTCATGCTCTCAAGAGAGCAGCTTGGAAAATGGAGCGCAAGTGGAAGAATACAAAATTAGAGGTATTTCGTGGTGCATGGAAGGATAGTTTCTGTAGCTACAGACAGGCACTAAAAGCTGCCAGGTCAACATATTTTAACAAACTCACAGAAAATTATCACAACAATCCTAGGTGTTTATTCAGTACTGTGGCTAAATTGTTTAGGAATAAAGCATCGACTGAACCAGATATTCTGTCGCAGCACAATAGTAATGACTTCATAAATTTCTTTACTGATAAAATTGAAATAATCAGAAATAAAATTGGAACTATGCAATTAACTGTCACAGCACCTCAGAAAACAGTGTCGCATAATTTTGCTCACAAGCAACTTCCTTCGCTGTCATAAGTCATGAAGAGCTAACAAAACTTATCAAAAAATCAAAAGCCACTACATGTATGTTAGATCCAATACCAACTAAGCTCTTAAAAGAAGTATTCCCAGTAATCTCAGAACCTCTTCTTAATATTATTAACTCCTTGTTATCCTTAGGACATGTCCCAAGAAACTTTAAAATGGCAGTTATCAAACCGCTTATTAAGAAGCCACAGCTTGATCCTAGAGAATTGGCTAATTACAGACCGATTTCAAATCTACCATTTATGTCGAAAATACTAGAAAAGGCAGTGTCCTCCCAACTATGTTCATTTCTACAGAGAAATGGAATATATGAACAATTTCAGTCAGGATTTAGGCCCCATAACTGTACAGAGACTGCACTTATCAGAGTTTCAAATGACTTGCTCTTATCATCTGATTGCAGCTGCATTTCTCTTCTAGTGCTTTTAGATCTTAGTGCTGCCTTCGACATGATAGATCACAACATTCTCTTGAATAGGCTGGAGAATTATGTTTGCATTAGTAGACTTGCATTAGCATGGTTTAGGTCCTATTCATCAGACTGCTACCACTTTGTATGTGTAAACAAGGAATTGTCAAATCAAACAAAAGTTTAGTATGGAGTGCCACAGGGATCAGTTTTGGGACCTCTGCTTTTCTCCTTATACATGCTTCCCATGGAGGATATTATCAGGAATCATGGAATAAGTTTCCACTGTTATGCCAGCGATACCCAACTTTATATTTCTTCTAAACCCAATGAAAATTCACAATTCTCCAAATTAGTTTATCAATGAAATCAAAGATTGGATGGCCATAAATTTCCTTCTACTCAATTCCGACAAAACAGAGGTACTAATAATTGGATCAAAAACCTCTAAAAATAAGCCACTAAAATAGAATTTGACTCTCGATGGATGTACTGTTACATCGTCTTCTTCTGCAAAGAACTTAGGTGTTATATTTGATACCAATCTGTCCTTTGAAAATCAAATTTCCAATGTTTGTAGGACAGCATTCTTCCACCTGAGAAATATTGCTAAATTACGACACGTGCTTTCTGTTGCTGATGCCAAAACTTTAATTCATGCATTCATGACCTTAAAACAAGATTATTGTAATGCATTACTGGGAGGATGTCCAGCAACTCCAATAAATAACCTTCAGTGGGTTCAAAATGCAGCTGCCAGAGTGCTGACTAGAACCAAGAAATATGATCATATTAGCCCAATTTTATCGTTGTTACATTGGCTACCTGTTAAATTTTGTATTAATTTTAAAATTCTGTTAACTACATACAAAGCTTTGAATGGTCTAGCTCCACAGTACTTAAATGACCTTCTGACACGCTATATTCCGTCACGTTCATTATGATCACAAAATTCTAGCTTGTTAATAATTACAAGAATATCAAAATCCTGAAAAGGAGGTAGATCCTTTTCATATTAGGCTCCTAAACTATGGAATAGTCTTCCTAACACTGTTCGGGATGCAGACACACTCACTCAGTTTAAGTCTAGACTAAAGACTCATCTATTTAGCCAGGCATACACCTAATTTATCCATCAACTCACAGTTAGGCTGCTTTAGTTAGGAACCAGAAACATCCATCATGATCTATAACTCTGCATAAAACTGAATGGCATCTACGCTAATATTATTCTATTTGTTTCCATGTTTCATATCCCGAGGATAACAGAGCCTGCCAGATCCACCTTCGTTCCTGCTTGGTGTTGGACTCCACTGCTACGTGTCCCTGAGAGATGACGACAAACTACAGCCGGTGCTAGCCAGACATCACTTCAGTTTTTGACTTCAGAGGATGAACTGATGCCAACTCCAACTGTAAGACATCGGATACTTCATATGCCACTGCCTGGACTTTGGACATAGGATGGACCCCACCGAACCTCACCGAAATGACCTGCAGGTTGAACTGCGATGCACCTCATCATTTATCTCTGCCTGCATCACCTTTGTCTATTGATGGACTACACTCTTGAAATGGAATACATAGACTATCATTTAATTGCCAACAAAAGCCTTCATCAGCTAACTAACAAAGGACAATGCATCTATGTGAACTTCTGCAGTTAATCCAGGATGGACTTCAAAGACATTAGTCATTAATCTTAAAGATCATAAAATATATTTGCTTTTTATTATTAAAACACTGGAACTTAATGCTTACTTAATTTACAAATTTAACCATGACTTGCACTGCACACAAATAACTAATATTGGCATTATATTCATGTTGTTTAGCCAGAGAGGAACTGGCCCCCACAGTGAGCCTGATTTCTCCCAAGGTTATTTTTCTCCATTAACCAACATCTTGTGGAGTTTTGTGTTCCTTGCCCCAGTCGCCTTCAGCTTGCTCACTGAGGATCAAAATACAATTATTATTTAATTATTTAATTTCTATACACATTTTACAATCATATTTAATCAAAATACACAATGATCACTGTAAGATATTAAAGATATTACAGTTTCATTTTTTATTTTTATGCATGATTTCCTTTAAAGCTTCTTTGAAATGATGTATGTTGTGAAAAGCACTATACAAATAAAAATGACTTGACTTGACTTGACCATTAATTCCTTTATGTCAAACTTTCTTAATGAGGAAAATGAGTGCGCCTATAAGTTGTATTTTACCCTGAACATTCCTCAAATGCTTGCAGAGTAATTGCTCATTATAGTGATATTTTCATCTGCTGCCTAGCTCACACAATGTAACAGGACAAAACAACATTTGTCTTTTGCCATAGACCAGGGGCTGGATTCATGAATGTCTCAAGAAAAAAATTAAGAAAGTTTTTAGGACAGACAAGAAGTTTCTAAGAATGTTCCTAATTGCAATATAATATGTATAAATATATGGATATTCTTAAAAAGTACAAATCGTAACTTTTTTCCTTGCAGCACTTCGTGTCCAAGTTAGAAAGTAAGAGGAAAATAATAGTTAATAATTTTATTCTTAAGAATATTTTGTGAAGTCAGACCCAGCAGGGGAATCACTGGCATGCGAATGATAGTGAAAGAGTATTTATTTTTAGTTGTTTAGTCCTCCTCACAGTCACTGCACATATTCACACGTTTGTCACTTTCTTATGCTTTAAGACTTAAGACTTAAGACAATTTTTGCATTTTCTGTACCTTATAGGCCCTGTACAACAGGCTAGTGCCATCTGTCAATGGTGTGAGATGCTTCTCTCCTATACAGCTGTCTCGCCTACAGGTGAGTCTGTGAACTTAGCCCTGTCTTAAGTTCTGAGTGCCTCTGGAGTTGTAGTCAACGAAATAAGGGCGCAATACATCAGCTAACCAACAGGCGTCCCCATGAAGCTATTGTGAAACCCGATTCTTTATTATGAGGCAGTCACAGCAAGTCTCAGATGTTCATAAGTTACAATGTTTTTCTTTTTAAGTAAACCAGTCAAGTGTTGTGTTATGTTTGCTGCTATACAGATAAGCTGAGATCATCTAACACAAAAACTGTTTATGTTTGCTCAGGGACAGCTTGGATTGAGTTGCATTCGGAGAGGCAAAGCTGATAATTTTAAGGAGTTGAATGGGAGAGACAGCCAAAGATTTACAGAGTAGGCCTAATATAATTAAATGACCATCTGAAAGGCATTTATGACCATGCAGGGAAAATCTCCTGAATTGTTTATCTAAGTCAAGGCCAAGTGCTTTAATAGGTTTTTTAATAGGTTTTAATCAGTAAATTTGATGTGAATTATCTGATGGTTTTGGAAATGTTTATCGGCGTATTAATCAATGCCCTTGGGTTTTTCTCACCCTTTTTTCTCAGCATCTTGGGATAAACATATCTGACCCCAATGACCTCACACCACAAGAGGTCAGCTCATTTGTCCGTCTTGACCTTGACCCTGCAAAGGTCACATGGCAGAGAGGTAGGTTGTGCATTATGAATTGCTTTACTGTTGTTCAGATGAGAACTGGTTTGCCTCTGCATCCCTTTATACCTGGTTGGTCACAGATGGCTTTAGATTACGCATAGTGTTGAGAGATTGTGGTTCAGGTTGAATATAATGCATAAGATACTACTTGGGCATCATACTGAGGATGAAGCATACTAAATATCTCAACAGCCCCGTTCACACCAGCTTTATGTCCAAAATCGCATACTCTCAGAAAATGTTCTGCATTTGGTAAAGAACACCCTTCTCAGCCGGTAAAAAGTATGTTCTTCAGGTATACACTGCAGGTGAGTTATTAATGCATATCAGACTAAGAATGCACCAATCCGATACTGTCTGTTAGTCATGTTCGTTACAGTCAAGCTCCAAAAACAAGATAAAAGAACATTAAAAACACTATTAATGTAGTTCATATGACTCGTGCATTTTATTCAAAGCCACTTTAAGATGTGCGATAGCTCTGTGAGTCGCAAAAGGTTATATTTAATAAGTAAATATATAGTATGCACACCCAGTTAATGGCGCTGCTCTGTTGGCACACACACACACACACACACCACGTAAGCCGCTAGAAACTCGCGGCTATTTTTAGCCTTCACGCGGTGTGCAATATTTGAGCGCTACTCACTAACATATCAGATGTAGATGCTCAATAGTTTGGTTCACTTATAATAAGCATTTAGAATGGCACCGAAGGAGCAGTTTACCAGAATTATAATAAAAAGTGAAAAGTTTACTACTGTAAACTTTTCTACAAACAGTAGAAAAAACCTTGGGAGTTCAGAATGTCAAAATAAAGCCAGAGGGTTTTAAAGTTAAAGGTGCATGATTGAAATATGTTACTGTTGTATTTAAAATTCTAAAAGTCAATAGTAATAATAATTAATTTTTATTATTATCATTATTATTTGTTTACAAATCATAACAATATAAAAGTTGAATGGGTTCCAAAAAATTATTGTGTGAATGAAAAGTGAGCTGATATCTTACAACTACATTGAACAAAAAAGAGATCGGAATCCTTTAAAGTCCAGATACAAGTTGAAAATGTTTTGCCCCAAAAAAAAAAAAAAAAAAAAAAAAAAAAAAAAAGGCTTCTTTTCTACTGATGACTTATACTGGAATTACTGTTAATTTTGCTGCTACATTATCCAGTATACTGTACTAGTTAACAATTTAGTTTCTCTTATTAAGCTATACCTTTCTATTGAAATTATGTGTAGTTAAAGGTTTGTGTTTCTTTACATATTAAAGAGCACGCCCAATTAGTTCCACACAATAATGTAAAGATATTCTAAACTGATTATGCAAAAAACAACAACACTGGTATTGGATCGGGATCGATATCAGCCGATACTGATATTTCGGAAGAGAAAAAGTGGTATCTGTACATCCCTATACCAGATATACTTTCCAACTGTCACTAGACCCTCATAAAGTTCCTTCACTGTGAAAAAAGACTGTTATCACACCTGTCCCAAAAAAAACACTGCCCTGCTGTCAACAGTGACTACAGACCAGTGGCTTTAACCTCTGTTTTTATGAAATGCTTGGAGAAATGTATTGTGTCCAAGCTGAGGACTGAAATACATTCAATGTTAGATCCATTTCAGTTTGCATATAAGGAACACTGTGGTACTGATAATGTTATCAATACTGTTACTCACCTGACTCTTAAACATTTGGAAAACTCTAAAGCTTACGCACATCTGCTCTTTGTTGATTTTAGCTGGGCTTTTAGCAACCTTCAGCCACACTTACTGCTTGGGATATGTAAAAATATGAGTGTCAACCCTTTTATTAGGGCCCAAGCACTGAAAGTGCGAAGACCCTATTGATATTCTAAGGATTATTAGGGCCCAAGCACTGAAAGTGCAGAGGCACTATTGTTCTTCTAAGGATTATTATTATTATTATTATTATTATTATTATTATTATTATTAGGGCCCAAACACTGAAAGTATGGATGCCCTATTGTTCTTCTAAGGATTATTATTATTGTTATTATTATTATTAGGGCCCAAGCACTGAAAGTGCGGAGACCCTATTGTTCTTGGCTCTGTAGCACCCCCATTTTCACCTACAGTCACCAAAACTGGTATATATATATATATATATAGTTCTCATAAAGCCAAACAACTTTCTTACTCACAGTCATTAGCTCCACCCAATAGGAAGTCGGCCATTTTTGATTTTTTGAAAATTGCAGGCTCTGAACTTTAAAATACTCCTCCTAGTGGATTCATGTGACAAGGGCTGAAGCGATTAGTTGACGTTATCGACAACGTCAACAATAATAAAATGAAAGTTTCATTGTCAAATAGTCATTTGATCTCATTTAATGTAACATTAGATCACATTAAACGCTAATGATGATGTGAGAGAGCAGCACTGCAGTTCGCACCTGACTGTGAAGAGGAGGAATTACACAGCTCACAGTCCAGATGCACTCTAAACTTTCCAAACAGTCTCAGGTGATGTAGATCGCAAAGTATGAGGGACTTATAATGCAAAAATACAAAATAAGTAAATACAGAAGCACTCTCGTTGTGGAATAAGTGGAGCTGGAGCTGCCGCTCCGCTGAAGCAAAACTTGCGTGTCGAGCGTCTTCAAAGGAAACACCCCGGAGAAACATCTTAAATGCAGTTATATTTAATGTGTTGTAGCTTTATTAAAGTTCAAATAATATGGAAGCAGAACATGTAAATAACTACAAACTCCGAAAATGGCATTTCTCTGTGCGGCCAGCACCTCTTCTATGAGTTGCACGAACGTCCCAGTCTAAGGGGGAGAGATTGAAACTGCACCCGGCTGAGGCACACTCTGTCAAGGGGACGCTCGTCCCTCGAGCGCGTGCGCTTGCTGCAGCTAGATTATAACATGATGGCTCCCGACTTATTGAATCATAATACACTGGCGGCCAAAAGTTTGGAATTGTTTCCAGAATTTTGCTGTTTCAGAAGGAAATTGGTACTTATTTCACCAAAGTGGCTTTCAACTGATCACAAAGTATAGTCAGGACATTACTGATGTAAAAAACAGCACCATCACTATTTGAAAAAAGTAATTTTTTATCAAATCTAGACAGGCCCCATTTCCAGCAGCCATCACTTCAATACCTTATCCTTGAGTAATCATGCTAAATTGCCAATTTGGTACTAGAACATCACTTGTCATTATATCAAACACAGTTCAAAGCTATTTGGTTTGTTAAATGAAGCTTAACATTGTGTTTGTTTTTGAGTTGCCACAGTATGCAATAGACTGGAATGTCATAAGGTCAATATTAGATCTACGACTCAAGATGGCGCCGAGTATGGCTGCTGCGTTGCGAGCTCCGACACAACATAGCAATGTTTTGTTTGTTTTGTTCACAATTCTTATGTTTTTTGTCTTGGATGTTGTCTGCCTTATTGTCTACGACAGACAAACACTTTTGGACATTGGTTCAGCAATCTCACACCGAAAACCGGACTTCACATTCCTCAATGCCGACCTGCTGTTTACAAACACGCAAGCGGAGCCCTTTGTCTGGGCAGCACGGCCGCGGAAACGCAGGAGGAAAAGGGGAAACAGAGCCGGCGTTCTCATCAGAGTAAGACGCCGCGCAAATCGACCCCCACTACCCACTATTCTACTGGCAAATGTTCAGTCTCTGGATAACAAGCTCTGCGAGCTGAAAGCGCGGATCTCTTTCCAACGAGAGACGAGGGACTGCTGCATTATCTGCCTAACAGAAACTTGGATGTCTGCGGAGATTCCAGACTCAGCCATTGAACCCGCGGGGTTCTCCGTGCACCGAGCGGACAGAGCGAAAGACCTCTCAGGTAAAACTAGAGGAGGTGGTGTATGTTTTATGATCAACAAATCCTGGTGTGATCAGAGGAACGTACATTCCATCAAGTCTTTCTGTTCTCCTGATCTGGAATTTCTTATGCTTCTGTGTCGACCATTCTGGCTACCGAGGGAATTCACAGCGGTCATTATCACTGCTGTGTACATTCCCCCACAAGCCAACACAGACCGGGCACTCAAGGAACTGTATGGGAGTATAAGTGAGCAGGAAACCGCGCACCCTGAGGCCGCGTTCATTGTGACCGGGGACTTTAATAAAGCCAGTTTAAAATCAGTCGCACCAAAATATCACCAGCACATTAGTTTCAACACACGAGGGGACCGGGTTTTGGACCATTGCTACTCTCCGTCCCGGGATGGCTACAAATCCCTCCCCCGCCCACCATTTGGCAAATCGGACCACTCTTCCATTCTGCTTCTGCCCGCTTACAGGCAGAAATTGAAACAGGAAGCACCCACCCTCAGAACGATCCAGTGCTGGTCGGACCAATCAGACTCTATGCTACAAGACTGTTTTGATCACACGGACTGGGAGATGTTCCGGTCCGCCTCTGATGCCGTCATCGAGCTTTACGCTGATAGCGTAATGTGTTTCATCAGAACGTGCGTAGAGGAAGTGATTCCGACCAGAACTGTACGAATCTATCCGAATCAGAAGCCATGGATCAATAGCGATGTTCGCGCGGCACTTAATGTGCGGAACTCCGCTTTTAATTCCGGGAACGCGGAGGAGCATAAACAAGCCAGTTATGCCCTCCAAAAAACTATCAAAACAGCAAAACGCCAGTACAGGAGCAAGATTGAAGGACAGTTTAACACCACCAACTCTAGAAGCATGTGGCAGGGAATTAACATCATCACGGACTTTAAAGGGAATAAAAACTCCGCCATGAACACCGCTGCCTCTCTACCGGATGAGCTAAATACTTTTTATGCTCGTTTCGAGGGAAATAACACCGCCCTCGCGGAGAGAGCTCTCGCGGCTGAAGCTACAGAGGTTAGTTCACTCTCCGTCTCTGTAGCGGATGTAACCCGATCCTTCCGACAGGTGAATATCCGCAAAGCCGCGGGCCCAGACGGCATTCCGGGCCGCGTCATCAGAGCATGCGCGAACCAGCTGGCTGGTGTTTTTACGGACATTTTCAACCTTTCCCTCTCTTTGTCTGTAGTCCCCACATGCTTTAAAACATCCACCATTGTGCCTGTACCAAAACAATCAAAAATAACTTGTTTAAATGACTGGCGTCCTGTTGCTCTGACCCCCATCATCAGCAAATGTTTTGAAAGACTAATCAGAGATTACATCTTCTCTGTATTGCCACTCAATCTTGACCCGCTGCAATTTGCTTACCGCAACAACCGCTCCACTGATGATGCCATTGCATCTACAATACACACTGCTCTCTCCCACCTGGAAAAAAAGAACACTTATGTGAGAATGCTGTTTGTAGACTACAGCTCAGCATTCAACACCATAGTGCCCTCCAAGCTAGATGAGAAACTCCGGGCTCTGGGCTTAAACAGCTCGCTGTGCAGCTGGATCCTGGACTTCCTGTCAAGCAGACGCCAGGTGGTTAGAATAGGCAGCAACATCTCCTCATCACTGACCCTCAACACTGGAGCCCCGCAGGGCTGTGTTCTCAGCCCACTACTGTATTCCTTGTTCACACATGACTGTGTGGCAACACATAGCTCCAATGCCATCATTAAGTTTGCTGATGATATGACGGTGGTAGGTCTGATCACTGACAATGATGAAACAGCCTACAGAGAGGAGGTGCACACTCTGACACACTGGTGTCAGGAGCACAACCTCTCCCTCAACGTCAGTAAGACAAAGGAGCTTGTGGTGGACTTCAGAAGAAAAGACAGAGAACACAGTCCCATCACCATCAATGGAGCACCAGTGGAGAGAGTCAGCAGCTTCAAGTTCCTGGGTGTCCACATCACTGAGGAACTCACATGGTCCGTCCACACTGAAGTCGTTGTGAAGAAGGCTCATCAGCGCCTCTTCTTCCTGAGACGCCTGAGGAAGTTTGGAATGAACCACCACATCCTCACATGGTTCTACACCTGCACTGTAGAGAACATCCTGACTGGCTCTATCTCCGCCTGGTACGGCAATAGCACCGCCCACAACCGCAAAGCACTGCAAAGGGTGGTGCGAACTGCCAGACACATCATCGGAGGTGAGCTTCCCTCCCTCCAGGAAATATATACAAGGCGGTGTGTGAAAAAAGCTCGGAGGATCATCAGAGACTCCAGCCACCCGAGCCATGGGCTGTTCTCACTGCTACCATCAGGTAGACGGTATCGCAGCATCAGGACCCGCACCAGCCGACTCCATGATAGCTTCTTCCCCCAAGCAATCAGACTTCTGAACTCTTGATCTCCCACGATCAAAATACATCAGCACTGCACTTTTCTACCCTTACTCTTATATCTCACACCGGACTGTCATAAATTATATTATTATTATTATATTATGTTCTCTCTTAACAACTGACTATCAACCGACAGCCTGAATGTCAATACAGTACAATACTGTACATTCTATATATATATATATATATATATATATATATATATATATATATATATATATATATATATACTTTTTTTTATATATATATTTTTATTTTTAATTTTCATTGAATAATGTGTATCTATATAGTAAAAAACAAAAAAAAAAAAAACAGCGTATTGTATACTGTACAGTGTATGTTATTATTTGTATATTGTTGAGTGTAATTATGTGTATATCAGATGTTTAAATTGTGTTGTGTTAATTTGATGTTATTGTAAATTGGTATATGTCTCATCACTGTCACGACTGCTATGTTGATCGGAACTGCACCCAAGAATTTCACACACCATTGCACTTGTGTATATGGCTGTGTGACAATAAAGTGATTTGATTTGATTTGATTTTAGATCAAAAATGGCAAAAAAGAAACAGCTTTCTCTAAAAACTCTCAGTCAATCATTGTTCTGAGGAATGAAGGTTTTACAATGCTTGAAATTGCCAAAAAACTGAAGATTTAATTCAAAGGTGTACACTACAGTCTTCAAAGACAAAGGACAACTGGCTCTAACAAAGACAGAGAGAGATGTGGAAGGCCAGATGTACAACTAAACAAGAAGATAAGTACATCAGAGTCTCTAGTTTAAAAAATAGATGCCTCATATGTCCTCAGCTGACAGCTTCATTGAATTCTACCCACTCAACACCAGTTTCATGTACAACAGTAAAGAGAAGACTCAGGGGTGTAGGCCTTATGGGAAGAATTGCAAAGAAAAAGCCACTTTTGAAACAGAAAAACAAAAAGAAAAGGTTAGAGTGGGCAAATAAACAGACATTTGACAACAGATAATTGGAAAAGAGTGTTATGGATCTTAAACCCATTGAGCTTTTGAGGGATCAACTAGACTGTAAGGTGCATGAGAAGTGCCTGACAAGACAGCCACATCTATGGCAAGTGCTACAGGAAGTGTGGGGTGAAATGTCAACTGAGTATCTGGACAAACTGACAGCTAGAATGCCAAGGATCTGCAAAGCTGTCATTGCTGCACGTGGAGGATTTTAGTAAGTAGTTTAAGAAGTTCTGATCATTTTTTTCAAATTGTAATAGTAATTTTTCACGTTATTAATATCCTGACTATACATTGTGATCAGTTGAATGCCACTTTGGTGAATAAAAATACCAATTTCTTTCCATAAGAGCAATATCTGTACATTATTCCAAACTTTTGGCCGCCAGTGTATATGTCACTGTGCATTTCTTATCATGAAGAAAATTGGCAATATGTAGCTTTATTAATAATAGAGAGTTTGTTTTTTTGTGAGTTAAAGATGGATTGAAGTGAACAGAAAGGTGAGAGAGGGTAGTCTTCGCCCCATTATACACTGCAACAAAATATGTTTTTGATTTGTTTTTGTTTTGGCTTGTTTTCCAATATAAATATCTAAAACTCCTTTAAAACAATGTACATTTTCTTTAGCAGCTATACTGCAGAAGACATTTTTTTTTTTATCTGAGAATGTTGAATATAATATTAAAAATACAAATATTTTAAAATATCTAAAAATCCTTTAAAAAAAGATGCATTCACCTTATTTAAAATATTTAGACTTGCTTTTAGAGAATAGGTCATGAATATAAGTATATTTTGTCTTTACTGCACTCGCAGAAGTATAACCAAGTGAAAAAAATACACTTATATTTAAGATACATTCTCTTAAAGCAAGTCTAAATATCTTATATGTTGCTTCTCAAGTAAATGTATCTTGTTTTCATGATTTTAAGACAATTTTAAATAAAATAAAAAATAATAAAATAAAAAAAACACTTGATAACAATAGGATTATTTGCAGTGAATTTCTTTACTGAATTAAACTTGATAAAAAAAATTTTTCCCCTTTAATTCAGTGAATATCATTTAGAGGTATTTTTAAAAGATGATTTTTTTCCTCTTTATTGTTAGTAAGCACATTTAATACAACCTTTTAAATCAGGACACAAGCTGAAAAATCGGGTAAGAGCTAATGATTAATCAATGCAATAATCGCAGAATAGTCGAATAATCTTTCTAATAATCGTTAGATTATTTGATTATCAAAATAATTGTTAGTTGCAGCTGTTCATGTGACTGGCACCAAATTTGTGCAACATCATGCCAAGACATTGTAGATGCTAAATTGGGAAAGGATTTTTGATATTTTGAATGGTTTCGCCATTTATGGTGAAAAATGGAAAACAGGAAGTGCCTTATATCTTCTGTGTGCATTGTGTGATTTTGATGAAAATTCAGCTCTATGTTTGGTAATGGGGAGGATCAAATTTATGCGGCTATTATGGGTCACGGTCATAGCTAGTGCCACCAACTGGCAGCAAGAAATATGGCACTTTTAACAGACCTCTTATGTTTACATGAATTGCTTCAAAATTCTTTCTTCTGATGTAAATTTGTAAAGGGATATTTGATATCTTAAATATTGTTGCCATGGCAACACATTAATTGTTATTATTACTTTCTTCCTATATTTGGGTGTTTTTGAGGCACTTAGCATGCTTAAAATTTCATGAAATGTTGCACACACATCAGAGTCGTCGGCCATTAGGGCTGGACAAAATTTGCAGGGGGGGTGTGTAGGGGGTGCTCTGTATTTCCCCCTTTAAAATGGGTGTTTAAGACGGCCTCTCTAGCACCCCTTTTTTCACCTACAGTCACCAAACTTGGTACAGATATTGTTCTTATCAAACTGGACAACTTTCATAAATACAATCATTAGCTCCACCAACAGGAAGACAGCCATTTTGGATTTTTTGAAAATTGCAGGCTTTTAAATACTCCTCCTTGGCGATTCATGTGACTGTCACCAAATTTAGACAACATTATGCCAAGACATTGAAGATGCTAAATTGTGAACAGATTTATAATAAATTGAACAGTGATGGTATGGTGAGGCAATAAATTAATGGCAAAAAATGGGAAACAGGAAGTGTCTAATACCTTCTGTGTGTATTGTTTGATTTAAATCAAAATTTAGTTGTTTGTTTGGTAATGGGGGCTGATCACATGGATATGACTACTGTGAGTTGCGTTCATGGTGCCAACAACTGGAAGCAGTAAGTGTGGCCCTTACAACAGACTTTGAAATAGTCCTCTTACATATACCCGAATCGCTTCAGAATTGTTTAGAATAATGTCAAGATACAGCTGATGTAAATTTGTGAAGGGTTCTTTGATATCTTAAATTGTGTTGCCATGGCAGCACATTAAATGTTATTATTCTTTTATTTGTATATTCATGTTTTTGAGGGACTTGTCTTGGTTTCCTTGACAAAATGCAATTGTTTTCCGAAAGCCACCAGGTGGAAATGGACCCATGGTGCTTGGGCCCGTCATCGCTGCTTGCAGCTGTATTTATTAAATGGTTCTTTTTTATTTTTAACTAATCGTATATAGTATGTGAAGGTGAATAATACATATTTGACCCTAGGGGAGTAGGGAACCACAGACCTGTAATTATTCATGAGTTTTCCATTAAACAATTCTGCTCTTATAAGTATTTGGGTGTTTTTATAGATAGTGCATTCACCTGGAGATCCCATATCGCATACCTCTGCTCTAGATTGCATCAAAGATTAGATTTTTTAAGAAGATCCAGAGTTTTATCAAGCAACTGTGGGTAGTTTAATACGATATGGTATGCAAGCATGGTACGGGAATCTTTCAGTTCAGGTAAGGTCCCAGCTTGCTCGTTTGATAAAAACAGCAATGAAAATTATGAGAGTAAAATATCATACTCTTCTTCAATCTGTGTATGAGCATGTGGTTTTTAACAGTGCACAGAAAATAGTGGCTAAACCGAATCACATTCTCCATTATAAGTATCAGGCCTTGCTATCAGGGTGATGTTATATAGGGTTCCTATGTGTAAGAGCAATCGCTATAAAAAAATCCTTTTTGCCAGTATCCACCAGTATCTTAAATGGTAGAGCACAGATCATTACAAGGGATACAAGTGAAGGCTGGGTTTTTATACACTTTATACAGTATACGTGAAGTGTTTTTGAGTATGTGATTTTGTTAGGTCTCTGTTTTATTGTTATTGTATATGTTATATGTATGTTGATGTTGTGTATGTTATACATACTGCAGCTGCCGAGTCAAAGAAAAATTTCCCTAAGGGGATAATAAAGTATAAACTAAACTAAAGTTCATCCAGGAATGATCAAATATATGTCAGCAATAACAACCATGAAAATAATCTACTCTGGCTTTGTTAATCAAGCGCAATTTAAACACAAGGAACAACTTTCTTCATATATAGTACATACAGTTTGAAAGAGCAGCCTGACTTGTGGTTCTCCACCATATATATTTATTTCCAGCATTTTGAATATGGCATCTCAGCTCCTGAGGCATTATGGGATAGTAGAGTGTCTAGTGGATGCCGATTCAGAATCTCGGGCGGATGTAGTAGGTCATCTGGGTATTTATAGCTTACTCTTTTGTGAATACTGAGGATTCAGACATCCTTCTCCATTGGCAACCTGTTTTTGGCAGACTATGTAGTAGGGAAGTATGCATGTTCGGACGCAGTGCTGGGTTTAAGATCTGTCTCGGGTGATGCGATCACAATACATCTTGAATTTCAGAGTTTTACATCACACACTATGTCAGTGGGTTACTGCATGATGATAAAGTGCAAAACATTTAAATAAGGCAAAGAAAGTGCAAAAAAAAAGAGGTAAAACATATGTAGGGGTTACAATCTACAACCAAAATAGAGTTGTTTCAAGTTATAAGTCATGTGTAAGCCACGTGTTCTTCATTGTTACAATATATTCCTTCAGAGAGAAATTTTTGAGAACTAGTCCCGCTTGAACACATACGTGTGTAAGAACACCTCTCATTTACTTGTCGCACCTGCAAGGGATGCCAAATGTCCAGTGCTATTTAACGCAGTGCTGTCTGAGAGCTGTGATCGCTGCGGGATGAGTTTCAGCTAGATCAGGGTGTCTCCTGTTTCTCTCGTGGCCGCCTGGGAACATCTGCTGCCTTCAGCCCAATGCTGAACATTAGAAAGATAGCTCTACAATGACTGATGTAATATTTACTCTGTCGGTTTAAAAGTGCACACTAAGATGAGGAGCCTGGAAGATTAAGTACAGCTTTACATCTCTCCTGCTGCGAGGGAGTGTGTATCTGTCTGAAGAAAGATCTGACTGTCCTCACAACTATGTGACATTTGTAAATCTAATGTTTAAACCATTAGGACTTCCCATTGTCCATTATAGGAACATATCACCGTGAATAATGATCCTCACACCATGTCATCATGATCCTCGCATGTTTATTAATCACTTCTCAGATGAAACCTTTTGGGTGTATATTACACTGTAGCTCAAGTACACTGAATGCTCACGGATAGATTAATTGATACAAATACACAAGAGGGAACTGGGAGACAGCCAGAAAGCAGACTAAACCACTGTTGTAATTTTGACATGTTTAAAATTAGGCTTAAAATTGTTCTGTGTATGTATGAGAAAATGCCAGGAGGGTTCGAATTCTTTCTCTAACTTCCTGGCCTTTTGGGAGTTGTGTGTTTATGTCTCATACTGCCCCCTCTGACATTCAGCTTGGCTGCAAAAAAAAATAGAAATGCAACAAGTCTTTGAGGAACGCATACTTATTGCAAATTTATGGTTTCCCTTGGCGTACAGCACTGTGGGTCTCTTTAGGTCATTCGTTTTGTGAGATTCATTAGATTGCCTCATTCATCTTTAGCCATGACAGCAAGATCTGCAGAATCTATCCAGCTTTCTGCACTTAACGTCCTGCTGAGCTCCCTCACGACATGATTCCCTCCAGCACTTGTCTTTAAACACCGCCTATGTTTGAGCAGACAGCGCAAGCCAACCAATGTGATGTTATTGCAACCTGGTGATAATGTTGACTTAATCAAGAACTCCTAAAGGAGCCATAACTGAAATTTTTAAGTTATCATAAGTGGTCAGGTTAATGTATAACAAAGTGTTCTCCTCAGGCAAGTGTTGCAAAAAAATTCCATTGATACTTGTGTTTTCCTGTTTTTCTGAACAGTTGTTGATACCTTTGACAGATTTCTGTGAAAGATCACCATCGGCCAGGCCGACACAGAAAAGGGCCACACTCGCCAGATATGTGCTTTATACTTCTAGTTGAAAGGAATTAGCCATCTTTACACTGCAAATGTGGCACAGACCTGCATTTGAAGTACAAATATTAATTTAAACAGCAATTACTTTTGCACAAATAATTTTATGAGATTAATGTTTGACAATTGTCATGGTTACTTGTGTAACCTCCATTCCCTGATGGACGGAACGAGACGTTGTGTCGATTTAGTGACAGTAGGGGTCACTCTTGGGAGCCCGAGACACCTCTGGTCTTTGATAAAAGGCCAATGAAAATTGGCGAGTGGTATTTGCATGCCACTCCCCCGGACATACAGGTATAAAAGGAGCTGGCGTGCAACCACTCATTCAAGTTTTATGCTGAGGAGCCGAGAAAAGGTCCGGCCATTTCAGCAGGTAGTTCAGCGTTGTGGCAGGAGGGAAACAACGTCTCGTTCCCTCCATCAGGCAACGGAGGTTACACAAGTAACCATGATGTTCCCTGTCTGTCACTCACCAGACATTGTGTCGATGTAGTGACACTAGGGGTCCCTATACGAAACGCCGCAACTGGCTGAAATGTGTTACTTGAACTGGCGGTGTGTGATGGGCAGACAACTTTGTGCCTCGTAGCCAGCGCACCAGGCCGACACGTAACCTCCCCCAACATAGTTATGAGTGTCGAACGGCCCTTTGGGGACAAGTCGACTACCCAAAAGATAGAGACAGGCTAGCCCAGTCGTGGCCTCTTTTTCCCCTTCTTTTTTTCCACTCCCTCAAAAAAGGGGGAACATCCGACTGGGCCGACCAGGTCTAGCCGGGGGGTGTCCCTCCCAAAGGGAGGACACCACAGAGACCACACCTCGCCCAGAGAGAGGGGGGATATTTAAGTGGAAAATATGTCACATGGTCTTGCCGAACTATGTCGGAAGTATGTCATGTGGAGAAGTCTCATGGTAGATCCTACCCAACGGGGGAGGAGTTACTACAAACATGGAGACTGTGGCAGAGGGGCTCTGCCCAAGGAAGACGCAGTTTGCCAACAGGGAAACGAATTAGCGGAAGATATACATCGCATGGGGTTACCTTACAGGGAACCGCCACATGTGGAGCACCTACCCCAGAACAGGGCTTTTAGTTAGCATGTGTACTGGGCAGGCAGCGAGTCTCTCCTAACACTCGACTGCCACAGGGCTCGAAGGAAGTCAACCAGGGAACATAGTTTGTGAACACTACTGGGAATTAATGGCGCACGTCTTCAGTTCAGAGGAGGTGAAAGGCGCTATGTGCAAGCAATATACTCGGCCGGCTATCCTGGGCTTATCCGCTTGTATTGCGTGCCTCTACCTGGGACGAAACCGGTTCCACCCAGAGGTTGTAGAACCTCACAAAGGTGTTGGGTGTTGCCCAGCCCACTGCTCTGCAGATGTCTGTTAGAGAGGCACCCCTGGCCAGGGCCCAGGAGGCCGCTACACCCCTGGTAGAATGGGCTCATAGCCCAACCGGGGGTGGCACGTCCTGGGCGTAATATGCCATAGCTATGATGTCAATGAGCCAGTGGGCGATCCTCTGCTTGGAGACAGCGCTTCCTTTCCGCTGTGCACCAAAGCAGACAAAGAGCTGTTCAGAGATCCTAAAGCTCTGCGTGTGATCCAAATAGATGCGTAGGGCTGGGTCTGCCTCCTCCTGGGGCAGCGCTCGCAGGTTCACCACTTGGTCCCTAAAAGGGGTCATGGGAACCTTGGGCACATAGCCTGGTCAGGGCCTCAAGATCATGTGAGAGTAGCCCAGACCGAACTCCAGGCACGTTTCACTGACAGAGAACGCTTGCAGTTCTCCTACCCTCTTGATGGAAGTGAGCGCAGTCAGGAGGGCAGTCTTCAAGGAGAGTGCCTTAAGCTCAGCTGACTGCAAAGGCTCAAAAGGGGCTCTCTGTAGACTCTGAAGAACTACAGAGAGGTCCCATGAGGGAACGAGGCGCGGTCTGGAGGGTTTCAGCCTCCTGGTG
This sequence comes from Myxocyprinus asiaticus, assembly GCF_019703515.2. Taxonomy (NCBI): domain Eukaryota; kingdom Metazoa; phylum Chordata; class Actinopteri; order Cypriniformes; family Catostomidae; genus Myxocyprinus; species Myxocyprinus asiaticus. The sequence goes on from NC_059368.1 coordinate 21,075,622, forward strand.
CCTCTCAGAAAACTGATGATCAGGTCGTGCTTCCCTATGGACTTACCATGCACTGTGTCGTGGTTTGCTGCTATAGCAGCAACATACACCTTCAAGGTGGAAGGGGACAGCCTCCCTTCCAACCTCTCCTGCAGGAAGGAAAGCACCGATCAGACTGCGCATCTCTGGGGGTCTTCCCATCGGGAAGAACACCACTTAGCGAACAGACGCCACTTAAAGGCATACAGGCGCATCGTAGAGGAGGTGGCAAATTCAGGGGAATTCGCCGGGGGGGGGCTGTCATGAGGAGCGTGAGGTCTGAGAACCACATCTGGGTGGGCCAGTAGGGTGCTACCAGGACAACCTGCTCCTCGTCCTCCCTGACTTGCACAGAGTCTGTGCAAGTAGACTCACTGGGGGAAATGCATATTTGTGCAGGCCAGGGGGCCAGCTGTGTGCCAGCCCGTCTATGCCGAGAGGTGCCTCGGTCAGGGCATACCAGAGCGGGCAGGGGGAGGATTCTTGGGAGGCGAACAGGTCTACCTGTGCCTGTCCGAAATGACACCAGATCAGCTGGACCACCTGAGGGTGGAGTCTCTACTCTCCCCTAAGGGTAACTTGCCGTGACAGTGCGTCTGCTGCAGTGTTGAGGTCACCCGGGATGTGAGTGGCTCGCAGTGACTTGAGGTGCTGCTGACTCCAGAGGAGGAGATGGCGGGTGTGTTGTGACATACAACGAGAGTGCAGACCGCCTTGGCGGTTGACATATGCTACCGTTGTCGTGTTGTCTGTCTGAACTAACATGTGCTCGCCCTGGATCAACGGCCGGAACATAAGGTGGTGGCTGCATGCCTGTTGCAAACAGCAGCCCAGCCCATTTTGGAGGCGTCTGTTATGACCATGACGTGCCTGGAGACCTGCTCTAGGGGAACGCCTGCCCGTAGAAATGTGAGGTCGGTCCAAGGGTTGAAGAGGCGGTGACAGACCGGCGTGATGACCACACGATGTGTCCCGCGGCGCCATACCCATCTCGGGACTCGAGTCTGAAGCCAGTGCTGAAGCGGTCTCATATGCATCAACCCGAGCGGGGTGGCCACCACCGAGGATGCCATATGCCCCAGGAGCCTCTGAAAGAGTTTCAGTGGAACCGCTGTTTTCTGTTTGAACGCCTTCAAACAGGCCAACACCGACTGTGCGCGCTTGTTCGTGAGGCGCGCTGTCAATGAGATTAAGTCCAACTCCAAACCGAGAAAAGAGATGCTCTGAACCGGGAGGAGCTTGCTCTTTTCCCAGTTGACCCCTAATACCAGTTGACCCCTTTTCCCAGAAGCCCTAATCGGCTGAGGTGCGAGAGCACCATGTCCCGAGAGTGAGCTAGGATTAACCAATTGTCAAGATAGTTGAGAATGCGAATGCCCACCTCCCTTAACGGGGCAAGAGCTGCCTCTGCAACCTTCGTGAAGATGCGAGGGGACAAGGACAGACCGAAAGGGAGGATCTTGTACTGATACACCCGACCCTCGAATGCAAACCGGAGGAAGGGTCTGTGTCAAGGTAGAATCGAGACATGAAAGTACACGTCCTTCAGGTCTACCGCCACGAACCAATCTTGATGCCGGACGCTCGCCGCTTGAATGGGAGTCTGTGTAAAGCCCGGATCAGTACTCGCAGGTCCAAGATTGGACGCAACCCACCGCCTTTTTTTGGTACGATGAAGTAGGGGCTGTAAAACCCCTTCTTCATCTTGGCCGGAGGGACAGGTTCTATCGCACCCTTCCGTAGCGCAAGGTAGCAGCGTTTTCGTCCTTCACCAAGGTGAAGTGGATACCGCTGAACCTGGGCGGACGCCTGGCGAACTGAATCGCGTAGCCGAGTCGGACGGTCCGGTTCAGCCATCGCGACGGATTGGAAAGCGCAAGCCACGCATCCAAGTTCCGCACGAGGGGGACCAAAGGGACAACCTCGTCAGACGTACCGGCAGGTGGGGCCTCGCGGCGGGGCAGAGCTCAAGGTGCCACACCATGTCATGGCCGTGCTGAGTCTAGGGACATTGAAGCACTTACCTGCCTCCTTGTGACCACCCCTGAACAGCCTAGGACAGGGGAGGAAGAGGCCTGTCCTTGCAACCCGTGGAGACTGTCATATCGGGGGCGGATCTGTGCCACAGCTGGGTGCGCAGGGGTGGGGAGACCGCCGCTGGAGCGCCAATCTTGCAAGGGTAAAAAGGTGAATGGTGGTCGTGATGACGGCCATCCACACCGGGTATGTGACCCAGGGAACGAGGAAACCGCTCTTTTGCTGAACTATTGGGTACCGCAGCCACTTGGGCATGCGGCGAAATCAAATGAAAAGGCAACAAAAGATTCTCCACCCAGCCCTCCACTGGGGGATAGAGTGGTGTTCCTACCAGCTCCAAAGCAGTGGGTTTCGTCAACCCTGGTTCGCCCGTCTCGGGGGTGCTTTGAAGCATTTCATGGGTTCTGGGCGGCCGGCCGTGAGACGGGTGGCATCTGCTTCCTGCGGTGGGCTCCACGCCGGGGCCGGGCCGAAGGGGCGGGCGCCCTTGGTGACAAGCAGACGGGGTGCGGGATCTTGAGCTGTGCCAGGGCAGGATATGCCGGATAGCCTCCGTCTGCTGCTTCACCGCCGAGAACTGCTGGGCAAAGTCCTCGACGGTGTCGCCAAATAGGCCAGCCTGGGAGATAGGGGCAGCATGGAACCGTGTCTTGTCGGCCTCACCCATCTCGACCAGGTTGAGCCAAAGGTTGCACTCCTGGACCACTAATGTGTACATCGCCCGCCCGAGAGACTGCGCCGTGACCTTCGTCACTCGGAGAGCGAGGTCGGTTGCCGAGCGCAGTTCCTGCATCAGATCTGGGGCAGAACTACCCTTGTGCAGTTCTTTTAGCGCCTTGGCTTGGTGGACCTGCAGGAGAGCCATGGCGTGCAGGGCAGAGGCGGCTTGTCCAGCAGCACTGTAGGCTTTGTCAGGGACGACGTGAATCTACAGGGCTTGGACGGGAGCTTTGGGCATCCGCACCAGGTGGCGGCGCTCTGCGGGCATAGGTGCACCATGAGCGCCTTATCCACCATGGGAATCACCGTATAGCCCCTGGCCGCACCGCCATTGAGGGTAGTGAGGGCAGGGGAACTGAGAAATCGAGACCATGCAGTAAAAGGTGCCTCCCACCGTTTTGTCAGCTTCTCGTGCACTTCCGGGAAGAAAGGCACTGGAGCGAGGCATGGCTGCTTTGAGCGGTGCAGTTCCACTCTAGCCCGACACTCGCGGCCACCCGGGAAAGCATGTCCATCATTTCCGCATCAGCCTGTGACTGGGCAATCGTCCCCGAAGGGGGGAGCCCAGCTGAGGCTTCTGCGTCTGACTGCACAAGCCCGCTCTCTGATGCTGCACTCGAGAGCTCATCAGCTTCACGGGCTCCGAACAAAAGGTAGAACTCGCTGTGAGATGAGCCGGCATACTCATCCGGAAGCCCGATCGGGGCAGACAAGCGTGCTGGGGAATGGGAGGTCCGCAGGGGAATACCCGGCGGAGGTGGTCCCATTGGGTTCCCCAAATTGCCCCCAGTGCTAGCCGCGCTGGCCTCATACCCGTAGGTAGAAGGACCGAGGCGGGGAGCCTTTTTCTTACGAAAGCAAGCCGCGACCGCAACGTTGCCATGGTCATGTTCTCGCAGTGAGAACATGAACAATCCACGAACGCTGTCTCCGTGTGGGTCGTGCCCAGACACGAAAGACTGCGATCGTGACCATCTGAAGTTGAGAGGTAACGACCGCAACCAGGAATAACACACAAACGGAAAGGCATCTTTAAAAAGATGTGTCTTTAAAAAGACATTCCGTGTGTGCCACTCTTTTAGAGAAATACACTCTTTTATGAAAATATACTCTCTTTTTTCTGCTGAAGCACCCAGGGGCGTTCTCTGCAGTGCACTAGTGCAGAGGAGGGAGAAGACCCTGAAATGCGCCATCAGATCCAGCAGAGGTGAATGAACAGTCAGCTCAGTAAACATCGACCGTTCGGCTCCGAAGAGAAAATCTGAATGAGTGGTTGCACGCCAGCTCCTTTTATACCCGTATGTCCGGGGGAGTGGCATGCAAATACCACTCGCCAATTTTCATTGGCCTTTTATCAAAGACCAGATGTGTCTCGGGCTCCCAAGTGTGACCCCTAGTGTCACTACATCGACACAATGTCGAGTGAGTGACAGATAGGGAAAGCTATTTTTCCATCCAAGTTGCAAATATAATTTTTGTGAAAAACCATAATAAAAAGATGTGTTCGAATAAAGTCGCGTTTCAATCCCTTGTGTTCAAAAGAACAAAATTGTCACTTCTGGAGAAACTGTAGCCACTCTGACTCTTTTATATAATAAAATACTCACAGTTTTGAGCACACAGACAAAACACTGTAAAGAATTTGTCTCATGTCTGGGAGTGACAGCACATCACACAGATCTGGGAGCACTATGTGGGTGAATTCCTCCATCCTTATGACTTAACCATGCAGATCTAGAAGACATTTTTTAAAAATGGCAATAAACAAGCTTGTTCAAGCTTGTATTTGACCTATTTGCTCTACAAACTCTAAGCAGGCTTTGGATTTTAAGGACACCGTTATTTCAGGATGACCAGAGCAACATTTCAGATGTGATGACTGGTCCGCTGGTTAGTCCAGTTATAAATGAATTAATCAGTCACATGACTTTTTTGATGCGCATCTTGTATTCCTAATAAATTCAACAGGAGTTTAACTGGTAAATGTGTTTCCATCATAGTTTATGCACATTTCTTCTTATCGAAGGTAAAATGTATCCACCTCAAGTGAGCGTATATGTATTTTATGTACATTTTGGTGATTTTATTTGCATCTTGGTGTTTCCATCCAGCAGTTTTTATGCGATATCCCAAAATGTGTGGATAGAAACCCAGCTTATGAAATTAATAAAAATATGAAATTATACTTTTAAAAATGTATGAAATTGTGGCATGGGGGCGGTGCATTCATAACAGTCTCTGGCTTTAGTTACATTTTAAGGCTGCTCCGATGCTGCATTTCGTATACATGAAACCAAAGCAGCATTAGAACTGCCTTTGATACTCAGGACTGAGGTGGGTCAGAGCAGGCTTAATTTAGTCTGGCTTTTATGTGGCACTGTGTCTTTACACAGAATTTTGAGAAGGCACAGAGCAGCCTTAACTCAGCAGTGTAAAGATGCCTAAAGTTCACCCAAAATGAAAATTCTGTTAACATTTATTAACCCTCATGTCATAAAAATCTGTATGACCTTTATTCCGTGAAACACAAAAGGAGAGCAAAATGAAAGCCTCAGTCTTCATTCACTTTCATTGTATCGAAAAAGCGCAGCATCAACATTCTTCAGAATTTAAATGGTTTAGAACGACATGAGGGTGAGTAAATTATGAAAAAATAATCATTTTTGGGTGAACTATTCCTTTAATATACAAATGAAATAACAGTATAAGCAAAGGTGATATTTAGTAATGTTTCATTGTTTGCCTTTCACTCTTCTCTTTCTTATTCCCTCTCTCACTTTTATGTATATTTCCCTTAACTGGAATCTAGTAAGTCTGTGGTATGTCATCGGCTTTCAGAAATAATGACTCCTAAACCAAATCAGGCAGATAACAGTGTGCACCTCAACGGTGAAGCTGCAGTGCGTAATTTTCAAAGTTAAAATACTTTCTTGTATCCTTGTGTGATATGCTGACATAACTATAAGTAAACCATTTGTAGGTCAGTTTTCCTGAAAAGTTTAAATACTGTTGCTCTGTGGCGCTATCTCTCTACTCCCGTATCAGTGCGGCTCAGTCAGTAAACAGCTTTCTCCACAGCAACGTAATTTCTCCAAGATGCTTGTTTAAATCACAAACATGGTGTCCGAGGAATACTTCCCTATTTTATTCTCCGCTGCTTCATTTTATGTCGATATATTCCAGAGTTGTTGCTGTGTTTGTTTCCTTCACTTTCTATCGCAACCTGCAGTGGAATTGTGCTGCAATAGTGGGGTTTCCCTCTTAAGTCAAACTCCGGTATTCCCCCCAATCAACGAGCGCATATACACGAAAGTGAGGAACAGTCAGTATTTTACATTGGTGTGTATAAATTGGTATAGTTTATAGTGTATGTGCTTTTCCAACTGTACTCCCAGAAATGTTGAATTCATTCCACTGTGTTGACATTTTGTTGGGCTCCATCCTTTGACGTTTGTTATCCAGTATGTTCACACACATGCACACTTCTTAAAAACCTGTAACACCACTAATGTGTTTACATAGCCACATAAGCCGCATTCTCAGGGAGAAACCCAGGTGTTTTAAACCACTTTCTCTCAATCCTTTTAGCGGCGTCAGGAAAATGGCGTTCTCCTTCGAATGACGTTTCAGAACGCTGCTTTCTGCAAAAACCCTGGAATAAACCATTTTCTTAAGTGCATGTAAGCGTTATCATAGGTTCAACCAATGCTATAAATTGGGAAAGGCTTGTCTGGTTGTGTGACCAATAACAGACAGAGGGATTGTTTAGGAAATTTGTTTAAAAACTGTCATCATTTTGCAGTTTTGTTTAGTTTCACTAGTATCACAGAAATTACACACTTCACCTTTAATTTTAAGTAAATGCAGCAATCTAGGTGGATGTGTATATAAAAACTAAATTTAAAGAGTTTAGAATGCCTAAAATCGCTCAAACTTGGCAAAAAAGCTTGAAAATGTATCATACACTTCAGGATTTGTGAACAATCACTTAAGATAGATCATCTGAGTGATCAGGATGCTGTAAATGCAGCAAAATGGCAAGTAATAATGACACAAGTGATAGGGCATCTGGCCACCACTCCTCTGCTCCCAGCTGTTTTATTAGAGGAGTATTTATTAGCTTAGAGTTAAACCAGGACAGCTTGGTTGTGCTCCAGCTGGGGTTGTCATGGGCACATGTGGGAACCATTTACTGTAAATGATGAAGAACCAGAGTTGGCAGATGTGTGAGTGTGTGTGGGACAATAGGGAGGTGTGGATGTGTGTGTCTTTAACAAATCTCTCCACTGTCCTGACAACTCATTTAGATGGAAATCACCTAATTCTAAATAACTAGTCGCGTTCATGTGCTAGTCAGGATGTAATCTCTCCTCTCTCCTTCTTACAGATGCAGTTTGATATAGCGGTGGCCAGTGAGATCATGGCCATCCTCGCACTCACAGACGGACTGGCTGACATGAGGGCCAGACTGGGGCGTATGGTCGTGGACAGCAGCAGAAATGGACAGCAAGTCACTGCAGATGACTTGGTGTGTGTGTTTGTGTGTGTACTTATTAGCTATATTTCGTGGACAAAGTTGTCCTAAAAAGCAAGCTAAATCTGACAAAACCTTTCTTTGTGAATATTCATAGATGCCATCAGTTGGAAAAGCAATTCATAAAGTAAATGCTTTTTTAAGCAGTTTAAAAATATATATATAATCTTTAGCTGCTTTCTCATCCCAGCTTAATTTGCAGAGACAACTATAAGTAAGCCATTTGTTGGTTGATTTTCCTGAAAAGTGCAAACACTGTGGGGCGAATTCACTAAACACTTGCAGCACTTTTGTGCATGGTATTTCACTGCAAAAACCTGCATCTTATTCACTAACCATCCGCAATCTGGTTTAAGTTGGCGCAGTCAGCGCTGAAATAGCACCACATCTTGACTATTTCAGTTGTCATTTTCATTCCTTTCCGTGCAAACACGCTTTCTTTCTGTGTAAATTAGACTCATTATAGATTGTACTTCATTCACAGAAATTCCCAGCTCAATAAACCTCATGCTATTACAGCTAAGTATAGCAAGTGGTAAACTGAATTTTATTTAAAAGAGATGATTGTGTACATTGTTTATCGAACATGACAGAAGTAATTCATCAAATGATGGAGAAGAGTGTTATAACGTGGCATATATCCAGATTTGCGGTGTAGATAAGCACACTTTCAACATGTCTGTAACACGGTTAAGGTTGGGAAAGGAGAAGGTGGGAACTGGCTGAACAGTCAAAGTAATACAGTATTTTAATTAAACAAAAAGACACACAGAACAAACACACATGGCAGCTGCATGTGGCTCTCTCTCTCCTGAACTGCCACGTTCCACTGCATTTATCCCTCTCCTCAGCTGATTAGCCCAATTGGGGGCTGGGCATGCGTAGGGGGGCGTTGCTCTTCTGGCTGCACCGGCTGGCAAGCTTTTCCCCGCCTCCCTAGGGCTGGGGAGTGGGACATGGGGAGGGGAAAATACAAAACAAAACAAAAAAGAGGAGAGGGAAAATGGCAAGGTGGAGAGACAGTGAGAGAGAGAGAGAGAGAGAGAGAGAGAGAGAGAGAGAGAGGAGAGAGAGAAAAAAAACTTGCTCGCCGGTTTCCCAGACACGCTGTCGCTTGATCCTCGATCACTCCTCCACCCTCTGGCGGACGATAGCCGCTCCTCCATGGGTGGACCGGAGCCAGTCCTCTGACCCCTGGTGGATGGAACGCCCCTCTCCATGTTTCCGGCTGGTAGGGAACTCCTCCGCCCCTGGCAGCGGCTCCACCACTCCAGGCATCCGGCAGCAAGCCCCTTTTCCCCTCGCGGATGGCCGCGGAAGCTCTTTTGGGTGGATGGCAGTGGCGAGGACTCCAAGACAGCACATCCCTCCTCCTTCCAGGGTTTCGGCACCAATGTAACACGGTTAAGGTTGGGAAAGGAGGAAGCGGGAACCGTCTGAACAGTCAAAGTAATATTTTAATTAAACAAAAAGACACACAGAACAAACACACATGGCAGCTGCATGTGGCTCTCTCTCTCACAAACTTTATCCCTCTCCTCGGCTGATTAGCCCAATTGGGGGCTGGGCTTGCGTTGTCACAGCCCGGCCCCGCCCTCCTCCTCGTCCCAATGTTAAAGATGATTCATGTGTCTGCATACCAGTAGTGGAGTGATGCAGTACAGTCCCGGTACAGTGTGTCAGATTGTGGTTGTCTGCTGAATCCTCAGCTATATAGCAATCAGAAACAGACAGTGTTGTAGTCGAGACCAGCTCATCTGATTCCGAGTCAAGACCAGAAGAGAATGTGTTAAATGTACAGTGTAAACAACTAAATTGTCTCTAGGCTCATATGTCAAATATATCTCATATTTGCTGAAGCGTATGTTGGTTAAACAATATTACCAGTCAAGTATTCATCTTAGGTTAAGTGAAATGTTTTTATTTACAATGTCAGTGTTAACAAAGTATTAGTAAAAAAAAAAATCTAATTAAAGGGACAAGGTGCCCATGTAATTAATTATTTTTTTATTTATCACACATATACAGTGAAATTCTTTTTTTCACATATCCCAGCTAAGCTGGGGTCAAAGTGCAGGGTCAGTCATGATATGGCACCCCTGGAGCAGACAAGGTCAAGGGCCTTGCTCAAGGGCCCAACAGTGGCATCTTGGCAGTGCTGGGGTTTGAACTCCCAACCTTCTGATTAGTAACCCAGAGCCTTAACCACTGAGCAACCACATGGCAATACAGACTGCCAGTTTTTGTGTTATTTTATTACATTCATTGTAAGTTCAGTAAACATTTCTGTTATATAAAATACTGTATTACTGTACTATAACTAAAATGGACATAAAAACCTAATAATAATGTTTTAAATGTGATGTACTGTATACGCAGTAAGTGAATCTAAAGCTTTACTTTCAATTTGTTTATGATTTTCCCAATTGCACTACTATGTTCCATTCATTGTAAGTCAAGTAAGCATTTCTGCTTGCTTCTGCCTGCAAGATTTCATCTAGGGGTATGCACAAAAACCTCAAGGCAAAAACAACATCAAACTGTTCAATTCTGATGACGTTGAGAGAAGTATTTTATGTTTTTTTCAGTGTGTGTAGCATTCATGTAACTATTGGATAAAGCATTTCTAGAAGACTTGGAGGCCATTCAGACCAGATATGTACTTGCGTTAAAAAACCCCGAGACGCAGCGCAAAGAATATAATAGAACACTGGTGTTTGAGATACATTTTAACAGTTACATTTTTTTTTAACTTGACAAAATAACTTTTTGATGCTGAAAACACACTGATATGCAGTTCAATGGTCAAAGATGTCAGTCTAGCACATGTTTACATACAGTAGGAAAACCACTGAAAAATAGCATGGACAGATGCTTAAATGTGTGTGAACGGCCCGAAATGTCCTATTCCACACTTGTTTGAGTCAGAGTCCATGACAAGACCAAGACCATAAAAATATGGTCCCAAGTCTGAGACTGAGTCTGATCTTGAGTACTAAAACACTGGAATTGAGCCGTACTAAAACACTGAATTTTGGGAAACCTCTTGTGCAGAAGTTACGCTCTTCAGCTTGAATTCTAAGAATGCTAAATGTTTTCTTTAAATGTTAGGGTGTGACTTAGGGTAAGTCTATAGTAATTATAAAAGGAATTTTTCCATTTAGATAGCTATGTAGATGTGTGTGTGTGTGTGTGTGTGTGTGTGTGTGTGTGTGTGTGTGTGTGTGTGTGTGTGTGTGTGTGTGTGTGTGTGTGTGTGTGTGTGTAAGCATTTGAGAAAAGCTGTCAGTAGAGTGACCATTAACTACCATGAAGACATTCGACGCCTGATCTAACCAACATATTTTGACATTTCTTTGCTGTTTCCTTCTCTCAGGGTGTAACTGGGGCTTTGGCAGTCCTCATGAAAGATGCTATCAAACCTACACTGATGCAGACACTGGATGTGAGACCTCTTCCCTGTTCTTGTACCTCAGGAACCCCTTCATGTGCTATTTTTTTTATATCATAACTTTCCTATCTTGATTGAAATTCCCAAACTTGATACTCTGAGTGTTGTTTAAGTGATAGGATATTAGAGAAGTATGAAACACAGAAAACACACTCTGACGTACACACGTCTGGTTTTGGTTTAGTTTCGGCAGGAGTGTGTCTCTCACTCTCCAACTATCACACCCAGAGCACCATGAGAAGAACTGGGAATGAGAAATAGACAGTGGTGAAAAGCTTGGTTGTTGCAATGCCTTTCATCTTTATGCCTTTTAAACATGCTAATGACTTGTGATTGATGTTTGGTGTGTACAGGCATATGTTTGTGTGTGTGAGATGTATAGGAGTTGCATGTTTTGAGAAAGGGGCACAGAGTTGTTTTGTGAAACCTTTCCTGCCTGGTTTCCTGTTTCTTTTGCGAGGAGGAATCATATCTGGATGGAACAGGCAGCAAAGGGTTGTGCTTTTGCACGGGGCTATAATATCCCTGCTGGGATTGGTATGTATGTGAGTGTGTGTGAGAACAACTGAATGAGAGGATCTGTATGTATTCACAGATGGGCCTAACTCCAATGGCTGGACAATAGACAAGTGTTGTGTGACAGTGTAAGAGTGAGAAGAATTTTTATATAAATTGAGGGAGGTTAGCTGATTTTTGTGTGTGCATATGTTGCTGATGTAAGGGACAGTTTACTGTAAATACCCATGACATGATTAGAAGTTGGAATCAGCAGGGACATGACAATACAATATTATATCAATATCTGGGTCGTGTTGATATTGATGTCCTGAGATCAACAAATCAGACACAGTTAGCTTTTCTTTCATCTGTACTTCAATAAAAAGTATGTTGCTTGAACTAGAGTGAATCATTGTTACTAAACTACAGCATGTCAAAGGCCAATCCAAGACAGGCTGGCTGCCATGCTAGCTGGTAGGTAAGTCAAAGTACAGGCCACGGTGAGACAAAAAACAAAAAGTAATATGGCTAGTTGCAATATGGTGAGTATTTCCCACCATGGTAACCACCCTCTGTTCTCACCTCCTGTCATTCCTGGCTTTGGCATGCCATAGTTTGGCTTGCCATATTTCTGCTCTTTTCCGAACTCAAAGGGCAAAGGTGTCAGATCATTTCCCTTTGCATTTTTTGAAACAATAGTTTTTCTTTTCTGTAAAACTTTTCCAAAAGACAGTTCACTGGGAAATCATGCAGACTCTTTCCATGTGTCTCGTGTATACACAAAGACCATCCCTCACAATTCATCAGTGGTGTACACTTTATGATCAAATCCTCTTCAGTAAATTCATTGAATATTTTTGCAGATCAAACTTAATTGAATTACTGGTTGAATTGTATCAGAATCGGTTGATAGGTCTGAATTGTCTTTGATCTGTAATCTGTGATAGTGGGTCTGTTCCAAAACTTAGTGAGCTGCCTCTCTGTCTCCTGCCTACATAGGCAGCATCCTAACATGAAATGAAGCCTTATAAGAGAGTGATTCGGATGCAGCAACTCCGCATTTCATCAAACAGCGCTTTTCACTACAAATACAAATTTATGTATCTTAAGGTGGAAGGCAAGATAGTACTGTAGGTGCAAGACTGAAATGTGTGTCAAAACCTAAACATTGCATATAACCTACAATTATTACATATCCAATTGTGTCAACCAACAAAGTAAAATGTTGTTTGTGGCTTAGAAGCCAGAAACACAAAACCAGTTAAGGTGCACACAACGAACGGAACACAAGAAATTTGTGCAAAAAAAAAAAAAAAAAAAAGAAAAGCTTAATGTGAATTGATAAATCCATCAATTAAAACATAATTGACGTTTTAACTATATATAAATAAAACAACACATGTACTGTCATGTCATGTTCATGGAATGCCTTTTTTAAATAAATCAAATCAATACTATTTTTGAACCAGTTTATTGAATTAAAGAGAATGATTTATATTAATCCAACTTTGTAACTCAAACCACTTGTAGACTTGCCTCAAAATGAACTTCATTTACCTCACTTGACTCACCTAAAAATGTATTGCCTGTTTGAGTCTCAAAAGTAATGTAAAATAGTTCATGATGTTTATAATATATCAGGGCATGCAGAAGCAATGAAAGGAGGATGCTAGGATACAGTGATAAATGTTTAGGTAATTAAAGGAAGGTTGTGTCTTTTTCTATTGATGGAGAGCACAACAGAGTTTGTTTCCTTTTCCTAAATACAAGTGACTTCACCATCACTCCATTCTTTGTTTTGCGTGTTCTCACCTTTCCATCTTCCTGCACTCTTTCCTTCCTGTCCCTTCTGCTGTCAGTGTATGTGGTTTGCCTTTCAGTGTTTGGGAAGTTTACAGAGAATGACAGGGTCAGCAGTTCAAACCACACATTTTCACTGAGCTTTAGATGCCTTCTGGCTTTTGATGATGAAACGCATTTTCCAGACATTTCCAAAATGTTATTGTAGTTGATGAAGTCTGTAAAACTGCGCTAACAGATGCAAGCTCAACTACATTTATGTTATGCAAAAAAATATACATATGTGAAGGTTATCAATGTCAGATCTTGATAGACAATTTATACAGTAATTTTCATGTAATTTTGAGTAACAATGGGTCTCATTCCCTAACCATGTGGACACATGTATTTGTGTGTGAATGTTTTCACATAGAAATCATGATTCATCAATAAGTTTGTACTCTTTGCAAATGTAACAGGCTCTTAGGTCCCGCCTAGTAGGGGAATACTACAACGTTACCCTGGAAGACCTAGAAGTGACAGGATCTTAGTCCCCACCCCCAGTGCTTTGAGTCTCAGAATACACAGTAAGTGTGTATATGTTTTAGCTTAACTATTGTATAATATACTGCAGGAATAAGAAGTGTGGTCTTCAGGCAATTAAGTGTCAACATGGTGGCTTCCCGAAGAATAAAAGTGATGCAAAATAATAACTTAAGCTCACGTTCCCACCCCCCTAAACCTAATAGTGTAAGTGAGACGCCCATACTCCAAAGTAAGTTCCACAAGTAATTATCAGCTGCATTACTTTTAACAATTCATAATTTATTTTCTCTTTTTTAGGAAACTGGGAATTCTTCTGAAAAGGTTTGTTACAATTAAATGAAATAATGAAATAAAATAATAAAACAAATAACAGGTTCTCTAAATTTGTCTAACAAACTTTATGAATCTTCAAGGCTTAACAATTTCAAACACTTTATATAACATTCCTCAGATGTAAATTCTTTAAAATGAATTTCAATATCTGGACACGTAAATTAACTAGTAACACTGGATGTTCTTAAACTCTGAATCAAATCAAAGACTCTTGTAGTACAATTCAAATGATTCACTTAAAATAACTCTGATGACTCTTAACTTTGTTCAAATGACTCTTTTGAATCAACATTATGATTCAGTTTCCATTTGACTCAGATTCACATCAAATAGTTCAAAATCACAGTTCAGGTTCACAATTCAGATAATAACTCAGTTCAGTTCAATCTAACTCAGTAAAATGTTCATATAGGTGTGTGTAAAGAACATTTGTACCAGACTGTAGCAATGATGACTTTGATGCGTCGACTTTGTGATGACTTGCGATGACTTATGATTTATGATGACTTGTAACTTGTGATGACTTGTAACAGTGAAACAAAACATCTGAGACAGGACAATGAGGATATGTCGTCTGGTTGGCAGGGTAATAAACATAAAAAACACCAGAGAAGCTTCAGTGCAGCTCGGGAAAACTCTGGAACTTTCTGGAACAAAATGGCGCGGCTCAGACACAGCACGCACGTGGCCCACTTGAATAGGGTCGATCCACAAAAACAAGAAAAACACTTCTTGAAAGCAAATTTTGATCGTCTGCAATTGTCAGACTCTTCTGAATGTCAAAAATACACAGAAAAAGGGAAAAAAATCACTCATTGCAAAACGAACTCTTGTTCTAGCGCACTTACAAGTGCACTAAAGCGATTTGCGGGAAAACAGCGTATCACGATCTATGATACGGTTCATAGATGACTCCAAAAACGCAGTATGATTCTTCAAAAACTTAAATTCAGTATTACGCCAGAAACAACAATGTTCTGAATGAAACTCACGGCTTTAGCAACTCTCTTTCGTGCTCTCGGCCTGTCTCTAACACCGTTCTCCGTTCAATGGCGCAATCAACCGAACTTCTGCTTCAACTACGTTTTCAGTTTCACACGATCTCGTCGATGTACACTTAACTCACAAAACTTAAACTGACTGTGTGCCTCTGTCGTCCTTTACATTTTCAGCGGAGAAAATGTCTACTTCTTACACAGCGATCACGGCGTGTCTCTCTTCTCGCACAGCGAGCGCAGTGCGACTGTCTTCTGCAACGTCCAAGGCGCGACTGACTTCTACTTCTTCTTTCTCGCGCACAATGTAGACAGCGCCACCCACCAAAATAAAAGTCCCTTAGAGAAAAATATATCACCGTTACACAAAAAAATTTTAACTGAACCAAATTAACTAAATAATAGCATTCTGAGATGCTGTTCTTCTCACCACAATTGTACAGAATGGTTATCTGAGTTACCATAGACATGTCAGTTCAAACCAGTCTGGCCATTCTTTGTTGACCTCTCTCAACAACAAGGCATTTCTGTCCACATAAATGCTTTTGTTTTTGGCACCATTCTAAATAAATTCTAGAGGCTGTTGTGCATGAAAATCCCAGGAGATCAGCAGTTACAGAAATACTCAAACCAGCCCATCTGGCACCAACTTGATCTGTCTGAAATGTTCATACACATTTACTGTATGCAATCAATAGTAAATGACAGTCACTGTCGGTTATGAACACTTCAAGTGCAATGTAAGAAAGCTAGAAATGCAGGTCTGATTTGAATTCATGTTATTTGTCTCTTTGTGCCAGGGCATTCCAGTGTTTGTGCATACTGGACGTTTTGCTAATATTGCCCATGGAAACTCCTCTGTCTTGGCAGACAAGCTGCTCTTAAACTGGCTGTAGAAGAGGGCTATGATGGTGAGCACGCGTACACAAAAACAAACACATTCACTTGCACACCACAGCATCTGCTTTTTATAGTGACACATTCAGAATCCAGAGACAAAGGCTATGTGGGGGTAAGTTAAACCAACAACAGTAGCGCTTGTTTTCTGGTTGAAACTCCACTCCTGCTCATGTGTCAGAATGGTTGCACATGCTCAGCCACTGGCTGAGAGCTCTAGGAAACATCTACAGCTTGTTTAAAGCCACACAAAGAACTGGATCCTTCATCTTAAAACCCAGGGGAATGTTTTGTAAAACTCAATCCAACTAATCCTCATTGACAGCACACCTGAGCATACATTCATGCAAAACATGCACACACACAAAGACCTTTGAAGCTATATTAGTGAGAATCTCTCATAGACACAATGTATCTAATGGGGACATAACATAGACTTTGTATAGTTACGTAATTAGCTTTATATAAAAACAACACATTTCTATAGGCTAATCAAATCCCTTAAAAGCTTTCTGCTTTTTTAGAATTAAAAATTGTATTTGCTGTATTCGTGAATTGATTTTCCAATTGAGGACCTCCCTGAATGTCCCTCAAAGTATGGTTTTGTTAAATTAAGTTCACTTTTTGTCACCAAACTATAACTATGTATATGCAGAAACACTCACAATATCTGCATTTCTATCTCTCATTCCTTCTCTTTATCTTTTGTACAGTATCCCTCCCTCCTCTCCTCAGTGCTCAACAACATGCCTTAGGCACTATAATAATGCTGGTAATGGTGAAGCCATGTGGTTCATGCTAACAGCAGAGTAAGTTAGTTCACCCTTCATTTAAGGACAAGCCCAGTGAAAACATTGCCTACCAAACCAGGCCAAGAACTGTGTTGAGATACAGCTTCGAAACTTTGACATGCTTTTGTTTCATGTCTGACTTCTGCCAGCGTGTAAATAGTAAATTCTTCTTCTGAAATGGAACATTGCTTGAGCCCCCTGCAAAAGACAGTAAAAAAGGAATCGTTTGATCTGCTGTTATGTGTTACCTGATGCCAAGGTATGTATGGTGTGTAGTGTTTTTGCAGTGGGTGAGAGGGAGGACATTGCATCAGCTGATTATACACAACAGATCCGCTTCACAGGAAAACCACAGCAGTGCTCAGGAATACCAGAATGGCATGATAGTAACTTTTGGTCTACCCAAAATAAACGGATTGCTCTCAAGCCTCAGACTGATAGATGGTCTGATAATTCCAGATTCTCTGAAATTCAAATTCTTGAAAGCCAATAACATACTCCCCGCCTCACATTCCCCTCAGCACAGCTGTAAATCTTTAGCTAGTGTGTGGATGACTTGAGGTCTGGTGATGTAGACTCATTTAGATGGAGTTCCCAGTCATTTTTTAAAACTCCACAGGGGGTGGTTTACTTTGTTAGCACACCTGGTCGTCCCAAGGCCATGAGCACTGCCTTCAAGTTAACACTCTGATTCAGTGATTTATAGTTTTGTAGGATGAATAGTTTTTTCCTATGTTTCACTTGTATTAATTAAGTAATACTTTCTGTCTTTTTCTTTTTCCTTTTCCTTTACCTTCTTTCTTCCCCTCCTTCTTCCTTCATTCTTTTCCTTTGCTTTTTTATTCCTTCCTTCCTTCTTTTCCCTTCTTTGTTGTTTTTTCCTTCCTTCCTTTCTTCCTTCCTGCCTGCATTCACTTGTTTTACTTCACATGATTTCATTTCTCTTTTTTTTTGTTTCCTTCATTCGTTTTTTTCCCCTTCCTTCCTTCCTTACTGTCAGGGTTGTGTGTGTTTGTTTATGTTTTTCATGTCTTTTATTTTGAAAGTTTAGTTCCTGTTCCATGTCATGTGGTTCCCTGGTCATGTGATTTCATGTTTCCCTCCATGTTCATGTGTCTTGTTTTCATTGGTTTATTGTCTTGTTAACTCATTATCAGTTCTAGTTTGTCATTGGTTTAGTTTAATAGTCTTGTTATCTTGTTTATAGTTCTGTCTGTTCAGTGGTTGTCTTGTTACCCAGGTCTGTGTATTTAAGCCCTCATGTTTGCCATTGTCTCTTGTCACGTATTGTTAATGTAACATTGTTTTGTGTAATGACGTGACGTGATGTTGTTTATGTTTTGGATTAATGTTTTTGGTTATCACTTATGTAAATAAACGTAATTGGGTTCTTCACATCATCATCATCTTCTTCATCATTTCTTTTTTCCTTTTCCCTTTTTTTTTCCTGCCTTCATTCACTTGTTTTACTTCACTTGTTTCTTTTTCCTTTTATTCTTAGTTTTTTTTTTTTATTTCCTTCATTTATTTTATTTTCCTTTTATTTTCCTTAATTCCTTTTCTTTTCCCTTTTCTTTTTCTCTTTCCCTTTTTTTTATTTTCTCTTTTCCTGCCCTATTGCATAAATTCTGTTATGGACATGTCTGTGTTTTCCCCTCTTAAGCAATGAAAGCGACAAAAGGTAACTGTAAGTGGCTGAGAACTTATGCATATGGGGCAGAACAAAGATGTACTCTTGGAGGTATCCTCCGTTCAGATTGCCAGACCAGCACACACATGAAAAATATGCTATTACCCTCCCCATTCCCTCCTGCTCCAAAAGCCTGGGAAGTAGCACAGGAAACTTGCAGGGTTCTGGGAATAATGGATATGTGGAAATACTCCACACATACTGTTCAATGGCACATAAAAACACAAATAGTAAATGTCTCTCACAATCAAAACAAATAAAATTGTCTTGCAGGGGGAAGAAAAATATGTAAATACAGTGCTGAAAACATCTTTAAAAAATGTTTTGTAGCACTCATGTTTTGAACTCTGTTGTCAGCATTCCACTGAAATGTTTCATTGATCACACACTCTTGAGAGCAGTAATGCTGGAGTTAAGTTTGCACATATGTGGAACGCTTGCATGCTCACTCTGAAAAGGTTGTAATTATATCCTTATTATGAATGAATGACAATTACTCTCTATGGAATGTGGGGACAATTAAATTACAGTTGCATTGTAGAGGCAGCTTTTATGTGTACGTGTGTGAGAGCATGTGTGTGTGAGCGTTCACAGTAAATATGGTTGACACCTTTGTCTATTAAAAAGGATCATTCTTAAAGGAAAAGTTCACCCAAAAATGAAAATTCTGTAATTTACTCGCCCTCATGTGGTTCCAAACCTGTATGACTTACTTTCTTCTTTTGGAACACAAATGGACATGTAAGGCAGAACGTTAGGGACTGACAGCCTCAGTCATCATTCACTTAATTTCATTCCATTCAGTGAAAGTGACTGTTGCTATCATTTTGCCTAATATCTCCTTTTGTGTTTCACTACAGAAATAAAAGGTCACTTGGGTTTGGAACAACATAAGGATGATTTTAGTGATGATGTGATTTTATCAGGGTCTATGCAGTTATGATAAGGAACTGATGCTTAATTTTTATGTTCACATCAATGTCTAGCACAATAGAGCAGTAGGTTTTGGGACCTCATTTAAAAAATGTTTCACTCTCAAAATTTTGAAAATAAAATAAATGATCCTTTTTTCAGTCTTTGTTTTTTCATTTCATTTTCCTTCCCTGCTCAGTGACTGAGGCTGGCTTTGGTGCTGATATTGGCATGGAGAAGTTCTTCAGTATTAATTGTCAGACATCTGGGCTGAGGCCTAATGTTGTGGTGCTTGTAGCCACTGTCCGGTCTCTGAAGATTCATGGAGGGGGACCAAATGTAAGTGTGTGCATGTGTGTGTGTGTGCGCGCATTTACATACAGTGCATGTGCCTCTACTTACAAGGCTGCATTAAAATAATAATTCAGCCAAAAATGTGGAATACAAAAACAAGAATCGTTATGAAGCTGTTGCCATTTAGCAGCAGTTCATAGTGACCAGGTGATATCAAGCTCCAAAAAGGACCAATAAAGTAGTCTAAATTACTTGGATATATGACTTGTGCTGTATTCCAAGTCTTCTAAAGCCGTGTCATAGCTAGATGTGAGGTTTGGGGGAAAACTAGATTATGATTAAATAATCTAGATTAATTTAGGTCAGGTCTTCTCACAAACCTATCATATTGCTTTATAAGACTAAATGAGCATAGACATATAGACGTAAGAGTTGTATAGACTACTTTTAAGATGCTTATTACAGTGAGTTTTGTTTTGATTATTTGCTTTTTGTTTTTGTCCTTTTAAGAGCTTGACTGCTGTAGTCATTGTGAACATTCCTTGTATTGCAAAAACTTATGTAAAGATTTTTTTTTTTAAATCGCAAATGGGTTTTGAACAACATGAGGTTGAGTAAATGATGATAATTTTCATTTTTGCTTGATCCATTTATTTAAATATAAACTGTATATATTTACAATAAAAACAGTTGATGTAATGTTTTTACAGGTTACAGCTGGTGTACCATTGCCTAAAGAATATAATGAAGAGGTAAACTATTTGTAAACTTTGTTTCCCAATCTTAATTAAAATGAACGTATTTGTGGAGCTATAGTGATTTTATTTGAGTTTAGTAAGAGCAAGATTTTTAGAATAATTAACATTTTTATTTTCAACTTGTATGTACTATCCTACTCCATCAATTAGTGGTGATGTTGCTCCACAATGGCATGATTAAAAAATAAAGGGGGTTGGGAAGGAGATAGGGGAGAGGAGTAAATGAAGGAGTATCTGACCCACCCCGCTTGGGTCCAAAGGCCCAGAGCACATCTCCTCTACCCACCCTTCCTCAGCTCCTCTTTTCCTCCTTAATGTGGTTTCTGTTATTCAATTAACAGGGTAAATACAATCCGTGTTGTTTAAGGTAGAGACACAGAGGTGTAATGGGAGTTGTAGTCTAAGAAGTGTTGTACCTGCTTCTCATTAGACTTTCTAAAGCAACCCCAGCTGAGAAAATAACTCAAGTGCTTAAGCTAATTGTGCGGTTCTGTAATGGGAAGCAGAAGGCACCAAAGCGTTTCTCCTGAGCTTTGGATCTCTATTCTCCAAGACTAGTTCTGCTCCACAAGCAACGATTTAGTTGTAAAACAGAACAGGAAGTTTCTTCCGGAAACCTCCTTATGTTGGATGATTTTTTCAGAGACAAACTGACTCCATCCTTTGATGAAGATACTAACAAATAGATCAGTTCACATAAAAGAATACAACTAAGAATTGATTAGTTTTCACTTTCCATGTCGTTCCTTTCACTAAAATGTCCTTACTCTGAAAGTTGACTTTGAATTGTACATGTTAGTATACTTGAAACTAAAGTGTTATTTTTTTCACTGTTAAAATTCTCCTATCCTATAATATGCAGAAACAGCTATAAGTAATCCATTTGTAGGATTTCCCCAAAATTATAAACACTGTAGCTCTAAGGCACTATTAAAACTTTCATCTGATTGTTAGAGAATACTGACCAGCCAGACATGGCAACATTGGCTCAACCAATGGCGTTAGTAAGGGACGGGACTATCGATTTGTGTGATTAATGTAAGATGGAGGGAGTGTTTAAGAATACATTTTGATATCATTATTGAGATCATTATTTTTGCAGTTTCGTTCGACACTAGTGGTACAGCAACTGCATACTTCAGCTTTAACTGAGCTGGAATTCTTAGCCTAAAAGGCTTACACACTGCTATGTTATGACTCCTACATACTTACGATCCACATCATGCCAACATGTCTAGACTCAATACACTTTACAAGAACAATATTAACTGTGCATATTGTATTGTTCCATTAATCCATCCCATTATCAGCACACAGCTTAATGGATGGGGTTTGATTTATATCAATTCAGTCCAGTTCTCAAATTCTGAAATCTGTAATCTCAAAGAAAAAGTGACTTGATATGGCACACACACACACACACACACACACACACACACACACATACAGTATATATACACTGGCGGCCAAAAGTTTGGAATAATGTACAGATTTTGCTCTTATGGAAAGAAATTAGTACTTTTATTCATCAAAGGTCATTCAGCTGATCACAATGTATAGTCAGGACATTAATAACATGAAAACTTACTATTACAATTTGAAAAAAATGTTAAACTACTTCAAAGAGTTCTCATCAAAAAATCATCCACGTGCAGCAATGACAGCTTTGCAGATCCTTGGCATTCTAGCTGTCAGTTTGTCCAGATACTCAAGTGACATTTCACCCCACGCTTCCTGTAGCACTTGCCATAGATGTGGCTGTCTTGTCAGGCACTTCTCACGCACCTTACAGTCTAGCTGATCCCACAAAACCTCAATGGGGTTAAGATACATAACACTCTTTTCCAATTATCTGTTGTCCAATGTCTGTGTTTCTTTGCCCACTCTAACCTTTTCTTTTTGTTTTTCTGTTTCAAAAGTGGCTTTTTCTTTGCAATTCTTCCCATAAGGCCTACACCCCTGAGTCTTCTCTTTACTGTTGTATATGAAACTGGTGTTGAGCGGGTAGAATTCAATGAAGCTGTCAGCTGAGGACATGTGAGGCGTCTATTTCTCAGACTAGAGACTCTGATGTACTTATCCTCTTGTTTAGTTGTACATTTGGCCTTCCACATCTCTTTCTGTCCTTGTCAGAGCCAGTTGCCCTTTGTCTTTGAAGACTGTAGTGTACACCTTTGTATGAAATCTTCAGTTTTTTGGCAATTTCAAGCATTGTATAGCCTTCATTCCTCAAAACAATGATTGACTGACGAGTTTCTAGAGAAAGCTGTTTCTTTTTTGCCATTTTTGACCTAATATTGACCTTAAGACATGCCAGTCTATTGCATACTGTGGCAACTCAAAAACAAAGACAATATTAAGCTTCATTTAATGAACCAAACAGCTTTGAACTGTATTTGATATAATGGCAAGTGATTTTCTAGTACCAAATAAGCAATTTAGCATGATTACTCAAGGATAAGGTGTTGGAGTGATGGCTGCTGGAAATGGGGCCTGTCTAGATTTGATCAAAAATTACTTTTTTCAAATAGTGATGGTGCTGTTTTTTTTACATCAGTAATATCCTGACTATACATTGTGATCAGCTGAATGCCACTTTGGTGAATTAAAATACCAATTTCCTTCCGAAACAGCAAAATCTGTACATTATTCCAAACTTTTGGCCACCAGTGTGTGTGTGTGTGTGTGTGTGTGTGTGTGTGTGTGTGTGTGTATATATATATATATATATATATATATATATATATATATATATATATATATATATATGTTAGGGCTGGGAATCTATTAAATTTTTTTAACTAATTAATTACACTTTTTTCTGTGAGTAATTGCGATTAATCATGGTACATGATACATTACACAAACATTTACAAATATAATCATGAATATGTTTACTTTGCAAGAAATTGGTTTGTCATTTATTCAAAGTATTTAAATATGTATATGTTAAAATGTTCAGTTGTTGTTATTTTTTGCGGATGGAGTTGGGTAAAATCTTCTGCTGTTTTACAGTCCCCATTTGATCCTATTAGTAAAAAAAAAAAAAAAGTCCAGATTCAATTTATATCAAGCTTTATTGTCAAGAGAAACTTAAGTGTACATTGCCAATGCATTATAAAACACTAGACATACAGATATAAAACATTAAAATATTTAATGCTGAAGTTTAAAATCTCAAATGTATTATTTTCTCTGGCTGCCGTTCAGTCTCTGCAAGTAGGCTGCAGCTTGCTGGACAGCAGGTGTAGTGCCGAATTTTGAATCTCTAGTTTCCTTTATATTTAGGGGTAGGGACCAATGAGGTTAAGGTTAGGTGTAGGGGTGGGCTTTAGGGATAAGGCCCAATCAGGTAGCTGGCATGTGTCGCACGTAATGAATAAGTGTGAACTGCTCCGCACAATCAGTTTCTGTGCTAGGATAGATATGTAGTCGAGTCGAGAGTGTACCTCTTTAAAATATAATTTATGTTTTGGGGAAAAACATTAGTGAAGTTTTGCCTATTGTACAAAGGTGCCTGGGTATGTTCCTGAAAAGATACTGAATTAATTGCGTTGATTTGGGGGGGGGGGGGTTTACGCATTAAACAAAAAATTTTAATCACAGAAATTAGCATAAATATATATTTAAAAACTGGAACTTTTGACATTTGACAGATAAATAAAATTTCCATGTTAATGTTTTGTCATCAGAATCTGCAGCTAGCTGCAGAGGGCTGCAGTAATCTGAAGAAGCAGATTCAGAATGCTCATCTCTTTGGGGTCCCTGATCCCCTAGCTCTGAATGCCTTCAAGTAAGGACTGGTGCATCTTCATAAACCTGATAATTCAACATTTTATTCAAAAAAACATGATTGTAAATTATGGTTCATTAAATCAGTGGAAACAGCTATGGTTGACGTAAACCAGAATAACACTTAAAGCAGTGACAAATCAAGAGTACAATGACCAAAAACAGCCGCAGCTGTTTTTCTAATTGGCACCTACAGTAATTGTATCCAAGTGTGCCTTTCCAGTATGTCTGGAAATTTTGGTTTCGCTTTTTGATTAATGACCAAATTTAGCCAGTGGTATTGTCTGTGGCTTGTGATCTTGAGATGCCATGTCAGAACCAGTTATATTTTCTCTTTCTGTGAAGGACTGACACTCAAGCAGAGATCGACCTTGTGTGTCGCATCGCAGAGGCTTCTGGGGCCTCAGCTGCTGTGCCGTGTCATCATTGGTCAAGAGGTGGGCGGGGCTCTGTGGAGTTGGCACATGCTGTAAATGAAGTTGTGTCTCAGGAGAGCCATTTTCGACTCCTGTATAGCCTGCAGGTCAGGTTAGACTGACTTATGTGTGGAAACATTCTCAAGCTATACAGCTGTGAAAAAATAGCAGCCCCATGGAGGATAATGGTCTTGTCTATGTCTGAGATGGGACAGTGGCTAATTGGCTTCTTGTATTTAAATGCATTTATTTGTATTTGAGGCTGATTAAATGTAATGCCATTTTAAAGCTAGTGATATTACATTTAAACTCTTATTACTGTCCCATGGCAACTTTGGTTGTAATCTTTACCAATTTGTCTCAAAAAGTTGGTTCACAATTCATTACCTAAAGGATGATGTACAGTCAGCCAGTCATTATTGCAAAATAAACCTCAACAGGGTAATCATCACTCTGACATAATATGGATAGTGTAACGTGTACTATCCTGCTTATTACAGAGCTACTTGCCAAATAAATACATAAATGGACCAGAAAATATCTCCATGTACTGAAGGAGATTGGTTGCTGGGGACAACAAACACATTGTTTCTGGGATTGGGTTTTACCTGAACTAAAAGATGCATTGGCTACAGAGGGAAAAATATGAATGTAATTGAGCGACAGCTACAGCTATGCATAAGCAAGATAAACAACTTTCAATTAAAAACAGATTTAGATTTTCCAAAACTAAGACTGTGTGTATGCACTTCTGGTCCCTACATCTTGACCCAGAGCTGCATATGGAGGGAGAACTCATCAAGGTAGTTAAAGAACTTAAATTCCTTGGTCTTGTGTGTGACAATAAACGTACTTTATCCCACACATGAAAGCCTTGAGGAAAAGATCTGGCAAAAAAAAAAAAATGGGGTGCGGATTCCACTGTTCTCTTATGCCTAGTTAGATCCCAACTGGATTACGATAGCATCGTGTATGGCCTGGCAAGGAAATCTCATACATGGATACTAGATACGATACATCATCAGGGAATACGTGTGGCATTAGGAGCTTTCAAGACCACTCCTGTTCAAAGTCTCTATACAGAAAACAGGGAACCCTCTCTCCAGAACAGGCATCCGAAAATGGCCCTACAGTTTGTGGTTAAACTCAAGGCAAACCAACATAGCCCAGCCTACTTACCAGTATTCCAATCAGAACATCTTTATTTATATGAAGTGATACCTAAGTATATCAGATCTTTTGGTACTTGGATTAAACAATATTTAGAGAATCTAAATACCAATCTAGACAACTTAAGACATTCCTCCCTGGGCTCTGAAGAAAACAACCATTATCTTGACTTTGCCTCAACATAAAAAGACAGAAACACATCTAAATGAATACGAGCAGCAATTCTTAGAGTTAAGGTGTAGACTCCCACTTCATGGAACTGTATTCACGGATGGATCAAAAACAGTTAATGGTGTATCGGCAGCAGCAGTGATAGGAGATCAGCACTATGGCATTCGAATTCTGGGTCAAAGCTCCATCTTTATAGCTGAGGCTCAAGCGCTGCTCCTAGCCCTGAAAAATATAGAGAAGGGTCAAGAACGGAATTTCTTAATCGCCACAGACTCCAAGTCTTGCTTCCAAGCGCTCGAATCCGCAAAGACTGATCACCCCATAATTGTAAACATTTTAACCAAAGTAGTTTTATTACAGAAGAAAAACTTCAATATCCTCTTCTGCTGGGTCCCAGGACATATTGGTCTGGCTGGCAAAGAGAGAGTGGACACAGCTGCTAAGAAGGCCCTCAACCTGGAAGTCTCTGAATGTCAAATGCCACCCTCCGACCTTAGATCAATAAGTACATATATCTTTAACAAGTGGCAGACGGAATGGGATGAATGCGACAATAAAAAGCTATATGAAATAAACCCCATTATAAGAAGAAGATTCTTTTCAAGCTTCAAGTCTAGGCATGATCAAGTCGTGTTCACTAGGTGCCGTCTGGGTCATTCAAGACTCACGCACAGGTTTTTGCTGATTGGTGAAAAGCCTCAATTATGCTTTCTCTGTCAAACCCCTTTGATGATCAAACACATCCAACTGAACTGTAATGCCTTTGCTAATATCAGACAACGATTTTATTCAGAGACATAGTTAATGGACATTTAGAAAGGTATCACCTGAATGCATTTTAGAATTTGTATCTTGTATTAATCATAAATGTCTTTTATAGCTTTGTAAATTGTATATATTTATTGTTTACACTGTGCTTGCCATGTGAATATCCTTGTTGCTGACATGGTGTTAAAAGTTAACAAACAAACAAACAAACCTGAATTAAAAGATGTCTTGATGCAAAATGACTCTGATGGATGATTGTAACATGATCATATCTACGTACAGGAGTGTCTTGTGCACACAAAAAGTGATTATTGCTGTGCTAATAATGTCAAGTGGGGAGGGAGAATTGTACAACCGTCAGCTGGTTTGAGTTAACCTTAGTGAGTTTTGGAAGTTGTGACTTTAATCAAATGATGCTATGAAAAGGCACGGTTTCTTGGTAATCTTTGCTTTTGGCTCTGACTGGCCTCTATTATCATTTTAGAGGTCTGGACACTTGCAGTCCCAAGCTTCTACTCAGAATACTGGCTGGGAGGATTTTATGACCTCCAAAAAGGAGTTTTCTTTAGTTTTTAAAGCTGATAATAAAAGAAGTTTAATTATTAGAGTTGTCTCATTAGTTTGAAATGAAATCATTTGTAAAATATTTTGTCATCTACCTCTTTCTTTCACCCTCGTAATCTGTTAAATGATCATTGCTTTCTGTTCTTTATATGATTCTATTGTATAAAAAATTCAGACAATTGCTAAGAAGGTTTAAGGTGCTGATGACATCCATCTTTCACCTGAGGCTCAAGCTAAAATAGACTACTACAGTCAAGAGTGACAAAGGGCCATACTGAACATTACATATGCACACGTGTACAGTCTTGTTTGGTTTTATTTACAGAGATGGAATTGGCAAACACAGTGATTCTACTCTGAGCATGTGTTTGTCTCTTTTTTTCACAAGTAGGTAGTCTTATACAGTGAACTGTTATTTACATAAAATACTGTTGTTTTTATCTAAAATTAGATTTAATTGTTGTTGTAAATGATCCTCATATATTTTTTTAATTAGAGACAATGTTAACATTTTCACTGGCATGTTTTCCAGCATCATCTGAAGTTTTATGTTGCTAGCAAATCATTTTCTTGACTTGTTCTCATTGATATTAAACAGTTAAATAATTCCAACCTGTTAGGCCAAGGTTAGATTAAAAGTAGTTGTGCATCTCAGTACCTAACAGGTAACTGAGTCAGGAACCCAGAGCTGATTATGTGAATGTATCTGTACTGTAGGGTTTTGGTGCGCTACCTATCTGCATGGCCAAGACTCACCTGTCTCTTTCCCACATGCCTGAGAAAAAGAGTGTTCCCGCTGGTTTTATCCTTCCAATCAGAGACATTCGTGCCAGCATCAGGCAGGGTTTATCTACACTTTAGTTGGAACTGTGAGTAATAACCTTGAAATCTGATAGAAGCGCTCATCTTCTTCCATTCTTTTCTTTCCTCTTTTCCCCTTTATCTCTCTCCCTTCAGACACATTTGTTGGCTTTTCACTATTTTGATGGCATCCTTTACCTCTGTGAATTTCTGTCTTTTATTACTTCCTTGACTGGTAAGTAAGTGGATGTTTCAGTTACTAATAGGATCCAGGATTACTGTTAAACCTATGATCTATGACCTCATTGGAACTTTTAAAAACAGCACTTGGGCCAAATCCCACTGCCCTTATGTATTTGATCCTGACAGCCAATATGGCTTGGCCTAAGGCAGATATATCTTTATATCTATATCTTAGATATTTTTATGTTAACTAATGTTGGTGTTCAGATGTAACAACGCTGAAGAAGATGTGCTGTCCTAATTTAGAGGCACTCTTCATAAACTGTAAGCCTTTCTACTTGCCACGAGAGTTTTCCTTGTGTATTCTTGTGAGTGTTTATATTGCTCCACACGCATGTGTGATTGCAGCGCTGCAACAGCTGGCTGATCACATCACAGACACAGAGCAAAAACACCCAGACTCACTTATTATTATTCTTGGAGGCAAATCTCACACATGAACTGCCCAAATACAGACAACACATTACATGCCCCACCAGAGACAGAAATATACTGTATCATTGCTTCACAACAATAAAGGATGCATATTGCTCTGTCCCATGTGCAGCTTTAGGACTCTCTGATCACTGTCTGGTTCATCTTCTTCTGACGTACAGGCAGAAACTAAAATCAGCTAAACCTGTAGTAAAGACTGTAAAGAGATGGACCAATGAAGCAGAGCTGGAACTACAAGCCTGCTTTGACTGCACTGATTGGAGTGTTTTCGAAGCTGCAGCCACCAACCTGGATGAGCTCACAGATACTGTGACATCATATATCAGTTTCTGTGAGAACATGTGCATTCCTACTAGGACTTACTTAACATAGAACAATGATAAACCATGGTTTACAGCAAAACTCAGGCAGCTTCGTCAGGCCAAAGAGGATGCTTACAGAAGTGGGGATAAAATCTTGTACAATCAGGCCAAATACAGACTGACAATGGAGATTAGAGTGGTTAAAAGAAGCTATTCTGAAAAGCTGAAAAAACAGTTTTCAGCTAATGACCCTGCATCAGTGTGGAGAGGCCTGAATGACTTTACCAACTACAAGACACCATTCCCCAGCACTGTAGGGAATCAACAACTGGCTAACAACCTGAATGTGTTTTACTGTAAATTTGAAAAGCCCAGTCACACACCACACACCCGCTCCGACCTTCACAGCACACAAACATTTACACCTCCTGCCACCACCCTCCTCCCCTCTCCTGCTACTCAACATGCACTTAAGATCTGTGAAGATGATGTGTGCTGGGTCTTCCAGAAACAGAAGACAAGAAAAGCACAGGGCCCAGATGGTGTCTAAACTTGTCTAAAATCCTGTGCTGACCAGCTGGCTCCCATCTTCACACAGATCTTCAACAGATCACTGGAGCAGTGTGAAGTTCCCTGCTGCTTCATACGCTCCACAATCATCCCCATCCCAAAGAAACCCAAGATCAAATGACTTAATGACTACAGACCCACCACTCTGACGTCTGTGGTCATGAAATCATTTGAGAGACTGGTGTTGACCCACCTGAAGGACATCACTGAACCCTTTCTGGATCCTCTTCAATTTGCTTATAGGGCAAACAGGTCTGTAGATGATGCAGTCAATATGGGACTGCATTACATACTTCTACATACATCTAGACAGACCAGGGACTTATGCAAGGATACTATATGTTGACTTCAGTTCGGCTTTTAACACCATCAGCCCCGCTCTCCTATGGACTAAATTAACCCAGCTCTCTGTTCCCAGCTCTATCTGTCAGTGGATCACCAGCTTTCTGACAGATAGGCAGCAGCTAGTGAGAATGGGGAAATTCACCTCCAGCACATATACAATCAGCACTGGTGCCCCCCAGGGATATGTGCTCTCCCTATTACTCTTCTCCCTCTACACAAATGACTGCACTGCCAAGGACAACTCTGTTAAGCTCCTGA
This sequence comes from Myxocyprinus asiaticus, assembly GCF_019703515.2. Lineage (NCBI taxonomy): Eukaryota > Metazoa > Chordata > Actinopteri > Cypriniformes > Catostomidae > Myxocyprinus > Myxocyprinus asiaticus. Next base: position 21,105,710 of record NC_059368.1, read on the forward strand.
AATTCGCAGATGACACTACAGTCATCGGCCTCATCCAAGATGATGATAAGTCTGCATACAGAAGGGAGGTTGAACAGCAGGCCGTCTGGTGCAGTCAAGACATCCTGGAGCTGAACATGCTTAAAACAGTGGAGATGATAGTGGACTTTAGGAGGAACACCCCAACATTAACCCGTTCACCATTCTGAACAGCATTATGGCAGCAGTGGAGTCATTCATGTTCCTGGGCTCTACCATTTCACCAGACCTGAAGTGGGAGACCAACATTGACTCCATTTTGGAAAAGGCCCAGCAGAGGTTGGATTTCCTTCTTCAGTTGAGGAAGTTCAACCTGCCACAGGTGCTGCTGATACAGTTCTGTTCAGTAGTCATTGAGTCTGTCCTTTGCACTTCTATAACTGTCTGGTTTGGTTCAGCTACCAAGTCATACATCAAAGGATAGTTCGGACTGCTGAGAAGATAATTGGCACTCCCCTACCCACCCTGCTAGAACTGTAAACATCCAGAGGGACGAAAAAGGGCTTGTTAAATAACTCTTGACCCCATGCACCCAACACACTTCCTCTTCGAACTGTTGCTCTCTGGCCGGAGCTACAGAGCACTGAGCACCAGAAAAGCCAGGCACAGGAACAGTATTTTCCCTCAGGCCATCCACCTCATGAATAGTTAAAACTGCCCTCAAATAATTTCCTTTGGTCAATACAACCATGTGCAATATTCAATCCATCCATCCATATTTCATTTATATTCTTTAACATATCCTACCTCTTCTTCAATACATTACATCACTTCCACATAACTGCATATCTGTATATAAAATATTCTAACAACATTATTGCGCTATTTCTCTTTTTTTATCTGTTATATCGTATTTTTTTATTATTAATTTTTTGTGTCACTATATGTATATATGTTTAAATGCATATGTTTGTATGGATGTATATACGTTGCATTCTCTTGCACTGGAAGCTTCTGTCACTATGACAAATTCCTTGTGTTGTAAGCATACTTGGCAATAAAGCTCATTCTGATTCTGATTCTGATGTGTGCTTTTTCATTGAGCGTGATTAGGTCAAAGCTTCATTTTGAATGCTGTGACCCATGCTTGCGTATGTGTTCGAACATATTTGTGGTTCCCTATCTGTCACTCACTTGACATTGTGTCTATTTAGTGACACTAGGGGTTGCCCTTGGGAGCCCCAAACACCTCTGATCTTTGAGAAAAGGCAGATGGGAATTGGCGAGTGGAATTTGCATGCCACTCCCCCGGACATACGGATATAAAAGGAGCTGGCTTGCAACCACTCATTCAGATTTTTTCTTCGGAGCCGAGCGGTGTTGATGTATTCCACTGCCAATCCATTCGCCTCTGTAGAAAGCAAGCGATCTCCGCGGCTGTTGGATTTCACGGTGCATCACTGCGGTTTCTCCCCCTCTCGCACAGTTAAGTGCGGAGAACGCCCCTGAGCACTTCGACAGTGCACGTTGAGTGCTAAAAGAGTATATTTCTCCCTAAGACAGTGGGCACTGACAGAAAGCATCTTTTTAAAGATGCCTTTCCGGTTATGTGCAGTTCCTGGTTGCGGTCGTTATCTCTCCGGTTCTGACAGTCACGATCGCTGCCTTAGGTGTCTGGGCTCCAGACATGCTGAGACAGCATTTGTGGATGGTTCATGTCCACACTGGGAGAGCATGACCATGGCCATGTTGCGATCATGGCTTTCCTTCCTCAGAGGAAAAGCCACTCCAGCTGCTCCCCGCTCCGGTTCTTCTGCCTGCGGGCACATGACCGTGACGGTTAGCGCTGGGGGCGATTTGGGGACTTCAATGGGAGTAACTCTGCCGGGTGAATTCCCATGGATCTCCCATTCCCCAGCACGCTCGTGTGCCCCGGTTGAGTTCTGGGATGAGTCAGGCGGCCCGCCTCACAGCGGGTTCGACCTCTCATTCGGCACTCAGGAGGAGATCTTGATTGCAACATTGGCGAGCAGACTGCTTCAGTCCGATGTGGAGGACTCGACTGGGCTTCCGCCATCGGGTGTGGTCACCCAGTCTGAGGCAGACACCGAGCTGATGGCCATGCTTGCCCGGGCTGCCACGAGCATCGGGCTAGAGTGGAACCCTCTGCCCCGCCCTGAACCCTCGCGGCTTGACGATTGGGTCCTGGGCTCGGAGCGCCACTCACAGCCGCGCCCCACCCCGGTCCCTTCCTTCCCGGAAGTGCACGAGGAGCTCACGAGGTTGTGGCGGGCACCTTTCACTGCCCGGACCCGGTCTCTGAGATCCTCTGCTCTCACTACCCTCGATGGTGGGGCTGCCAGGGGATACTCAGCGATTCCCCAGGTGGATAAGGTGGTTGTGGTGCACCTGTGCCCGCAAAATGCCGCCACCTGGTGGAGCCGTCCGAGACTCCCGTCCAGGGCCTGTAGGTTTGCATCGTCACTGGCAACTAAGGCCTACGGTACCGCTGGACAGGCCGCCTCTGCCCTGCACGCCATGGCTCTCCTGCAAGTGCACCAAGCCAAGGCACTGAGAAAACTGCACGAGGGTAGTTCTGACATGGGATTGATGCAGGAGCTGTGCTCGGCCACTGATCTTGCCCTCTGGGCGATGAAGGTCATGGTGCGGACTCTCGGGCAGGTGATGTCCACCTTGGTGGTCCAAGAACGCCACCTGTGGCTCAACTTGGTTGAGATGAGGGAGGCCGACAAGGTACGGTTCCTTGACGCCCCCGTCTCCCAGGCTGGCCTATTCGGCGACACCGTTGCAGTTCTCGGCGGTCAGGAAGCAGACAGAGGCCATCCAGCATCCTGCCTTGGTGCAGATCAAGATCCCGCACCCCGTCTGCTCGTCACCGGGGGGTCCCCCTGTGGCAACGGCACCAGCGTAGAGCCCCCCGCAGGAAGCAGATGCCCCCCGTCTCACGGCCTGCCACCAAGAACCCAAGGAAGGCTTCTAGGCGCACCTGACCCAGGTACGTGGAAACCCTCTGTAGGCCTAGAGATGGTAAGCAGACCATTCCATCCAACGGTGGAGAGCCGGGAGGAGAATCCGTTGTTGCCTTTTCTTATATTCCCCGCATGCCCGAAAGGCTGCGGTACCCACATTTTCATAAAAGGAGTGGTTTCCTCATTTCCTGGGTTACACACCCGGTGTTTATGGCCGTCATTATTGCGATCGCCAGACACCACACATTTATGGCAGGCACGACGCTGTGGAGGCCCCCTGCGTGCCCAGCTGCAGCACAATACACCCACGTGGTTGTGACGGATTACGAGGACGGTTCCCTCCTCCCCCGTCGCTGACTGGTCCTATGGTGGGTACCCAGAGCCAGGTAAGTGCTTCGATGTCCCCAGACTCAGCACGGCCACGAGTTCGGGGTCCGAGCCCCCTCAACGTGGCGACTCCGGCTCCGCCCCACCGTGCCGCCCCACCCGCCGGTATGTCTGACACAATTGTCTCCTTGGTCCCCCTCACCGGAGCTAGGTGAACCTGCAAGCGAAGCTGCCCCAGGAGGAGGCAGACTCAGCCTTTTCGTTGCTGTGTCTGGTGTGTGCTTTGCACGTCTACTTGGATAGCAGATATCAGAGCTTTAGGTGCTCTGAGCAGTTCTTTGTCTGCTTCGGAGGACAGCGGAAAGGGAGCACTGTCTCCAAACAGAGGATCGCCCACTGGGTCGTTGACGCCATTGCTTTGGCATACCACGCCCAGGACATGCCGCCCCCCTTAGGGCTTCTGGCACACTCCACCAGGACCCAATCAAAGGCACCTCTTTAGCAGACATCTGTAGAGCAGCGGGCTGGGCAACACCAATACCTTCGTGAGGTTCCACAATCTCCGGGTTGAGCCGGTTCATCCCATGTGTTATCAGGTACAAACAGGTAAGTTGGCGGGACAACTGGCCGGGTGTACTGCTTGCGTATAGCGCCTTTCCCCTCCTGAGGGGAAGACGTGCACTTTTTACCCCCCAGCAGTTTTTACGAGACTGTGGGCCCTGGATGTCCTTCCTCCTTAGCCTTGTGGTAAGCGGATTCGCTGAGAAATTCGATGCCGGCCCAGTACGTTTGCTAATAGGCCCTGTACTGGGGTAGGTGCTCTACATGCGCTGGTTGCCTCTATGTAACCCCGTGTGATGTATCTTCCACGAGATGGTTTCCCCGTTGGTAAACTCGCATTTTCCTTGGGCAGAGTCCCCCTCTGCCACCAGTTGCTGTGTTTGTAGAGCTTAATCCCCTCTGGGTTGGACCTACCATGGGGACTTCGCCACATGCGACATTGCCGATAAGACTCGGTAAGACCATGTGATGTATTTCCACACAATTGCCTCCTTTTCGGGCAGGGTGTGGTCTCTGCAGTGTCTTCCCCTTGGGAAAGGAGGTCCTGCTCTTATGTTCCTTATTTTTTTATTTTCATCATACTTTACCCAGTGTTTTAAAAACTAGACATTAAAATCTTTAAATTAAATGCTTACATACATTCAAGTTTAAAACTGTTTTAAGATATGTAATTTTGTCTGGATAAAATGTTTTATTGCTCCTGAAATGATAATAAGTGAATGTGTGAGGTAATGTTCCACGGAAGTTTAATTTTGTTATATTGATATCTGGGTTGTGATACAATTATGTTGCGATTCTTAATGTTTAGTGTATTGTGATTTAAAATATATATTGCTATCTTTTACTCACTTGTTTGTTTTTGATCTTCACTGTTGCTTTGCACAACAAGTGATGAACTTCCTGCGTTACTTCATTAGAAACCCATAGAAACAACATAGAGCAAATGCATGTTAATGTCAGTACAAAAAATATGAATAGTGGCCGATCTTTTTTCAACCCAAAATCAAAATATTAATGAGAAAAATGTATTAGATATTAATTCTTGACTTAAGAAGATCGATACTGTATCAAGAGATAAAATATTTTTGGGGAATTTTTTTTTAGCAATTTGTCTGTCCACTCTGAATGTAAACTGCTGTGTGCTGATGGTTAGACAATACAGCACACATTACAAGATTAAACAGAAATAATAATGCATAGCAAGAGCAAGAAACAAAGTAAAAAGAAAAGTAATAATTAAAATTGAATATAAAGAATAAAATGAATATGAAGTTAGAAGTAAATATATAAGTGTAACAAGGTTAAAATGGGAAAGGAGGAGGCGGGAACCAGCTGAACAATCAAAGTAATATTTTAATAGGAACTTAAACAAATAGACACAAAAACTTAAATGCACACATGGCAGCTGCATGTGGCTCTCTCTCTCTCTCTCTCGAGCTGCCGTGTTCCGCTGCACTTATCCCTCTCCTCGGCTGATTAGCCCAATTGGGGGCCGGACGTGCATAGTTATGCCCGGCCCCGCCCTCCTCCTCGTCACACTCCTCCCTCCTTTGCCTCAGGCTGGGGAACCCCTGGCATTACATACATCCCCTCCCCTCCGCTGCCCTTCTAGCCCCGCCTACCAGCAGGCTTTTCCCTGCCTCTCTAGGCCTGGAGAGGGGGACGAGGGGAGGGAAAAACAAAACCAAAAAAAAGAGGAGAGGGAATGGGCAAGGCGGAGTGACAGTGAGAGAGAGAGAGAGAGAGAGAGGAGAGAGAGGAAAAAAACTTGCTCGCCAGTTCCCAGACACGCCATCGCCTGGTCCTCACTGCCGCGTTCCGCTGCACTTTCCTCGACTGATTAGCCCAATTGGGGGCCCTGTCATCCTCCTCATCACAGTAAGTAATATGGATGAATAAAAGAGACAAATCAAGTACAACAGATGTACAGTATGTTTGCTCTCCTGAAGCCGCCCACACTCTGGTTAACATTAAAAACTCAAATTATAGGTGATTAGATCCATCACTCCTCATCTCTGATTATCTGGTGTTCTGCTTTGCTTTCTTTTCCTTTCTGTCCTCATACCTTTGAATGTTTAGTTTAGTCTTGGTTTATATTTTGACATTTTTCTCTAGTTCACCATTTTTTTTTTTTTTTTTTTTTTACATTAGACACTACCTGCAGTGTACTACAACAGGTAAGTCAGACGTAAACTAGTGTCATCAAACAGAATTGCTAAATTATTGACTGTTTTCAAAACAGGTTTCCAGAATGCTCCCTTCATCTGTCATTGATCAACCAGATTGTCCCATTTGCCACTGCATTAAGAATACGACTTAATAAATATGAATTTTATTTGTTTACAGTGATACTGTGAGTGACTTAGTTGTCAATTGAAGGTCAATATCAAACCAAACAAAATCTGTGTCTTTCTTTTATGGCCTTAGCATATTTTTTGAACACCATATATACTTTCTTGTCATAGTTATGGTACAGCTAACATTTCACTGATGTCTTATGTTTATTCAGGAAAATCATCAACAATCATAATCTGTACATAACTATGCAGGTTAAGCTTCAGGCTACAAGACAGGTGTGTGTTTGTCTGCATGTTACTTCCAATGGTAGCCCCTGAGGGACAAAACAGGCATGGGGGTGGGGGGGGGGTGTTAGGAGAAAGTAACTGATGTCATACACCAGATATGTGAGGGAGGGGTCAGCCAGAGAACAATGGGACTCAGCGACTCTTAGCCTCCACTCAGCTCATGAAATGTATTGTCCAAATCTGTGTGTGCTGTTAGCCGCACAAAAGATTCCTGATGATACTGTTTGGAAGGCTTATGGTGTTCCTGCAACCTGACCAACACACTGAAATGAACATGTCAATAGCAGGCTATTTTATGCACAAACATGCTCGTAGGAAGTATTAACAGAGTCTGTGGTTAGGAGAACATGGGTCACTTGAGCCAAATGTCCCAAATCAAACTGCTAGAGCAATACACTTGTTTTAGAACATTGTCAGTAACTACATAATGGAGTACTGTCTATGGAAATAATTGGGGGGATTTCTTGGCTTAATTTAGAATAGCAACTACATTTTCCATTTTGTTATGTTTGGTAATTTGCAGATAACATGGCACAAAATGTACTCTTCAAGGAAGAAACAATTTCTGTATTTCAATTTGTATCCTGTCAGCTGAATCCCTTGTTTTTTTTTTTGTTTTGTTTTTTTTGTTTTTTGCACAAAATATATCGCAATATTAACACCCAAAGGGATGACATAAAGAATTTTTTAAGACTTTGCCAGATTGCCAACTTCTTATATTTTCTGGTTGAATAAAAAGATCTAATGTATGGAGTTGATCTATTTAAAAATAAAGTTAATGGATGAATCCGATTTTAATCAAAAGTATTTGAAAAGTCGGTCATAAACTGAGAGGGGTTTTATTTTCTAGCAGGAAATTGGTCATCAGTTCATCTCATCTCTCTACAAGGAAGCTCATTTATTCTAAAAAGCCGTTAAACAGCTCCTGGGTCATCAGGCCTAAGAGGAATCTTTCTTTTGATTAAATTATTCAGAGCTCGGCTTGCCTGGCAGGCTCACAGAGAAATATGACTTTGTTCTAAGAAAAGTTAGAAAAGGAAGTAGCTTCTTAATTGAAGTTTTGGGATGGTGCATGTCTTCCAGCCTTTGAACGGCTAAAGAAAAGGTGCAAATCAGTGAAAGAAAAGTTAAATAGTCATGAAAAATAAAGGCTTGTAGGCTCTCTTAAACTTGATTGCGTGCATGGCAGTTAGACATTTTGGGACATTTTGCAGAATGCAGTGGAACTGAAACCTCTGTGAAATGTCAGTTAACATTCATTCAACAAGGTGTAGTGGATAAATTATAAACTTTTTAGTTTCCATGTATGTTTGCTCTGTTTGCTCTCTCTTCCTTCTTTTTAATGATGAAATTTCATTACGATAATTCCCCTCTTTTGATTGTGTCTCACATGTGTGCTAGTCACTTGATTTTAATTTGTGGTATTTTAAGATTTGTTTTCATTTTCTTTTATATAATCAATTGGCCACTCAGGTTGACCATTGGTCTCAAATTTTGTTGTTTGAGAATCAAAATTAAGACCACGAGTGACATTATTATAAAGGCATCCCAAGTTGGCATACTTCCAGAAGTGATGAAAAACCGAAATGTGTTTTTATATATAAAATGTATTGCTTTTATGTACTGACATTTAAGATCCATTCTTAATTCTTATTCTAAAACATTAAGCTGCTCATTGTGAGCCTGATCAGAGCAAGAATACACTTTGACTTTAGTTAAAAGAATTAAATAGAACCAAATGGAATGGAATAGAGTCTTTATTGCCACATGACCAGGCCTGGTGGAAATTGTTGTAGGTACTACTGTGTAATGTGCAGTACAATAAATATTATAAATACAGGACAATGTTTGTAATTAGCGCAGATCATTTTATGATGTCGATGAGGTCCTGAATGATGAAGTTATTCACTTTGTGGCCAATTGTTTAGGTACAGTATTTATTATATTCATAGATTCATGTTGTTAGATATTTACATTGACAAGCAGGTGTATTTTTTATCTAAGAAAGTGGCCACTGACCGATAGTCACTTGTAGCTGAGGTTTCTCAGATCGGCTCAAGAAAAGCTTCTGACATATTGTCAGTGTTTTCCTTCTGGACAAAACCATGGTGTGGTGATTGGAGCCTTCAGTGCCCATCGACAAAGAACATAATTCTGGGAGGACAACAGAAATGCAAGCATTTTAGAAGGGGCACATCAAACTTTATAAACAAAGTTTTTTTTTTTTCAAGCGCACCTGCCACTGTGTTTTTTACCCAGTCTTTTACTCACCTCAAACTTTATGACCTGTTTTATAAGTTATTAGATACTTTTTAGAGTTTCATTTTAGACCACAAAAAAGGTCTAAAGGACATATTGCCAACACAGTAAACTGTTATTTCTGGAGCTCAGAGAAAATTAGTCAATATACACAGATCAGCATCTAATCAGCATTTAATAACAATATTAAAACCACCTGCCTAATATTGTGTAGGTCCCCCTTGTGCCGCCAAAACAGTGCCAACCAGCATTCTGAGATGCTATTCTTCTCACCACAATTGTACAGAGCGGGTTATCTGAGTTACAGTCTGGCCATTCTCTGTTGACCTCTCTTATCAACAAGGCATTTCTGTCTGCAGAATTGACACTCACTGGATGTTTTTTGTTTTTGGCATCATTCTGAGTAAATTCTAGAGACTGTTGTGTGTGAAAATCCCAGGAGATCAGCAGTTACAGAAATACTCAAACCGGCCCGTCTGGCACCAACAATCATCCATGCGATAATCTAATCAGCCAAACATGTGGCAGCAGTGCAGTGCATAAAAATCATGCAGATATGGGTCAGGAGCTTCAATTAATTTTCACATCAACCATCAGAATGGGGGAAAAAAAATTAGCTCAGTGATTTGGACAGTGGCATGATTGTTGGTGCCAGATGGGCTGGTTTGAGTGTTTCTGTAACTTATGGCTTAAAAGCAAAATTAAGCACTTACTAAGGAATGGCAGTTGTCTTAAAAAAAGTTCAATTAATTGCGTCATTTTGGGATGTCTAGTTTTACTGGCTCCAGCATTCCCCTGAGGTTGTAGTTGAGATGTGTCTGCCAGTCAGGTAGTTTTGGAGGTAACACGATTTTCTTAGAATAGATGCCAAAAATAGAACAGAATTGTTAAACATGCTTCAACATCTGTAAAACAGTCTGCTTTGTGACTGAATTTATGATGCCATGAAACTAAAGGACAAAAAGGCAAATTCAAACATAAATTTATGAATTAATGCAGACAAACTATGCATCATAGTGTAGTAATAGTCCTTGCACTGAATTTAGTATATCTCAATTCACTTTCTCACTTAGTTACTCTTGTGTGCATTTGTGACAAAAATGGCTTTCCTTGGGTTGATACATCTATACCACTTTCAAATAAAATTGAAATATTGTTTACATATAAGATGCTTGATCATTAAAATGTATTTGCCTTACAGATGAGCACCATGCCAGGCTTGGCTACATGACCCTGTTTTTATGATATTGACCTTGACACTGTTACAGATGAGATAAAAGGACTCCTCTTGTTTGGCCCCATACAAGCCCTTGACCGGTAAGAAGATAACATGTCTGAACATCATGACATTGTTTTGTCTTTGTGCTTCGTTCATGACACAGCAAAAAGATCAGATCTAATCAAATCAAAAAATAAACATTGTTTTCTCTGAAAATGGGAAGTTGCTTTGTAATTAATCAAATTTGTGGGGATTCAGCTAACATTGATTTGTATTGAAACCAGTTCAAATGCAGTCTTTATTAACATACTTTTGGATGTTTTTTATTTTTATTTTATTTTTTATTTAATGTACCCAAAACTATCTCCTCTTCTTCATTTCTATTTCTCATCTCTTGCTTTCCTCCATTCTCAGGTGTTCCACAGGGCTCTTGTAGGACTCCATTCATATACAGATGAACACTTCTCATCCGGTGCCTTCTGGTCACATAACCACTGAAAGTGTCAGATCTTGACATTTTTTGTTGTACTTTTTTGCACAGTTACTTTTCAGACCAAAATTTTGCTCCCAAAGTAAGGTCCTTTTGTGAACTTTTTTTTTTTTTTTTTTTAGCAGTATTGATTTCTTGACAATCACATTTTCAGTTGTTGATTTGGTTAGGTGTTTAGACTAAAAGTTTTAGACTTTTAACTTTTTTTATCAATAAAGTTTTCCATTAACATACTTTTAGTGTGTAATTTATTGATGCACAAATGCTTGTAACTAATTCAATGTAGCTAAAAAAAAAATTATGCTCTAACATTTGTGCTTTTAATGTTTCAGAATTGAATAAGTACCATATTAAATAGTGCACATCAGATTTTTGTTACGCCCTATTGTCTGACATGAATCTAAGGTGCTCTTGTTTAAACACTGACACAAAACAAAATTCCAGGTGTTGAGAATGCTTCGTTTGACACCTGTTCTATCTCTGTCTATTATAGATGCTCTGACCTCTTGAGAATCTCTTAGTGTAGGCGAAACATACTTCTCACTACCTATGTACAGTACGCACCTTTTGAACTTGCATGTATGTACATGCCAGAAAATCTTGTTTTAGTCATTCCACCGTTATCTTTTATTCTGAGTCTTAAACTACAGTGTGCAACGTGAGTAAAAAGAGGAATTCCATTCACTGTGTTGCAATAGTGTGTGAAGGCTTGAAACCTGTATTTTTCCAGTGCTGAGTGAAAAATTCTTCTGTAAAAAGTGTACAAGTAAGATCAAAGAACAGGGTGATGTCACAACAATAAAGCAGTATTTTACCCAACTTATAATGACCCATCTTCAGTAGAAAACATTCTAAGTAAACTATTTAAATTGCTTTGATTTTCCAAGTTTATTAATGTGCATGTGCTTTGTGCTGAATTTGATAAACTTGAGGTTCACTCACTGAAATAACCACTCTTTCAAAACTCTTGCAATTAATTACTGTTTGACACTTTCATTGTGTATGTGAATGAGTGTGTGAGAGAATGCATTAGGGATGTAAGCACCTGCATGCGTGAGTTAATGAATTACTAATCCATATTGTGGAGTCAGACTGTTAGTCCATGAAGACAAAATTCCACTTGATTAGATTTTTCAGTCTTTTATTTAGAAAGAGTGGTGATGTCCGGAACATTAGCAAATGACAGGCCCCTACTGAGTCTTTCCATTCTTAAACCTCTATAGGAAGCAGTCTAATCAGTGACACCCCATCAAGATAGTAGTGCTCATTCATACACCTTTCAATGAAAGGCTTGTTGCTAGTGTTATTGAAGACATAATTAGATGACCAACTCAGCTTGCCATCTACTCTACACACAAAACCTTGTAATCTTTCTTTCTCTTTCGATATTGCCCCATGGAGTACACCCATGGAGTGTTTTTGGTTACACACAACGAATGGGCAGTAATCTAGTGGTTGTTATTGTTCTTTTAAGAAATTGTATTTCTTACTGTTTAAGATAGTAAAAAGGAATAGATTGTGTGTGGCAGAAACAGGTCAATGGAATTTATTTTAGATTGGTGGGATTTCAAATAGATCTCTAATGATGCAGTGATTACCGGACTTAGACCAAATGAAAGGAACTTAATATATTAATTGATTTAGGAACATATTAACTTAAATTTTAGTATTAAAGCTGAGGTGTTTTGAGCTAAAAACAAGCAAGTTTTCATGTGAAAAATGACTTACATTTTGGGTTGTTCCTCACCAAAACCTGATGTTTGCCTTCAAAAGACTTTGGATATGATGCACAAACTGCATGCACTATTTTTATGATACTTTAAGGTGCTTTATTAAGCTTTAAAGTGAGACACTATCAACTGCCATTGGACTGAAAAGATGGATGAGCATAATCATTACATTTTTTCGTTTTTTGTTTTGCATTAAGGCATAAAAGTTTGAAAAGAATAACATGAGGGTGAGTAAATTGACAGTTTCCTTTTTTGGGTATTACTGATCATTTGATGTGAACTTTAAAAATGGGGTAATGGTAAAAACCTACATTTAAATACTACAATATGATATAAACAATTTAATTTATTAACATGCAACAAAAATGAGCAATGATTACATAATTCTTTCCATCAGAATTTTTTACTTTGCTGTGGCCAGGTGTGGCCAGGTGTAGTAATTTCTGGATAAATATGTGATAAGAATTTGTGTGTGTGCGTGCACTTCTTTAATGGGACTTTTGTATACGTATCTGGACAAGCACATGTACAATGTTGAAATTACCCATTTCAATTTCAATCCAAAGGTTTATCATTGAGTGGAATTTAATAATGGGATTACTGGCTGGCTTTTAAGCAGATCTCTATTCCACATAAATTCTTTGTGCCCATCAAGATGAAAAGTCTCAAAAAAACTAATGATCTTGCTTCTACAGTTTTTAGGTATAGGTTTGGCCCCAATACTGTCTCAGAGTTTATGCTTATAATATCCTTCATTTTGGCCAAAATATTAGTCAGCATCCCATATATGATTATTGAATGAGAATCTCACATGAGTTATTTTCATCCATTATGAAGGACAAGGATTATGTTATTTACATAATTTTAAACTCAGTGCTGAAAAATGTCTATTGTAAATAGCTTTGGCTCATTGAAATCATTTCACTGGCTCTTCATATGTACAGTATTGTTGTGGTTATTTAGCCTACTGCATAAACTCATTAGCTTAGCTAGCTACGTATATGCTATCATCTTAATAAGCTTTACTCAGTCTTTCGGGTTGGTTGTGTGAAGAGCAGTAAATAAAGTTTCTGTTTGCATCTCCAGCATTCCCCTTAGCACTAGCCATGGTTAGGATGTTGTTTGACAGCTGTTTATGTAGGCACTATAGAGACATCTCTAGGTTTCAGACACAATATTTGGTGAGACTGTGTCACAGAGGTGCTTATTCAATTATATTTTAAAGCTATTTTTTGAGGCATTTAGAAAATGTCCTTATATGTAACCAAGTTACCCAACCTTATCACTCATAAACTGATTAATTAAAAAAACAAAGTCTAGCCATTTTAATCTTAACCCTGCACTGTACAGCACTGTTATTTACTTCTCACAGAGCCACTGAACCCTGCCACAAAAAGCCAGCTTGTGCAAACTTGGGTTGTGATTCACAGACAGCCTGTAATTTATGCATTTATAGATTCTAAACAAAGTGTCTTGGAGTGCAGCCAAACACTCAATTAATGCAGAGAGAGAGCTGAGCTCTCACTGCATGGTTGTTTAGATACATGTACGTCAAACGTGCCTTGCTTCTGGGCACAAACTATACAGTGTCCTCTTAATTCGAGATTTCCTGCGGGACACGTTCCATAGGGCCGTGTTTCAGTGGAGGCCAATCCTTTACTAATACAAGTCTACTGATTGCACGATGCTGACATTTTCACTATACGTAAATGACACCAGTGCTGAAGCTTATAATAGTTCTGCATACTTTTAATGTTACTGAGACAAACAGGTGCTTTAGTAGGCTAATACAAACCTTACTTATCTAAAAAAATAAAAGAATTTATAGAGCCTAGTCCTGCAAAATATCCAAGTAAAGCGACACTAATGCTGTTTAGCCATGATATCAATTTGTTGGCAAACCCTGAAGGCCAATTTGCTCCCTCTGGAAATTTCTTTGTGTTTTTATATTTATTTATTTATTTATTTTTATGAGTAAAATAAGGTCAGTGGTAAACCTTAGGTGTACTTGAAGATATTTGGATGTTTTTTCTTACACAGTCACACAGTATGACTCACACAGTCATACCTCAAACATGAATTTTGAAGTTGCCGTGTTTATAAAATTAAAGTTGATAAATAGAACTACTACTACCACAAACATGTGAGTGTGATGAAACAGAAGAAACAGAAAACTGTTGTAGTCCTTATCAAGCAAATTGTTAGCAACATCTTTAAAAAAAAAAAAAAAACCCTGCTTCAAAATTAATGTTTGGGGTTTGATTTATGTTATAGAACAAAACGCCCAAGTATCTTCAAGTAATGTTTACCATAGACCTTATTTTACTTACTTTATAAATCCAAAACTGCCATTATAAAACTCATAGGAAAATCCTGAGGGTTCGAAAATGCTAATTCTCTTACATGTTTTTGGACTACAATCTGAACAGCTCAGAATTCAGTCCATAGTTTATAATCAAGCATTTCTTCTCCAGGAATGGTGTTTTATGTTTGTGCATTTCTGTAAATGCTGTTTATACCGAACAAGTTTGCAGATGCAGCGCAACGACTAGAACAGAACGCAGGTGTCTCGAGTTCTTTATAGACCTTATTCAAATCAGCACCATCTTTGATTTTTGATGGTCCTGACAATGAGGCTGTGAGGAATAGACATGCAATCTCTCCAATGGGCTGTACTGCAGTTTAAAGTGTTTTTGGATCATTCCTCAGACGAAGCATTGAAAAAAATATTTCAAAGAATATTCAATTGACAAAAAACTCCATACAACAGTTGTGGAAAATCAGATGGGATCTAGGAGCTTTAGACAGCTTTATACCGTGCCGCATGTCACTGAAGAGATGTCCAGTCCATCCCTCACAACCTCGTTTTCATTCCCGTTAAAAATCAAAGATGGCGCTGCTGTTCGCGAAAAATGGACGTAAACGACATTCATGCAGCACGTTTACTTTGAAAAACAGCGCAGACGAACGTAAAAACGTGATTGCTTTGAATTTTACTAAGGCATGCTGGTGTTTTATCAGTATAATATTCTTTGAAATTCTGAGTTATAATATTAACGACAATCAGTCCTTTGTTTATGATGGGGCACCCCATGAACTTTTGTTTAATAAATGTCTCTGTTTCACTTTTTTCCCTTCAAAATGATGCTCTGAATCTTAGTAAACCACCTTTTCTGTCTGCTACATGACCTGGTTCCCACTCCCCCCTGTAATTTTGATATATAGCTAGCTCATCAAAAGTGGCATAACACCAAGGTGTAAATTATGCATCCCATGATCTGACACATGACAAGAAATATATATCTATTTGGAGAGTTCTGTTTTGATGCTGTAAGGCGTGTCTGATACTGATGGGAGGAGGGCTCCTGAAAGTGAACCTACAGACCCATTTCAACACTTTCCAAACCAGACTACCCTCGGGACGGAGTGCAAGGCGCATATACTCAAGCTGTTGGATACCTTATTCGGCACCGATAGTTTCCTTTGAACGCTCGGCTCTATTTGACTGAGAAGTAGTAAAGAAACTGCGTGGTTTTTCATCATGGGAGCGACACCATCCGTGCAACGGGACGCCAAGAGCCCTGAAGATGCGCCAGCCGAGGACATCAGCTCAGAGGTGAACGAGACTCCGGATGGAGAAAACATTGATGGCAAGGTAACATTACGCCTGTAAAAATGACTGTGACGTTTTTAACTTGTGTCGACCAAGAGATGAAACGCTTAACATGCACACCTCTGTATTCCCGTTCGGGACCCCTTGAGCCTGTGTGGCGCAGCTAGTTATCGAGCTATGCATTATAACACCTGATACCTCGTAACAACTGTGACTGCGGTGTGTGTGTTCATGATTCTGTTAAGTAGGCAATCGAGAAAATGTAGAAACACGTTTTCTTATGCATATTATCTTATGCATTTTCCTAAAGTTTAATGGGCAGCTCGAAAAGCTGCTGTTGTTGGCTGTTCTGCAGTATGAGGCAGGCTGACCAGTGGTTTGGTCCTATACTGACTAATGATGCACAGAAGCCACCGACCACAATTACGAAGTGCGACACATTTTTGTTTTGTAATTACAAAACAATATCAGATGTCATTAGGCAAAACAAAAAATAAGGTATAGCATGTTTCTGATTTGTATATCCCATTCCCAACTTTCTGTTATGAAGGTACATATTTTTTTAAATTATTATTATTATTATTATTATTATTGTTACATTTTTTTATGACATATTGAGAGGAACAGGGCAGGAACAGTGCTACTGATCTACTATAGTCATCATATTAGAATCAGATGAACTTTCACTTTCATTGTATCTAATGTACTGTATCTTTTGTTATTTTTGAAAGCTTGGATTTTCACTCGTGCGTGATGTTTGCACTCACGTTACTTAATTTAGACACAAAATTTGCACTGTGCTGTTATTTCTTGTCATGTGTGAGATCATGGGATGCATAATTTACACCTTGGTGTTATGCCACTTTTGAAGAGCTATATATCAAAATGACAGGGGAGTGGGAACCAGGTCCTGTAGCAGGACAGAAAATATGGGGGTTTACTAAGATTTAGAACATAATTTTGAAGGAAAAAATATGAAACTGAGAGACATTTATTATACAAAAGTTCAAGGGGTGCGCCCGTAGCATTGCTTGGGTTACAGATAGAACAAAACACTTTTAAGACCCAAGTAACCTCAGCTAAATCAACAACCTTACAATCGATTAGTTTGTAATAAGACCAAATAATTATTTCATCTGACGTTAACACAATGAAAACCCATATTGTCTGCATTTACTAGCTATTAAAAAGTGCTAGCTTTGACAGACGCCACAGAGAGAATAATTGGCAAAGTTGTGGTTGTGTTGTGATGGTTGTTTTACTTTTTTTTTTTTGTCAAGGAGATGTATTTCCACAGAAGCATTATTGGGTAACACTGTTTTCGTTTTTTTGTTAATTAAATTTCAAATATGAAAATACAGACCACAGCTTGCTTTAGTAGCACATTGCGCAAAATGCATTTAACTTGAGCATTATAATGCACCGATCAGCTACAACATTAAAACCACCTGCCTAATATCATGTAGGTCCCCCTCGTGCCGCCAAAACAGCTCTGACCTTGAGGCATGGACTCCACAAGACCTCTGAAGTTGTCCTGTGGTATCTAGCACTAAGACATTAGCAGCAGATCCTTTAAGTCCTGTAAGTTGCAAGGTGGGTCTTCCATGGATCGGACTTGTTGGTCCAGCACATCCCATAGATGCTCAATCGGATTGAGATCTGGGGAATTTGGAGGCCAAGTCAACACCTTGAACTCTTTGTCATGTTCCTCAAACCATTCCTGAACAATTTTTGCAGTGTGGCAGGGCGCATTATCCTGCTGAAAGAGGCAGCTGCCATCAGGGAATACCGTTCCCATGAAGTGGTGTTTGTGGTCTGCAACAATCTTTAGGGAGGTGGTACAGTGTCAAAGTAACATCCACATGAATGCCAGGACCCAAGGTTTCCCAGCAGAACATTGCCCAGAGCATCACTCTGCCTCTGCCAGCCTGCCTTCTTCCAATAGTGCATCCTGCTGCCATCTCTTCCCCAGGTAAACAACGCACCCAGCCGTCCACATGATCCAAAAGAGAATGTGATACATCAGACAAGGCCACCTTCTTCCATTGCTCCATGGTCACGTGCCCATTGCAGGCGCTTTCGGTGGTGGACAGGGGTCAGCATGGGCACTCTGACTGGTCTGCGACTAAGTTTTTCTGCAATTTGTGCTACAGTAGCTCTTCTAGACTTCGCTCTTCACACGCATCAATGAGCCTTGGGCGCCCATGACGCTGTCGCCGATTCACCATGCAGTTGTCCTTCTTCGGACCACTTTTGGTAGTTACTAACCACATACCGAGAACACCCCACAAGACCTGCCGTTTTGGAGATGCTCTGACCAGTCGTCTAGTCATCACAATTTGGCCCTTGTCAACTCAGTCACTCAGATCTTTACGCTTGCCCATTTTTCCTGCTTCCAACACAAGAAATTCAAGAACTGACTGTTCTCTTAGTGCCTAATTTATCCCACCCCTTGACAGGTGCCATTGTAACTAGATAATAAATGTTATTCACTTCACCTGTCAGTGGTATTAATGTTGTGGCTGATCAGTGTATGTTGTTTTTCGAGTTATGATTTTATAAGATTGTAATATAATATGTTCAGAGACTGTTTGTTCCAGAGAACCAATATAAGTTATTTTGTTGCTTGCTTCAGAGACAAAAGCCAAAAATACAGTGACTTGCATATTGTTTTCTCCTAGCGTTCCATTCTTTTTCCAGACTGATCTCACAGTGAAATCAGAAACAGTAGATTAGCCTTTTCCTCATGAATTGGAATCTATATCACCGCAGGGTAAAGCTGCTTTCGCTACGGCTTTGCGGTTATTACTTTAGTATACCTTTGCCTGGAATAACTCTTCTTACCTCTTCTGTATGGTCTATTTTCCAATGAGTCACAATACAATGTACACAAAAATTATTTATCATCTTTTCCCAACTAATTCAGCTACTCAGGCTGCAGTCTCTTTTGAGTTTAAATGCTCAAATGCAGCACTGGTTTGGCTTCTTCACTAGCTCCAGTCTCATTAGCATAAATGAGAATCCTTGCATTACCGTATCATGAGAAATTAATTTTAAAAAGCTTTATTTACTCCCAGCACAGATGCAAACATACAAATAAAATTCACTATATCTCATTGAACATCATATTAAACTCCCAAAAATGTTAAATGCAGTATAAATATATAAATAATCAAACTAATGAAACCAGGTCATCCTGTCAAATTTGTTTACCTATTTTCATAAATTTTATATATTATATACACAATGCACATTAAACTTACCGTCCCAGTAACAGAGCAGCAGAGAGCAATAAGAAACTGTGCAATAAACAATGCATTTTATACTGATTATAACAATATTAATGTGTGCAAATTGGAGTAAGCACTACATTGGATATTACAGCGTGGATTTACATAGAAAGAACATTAGCTACATACATTTCTCAAAAATGATTAAAAACAGTCTCACGAAAAAACAGCATTGTCTCACAAAAGGGATATGTTTCTAAACATTTCACAGCCATGATTCCAAACATTTATTTATAGGGATAATAAAAAATATATATATTCTAAAATTTGAACTGTGTGCTATGAAAAAGACAGATGTGTATCTGAGTTGGTTTGGCTTCATGGTGTGAAATACACCATGAAGCCATGAGTTTAATTAATTTTATCCCGAATGTCAAACATTAACTTTACCACACTCAGTTTTATGATGATATCAGGAGCATGTGAATGAGATGAAATATCAGATAGAGAGATGACAGAAGTGTCTTTGTTTATAAAAGCGTCCATGGTGCGAGTGATCAGACATGATTTTCCCTGCCCTGCTTCTCATTCTGGAGCTGCACAGGTGTGTGAGAGAGCGGAGCTGGCTGCCGATGATTTTCTCTGCACACGTGCTGTTTTACTTGCAATAATGCAGAGGCGATACAAACAGACTCGGAGAATGAAGATGAGAATTTATTATCTTATTTATATTATAATTATTTATTACCGGTGTAGTCTATGACCAGTAGCAGCTTGAATATCTCAGTGAATATGCTGGATTCCGTCGCATTATGCCTTTCTTATAGTTGTCAGAATGTAAATTAGAGCTCTGTAGAGTCGCCAACAAAGTATAAAGTCAGATCAAACATTTACACACTATTTCATTTATATTTTATATGAATTCTTTGATTTCAGCAGATCTTGCTCATGTTTAAATGGCCGTTGTTGATACCTGAAGTACACTATATTGCCAAAAGTATTCGCTCACCCATCCAAATAACTGAATTCAGGTGTTCTAATCACTTCCATGGCCACAGGTGTATAAAATGAAGCACCTAGGCATGCAGACTGCTTCTACAAACATTTGTGAAGGAATGGGCCGCTCTCAGGAGCTCAGTGAATTCCAGCATGGTACTGTGATAGGATGCCACCTGTGCAACAAGTCCAGTCGTGAAATTTCCTCACTACTAAATATTCCACAGTCAACTGTCAGTGGTATTATAACAAAGTGGAAGCGATTGGGAATGACAGCAACTCAGCCATGAAGTGGTAGGCCACGTAAAATGACAGAGCGGGGTCAGCGGATGCTGAGGCGCATAGTGCGCAGAGGTCGCCAACTTTCTGCAGAGTCAATCGCTACAGACCTCCAAAGTTCATGTGGCCTTCAGATTAGCTCAAGAACAGTGCGTAGAGAGCTTCATGGAATGGGTTTCCATGGCCGAGCAGCTGCATCCAAGCCATACATCACCAAGTGCAATGCAAAGCGTCGGATGCAGTGGTGTAAAGCACGACGAGACGCGTTCTCTGGAGTGACGAATCACGCTTCTCCATCTGGCAATCTGATGGACGAGTCTGGGTTTGGCAGTTGCCAGGAGAACGGTACTTGTCTGACTGCATTGTGCCAACTGTGAAGTTTGGTGGAGGGGGGATTATGGTGTGGGGTTGTTTTTCAGGAGCTGGGCTTGGCCCCTTAGTTCCAGTGAAAGGAACTCTGAATGCTTCAGCATACCAAGAGATTTTGGACAATTCCATGCTCCCAACTTTGTGGGAACAGTTTGGGGATGGCCCCTTCCTGTTCCAACATGACTGCACACCAGTGCACAAAGCAAGGTTCATAAAGACATGGATGAGCGAGTTTGGTGTGGAAGAACTTGACTGGCCTGCACAGAGTCCTGACCTCAACCCGATAGAGCACCTTTGGGATGAATTAGAGCGAAGACTGCGAGCCAGGCCTTCTCGTCCAACATCAGTGTCTGACCTCACAAATGGGCTTCTGGAAGAATGGTCAAAAATTCCCATAAACACACTCCTAAACCTTGTGGAAAGCCTTCCCAGAAGAGTTGAAGCTGTTATAGCTGCAAAGGGTGGGCCGACGTCATATTAAACCCTATGGATTAAGAATGGGATGTCACTTAAGTTCATATGCGTCTAAAGGCAGATGAGCGAATACTTTTGGCAATATAGTGTAAGTTTACCCTGCGAGGGCCACCCCCAGAAGCGAGAAACGTGGAAGTGTGAAAAAGGCCTATTGAATTTTCTTTAGCTGAAATCGGTCTGCACTTACCGAAATACTTACCGGGCACGTGTGAGCTCCATTTTCCTGGGTGAAATGTCCATGGAGGGGCACCAAAAGTTAGTTGTTTTCAGCTGTACAAGATGTAATACAGTGAAGAGGAGTGCATATTTTATAAACTAAACCTCCCAAACACCAAACCTAAACCTAACTATCAGTGGAGTAAAAATGTAACAAGTTAGAGGTGAAATTGCAACTTCCAAATCATGCTTGTCACTGATTATGCAAACACAATTACTTTCTGGTTTCAACACGGGATCCGATCTCTGGTCTCCTACACTACAGA
The DNA here is from genome assembly GCF_019703515.2 of Myxocyprinus asiaticus. Classification (NCBI taxonomy): domain Eukaryota; kingdom Metazoa; phylum Chordata; class Actinopteri; order Cypriniformes; family Catostomidae; genus Myxocyprinus; species Myxocyprinus asiaticus. The sequence goes on from NC_059368.1 coordinate 21,127,272, forward strand.
CGTAAAGCGTTTTCGATCGCGCCACAAGTGAAGGTAAACATGTTTGATGCAAAAATGTCTGATGGGAGATGGCGCTTGTCAGAGAGTCGCCATAATGTGTCTGATCCTAGGAAACAACATGCCAACTTCCCATGTGATCATGTTGTCTTTTTCTTCAGATGAACCACATCAAGTTTATGCACTGTGTGATAATTGTCCCATCTACTGAGCTTGTATACAATATGTACTGTATCTGTGTAAACAGGCAAAAATAAATGAATAAACATTTTGTTCTTGAAATAATACCTTAAACCAAAATACCAGAAAGACCTGTTAAACCCAGTTAGTTTTATGAGTTTTCTGTGCAAATCTGAATTCTGGTTAAGTCTGAATCCTGACTGAAACATGTCAAGACCTGTCTGAGGTATGGAGTATTCAAAACTCCTGCTGCCAACTGTTTGTGGGTTTGTTGTCTATAACATAAGGGTAGATTTCTTCCAGCTGCACTTGAACAGGTGTGGTCTGACAAGAAACATGAAACGCTGCCCTGTCAACAGTGAATGTGTGCGTGCGCTTTAGCAGCAAAATGAGTACATGCTGTGTATACAGCATTTGTGTGAGGCGCCCTACTGGAGATATGGTTGATAAACATCCTCTCTGGCGTGCATAGGCATTTTAGTAATTCCTCTCCCTCTCTCTTGCTCCCTCTCTTTCTGAAAATGGGTCAAAATATGGATGGGGTTGAGCACCTACTCAGACGTTCCCTAACATTTTAACATATCCACCCACTAAATTGGCTCCAAAACACTCACTTTGTTGAAAAACCAACAGGGTACTCTGTTAAAATGCATTTGCGGTTTGCTTGGTTGTCTCTTTGTTTGTGTAGATTCAATTGCTAAGGTCCCCATTCGTTGAAGCCACAGTCGCAAACGTATACTCACAATAACGCTTGTGTTTGCCATTACAACAAACTACCACAAGACACACTCAGGCCGTTTTCCAAACCAACAATGCACTGATTGAGAAGTTTATAAACACCCTTTATTCTGTGATATGCTAGTGTATTCACACTATTCAAGAGTCTGGCCACACACACTCAAAAACACACATCAGTGTTTACCCTATTTAAGCTTATTTAAAATTATGAAGGAGTGCATAAAACCCTTTATATGTCAGAGCGGTAATGAGAGAGGGCTGGTGTAGGAGCGTTTGCAGTCAGATAAGAGCCTCATAAAGGATGGGACTCAAGAAGAGGAGGGAGGAGTGGAGAAGGATAGAACAGAGGGCCCATTTAGGATGGGCTGGAGTACAGGTCCCGGGGGTGCTGTGTGTGCATTGGCCTGAAGAAAGAGTGAAAGAGAGAGAGAGAGAGAGAGGGTAAAGGAGGGAGGGGGTGTGGGAGGAAGGTTGTTGGTTTGAATGGGAAAACATCAGGTAGAAAGAGTGAAAGAGTGGGAAAGCAAATAGATAGACAATTAGCTTCTGCTTTGTAGCTCTGAGAAAAGAGAAACGTGAGTAAATTCAATGACTCACTAAGATGGGAAATGAAGAGAGATTTTTTCTATATTTTACTTTGAGAATGGAGTTTTTGTATATGAAGTGAATTGATATGATTTTCTTTTGAAAGATAATGGACAGATGTGAGATGTCATGCTGACTTTTTTGCAGTCACATAGAATACAGGTAGTACTGAGGACTGAGATTAAGAAAAACTTGCTGTAAGGTAGCATGAAGGTGTGTGGAAGGAACAGAAAAAGCTTTAATATTAGTAATAGACAGTACATCCCACAAAATAACTAATAATCAAACCCTTGATCATAACCAGCCCAGACAATGCGCTGATTTTTGGGAAAATCTGGAATGGATTGAATGGATGGAACATAGGTGTAACCAGGTTCAGGTTGAACTTTTCAACCCCTAAAGTTCAGCCCCCCTAAAAATCTGTGACTTTGCAATCAGCACGTAAGAGTTTTAAACAGCTGCAGCTGCAATGGTGCACTTGTTTGAAGCGCGAGGAACTTTGGAGGCTTTTCTTGCCTGTAAAGACTGACTGACCAATAGCTTTGGAGTATGGGCTGTGAAGGAGCATATCACTGGTTTGACCAGCTGAATGAAAATGCCCCATTTCCTCATTCAATTCATGAACTAGCGAGGATCAGCGTCTTATTATGACCGATTGAAGGAGAGGAGGCATGTTGCTCGTTTAGTTTGTAACAAGGTGAGAAAGGGTGAGAAAGGGTCTGGATTAATTAAGAGTAAAAGTGATTAATGACATTACAATGACATCAGGACGTAAATAAAACCTGTAATTATTTTTAGGTTATGTCATCTTTTTGTATACCTTGATGGTCATGCACAGCATTTCACAAAATGGTATGCTTTGTTGTCATTTGCAGGGAAAATGCTTGTGATATTTAAACACTGATAAAGTCTCTTAGTAGACACGCTGATTTTAATAAAGTATAATTAGATTTGTTTCGGTCGTGAAAGTTTCTGTGCTTTATCAATAGTTTTGGAGATTTACAAAAATGGTTACTAAACAAAAACTGGTGTTTGATAGAACTTGCGAAATTACTGATTTTCTATAATAAACACAATTTTCTTTTAATTTGTTAATAAATGGAAAATAAATAGAATTCTCTTTTTTTTTCCTTTTTTTTATGGTTCTTTGAACAGTATCAGTTTTTTATATCTTTTTGTTAATATAAACTTTCAATATTCTGAATGTACAGGACATTAGCTGGCCATCTTGAATTATGTAAACACAGTAAAAGAAAAAAAAAAAAAAAGAATGAAGCACTATCAGGGCTCGACAGTAAGGACTGCCCGATGGCCCGGGGCCAGTGTGAGAAAGAATCGGGCCAGTTGTTAGAAATGTCACTTGCCCGATCGGGCCAGTGCTGCATTTATAACATTAGTGCAAACAAACAACAAGCGAGAGAGCACAAAAATTACACAGAGCGAACGAAGTCTTCTAACCGAGGAGTGAGTGTGAGTATATTTATCTTGCAAAGACGCGCAAATGCATAATATACTGGACGCGCCAATGCACAGTCGCGGGCATGCACAAGATCGTGCAAACACCAAGCGCACTCTCCTAGCACTGTCCTCGCTCTTTTCCAAGTGTCTTAGCAGCAGCTATTACCAATGTGTAGAAAATAGCAGGAAAAAAACCCACCTAATGAATTTGGTAGTGGGATTTAACGTCTTGTGCAACACTTTATGTATCCCCGCACATTCCGTGTTTACAGTGCGCGAAATCCCCACATTTTTCATTTTTACATGTTGGTGAAAATTAGTAATCCACACATTGGAACACAAGAAATCAACAGTTTCTTTCTATAGGACTGAAAATCCATGTCTCTCCATGCATATGTCTCATCATCATCTCTCTCCGTGCAGCTTAAACTGTTTAACATGCATGCGCTCTCGTAAAGGGACAGAGTGCTAGTTTTATTCCCACTGTTTAAAAACAAACACATTTTCTCTCATTAATTCGCCTTTAGAGATGAAGCGCCGAATGAGATGTAATAAACTTTGTTAAACCCCAGTTATACACGTGTCTGGAAATCACAAGCTGTTCAGTATCCAAAATGTAAGTATACATTTAATTAGGTAATGTTTCAAAACGTAAACATTAATTCGACATGATAATGGCGTTTGATATGAAAAGAAGCAATATCACTATGGCTATTAGGCTATTATTATCAGAGCTGTTCAGCTGCAGGGTGAAGATGAATATTTGAAACAGTCTACTTCATATCATCCTCATAAAACACCTGTTACATGTCTCATTTCTGGACCATACAGGTATTTTTGTTTTTGTTTTTTGTATATCAGTCAGTGATGGTCTAGTTTGGGTTGTCTGATTTCATGTTATATACACATTGTTAATTCACAGATTAGACCTAATATCTACCTACTGTATATTACACATCACAACCGATTTAGTAGCAAGTTTGTTCTCTCAGCCAATAATCAAATCTTTAACTCAGTGATTAAATCTTTGATCCTTCTTGTGAAAACACTACACATGGGCAAAAGTTGCATGTCAGCATGACTAAACGGGTGACTGAAAACCCATCATCTCCTCCACAGAACTCTTGGCTTAACAGCACATGTGTAAATGGAAGGACGGCTGAGGTTAATATGATGTATTTATTAATTTATATCTATAAAGCGCATATATGGGATTACGTAAGGCATAAATCATATCTTGCAAATTATAAATGTGATTCAGTTTTGGGGACATTGTATTTTATTTTTTTTCTCCCCTTTTTCTCCTCAATTTGGAATGCCCAATTCCCAATGCGCTCTAAGTCTTCGTGGTGGCGTAGTGACTCGCCTCAATCTGGGTGGCGGAGGACTAATCTCGGCTGCCTCCACGTCTGAGACCATCAATCTGTGCATCTTATCACCTGGCTTGTTGAGCGCGTTACCGCGGAGACATAGTGTGTATGGAGGCCCACGCTATTCTCCGCGGCATCCACGCACAACTCACCACACACCCCACCGAGAGCGAACCACATTATAGTGACCACAAGGAGGTTACCCCATGTGACTCTCCCCTCTCTAGCAACCGGGCCAATTTGGCTGCTTAGGAGACCTGGCTGGAGTCACTCAGCACACCCTGGATTCAAACTCGCGACTCCAGGTGTGGTAGTCAGCGTCTTTACTCGCTGAGCTACCCAGGCCCCTGGGGGGCATTGTATTAAAAACATAAGATATGTAAAAAATATTTATCTTCAAACATATTTTTTAAAGCCATGATGGTAAAAACAGCTATTTGTCATTTTTGTGTTGGGGCCAGTGAAAATTTTGGCAGGGCCAGTAAAAATCTTTAGCACTGGCCCAACCAGGCCTTAGCGTTGAGCACTGACTATCTATATGAAAGAGTGAAATACATGAAATGTGCACATCTAAGTGTCATTGGGGGCTGAGCCCCCCCTAAGATCGAAATCCTAGAATCGCCTCTGGATTTAAATATTATGAAATGTGTTCAATGGAGCTAAGAGTAAAGCAGTCTTATGGATAGCAGAAAGCATCATTAAATTAGCCAGAATATTTAATAAAACAAACATGTAAAGGGTGTATGTATAGAGCTTTGCGAATTTTGCGATTCAGAATTTTTGTGAATTTCCAATTCTTCCAATATATACTGCACTGTATATACTGTATATATGTATGTATTTATTGTTAAATATAAACTTATGTTGGTATGGGTAAGATGTGACAATATCTAAAGATTCTTAGTCCTCACAATTTCTGTGAATGCTGTATTGATTGATGGGCTGTTACTTTGTTCCTTCTTTTAAATTATTCTACACAGCATATCGGGAAAACTGTTGTCATCAGCAGTGTGTTTGACATCTACATTCACAGTGTTCATTAATAACAAGCACCTTAAATGATCACACTGGTTTGAGATCAGCGATTCTTGTTCAGAAGTAAACCACACTCAATGAGTCCTGTGCTGAGAATATCTGATCCAGGATCAGCAGATGAGTGTAAATAGAAACTGGAGTCAGATATTATGTAGTAGTAGGATGTGGTGGAAGTGCAGCAGACAACAGGGAATCAGTGCTTTAATGAGGGTTTGGCATGGGCAGACTGTCAGGTCATTTGCTCCACTGTCCCATTCGTGCAAATGCACCAGATTGGGTGTACAGACTTTCTGAGGTTTGACTTCAGGGAAGAATTTGTGAAATGGCAAAATTAGTTAAACATCCCAGATTCCCAGTACTAAATATCAGGACTTGTGGAACACTGCTTGTCCAATCTTACTAAAGGACCTGAAGTATCTGTTGTAAATAAATATATAGGCCTAGGACCTGATGACCTCATTGATATACACATTTCTACAATACATTGTTCAAAGCAGTTAATTAAATATATTTTTATCATATAAATGCTGTGAGGAAGAATGTGGGTATATAAAAAAAACATTAGTCATTTATGTGAGGACAGAGGGAGGCACTTAATGTAATTCACTTAGATGAAGGATACAGATGGAGAGTGTGCTATCATCAGCCAGAGGGAGGTTGTGGAAGAGAGGGAAAGAAAGATGGATGAGAAAATCTATTCAGTTATGAAGTCAGGTTTATAAGAACGTTTGTCTCCCTGCTGCTTTGTTTTATTAGTATTACAAATGTTTTTATTAAGTGCTTATTAAGTTTTTGTTAAGTAATTGTGCATTAATAATTTCAGGGACCATCCTGTTTCAGAGAAGGACTTCCTACCTGGAAAACGATATTAAAGGGGGGCACGATGCTCATGAACTTCCTGTTCATTCAAAGAGTCATTGTACAGATCTTGTGTCATTTGGAGAGGGGACTTTAGTAGGGAAGCTTTTTGCTGTTTTTCAAATTGAATGCATTTTAACTGATTCAAAATTTAAACGTTTTAACTGATTCAAATCGCGTGGATGTAGAGTATGGCATGAAAGGGATATAGCTTTCTGCATTAAGTGATCATAAGGTCGTATGGCGGCAGGTGGTAGAAGGGCAGAGACAGCAAAATCAGCAGTTATCTGTTACCCAGCAAAGACGTTTAACCGATATCACTGCTGTATTGATAATCAGCACAGATATGATTCAGCAAAAGGGAATCACAGCCATGCTGATATTCAGTACAACATCACTCTTGCTTGTGTGATATTGCGTTTAGTTTTATAAAGAAGAAGCTTATATTGCATAACTTACATTTAAGACACAATATGGCCAGTTATTTTGATTAATTTTGCTCCAACAACGAAAATAGTTCCAAAAGCAGCCAAACTGATTTTCTGTCTGCGGAGTGATACAAACAGTGAAACATTCCAGTGCTGTTATATGAAAATCAGCGCTCTTGGAATGCCACTTGTCCATAAAAAAAATTGGAGGACTGCTAGTTATGTGCAAATTACATGATATATTGATTTCTTCACCAATGTTTTCTTTACATACAGACAAAATAATTGGTGGAGCATTTAAACAGAATTTGTAAATACTCTTCATTCTGACCCTGCCAGAGCATATCTCTCTCTCTCTCTCTCTCTCTCTCTCTCTCTCTCTCTCTCTCTCTCTCTCTCTGGAATGGACCTGTTTATATGGTGTCAAAATAGAAGGGTTATACTTTCGCCAGCCAACTCTCACTGTTCTCCTCCGCCACGCTCACTCTCTTTTTTGTTTTTCATTACCCTACTCCCTCTCTCCCTATTTAGAAGTAAATCTGGCCTCATAAAATGTTAAGTGCCAGAGTTACATAAAAACACAGTCTTCCAAAATAGAAAAAAGAGAGGCCAATAAGGGCAAAGGAAGAACAAAATGTATAGTGTATAACACACAAGGCATCCACTAACATATTCTCTTTAATTAATTATAAGGAGCAAAAAAATTGGGCTCTGTTTTACTCTTTTTCTCAAGTAAACAAGCGATCCCATCTTATTTCCTTATCTGCTGAATTATTCCTCACTAGAGTTGGACTTGTGCTGATAAAAGTGAAGCTCTCTCCTTGTGTAGAGCCCAGACTAAGTGCTTTCATCAGGAGCCAGCATCAATAACATTTCATTATTGACCTGCCAGAAATAGACAATCCCTCTCAACCATTTGCTTATGTCTGCACCTCACAGCTCGGGAAACCTACTGTACTTGTGAACAGCAACTAAAGAGTCCTGGATGTGCTGGTTTCACAGTTTATTACAATTGTAGTGGAGACTATCAACCCATTTCATAGCTAATTTGAAGATAAATATCAGCCGAAACTCAGAAGAATGGATTCTGGAAGTATTTTGGACTTGACAGTGAATTCTCAACCACAGGTGATTCAGTACTTTTGAATATATTTTGGCTTGTTTTAAATGACTAACTATCATTGGTGAGATTACTGGCATTCTAATGCAGATTGTGTCTGGTGAGAATAAGTCTAGTCCAGTTGCACATAGACAAATGAGGATGCTGGGTGTTGGTAGCCATACAAATTACAAGTGTAATGATGATCTTTTCCCTAAAAATGGAATGGTCTAGTAGAATGCACCGTCCAGCTGGTCCCACATCATTTGTATGCTAGTATTATTGATTAGCTGATTGGTTTTAGCACTGATATATAATATAGAATTGGATTGCTCTTGATGTCAAAAAAGTGAAGCCACTGCGCCACCATATTGCTATGCCCAAACATTCCAATGTCCTTTAATAGGAAATCATCTCGTTTCAGCGAGTAAACATTAGTCATCCAACCACCGATTTTATATCTCAAATCTGCATGTATATCTCCACAACGCAAACGTCCTACACATGTATTTATTTATTTATTTAAAGTAGGGAATTTTTCCTGTTTCTTGAAAGCCCGAGCGAGTTATGTGTATCTATATCAAACAGTCTACCTCTAACAAGCTTCAGTGGCAAACAGATCAGCTGAATGTAAACAAGTTCACTGAAACTGAGGTAAGACACAAACAGACATTTTCAGAATTATTTATTGTGATTATCGAAGTGTTTTTTCATAGTTACTTGTTTTATGTTTTCATCAAAAAGTGCCTTTTCTCGCTGTCACTGTGAGCGCTCTCTCTCCCTCTTATCACACATGCAGTGGGTGCGCAGAGAGGGAGACACGCAAAGCTGGTTAAAATTAAACTGACTTGATGGCAAACAAACATGTATTTATGACATGTATCCATGTATGACTACAGAGAGCACTTCAATAAGCAAATCCTGGGCATTTAAGGTGATTTAGAAATCCTGGTCTGACTTTTTTAAAGTCCCGTTTGGGGGTAAGTACGTATTGTCACCCTAAACAAGCAGTTATTACAGCTTTTCCTACCTTTGGTGATCATTGTGCTGCATTGATAGGCTGAACACAAGGGCAGGTGAATGCTCTGACATCGCGATCTGCGTATATCTTCTCCCTCATAACGAATATTATCCAGAATGAGCAAATTAAACATTAAACATGACTGTCACTAGAGGGCGAAATGCGACTGTTGTATCTGGAGATCAGAGACGGTGAAATGGGAGCTTTTTTGCCTGTCAGTCATTGATGCTCTATGACAGTTTGGGCATACCAAGATGGCCGCTTGAACACTTCCGGTGGCTTCACCTTCTACTGGCAGTTTACCATTGCGTCAGCGATCCAGTTCTATATACATCAGTGGTTTTAGCTGATTTCATGACTGATGTTTCTCTGCAGATGGGTGGACGTACCCCTGTTCTTGTAAATGTTTGCTTGTACTGTGTGTTGTGCCATGCATGTATCAATAAGCCTTAGAATCCAATGTTAAGATCAGAGAGTTTATGCAAATACAAACACACAGAGCAATAATGATGATGTCAACAAAATTGGACAGAACCCGCAATCAGTGGATGATGGTACAAGATGTGATGTCATCACAGACAGGAACCACTCCCATTCAAATGAAATGAGAAAAAAAAAAAAAAGAAAGAATCAGAAAATCTGATATGTGTTTGTTGAGTTGACTACTGAGTTTTAACTTAGATTTAAGCAAAACTCATGGCAATACTAATACAGATGTGTTAACCTCTCTTTTATTTCAGAAAATAATCCAAGATCCAGTTGATTTGGACTTTTTAGCCATTCTTTCTATAAGAAGATCTTGCCTGAAGCTGTTTAATCCCACTCATCAAAAAAAGAACAGCTCTTCCATTGACACTAAATGTACTAGTATTGTTGGCTCCACTTTGGTTAGATACAGTATGTCTGATTAATGATTAAATGTAAATCTAACATTTTCCTTTACTTTAAGAATGTTTACTGTTTGTAAAGTTGTGGTGACCATCTTGCTGTATCCCTTAGAGAGTAGTTCAGTGAGATCAATTTAGCTTCCATTTACCGTAGAGTCAGAAGTCTTTGAGAGATTTACTCTCCTTCTGTCCTAAGAGCCCTTCAGTCTGTCAAAAATTCATTTTATTCATTTCATAGCTTCCTGGCATGCTTATTACACCTTTTCATTCACACTTTACAATACAATCTTTTTTATCTTTCATATTTGTATGTTTGTCAAGGAAGAGGAAAATGATTGTACAAGCAGTTGGAGCTTCCAAAATGATCCCTTAACATCTGGTTTCTAATTACTGATACGAAGGTGCAGGCAATACAGAAACTGAATGTGTAATAAAAGATTGTGAATGAGTAAAATCAATATTGGAAACAGGTTCTAGCATCCAATTTAAGTCACAAGGTAGCGTTACTGGGGCATTCACGGCTGCTCATTTGTACTAGTTGACGAGTCAACCAAAAAAGTTGTGGACTAGTCGGTGGGTCACTGTGTAAATGTAAATGATTAAATGTAAAAATGTACCTTATGTAAATCACATGACATCCTACAGCAACTGTGGTCTTTGCTGTTTCTGACAAGTCCAGCACTGCATTGATGGAGAGTGTGTGAGTGGAGAGAATGTCTTTTGGCTTGTATCATGTGAACACTCCAAATCAAAAATGCTCTAGTTTAGCTTTATTTTCACTTTTGCATAATAAAAACTGATTTGCATGCAAATACACTGCCACGCAGTTTGTGGACAACTGAAGTTATGTGATCTACGACTAGACAGAGAGACCCAATACATTGACTAGAGGCAGAACTAATCACTTCGTAGGTGCGACACCTAGTTACTAATGAATAGTAAATAAAAGTAATTGAGTCAGTATGTTTACATGCACAGCTGAAATTGAGCTACAGCGATTTTTGCATAATCAAGCTACTATCTGTCTGTCCAAGTATACTTGACACAATACATAATCCAATATTTGGAGGAAGGATGACAAATATGCCGTTTAAAAACACATTGAGAGTCAGCTCTTTCTTTCCAGCATGATAACTTTCGAAATCGCCACGTTGTTTCTGAGAGTTGAAAACAGGAATTAATTGTGTTTGTTCAATCAGTGATGAGCACGATTCTGAGCTTGATTTTAACCCTCTAACATTACATTTTTACACCACTGATGGTTAGGTTTGGGTTTGGGGGTACAGTTTATAATAAGCATCCCTCTTCACTGTATCACAGCCTGTACTGCAGAAAATAACTCGCTTTTGGCACCCCTCTGTGGACATTACACCTGGAAAATGGCACTCACAAGTACCCATCCACCAAAATTCTGAGGTTGCTTTTAACCCTCTAACATTAGATTTTTACTGCACTGATGGTTAGGTTTGGGTTTAGGGGGGTACAGTTTATAAAATGTGCATCCCTCTTCACTGTATCACAGCCTATGCTGCAGAAATAACTTGCTTCACCATTTTTTAGTCTGACTGAAATGTAATTGTCAATGTTTTTGGACTTTGGTGGGATTTTGAGGTTGCTTTTAACCTTCTAACATTACATTTTTACTACACTGATGGTTAGGTTTGGGGGTTGGGTTGGGGGGTACAGTTTTTAAAATACGCATCCCTCTTCACTGTATCACAGCCTGTACTGCAGAAAATAACTAGCTTTACAACTTGCTTTTGGCACCCCTCTGTGGACATTACACCTGGAAAATGGCACTCACAAGTAGCTGTACACCCAAAAACCTTTATCTCTTTGGCCACTGGGGACATTGTTTTGCATTTCTGTAAGCACAGATGAATTTAACTGTGATGGAAGAAAGGTGCCACCCATTGTTCCTGGCAGGCTACTCTGCCTTACAGGCTCCATATGGTTAAGATTAGGATGGGGGCGGGGTTAGGGTAATGCTGCCTTCCAGGAACAAACTGTGGCCCCTTAAGTATAGTGGCCGATTTTAGCTAAAGAAAAGTCAACCTACTGTTTTTTATTTCATTGTGAGATCAGTCTGTTCATTCAGGGCATACATGCGCACAACGTCAAGGCCAATTGTGGTCAGATTAATATATATACATGCAAGGCAAAGCTGAGCTACAGTAAAACTGCATTATCTAGGTTTGTTAGACTTCGCAAAACTCTGACTGTCAAGATTTCAGTCAGACAAAAGCGTTTACGTTACATTCTTAAAAGACAAATTATTTTTTTAGTCTGACTGAAATGTAACTTTAAAGTGCATGTAAACAAACTGATAGTTTGTATGTAAATCTCTTAGTACACAATGGTTTGTTTAGATAGTATCCTATTTCTTTACATGAAAAGATGCTTTCTGCTTTGCTATAGTTTGAGGAAGTATTATAATCATGGTACAGTTCCCGTTGCTCCAGTTTGATATTGTCAGTGTTTTTGGACTTTGGTGGTCATTTATACAAAGAAGGGATCAGGGGGAGGAGGATTTCCTGTATCAGGCACATGCGCTGTTTCCCCTTCACTGCAGTGCAGACTCTCATCAGCTCTCTGCTGTACCAAAAATAACCAGCTGCTGTCCTGTCTTCTCTCTGCCTCTCTCCCTCTCTCTCTCTCTCTCTCTCTCTCTCTCTGAGGACAGAATAACCCTTCTTCATCCTTGGAAGTCAAATCATGACTAACGCTTTGTGACAAACTGCTGTGATCCTCTTTTTCTGGTGTTCAGGTGCAAATGTGTTTCTTTATGTGAGTTTATGTGGGGGTGGGGGCCTGAAAGCAGATTTGTAAGCATCCACAGAGAGTTGATTGAAAGGTCATATATCACTCTGGCTGGCCGCCGAACCAGGAAATTTTGAAATGTTATCTGTAGATCTGTCTATACCAAGAGTAGCAGTATATAGAGAGTCCTAGAATACCCGGTAGTAAACACTGATTGCGTTTTCTGGGCTAATTAGAGAAGGTAAAGATGGTTTCCGCTGTTAAGACTTGTTTGACATGGCTTTTAAAAGCTTTGATCACACTTGGTTACACTATAACACAAAATAAACCCACATATTTCCAATTTGGCTCTATATATTTTTTTTCTGGTGATTAAAATCATTAACTTTTTGAAACACAAAAAAAGATGAGTAGTTGTTTCAGATTTGATTCACTACAGCAAGCTCCAAAATGGTAATAAAGAACCATAACAAGCATCATAAAGAAATTTGACAGCTCTGATTTTCTCATTTTCATTTTGGGTGAACTATTTCATTAAGAGAGCTTGATAAGCCTTTTTTTTTTTTTTTTTGTGCTAATTTTCAGATGTTGAAAAATGTATTTATTTATACAAAACTGGGATTCATATACATGCATAAGATAGTTTATTGATAACATCGTGACCTTGAGGATGCGCATAAGTCAAAATATATGTTTATTAACTGATACAGGATGCAGGACTGTCCTAAACTTTTCTAGCAGTCCAGATCAAGGCTGTGTCAGTTTCATTGGCATTGTATAGGAGCAAGTCACTTTTAAATTATCTGAAACAATTTGTGAATGTGCATGTCTCCTCCAAAGCGGTCACATGCCTCTATGCCAGTAACATTGTTAGGGCATAAAATTAAATCACGCAGCATGTGAGTATCTCTATGAGCTTGGGCAGTACCTTTGCCTGAAACCATTCTGTATCTTCTTCACTTGTATAATAAGATCATGAGGCTGTTGGCAGCAATACATATATGAGCTAATGTTCCTGGGGTTGCATCTAATGTTTTCGGGTCTACTGGAAAAAAGCACTTTGTGTCTCCTCAGTGTCTGTTTTCAAATTTAAAAGCTGAAGTGTAAACATTTTTGAATATTATATTATCAATGCATAATGTGCAGAGACAACTATTAGCAAGTCATTCTTAGATTGATTTTCAATGAAAGTGTAAATCTTTGGCTCCACCAATGCTGTAAGTTTGGGGCGTGACTACCTGTTTGTTTGACCAATGGAAGACAGGAGTGTGTTCAGGAAATCTGTTTGAAAACAGTAATTATTTTTACAGTTGCTTTTGATGCTGCTTGTGGCACATAAATTACACACAGCATTAAGTAGTTACAGTTCACATACAGTTCAGTACTACAGATCTTTTTGTCTGAAACTTGTTAGTCAGTGTGTTAGGCAACCCTTCAGAATTTTTCATTTCTTGAATCCCCTTTCCCTTTAATTCTGTAGCCATTGAACTGATCTCATCTAGAGCCTCACTTTAAACTCCAGATTGTTGTTTCATCTCAGTAACAGTAGAGTCACGTCTGAACTTTTCCTTTCTTCTTATGGTCTGAACTACAGATACAGGAGGACCCTAGGGATAAAAGGAGGGAGAGGATGTTTATTGTTTCAGACTGACAGTGGGGGGCTGAATCTGGGACGCTCTGGCTGATCTGCCGGAGACACAGGGAGGTCCTGTCCTATCACATTGATGTTTGCTCATGAGGGTGGCCTTGGTGACAGCTGTTTGGGGAGTGGGAGGAATGAAGGACTCGTATTATTGATGGGAGACAAATAAGGGGGCCAGGAAAATCAGGGAAACAGTTGGAAGACTGTTATATACATAGACATCTTATTGAATGGCATATATACAAGTTCCTGGAATTAGTTACAAAAATATATATATATTTTTTAACAACTCTCATCTAATCTGATTGGATAAGCAGCATTCCACATTCCAAGCATGCTGATATTTAGTGTAACAGCGTTGGGTTGCTTCACTGTTTGTATTACTCTGCTTGTGTGGGTTTGCAGTGTTCAAGACAGGCTACCAGACTTGTGCAGCCTCACAGAAGGGTTAAAAAGGCAAAATGTCTGGCCATAATGGGTCTTAATTGTAAGTTACTTGATATTAACTTCTTAGAAATTGATCTGTTGAATAAAAGCAATATCACATTTGCCATCATGCTGTCCTACTAAAGTGACAGCCCCAACACACTCTCACGGCGAATTCGTCAGGTTACGTACGACTTTTCAAAATTTGTATGATATTGTGCGACTGCACTCATTGAATTGCTACGACTTTCACTACAGCCAATGACATCGCTGGACATCTTTTCCATCTAATATGTGACAATTACTTGTGTCTGTCACACACAGCAGCTTCCTATCATGTTTACACACTCTACTGATTGGTTAAGTTTAGATAAGGGGTTTGGGTTAGAGCATAATATTAATAAGTATGTCCTTAATGCCTTGTGTGCGGAACCTGCACTTCCGCATTAGACATCCGGGAATTTGCACGTGATGAAGTCGTACGACTTTATGCGAACAACATTGTGTGACACCATACGAAATAGCCAACTCATAAATTATGTACGACTTTTCATGAGATCGGGTTGGACAGCCCTGTGCATATGGCCGAATCACAGCCGTGTTGATGTTCAGTACAACAACACAACCAGTGTGATACGCATATAGCTCCGGTTCAGTGCCAAAGAGTTAAAGAATTCACTGCATATGTTTCCATGTAACAAACAAATCAGAAGCCAACATGAAGAAAGTTTTAGCAAGGTGAGCACTTAATCTCTGGCAGCCTTGGAGAGATGTGATTCATCAAGTCAAAGTGAAGAAATGCAAAGCAGTCATTATGCTATATGTACATCCTAAGCGTAAATGCCATAAATTTGCCACAGCATAATAAGTTTAGGCACTAAGATGATGTGTTTGTCTGCTTTTGAAGCCACAAATTTTCCCCTTCAGTGAATGAGAAATGGGTGGTTTGGAGTGTGTAGTTCTGGTTCTGATTCAGAGTTTGAATGGGTTGATGATTTGTGGACCTCAAAGACTGTTCTGATCTGGAGCAGTGTTACTGAGTCAAATTGACTGTAGGTTCATTAGATATGATTAGGCCTATAAGAGCGCAGTATATTTTGGTGGCCTGTTTGTCAGGATCAAGTTGTGAGCGCTGCTATGCGCTAGCCTATTAAAACACTGAGGCAGTTTACTACAGTAATACTACACTAGTGTAAATTGTTTGCGAAACAAGTGACTGGTGTGCGGATGGGTGTGTGTCCTGACCTAAATGAGAAAGACTGAGTTTTGCTGTGTGTTGCCAGAGGCTGATCGTTTCACATCTGTGTTTGTGTAGAGGGAGATGATGCACACAGTTTGTGGTCTCGGAGGCTCCAGTACCGACTTTGTGTTACAATGTGTGTCTGTGTGCTTAACCCCCTAAACAAAGCACATTTTCTTTTCTCTCATTGCTGGATGAGTAGTGTACCATTTCAAAATTCATCTGGAATTTGAGCAGATTAAGTAATTTGAAATTAGTCTCTCAAAGTAAATGCCCTTCAGAAGGCTGCTGACAATCACTGAAAACAATTAAATTTAGCTGTCCAAATGGAGTTTGGAAATTATTCAGACAAACTTACCTTATCTATAATGAAAGCATTAACTGTGACAATCTGTTTGGACTCATTTTATGCTTATTATTAGATTCTCTCTTAAACGTCAATATTAGTTCTATTTTACTTGCGTGTGTCTTACATAATATAAAATTAAAATTAAAATATTAATTAAAGGTCTTTATTGGAGTGTATGCCATTCCAGAGGGGGACTTTCTGAGTAGCACATTTACATTTGGCTTGCTACTGAGGGCTTTAAAGGAATAATTCACCCAAAAATGAATATTCTCATCATTTACTCACCCTCATGCCATTCTAGATGTGTATAACTTTGTTTCATCTGCTGAACACAAACAAAGATTTTTAGAAGAATATTTCAGCTCTGTTGGTTCTCACAATGCAAGTGAATGGATACCAAAAATTTGAAGCTCCAAAAGCGCATAAAGGCAGCATAAATGTAATCCATACTACTCCTGTGGTTAAATCCATGTCTTCAGAAGTGATTTCTTCTAAAACAAATCTTTCTATGTGTTTAGCAGAAAAAAGAAAGTCATACACATCTGGGATGGCATGAGGGTGAGATAATGATGAGAGAATGTTCATTTTTGGGTGAACTATCCCTTCAAGGTAACACTGGCTGTAAAGCTACTTTGAAACTATACATTAAAAAAAAAAAAAAAAAAAAAAAATCTTTGTACATTTAAATTAAATTGCCTTGACTTATTACCAGCCACAGTGTAGGTGGCACAATGTTTTGTAGAACTTGCATGTTAATGCTCATGAAGCATGATAAGCAATAGGTGAACATGAGTGAGCAAGAGAAAGGATACATTGAGCAAGAGTTAGGTGGCTTACAATGTGCTGTACTAGGGAGGTTTATTTTTCTTAACCAAGGAGTTTGTGTTTGGAACATAAACAGTAAAAAATCATGCATCTATCATGAGATCTCAAAAACCAAACTCAAACAACATGTATCTGAAAGTAGATTACATTATAACCAAAGCAAACAACTATGGTGCTAAAAGTCATAGCCACATATAGAGCTCTAGACCCGAGTGGGAATCATATCCCATAATTGGGACAATGTTGAGCAACACAGTAGATTTAAATCATTGACTGTGGTCTGTTATGTTTCCCCTATGCTCACACTGTGCTGTTAATCTGTATTTTAAAATGTATTTTAAACTTAATTTAATATCTTCTGACATCATGAATTTTAGGCCTTTCACTCTTCTCTCTTATATGTCAAGAGTGTTTGAAAAATATTCAGCCAAATCTCAAACCTTGTCCCCCCAAAACATCTACTTCCCCATCAATTATCAGGCTTCAAAGCTGTTAAGTCAACTGAATGGCTATCCTTGCAATGATGAAATTGCCTAAAGACCCTATGCAATGACTAGCATAGTTTTCTCTCATGTGTTGACGTATTTTCTATTGAAACAGAAAGTTTGGGCAGAGTATTTCGACTCATTACTGTTCTAAAATAGCCAGTAATCTTTAGTTATGTCACAGCCATGCTACTTGCTGGTAGGTTTTTGGGTGAAAGGACATTCTCATTCTAGAGAGCGTTTGATTGGACAAAAATCTGTGTAGAGCAAATAAGTCATCAATACTTTTTGTCCTTTTTCCTAAAAGAGAAAGACTTTACATTTTAAATGTGTATATTTGCTAAAAGTGAATTTTGTCCATGTTTAGGATCACTCTTGCATATAGGCCTAGATTAACTCAAAGCAAACATACTAATGGACTAAAAACCACAAAACTTCAGTATTGATTTCATTAGGTCTTTAAAGCAGTCAGTTCTTCAATTCCAATTCACCTGGACTTGGACCTGTCCCCTTCATGTAACATGGATAACTATATCAACTGCTTACTTTGTATCTAAAATCTTTCTTCCTTGTAGCCTCCTTTGATAATCACATCTGCACACTCAACACTGGAGTCCCACAGGGTTCTGTCCTCGATTATTGTCTGTCTACAGCACATTTTGCTTAATAAACAGATCACATGGTTTCTCTTATGACTTCTGATGAAACACAGCTTTATATCTAATATTCCCCTTCCATGTAAGCCTGCCTCTGTGACTTCTCAACTTGGAAGGTGTCTCATAATTACCTCATCTACTGCTGCTCACCTCTCTCCATCCTCAGAGTTGCCAGAATCAGATTAAAGATTTTTTATTTTTTTGGTCTACAATGTAGCAAAAGGGCTGGCCTCCTGTTACATACACACAATTGAACTATGTATCAAACATGTATAGTGGTTCTCAGATCTGTGGTTTGGCTGTAGATTATTATTATTAGGGGTGTATTGGGCAGATGCTAGTCAACATTTAGTTGTGCACACAGTGGAGTGTACAGGTTCTTGCTGTAAACAAGGTGATAAAGTGGTATCTATCTGTTCTCTCCTGGAGAATCTGCAATTCAGTCCTCATTAGCCAGAGGTCAGAGGTTAACAAGCATGGATAAACCATGACCCCCAAGGAGATTTTTACTACCCGATGTCAGGCGTAACATGGGTATGTGTGAAACTATTTGAATGCATACATGCTGAGAGAATGTGTGATTAAACAACATTAATCACAAAGAGTGCACCAAATGAGCATTGCTTATGTTTTACATGTGGTCTTCAGACAATTGCATATGTATATAAAAATGTGTGTCTTATGGTGTCATTATGTATTTATGATAAAGTATAATGTGGTTACAACAGGGGTTATAAAAACATGTTTCTGGCATTGATATGCTAGCCTGGGCTTTTAGTTTTATGAGATTTGACATATGGTTATATTTGTAGTTTACACCCATCTTCTCACACTGCAGTTTATCTTAGGTTGTAATAGTCTTTAAATTACCGTTTAAAGAGACTGAGGCCACACTGGGAAATGATATCTCAACAAACGTAAGGTATTCTGCAAAATATCTAAAGTTTTAAGACAAATAAAAGTGGAACCAAAGTTACAACTTCCAGTGATAAATTGATCACAGTTTTTTTTTATTTTATTTTTTTTATGTAGAGTTAATAAAATATGCATTCCTCTTCACGGTATAACATAATTTATAACAACTCCCTTTACAACTTGCTCAGTGTCCCTTTGTGGACATTTCATCAGGAAACTGGAGCTCACATGATTACTTTCAAAAACACTTCCCGCTTTGACCACTGGAGGCAGTGCTTCGAAATTCGGTAAGCACAAGCCGAGTGTAGCTCAAGAAAAGTCAATCTACTGTTTCCATATTCATTGTGAGATCAGTCTAGAGTTAGGATCATAGAAAGGATAAATTGTGTCAGCTGTGTCAGAATTGGCAGTTGAAAATAAATAAATAAATAAATAGCCAGATTCGCCTAAATTATCCATAGTCAAAGTCATTTAAAATTTCCTTGTTCTCTCTCTTTGTCACTATATATGTAGAATAATAGGCATAAAACCTTGCTTACTATCAAAACAAATGGTTTGGTATGCTGATCTTGAATCAGATTTTTTTTTTTTCAGCTAGAAAATGTCTTTGGGCCTAACAGTTTTTTCATAATGAAATAAGTGATATTGGTCATAAAACTGGGAAAGGGAGAGGTAAAGAGTTTAAAGCAGTTATGTTTGTTCCTTTATAAATTATTCAATTAGTTGATTCATCTCTGTAGGCATGTATTTTGCACTAAAATCTCAGAAGTCACAGATCTGAAAATGGCCTGTGACGTGAGGTCAAATGAAGACAGAGACGAAGCAGAGGTTTGGTTTGGGAATTTGGGTGGGGTTGCCCCCACCAGGATGGAATTCTGTGAAGGGGCCTTGGAATGTGGGGAATGACAGTCATGAGATAAGCATGGGGGTCAGGGGCTAAGAAGGGTTAAAAGGACACCTGCCGGAGCATTGTCAAAGCTGGACAAGGCTCAGGTCTTCTCTCTCATGTTTATTTCTGCCACTAAAAATAAAGCAACTTTCTTAATGCAATTGCATTGCTCACATGCTTTCCTACAGTCCCACAAGAGAGTTATTTGTGATTCCTATTACTGTTCTATTACTGAACTAGTAGGGAGCTTAACTGACCTTTTACTTAATAGAACTGTGAAGTCATTTTGATACAAAACCTACAAATTCTGTATTTCCTGTTTTCTCCAAACATTTGACACATGGCTGTGGAATCCAAGGACCAAGTAGACATTACAAAAATAATAAATAAATAATTAAAATATGCTGTTAAAGATGAGAAAATGATATATTTTATGTTGTTTTATAAAACCAGATCTAAGTATATCTTTTTCATACCGTTATTTTATCAAGATTACCTTTAAAGAGCCCATTTTCGGAGATGGTACTGTCCTGAAGGGTGCTTTTTAGATTACAATCCTGTCCAATAATGCTCCCTGGCTCCACAATGTGATAGAGAGTCCACAGTTGAGAATCAGGACATTCTACCATCACTGAAATATTGAATGTACACGAGGGAATTGTGAAATGCGTAGTTCTTTGGATCGACTGTCCAAATCCACACAAATTCCTCAGCCAGTCAGTTGGGCCTCCTCATTTTGATTTTTTATGTACTCTGTCTCTCTGTCTTAACACATTAAGTAGTTAACATGGGAGCTGATGCTAAAATTAAAACTATAAACTATCGCCTCTCAAATCGCCTCCCAAATCTTGGTTCTTCACTAAGTTCTTCTCCTGCACCTGGTTTGGCACTTCTCTTGTGCCCTAAAGTTAAGTGTTAAAACAGGTGCAGGAGAAGAACTTAGTGGATGTTCTTGGATGGTGCACACAAGGTTCCTCCCTTTTGGAAACCAGCCTGGTCCATTAGTTTGATTAAATCTTCCTTAGGGAGACTCAGTGTGTATGTAGGTGAATGTTTTTGACCATCTGTGTGTGTGTGTGTGTGTGTACACATTGAGCTCTTTTCAGCCAGACTGTTGTCAGAGCACTGCAGCCACTGAACCCATTGTGTTGTTTTCAATTATTATTATTATTATTTTAAATCAGATGTGGTTCAGATAGCATGACCGTAAATACATAAACACAGAATCCCATGTATCCCGAATCGACATAGCATAGCTTGTAATGTGCACTAATTAATGTGTAATAGGCCTGTAATTGATGAATAAGATACAGAAATACGTGAGCTTATGTTATATGTAAATAGAATGCTCTCAGATGTCTTTCATGAGTGTTGTTATGTAGGCCCAAAACATACTCTACGCAAGTACGTGAATGCAGATGCATCTAGTAGCGCACGTTCAATTGCGGTGCAGTGTTGTATTTCCGAAATTAGTCAGTCATCAAAAGTTTGCGTTGTATTTTCAGGGGTGCCACAAGGGGCGCTATAGTAGACAGTAACTTTGACCCGTTTCCACCTGGTATTAAGAAGCATTTTTGGTGATCGGATCGCATGTGGTCAGTGCTAAATACAGGTCTAAATGGGGTCTAAAACGTTTTGTGATCGGATCACAAAAACCACTTATGAATGTGGTGAAAAGTGCATCTGAACGCATCACAGATGTGTAAACGCTAATCCGTTCAGTATGCGTCCCGGTAGCAGCGAAGCACCACCCCTCGCCTGTCAATCAACCACTGTGCTAAAACAAGAGTTTAAACATTGCCGGTTACGAGCGGTTTAAAAGGAAATAACCGTCCGATCGGAAAAATGTAAAAAGCGGATATATACACATGTGATATCAACATGCAGGGACACTTTTGAGAAGCACAAACATCTGCAGCTAAGGTTAATACAGGTAATCAACTAAAATAATGGACAATTCTGCTTGAAATGTTGCTTTTGTGCTTAGATTAAATTTCAGCTGCATCAGGGAGAAATAGCGCACCATTTTTTTTAGCACTTTCTTTGTTTGTTTTTTTTACTTTGTTGCGGTTTATTATCATACAGGAACACACTGACATAATGATTGATCAAACAGAGTCCCTCCCCTCCAAATGCGATCACAAGTAGTCACAGAAGATGCATTTAAACGACCAGGTGTAAACAGCGATTTGTCTCACCTGACCACATGTGATCGGATCACTAGAGACTCATCTTCATACCAGGTGGAAACAGGGTCATAGACTGTCTTTTTCCACAGTTTGTGTTATCTTTCAGGTCAATTCTCAATGTTGCCACTAGGGCAACTATAGTGGACATTTATGTCAGATCTCTTTCTATGGTGAGTATTGTCTTTCAGGTCAAAACTCTCATAGTGGAGCAACAGTTTGAAGAGAAGCTTGCTAAACAAGTTACATCGTATAAACCTGAATAATAACAAAGATAATAAAATAGATAGTACTGGTCAACAGCTGTGCTTTATCCACAGTAAACTCTATTATGCTACTAGTATCACTTCACAGCACTGATCATTATTTTTGTTGAATAGCATCGTTCTGTTACTGTTTACTGTCTAGGACTATATCTCCTAATGGAAGGATGGCATTTGCTAATTTTAGATTAAATAATAAAATTTTAATGAACATTATGTGGTAACCATTTTTGAAAAGCAAAAAGGAACTTGAGATTGTGCTATATTGTGAATGAAGTCAAATATGAGCCTAACAAGTCCCTATATGTATGTTCAAGTGTTGTCAAGTCATGCCTAGTCATTTTTATTTGTATAATGCTTTCCACAACACACATCGTTTCAAAGCAGCTTTACAGGAAATCAGGCATTAATAGAAAAAAAAATTAACTGTAATATCTATAAAGTCTTAGAGTGATCATTGTGTAGTTTGATTAAATATGATTGTAAATTGTGTATAAAAATTAAATAGTAATTGTTTTTAGCAAGGGCGTAGATATGATTTTGACATTGGTAGGGACGTAAAAGCAGTCCGCAGAGCCCTCCCTGGAAGCTGAGGATTTTTGCATTTATGATAGACTTTTGACCGCATTTGAAAGCCAACACACTCATAAAGGGAGTTTTTATTTCAATATGTTCCTGAGACAGTAATTACACAATTTTGATTATGTAAACCAACAACATTACAATTTAGCTTTCTGTACTTCATAATAGAATATCTAAACAAGCATACAATCATAACTGAAAAAACATTATTCAGGGATTGACATTAAGGTTTTTAGTCTATATTGAGTACAAGAATATGTTAATTTATGAATTCAGTAATAAGTTAAAAGTAACTAATGATGACAAGGAGGCAGTTTAACAGAGACTTAACTTTAACTTTACTCTGTCCACAGTGCAATCGTCAGCATCTCTCATACATCACCATCAGAGTACATATACATAATGGATAGGTATTGTAGTCCACGTAACCAATAACCAAGTACCATAATCACAGAACACAAGAAATTCTTTTCTCAAATTTGTCAGCTGAATGGAACCTTGAAGGACACATTTTAAGTACTCTTACCTTTTGAAACCAGTGATCTGTTGATTTATTTCACATCAATATTGTCCAGTTTGTCCTGGTGGACATGGCACACAGCAATATTATTCAGTCTCACTTGTGTCATTGTTGTTCTGAACAAACAAATATCTGCATTTGCTCTTATAATCACATTGTTACAAGCCTATGCCTCACCTGTGACCCTGCCTCTCCACCTGCCTCTCTTCCTGCTCTCTCTGAGCTATTACCTGGCAGGACTGCTTCTGTCACTTGACCTGACAAAATAACACATGGATGCATGCCATATGAACAGTGAGGAAAAACATTTATGGCTTAGTTAAGTATTATTATTACCATTATTGTTGACTCTACACATTAGCAACTGAGAAAATATTTTAAGTGACTTACACTTTGACTGTTTGTAAAGTTGCTCCTAATGTCCATCTTTCTTTTTTGGCTGCCATCCTGAATTAGTATATCACCAAATTAGCCTAATTGCCACACACACACACACACACACACAAACTAATGTTTAGGCTTGCCACTCAACCCTGTGATTGAAAAAATGCACTGTCCCTGAATCAATATGCGACGCGATTTGTCCCGTATTTTCGTGCACAGAACTGTTGGTATAAGGATGGTGTCTTCCTCACTTACCAGTAGCCTGAATGATGCGCATCTAGTTGACGACGCTTTGGCGCTTCATACAACCGGATGTAGCTACAGCCTCACACAGGTTAGCAAGAAATGACAAAGCCACTCCTATTATCGACGTGGGTTAGGGAGGCAGGACTCATAGCAGAGAACGAGATCTGTTAACCGTTTGTGTACCACAAATTCTGATGCTGCCTGCCTGGGCCAGGACGCTCTTGTAAAAGAGATTCTTAATCTCAATGAGACTTTTCCTGATTAAATAAAATAAATAAAAACCACAAGACACCAACGGACAATAGTGGTTATATATTTTAATTGTTTGATCAAAATTATTGCTAGGGACAATTCAGCAGTTGCTGGATGTAGGGACATGTCCCTAGCATCCCTACTAAATTCTACACCCTTGGTATTTAGAACCCCTTTGAGCAAGCTGAAGGTGACTGTGGCAAGGAACACAAAACTCCATAAGATGTTGGTTAATATGTGTGTTTTGGCTGTGGTGTATGTAGTCCAAAACAAATGGACTATACCATTTGTATACTCAACAAATAAAGTATACTCAACTCAGTTATATTCACAATATAGCAGACCCTCTTGTAACTTATTTCTTAAATTAATAATATGATTTAATGGCACAGACATTTGAATGTAACTCTGTGTCACAGCAACGCAAGAGCGCATGTTTGGGACCTCTTGCTTGCAATTTGTTGGCCAAGTATTCGCATCTACATTTGCATACTTGAGTAAAGTATGTTTCTTGCTGTAGGGTGTTGCACAGATGTGTTGCATCTTGTACCATGTTGTTTGCCACAGCATAAAAACAATCAAATTCAGCATATTGCAGAGGTCAGCTGCTTGTAGCAAAGAACATTTTATAATTCTTACCCTCCCCCTCCCTCTTTTCTCTCCCTGTCTTTCATTCTTTCCTTTTAGCCTCTTCAGAAGAATGGACAGATCTCTATCTCCAGTCTTAATGGGAAGACAGATGATCAGACAGAATTTAATGGTCACGCGGAGGAGAACCCACCGGCCGAGGGTATGTGTAATGTCCTCTATGTGCTCATATCAATATGTGCTTGTATGTTATGTCAATGGCCTCAATATCTTTACTACCATGGCTGTGTGTTATATGACAATGACTGACACTAATAGTGAGCTGCCACCCAGTGTTTGGAGTCTGTGTGTGTGTGAGGCTTAAGATGTGATCTTTATCTCTTTATCTTGTGTGCCCTCATACCCCAACTGATCCTTCACATGATCCCCAGCTAACCGAGAGAGCAGAACACCTACATAGAGGCTATGGTGACTGGACACCACATAGACCTCCTTTGGGACTGTTTACACAGGGCATGTTCTTGCATCCATCATGTTTCTATGTAAACATGCACTAGAATGGTGTTCTTGACCGTTGCAAAATGTCTCTCTGTTTTTTTAAGAGTCTCACACAATGAGCACCTCATTTTTTAGACATCATGTAAAGTTGAAAGAAGTTCAAATTTTAAAATGTTTCTTGAGAGCCCTTCCCAGCTGGGGTTTTTTTTTTTTTTTTTTAAGTGCAAAAATGTGTCCTGTGTGAACAGCCCCTTACTCTCCGCTGTAACTCCCCTGGCCATTTCTCTTAAACACCGTCTGTAAGAAAACCCTAAAGCAATAATGCATACCATATTTATTTATATTTGGTTTTTGCATTCTTTCCTTATGTTTCAACTCAGAGAGACCACCGAGGTGTTTCCCCCCAATAATATTTAGCAAGCCATGACCTACTTGGCTCATTAAAGAGTCCTGTGCATGTTTCTAATAAGCTTACCTTATTGCATGTGTAGAAATTTAAGATTCTTTTAAATATGGAGGTATGCCCTGTGACCTCAGAGGAACCGTACAGTTCTAATAACTCCCATTGTTATGCTCATATAGAGTAATTTTATCATGAATTAAATAGAAAAAAAAAAAAAACAACAAAGCATAGCAATGAAAATTGGAATTGTTTATTTGCACTTTAATGTGTATAAACAATGAATCATGAATGTGATACAACTGAAACATGGGCTAGGCAGTACTATATATAGGATAGTATGCTAATCGATTCAAGTAATAAATTCAACACAAACAAATTCATATTGCCTTTACAGACAAAAAACAAAAGTTGCAGTTGTCTCTGAAAACTGCAACAAGTTGCACCCGTACAAACTGCAACTGCATCCATACATTAGAGCCATAAAACATTAAAAAGCTCCTCTATCTTTTACTGATGGCTGTTTGTCGATACTATGTGTCATCCACATTGAACACATAGCTAAAATATTGAGAGTATTTCCTTGTTGTATCTTGGTAGTATTAGCACTGGTAGAATTAACCCTATAAAGCCGTTTGTATCTAAAGCCTCTTCATCATCAACATGATGAATACTTTGCTGAAAAACCTGTTGTATACAATATACTAGATTAAAAATTATTGTTTTTGAAAAAGATATTTACCGCTGTGGCATTTATGGGCTAAGAGAAACTTAAAGGGATAGTTCATCCAAAAGTGAAAATTCTCTCATCATTTTCTCACCCTTATGCCATTCTAGATGTATATGACTTTCTTTTTTCTGCTGAATACAAACAAAGATTTTTAGAAGAATATTTCTTTTCTGTAGGTGGTCACAATGCAGGTGAATGGATGCTAAAATTGTAATGCTCCAAAAGCACTTAAAGGCAGCATAAAAGTAATCCATAAGATTCCAGTGGTTAAATCCATGTCTTCAGAAGTGATATGATAGGTGTGGGTGAGAATATCAATATTTAAGCCCAGTAGGTGGCGATATGCATGAATAATACGAATTGCCAAAAACACAAGAAGATTCATATTAGATATAGACTGTATTATTTATTTAGTAAAAAAGGACTTAAATATTGATCTGTTTCTCACCCACACTTATCATATTGCTTCTGAAGATATGGATTTAACCACTGGAGTCATATGGATTACTTTTATTCTGCCTTTATTTACTTTTGGAGCTTTAAAACAACATCAGCCATATCACCCTGTAGCTCAAGACTGGATGCCCACTGAAGCTAAGCAGGGTTGAGCCTGGTCAGTACCTGGATGGGAGACCTCCTGGGAAAACTAAGGTTGCTGCTGGAAGAGGTATTAGGGAGTCCAGCAGGGGGTGCTAACACTGTGAACTGTGTAGGTCCTAATGCTCCATTATAGTGATGGGGCCACCATACTGTAAAAAGGCACTGTCCTTTGGATGAGACTTTAAACTGAGGTCCTGACTCTCTGTGGTCATTAAAAATCCCAGGACACTTCTCAAAAAGAGTAGGGCTGTAACCCTGGTGTCCTGGCCAAATTCCCCCATTGGCCCTTATCAATCATGGCTTCCTAATAATCCCCATCCATTAATTGGCTCTATCACTCCACTCTCTCCTCTCCACCAGTAGCTGGTGTGTGGTGAGTGTACTGGTGCACTTTGGCTGCTGTTGCATCATCCAGGTGGATGCTGCACATGGGTGGTGGTTGAGGAGAGTCCCTTGTTCACTGTGTAAAGCGCTTTGAGTGTAGTGTCAGAAAAGCGCAATATAAATGTAACATTTATTCATTAAAAAGTTGGTACCCATTCACTTGCACTGTGATGACCTACAAAGCTGAAATATTATTCTAAAAATCTTTGTTTGTGTTCAGCAGAAGAAAGAAAGTCATACAGATCTGGGATGGCATGAGGGTGAGTAAATAATTCGAGAATTTTCATTTTTGGGTGAATTATTCCTTTAAATAAGAAAAGTCCTTTACTAAATGAATTGCTGTGTCTCAGGAGGATAATGAACTTTAAAGCCTGATGTATCAAAATTGATTAAAGTCACATTCAAAATAATTATATATATATATATATATATTCAATTTCTGACTATTCGATTATTTCATATATCAGGCATTATAAGGTAAACAGGTTTTTTTAAGTTGAAATTTTTTATGTACGTCGAGTATGTATTTCAAAGTCAGAACTCTGGATCAGTGGTTATGACACATAGAAATGAGATGTGTGCTCATTGGGAATAAGGTTTGAATCCTGTTTGCATCATGTCCTGAATCTTGATCCCATTTCAATCTCTCACCCTCTACTTTCCTGTCTACCTCCACTGTCCTGTCATTTAAAGGCAAAAGCCCATAAAAGGTGTTTCATATCACAAAGTTGACTGGAAAAAAGATCTTACTAGAAAGAAGGAAAGGGCAGGAAGCAATAATAAGACCATGTAGTCAAATAGTCTCCCTTCTGTGGGACAACCTACTCCTGACTTTAGTAACTGGAGATGCAAATACACATTATGTGTAAAAAGTATCAGTCATGACAACACATCCTTGAAAAGTTTCTGTTCTTGCATTCTTAGTGCAGCCATTTATTTTCTTCAACATCCCCTGAGTACCAGAAAACCCCTGGAACATGAAGTGTTTTGGGAAAATATTGTGATTAAAGCGAGTGTATATCTGTCTTTCCTTCACTGTTAAGCAGTCTCCCCTAAATATGGTATTGCAGATTTGTAGGACAACATTACAATAGAAACCATGCACACACAGAGACACATGAGAGGAAAGTTTGATCAACATTATTTCGGCGTCCACTCTGCCAAAAAATGTCTCCAGTATTGTGCAATGCCTCCACTGCCAAAATCAACAATGGAGAAAGCAGTGCTCTCAATATTTAACACACGTAATTTTCGAACATTTCCTTTAATCAGTTTTTTTTTTTTTTTCTACCTCAGACTTTTCAAATGGTCATAAATACACCCATACATTAGACGTATTAGAAAACACACTTATACACACCTGATTGAACTGGTGTACAATTGTACAGTCAGTACAGTCATGTGCATCAGAAGAAAATTACATATTTACTTGCATTACCTACATGTAGAGCCATGCTTAAGATACATGTAAACAAAAGTCTGCAAGAGAATTAAGCTCTCACACCCACCCATGCACAAAAGCTGGCTGCCAGGCATTTAGGAGGGGGAGACATGAGTGAGTCCAGAGAATGTGCTCAACCATTATCTCATACACAGTCCTGCCCCACCGAGCCGTGTATGTGTGTGTGTATCAGAGTGTTTTTACTCTGATAGCATATGAGTCTGTGTTCATATTATACATGTTTTAACAGGCTTTATGTGATTATCTGTTATCTAAGGAATTCAGTCTCACTGGCGTAAATGTGTCCCTTTACTGTATATTTTGTTTTTGTTGTCTGTGTATGCGAGTCTTTGACCTATTTCTGTGGAGTTGGGTCCACAGAGAGCTCCACCTCCAAGATTGCTGATAACTGCCACAACTTTCGATTGGTGTTTGGAATCTGAATCCAAAACTTAATCATTTGATTTTAATTTTAATTTGATTTGGTTTTACAACATGTGTGGTCTAAACTTAATACTTTTCAGAACTTTTCAAAACATTGCTATAATGTGATTTAAGGTTAGATTCCTTGTAAATTATGAACTTGTTTTCATTGTTAAAAGTGAACAAATTGTATGGAAGTTCAAAATAAAAATATTCAGGTCAGGGTCTTTCAAAAATTGCACTTGTTTTAGTACCACAGTTCCATACTACATGGAAATCTGTTTGTAACTCATATCTTGAACAGCTATTTAGTATTTAAACATTTGATACTAAGAGTATGTTTCAGTAATATTCACACTGTTGTTTAGACTTGCACACACAGAAATTAGGGCAGAATTTGAAGAAAAGAGTTTAGAGAGATGGAGAGGGAGGGATTGGCAGAAAGAGAAAGCCACAGAGAAAGTGTCAGTGTATGTTTGATTAGGTTTAATTTAATTAATTTAAATGAACAGAGATGTGAAGAGATTGATAATGAAAAGAACTAGTTTCTTTATTGCTTTCCTGTTAAACATTCGTCCTGACTGATGATATTGACGTAAGGATATTCAAAGTGGGATTTGGGTCTGGGTAGATAGGGAATACATAGTTCACTTCAGACAATCAAATGTTAGCTTGACAGTTACATAGTCACATTACTACATGTTGACAGAATCTCCTTGACTTTATAAACATGAATTATTATCTTTGTCTCATTGATAAGAAATTAGATTGTCTCATATGTTACTAAGCTTCATTGGGTGTTTCACTTTTTAGAGACCTATTAGATACCATCTGTATCTGTTTATGTATTATATAATACAAAATACAAAAAAATCATTTTCATACTATAAAGTATGCCTCAGAGTTTTCTATAATTCTCAGACCTGTATCTTTGAAGTAAATTGTGTTGCATTACTTAGGTCTGCCATTTGAATACATCATGCCAGTATAAACCATATTAAATATTTGTATACTTTACAATTGTATGCATACTGTGAGTATGAATAGAGTACATGAGTACATGAGTACCATACCAATGAAACTTTTACAAGTCACACCTATTTGTAATTGCTCATGGAGACGTTATGTACTATCAGTAATCTGAGTCATTGTCAGATTGTCCTTTCTGAAAAGTGAAAAATGGGCCCAGGAAAAGAAAATGATCTAACAGTAAAGGAAACTGGTATGGGAAGTGGAAGCCATGACGCAAAAGAATGAGCCTTTTTCCTGTGCGGCATTCCTCAACTTCCTTTTGTTCATAGAAAGTGAAGATAAAAGAAAGACAAAATAAGGAGAGCTTGACACAGAGTCATAGTTATTGATGATGGAGCAAAATATAGAGCAGCTGGTTGAATTTAAAAAGCAGTCAGTGAAATCAGGTGGATGTATATCAGCACTGTTAGAGGCAAAAGAATGCTGTAGAGACAGTTTTTTTTATCTTGGGCAGATCTGCACACAGCTCTCATTTCCTCTTCCTCCCATTATTTCGACATCATCTTCCTGGCTCGAGGAATGGGTGCATAGATGAGGGCGTCTGTATGTGGAAGTATGTGTGTACGTGTGAGTTGCTGTCTGTAATGACATCACAGCATCCCCTGGCCAGCGGGAAGCCCACCTCCCCCTGTTCCCATCCACAACAGACCTCGGCTTACGCTTCTGTGTTTGCTCACATTTTATTGATGCTACAGATAACATGGGTGATATTTTGTGTATCAGCTTCACCGTGCTAGAGCATGACTGTTGTTGGCTGTTCAGTGCCAGCAAGTAAGTTCAAGCAAACATCACTATTACTTTTGCGCATACATTGAGCAAACACCTAACCCTGATGGGGGTCAGACAGTGAACGCAACAGGTGGACAACATACTGAATCTTAAAATTGGAAACTATTGTTTTTGATCAATGTAAGCATAGCTCCAATGCTGTTTGTTGTCCATTGATGGTGCTCAGCTATGATTTTGGGGCTGCACAAAATTTTTCCTTGCCATTGAGCACCACATGTGGTTTTTAGATAAGATGCTGCGTGGCACTTCCTGTCCCTGTGAGACCCTCTTAAGTTGTGACCATCAATAGAATGTTTTGAGGAGTGATGAGCAATAGCTTTTCTTAAAAATTGGAGTCACGATTTTAGCATGGTGAATGATGAGACAGGCGAAAAAATTGCATTGACTTACATTGAGGAAGGGGCCCTAGTCATATCTAGGGATGAGAATATCATTGAGACTTGAGGGCTCTTTTGATTTGGCCCACCTAGCAACAACCAAAAACACCCTAACAACCGCAGTGCAATACACTAAAAACCACCCGGAACACCTTAGCAACCACATAGCAACACTCTGGCAACCAACCACAAAACCCTAACATTGACCACGTTTACGTGCACTTAAGAAAGTTGGTTATTCCAGGGTTTTTCCAGTTCTGAAACATCATGTAAACGAGAACGCAGATTTCCTTACGCTTTTTAAGGGATTAAGAGAAAGCGGTTTAACACACCTAGGTTTCTCCTGGAGAAAGCTGCTTATGTGGCAATGTAAATACATACGCTGTGTTCTCACAAGTTTTTGAAGAGTGCGCATGTGTGTGGAACAGACCGTATAACAAACGTCATAGAATAGAGCCCAACAACAAGTCAACAAAACATTTCTGGGAAACATTCTACAGTGGGAAAATTGAACTATACCCATTTATAAACACCACTGTAAAATATTGACGGCCCCTCACATTCGCGTATATGTGCTCATACTGTACATAGAGGGAAGCCAGGAGTTTTACGTAAAAGGGAAACCCCACTATAGCACAATTCCACTGCAGCTCGTGATAGAATGGTAAGGAAAGAAACATAGCAAAAATCTTGAACATCTGGAAATAAAGCAAAGCAACAGAGAATAAAATAGTGAAGTCTTCCTCAGATACCTTGTTTGTTATTTACACAAGCGTTGCGGGGAATTTACGTTGCTGTGGAGAAAACTGCTTACTGACCGAGCCGCATGTATACGGGAGTAAAGAATACCCCGCTTATACAGTGCATGCAAACAGGAACGCTACTTTCTCTCAATACGCCATCTTCTCGCAATAACCCGCTTTCTGGTGTCCAGGTAAACGTAGTCACTGTGGTGGCAAGTTTTTTCACTCACATTTTTATATTTTTGTCTCATTTTAAAACATAATATAGATCAGGGTAGAATAGGTCAGGTTGTCTTCATGTAAGTCTTTTTATGACTCAGCTGTGACTGATACATACAGGAAGATGTTCAGAACAAGCTTCCTCTTTTGAGGAATGTTCATTATAGTAGAGTAGGAGTGACTCATAATGTAAAACTTTCTTTACTGTGAGGGAGTCTGTGCTTATTGAATTCCACTCCTATGGAGTCACTGGGGACAAAAAAGCCTTTCCTATGTGTTAAATCCCTGTGATCTGAGGCCCATGGAACTACTGTCTGCTTTTCGCTGCTATAGATCACAATAAAGTCTGAGAATGCCTATTCATCCGCTTTTCAAAAGGAACTTGGCACTACTTGTTCCCACTTATTTTGCACCCAAACATTTCATGTTGAGTTTATGTCTTGCACCACATTCCAGCTCAGTTCAGCAACATAAACTTAGACAATATGTACATATCACAATATCATATCAAGTCATTTGAATACAGTTTGTATTTAGTAAAGTGAATAACACAACAAAAGCCATTGGTTTAATTAGCAGAGATAAAATCCCAGTCTTAACCAAATAAGTTCCTGCGTAGTCTGTTCCAGACCAAACTGGATTAGAGTTGTTATCACCCATTTAGAAGAAGATTTCACCTGGATTTCGCACATTCCATCAGAACAATGGCAAGGTGAGAGATCTTTGATTAGACCCCTGTATGCTGAGGAATCTTACTGCATTTCTTCGACCATCCTTCTTCAACAAAAGTCCAATGAACTAAGCTGATTCAGTTTACACTTTGAATAAGCCATTAGCACACTTTGGAGTGGCAGCCTCATTGCTGTAGTACTCCACTAGCTAGTCTAGCAAGTAAATTTGAAATTGAAAGTTACTTTTTTTTTTGCCTGGTAACTTTTCATTTAAGAACAATCCACTTGGAGAATGCAGTTAATTTAAAAAAATGTTTTTAGATTTTTGACAGTAATTGATATTGAAATACTGAAACATCTCAATATTTATGTATTTGTAATCTGAAAAAGGGTGTTTTTACTACCTACAATATATTTATTTATAATACAAAAAATGTCACACTGGGACTTCAGTGAATGTTTCAGTGATGAGGTGAATGAATCGAAAAATCGAGTTTTGAGAAAATTCAATCAAACTGGTTCATGAAAATGAAATAAAACTACCAACTCTAATGCATCTTTGTTATTGAAGTCGAAATCAGAGACACTACTGTATATAAACACCTCTGTTTTAACTCTTTCAAGATATAATGACACAGTGTTAAGGAAACTTAATGGCCAAATAAAAAGTTAATAAAAAATCATTGTAAAATTCACATTATTGCCTAATTTTATGTCACCAGAAAAATCATTTTGAATATAGGGTATAATGGGGTAAAAGGCTCCATTGATTTTATTTTCTCCCAAAACACTAAAAAGCAACAAAACTACCACAGAACTTTCCTAAACAGCTGTTTGTCACTATGCACTGCAAAATATTCTTGTTCCATGAGATCATTGTATGTAATGTCTAATTAAGGTTGATTTTGAGGCAATTTGATCTAATTTTTTATATTTTTTTAAATGTTGTAAACTTATGTAGGTAATGAAAATCTGGGAAATTAACACATTTCTTTTGAGACAAAATACTAATTTGTTATTTTCAGTTTTGTTTAAGGTAATTAAATCAAGTGTAAGGATAGTATTTGGGGTAAAAATCCCCCCTGTTGCAGGGGCTAAAGGCCCCTATAAAAGCACATTGTTTTTCATAAGTGGGGGGAATAGATTTGTTATGAAGAATGTTCAAAGTAGGCTAACATTGACTCATCAAATCACAATAAAGATTCGTTTGTTTTTAGAATATTGAGATGTGTATTGATGTGTTTGAAATTAAAAGGAAATGGTTGACTTTTTCTGAAGTAGTTATTTTGAGTAAACATCATCTTCATTTGTTACTCAAAAAAGCATCTTGCTGTCTCAAAATGATTTGCATTAGTTGACAAATTGTGCCTAGTAACTATTTCCCCTGTATCTACACAATATCACTTTAAAGACCCTGTGGGCCTTTTACCATAAGCAAGGGAGCCTTTTACCCCAGGTGTAGGGTAAAAGGTTCCCTCACCACTTTTTTTTTTTTTTTTTTTTAACTCAATTTTAATCAAAACAAGCTTCCGTTATTATTCCTTCTCACACAAATTATGCTGCTCCATTAATATTCAATTTTTTATACCTTGATACATTTTGTGACCAGAAAAAAACTAAATTTCCTTAAGGGGTGCCTTTAGCCCTGTTGTACCCTATCTTAAATATTCAATTATCATTCAGCCCTAAAAAAAGATATTTAATTAAATATATTATTCTTGTAATATTTTTAATGTACTGAGCAGCTGAGATCTGTTACTGAAGGAAAGACCAGTAGTGTTAGCATTCATTGATATAGGAGAGTCAGGGGAGAGATGTTTTCTTTTCAGGCCCATTTGCAGGGATTGAGGATTGAGTGATGTGGAGGAGAGATAAAGAGTCAGCTTGGAAAAGTGAGAGGGAGAAGAAACAGCAGAAAGATCAAAGAGAACATAATGTGGAGGTCCTCATTTCCCCAATGCCCATTTATATGTTATATGGAAACTGCTGTCTAAGGACAAGAGAATACAACAGGAAATGGATCTCTGTAAAACATCATGTTCAGAAATGCTTTTGATGAGAATAATTCTTCCTCCCTTCACTTACACACACATTTTAAGTATGCCTTGAAAATTTCTGTCAGTTTGAACCGGAAAAGAAGAAGTTAGGACAAGAAAAGTTGGTAGTTGGAAGTTTGTGATTGAGTGGAAGGAGTGTTTAAAAAAGGAGTGGAGGGGGAAGGAAGAGGGAAATTCATTCAGTAGAATGGGGCAGTGAACAGCTGAAAAAAGCTGAGGAGGAGTAGGAGTAGAGGGGGTGGGGGGATTGGGGTGTGGGGGTGTGGGGGTTGAAGGGCGGGGTGGTTCCACATAGGACATGTGTCAGTGTCTGTTGAAATGTGTGTTACCCTCCCGCTCTTCTCATTCTCACCCAGAAACTCAGAGGAGGAGAAGACTGCTCTCTACACGAGCTCACAGGAGAGAGAGAGAGAGAGAGAGAGGGAGTTTTACAAGTGGTCAATTCAAAGAGCATCACTGTCAGAGAGTTAGCTTTATTGAACCAATTTTTTTTTTTTTTTTCTGAAAGTAATTGAAAAAGTTTTTGAAATGCTTGGGACAATAACTCTAACAGGTAAGATGCATCTATAACTTTCTACACTTGTTGTTTTATAGTTGGTATTTGTGGACAGTTGGGGGCAATGATAATTAAGATGGTTACCATATGGATGTCCTGATTAGGATAAATGTCTTGCTGTTTCACTTTCAGAGCTGTATGATTGTTAGGCTATTTTCTTAAGTAATTAGGTATTTTGTAATACGTTTTGGACACATTCTGATACAACCCATCTGATATGCAAGCCTGCGGCAACGTTGTGTAGAGGGATGCATGTGTCTTTTCAGGGTGTATTGAATTAATTTTTCTTTTCAACTGAAAAGTTTATAGCTTGCACCTGTATATCTCAAAGTTCTTTGTACAAGTTATCTTGTGGGTGTGGGTGCCTGCGTATGTTTGTTAAAGAATCTGCATTTAATTGACTCTTGGTCTTTTGTAGAAATTCAGAACATAAGAGATATAAGGGTTTCTTGGAAAGTTTCAGTGATTCATAGAAATACATGTTTCTGAAATTGTCTTGTACATTTGCAGTGAAGATTTTCCTTGAAGCTATAGGTTTTTCTTGCAGGTTAGTAGTCACATCTCCAGTTAATGAAAGCATCAACCCCATCAAGTAGGAGAGACCATCTTGGGCCTTAGAATGCTTTATCTATTCTGCAGCGTATATGTGTGATACAAGTTTAAATCATCAACTGCTGCTTGGTGGGCCTATTCATGTACTATATAGAATTCTTGGAAAAGTTCAAAGCTTGTTGGCTTCAGTGGTCTCAGAGGTCCTTCTTATAAGGAATTTTAATTAGTTTTTCAAGCCCCTCAGATCTTTGTCAGGGTTCTCTAGAGTCACAATAGGTGGTGTGGGTGTATGGAATTGATTACCTGCCACACATGATTTCAGAGTGTTTTGTTAAGCTGGGAATTTATGTTAGGATTTTGTATGAATGTTTTAGCTTTGTGTTTATGTCTCAATGTAATATTCTATTACAGTATTTAAGCTGACTTATGCCCAGCTTTATTTCTTAAATGTTACTTCCCATTCCCAGGGGTTTGGATATTGACAGTATCAGTTACAGAATCTTGATCTTGGTGGACTAAGTGTAGTAATTTGGTGTGGGAGGTGGAGCCATTGTCTTGGTAGTGGGCCGACAGTCTGTCTACTTCTAAGTGTTCTTGCAACTTCCCTAAACTTACAGACTCCACTAATGAACAGCCTATGTTTGCATGTAACAACAATGGGTAGGGGGTTGTTGACCATTACCTCAGACCCCCTCATCTTAACAAGCATTCACCCCTCACCCATCTTTAAAATCCCACAGTCATACTACTGTGAATTCAGATGGCATCTGCCCCCACCCTTTCCAAAATGCTCATCCACAATTCCACACTTTAGCAGCCTCGACAGACACGCCACAAATTCCTAGACTCGTGTTTCCCCAGTCTGAGCCAACAATGTGAGAAAAGGCAAATGTAGGCTGACTGGTGGCTTCATCAAGCCTTTGACCCATTTTGTCTCTCATGTTCAAATTCACACCCATACACAGAGCCTCCCTGTCTCAAGTTGTGTAAGGCAACTGCAACATGCCTTTTTGCTTGCAAATGTGGTTCCCTCATAGTTAGGCATTACAACACTGAAAGCAGAAACCTCTGGCAGTACATCCAGATCAAGATGTTTGTAAAATGTAGTAAAGATGAATTAAGAGCATATAATCTGCTGTTTCAGAACTATCTGCGTACATCTGATTCTCCTAAGTGCTGTTCTTCAAACACGATAATATATCCAGCCACAAAATAGCTGCATGTCTGCATGATTTAGGATGGTTTTCTAGTTTTATGATATTTGCAGGTCCATCCTAAATGTTTGCCTAAATATGATAAAGCATTAAAATATAACAACTGCTTTGACAACATTTTCATCTTACCCAACTCTCCCACTTTTCCAAACACTTTTGCATGCACAGAAATAGTTAAACTATAAGCTGCACTTTTTGTTTCGCTACTCAGTCACCAAGACTGAAAAATAATTCTATATGGCCTCCCATAATGCCCTTTCCCCATATTACAAACAGGATTTTGCATGGTAGTTCCAGTGTGAACCCCCCCCCCCCATTTTAGCCAAAGCAGGAAAAAGCAGGGGCCCTTTGTGAGACAAAGAGAATAACACAATACAGTCTTCCTAAGCTAGAGTTTAGAATTTGGTTTAGTCTGTAGGGGGGATGGATTGTTTTATTGTAGGGGGAAGGGGATACCATTGCATCCAACATAGAATTGTTGGGTCAGTTTGGTGTGTCACAAAATTTACACTGGTTACTACAAAGTCTTTTTTTAATAAATGTAGTAATATCTGCAGTGTCATTGCTTAATCTATCTATCTGTCTGTCT
This sequence comes from Myxocyprinus asiaticus, assembly GCF_019703515.2. Classification (NCBI taxonomy): domain Eukaryota; kingdom Metazoa; phylum Chordata; class Actinopteri; order Cypriniformes; family Catostomidae; genus Myxocyprinus; species Myxocyprinus asiaticus. The sequence goes on from NC_059368.1 coordinate 21,165,411, forward strand.
GTCTGTTTGTCTAGTGTATCATATCAAACATTCTTTCCTATCAGAAATGTAAATTCTTACTCATCTGAAATGCCTGCCTGGCTTCTTCACCCTTTCCGTCACTGTGATATTTTCACATAAGTGAAAAAAGAAAAAAACAGCTAATAATTTCAATGGACACCTTTAAAATCTCCATTGAACGCATGACCTGTATCACACATACTATACTGTACATATACACTATATATAATTGTTAGTGGTCGACCGGTATATCGCAGAGGCTGACAAATCGGCCGATATTCAGAATTTTTTAATTATCGGCATCGGACATTCACGGTCGCAGTCATTTCAGGATCAGGATCAAAAGTTCCTCTAATTCTCAAATCATAACAGTCAGTCCGTGACAATCCAAGCTGGCTATCCAGACCATTTAAACTGTCAGGAGATTGCTGCTCATGCTGGATCCGCACAAGCGCATAAGGCTTTTAAAAAAAATAAACTTAGTAATATCTGCAGTGTCATTGCTTAATTTCTCTATCTATCTAGGTATTTATCTATCTATCTGTCGACCGATATATCACAGAGGCCAATATTCCAAATTTTTTAATTATCGGCATCGCATTTTCCCCTTTGGCTGATTTGTTTCTTGAGGGCGCTGAGAATCACCTGCTTGCATGTGAAGGGACTGAGACATATAAAGGACCAGTCACGGTTCATTTTGTTGCTACGTGCCATCATGTTACTACAATAATAGACCAGTGTGCAACACAGTGTCATTTAAACGGTCCGCATATCAGGCGGCAGACGCGTTTGTGCTCATAATGGCCGGATGCCAATCGAAAGTGATCATCCCTATGCCCTACTCACTACGAAGGACAGAGCTCTTGATGTGGGCACTCTGACGGGAGCATGGCATTACAGTTTGAATGTACCCTTCATTAAAAGTCATGTGAAATGGCCCTTTGTGGAAAAATTTACTTTCTTACTTTTGTTTGGAACGACCCTTCATGTGGCGTCCCCTTCCTGAAGTGCCCTTCAAGGGTGCAAAAATGCTTTCTGGAAAACGCCCAATGTTAAAGTGCTCACCTGTTTTTGTCACCTCCTCAACAGTTCCCTGTAACTTGTCACTGTCTTATCTAATGATAAAAAGGCAAATATCAATAAAACTAATATCATATACTGTCTGCAAATATGTGCATATCTCGTTTAAACAGATGTAATAAACCAACTTCACACAACTTCAGCAGATCCAGCATCCTGTGTAACGCTCATAAATCTTCCTCTGAAGCACGTATTCTAACAGTCTCTCCTCAACAGTTCCCTGTAACTTTTCTAATGATAAAAAGCAAATATCAATAAAACTTCTATTATATACCGTCTGCAAATATGCAGATATCTCATATAAAAAGATGTAATTCATGAACCTCACGAAAATCCAGCGTTTTCTTCCCGTCGAGCGCTCAACTAATATCTTCCTCTGAAGCATGTATTCCATCACCCGCTTACAGGCAGAAACTGAAACAGGAATCACCCACCCTCAGAACGCTCCAGTGTTGGTCAGACCAATCAGACTCTATGCTACAAGACTGATTTGATCACGCGGACTGGGAGATGTTCCGGTCCGCCTCTGATGACGACATCGAGGTTTACGCTGATAGCGTAATGTGTTTCATCAGAAAGTGCGTAGAGGATGTTGTTCCATCCAAAACAATACGGATCTACCCGAACCAGAAACCTTGTATTAATAGCGATGTTCACACGGCACTTGATGCATAGACCTCCGCTTTTAATTCCGGGAACGCGGAGGAGCATAAACAAGCCAGTTATGCCATCCGAAAAACTATCAGAGCAGCAAAACGCCAGTACAGGAACAAGATTGAAGGACAGTTTAACACCACCAACTCTAGAAGCATGTGGCAGGGAATTAATATCATCACGGACTTTAAAGGGAATAAAAACTCCGCCGTGAACACCGCTGCCTCTCTCCCGGATGAGCTAAATACTTTTTATGCAGGGTTCGAGGGAAATAACACAGCCCTCGCAGAGAGAGCTCTCGAGGCCGAACCTACAGAGGTTAGTTCACTCTCCGTCTCTGTAGCGGATGTAACCCGATCCCTCCGATGGGTGAATATCTGTAAAGCCGCGGGTCCAGATGGCATTCCGGGCCGCATCATCAGAGCGTGCGTGAACCAACTGGCTGGTGTTTTTACGGACATTTTCAACCTTTCCCTCTCTTTGTCTGTAGTCCCCACATGCTTTAAAATGTCCACCATTGTTCCTGTACCAAAGCAATCCAAAATCACTTGCTTAAATGACTGACATCCTGTTGCTCTGACCCCCATCACCAACAAATGTTTGAGAGACTAATCAGAGATTACATCTGCTCTGTGCTGCCTCCATCACTGGACCCATTGCAGTTTGCTTACCGCAACAACCGCTCCACTGATGATGCCATTGCATCTACAATACACACTGCTCTCTCCCACCTGGAAAAAAGGAATACTTATGTGAGAATGCTGTTTGTAGACTACAGCTCAGCATTCAACACCATAGTACCCTCTAAGCTTGATGAGAAACTTCGCGCTCTGGGCATAAACAGCTCGCTGTGCAGCTGGATCCGGACTTCCTGTCAAGCAGATGCCAGGTGGTTAGAATGGGCAGTAACATCTCCTCATCACTGACAGTCAACACTGGAGCCCTGCTGGGCTGTGTTCTTAGCCCACTTCTGTATTCCCTGTACACACATGACTGTGTGGCAACACATAGCTCCAATGTCATCATTAAGTTTGCTGATGATACGACGGTGGTAGGTCTGATCACTGACAATGATGAAACAGAGAGGAGGTGCACACTCTGACACACTGGTGTCAGGAGCACAACCTCACCCTCTACGTCAGTAAGACAAAGGAGCTTGTGGTGGACTTCAGGAGAAGAGAAAGAGAACACAGCCCCATCAGCATCAATGGAGCACCAGTGGAGAGAGTCAGCAGCTTCAAGTTCCTGGGTGTCCACATCACTGAGGAACTCACATGGTCCGTCCACACTGAGGCTGTTGTGAAGAAGGCTCATCAGCGCCTCTTCTTCCTGAGACGCCTGAGGAAGTTTGGAATTAACCACCACATCCTCACACGGTTCTACACCTGCACTGTAGAGAGCATCCTGACTGGCTGCATCTCCGCCTGGTACGGCAATAGCACCACCCACAACCGCAAAGCCCTGCAAAGGATGGTGCAAACTGCCAGACACATCATCGGAGGTGAGCTTCCCTCCCTCCAGGACATATCACCAGGCAGTGTGTGAAAAAAGCTCGGAGGATCATCAGAGACTCCAGCCACCCGAGCCATGGGCTGTTCTCACTGCTACCATCAGGCAGGCGGTATCGCAGCATCAGGACCCGCACCAGCCGACTTCATGACAGCTTCTTCCCCCAAGCAATCAGACTTTTGAACTCTTGATCTCTCACGATCAATATACATCAGCACTGCACTTTATTAATCTTATTATCTCACACTGGACTGTCATAAAATATATTCTCTTAACAACACACTGGCAATTGACTATCAACTGACAGCCTGAATGTCAATACAGTACAATACAACCTACTGTACATTTTATATATACTATATATACTATTTTTTTTTTATTGTATAATGTGCATTCTATATTGTGTGTATTGTATAATGTACATTGTATGTTATTATTTGTATATTGTGTTGTGTGTAATTATGTGTATATTAGATTTTAAATTGTGTTGTGTAAATTTGATGTTTATTGTAGATTGGTGTATGTCTCATCACTGTCACGACTGCTATGTTGCTCGGAACTGCACCCAAGAATTTCACACACTATTGCACTTGTGTATATGGTTGTGGGCCAATAAAAGTGATTTGATTTGATTGATTTTGATCAGCCAGAATCAAAACGTCAGGATCAGGATCAAAAGTTCCTCTAATTCACAAATCATGACGGTCAGTCCTTGACAATCCAAGCTGGCTATCCAGACCATTTAAACTGCCAGGAGAGCGTGTCAGTGCAGCTTCAAAGTAAAAGTGCTTCACGTGTGCTATAAGCAAATTACTTATTCACTATGCACTGTATGTACAGTTGGTTTGATTCTGTATTTTTTGAAAAAATGCGATTGCTAATGTAGACATGCCATCCATGGTTGCTGGGCTACTGTGTGTACCATTATTTCCTTCTGCCTAATATATTAACAGTTTCTTCATGTGCAAATAAAACACTAAAATTTGATGACTAAACAGAAATCAGAAGAAACTGCTATCTACCATTTAAAATACAATATTATTATTTTTTTAGATTCTTTTTTACAAAGTTAAAGTTTTGTGTTAAATTGAGTAAATATAGTGCTAAATAAGAGTTTATTCATTTTTTAGCAATTTTATGTTTATGTTTTTTACTATATTAAATTGTATGGATCTCTATTGTATCACACAATAAAAGTAAATAAACATCACATAACATAAATATTATGGAAATAAACAATTATCTAGTCTTGCTGAAAGTTATCATGTAAACATTTACAGGTGGTCTTGGACCGATAGTTTTGATTGTTTTATATGCCGTGTTCATATATGCCTAAATGAACTAAACTAAGGGAGAAAGCCAGGTTCTGAAATAAATGCTCCAAACGAGCCAGGTGTGAAAATGCCCCTAGATTTTAGCAGATACATAAGAATAATGATTTACAAAGACACTCTAGTACAAAATATGAATCATTTTGGTCTAATGCATAAGTTGTTTTTGTATATGAATGGGTTTGGTGCACCTTTATCTCACCCTGTGTCATACAAGTGTGTAGGAAGCCAAGTAACGTGATATGCATGCATAAAAAATGCTTGGACTTTGTTTTTAAAGTCACTGGGTGGGTTGCCTACCCTAGAGGCAGAGCAAGCAGAGGTGGCTCAGCAGTTAAGGCTCTGGGTTACTGATCAGAAGGTGGGGGGTTCAAGCCCCAGCACTGCCAAGATGCCACTGTTGGGCCCTTGAGCAGGGCCCTTGAGCAAGGCCCTTGACCCTATCTGCTCCAGGGGTGCCGTATCATGGCTGACCCTGCACTCTGACCCCAGCTTAGCTGGGATATGTGAAAAAAAGAATTTCACTGTATATGTGCAAATGTATAATGTGATAATTAAATTGTAATTATTATTATATGTGAATGGTCCCTTGCTTGTTTGGATGTCAAAGGGAAACTGGACCTCCAGGAGGCCCACACTGCTTGTGAACTCAACACCCCCTTCCCAGCCCCACACCCTCTTATCCAACCCACTCCTGTCAAAACACAGATAGACAAGGAAGTAATTTAAGGCATTATGAGTTTGTGTGTGTTTGTTCTTGTTTATCACACCTGTCACCACCCTAGTTGTTACATTTTGTCTCGGATGCTCAAGACTTGTGCACATATGATACAAGCTTAAAAAAGTTTTATAAACATAACACAAACCACCCCCTTCCTTATGTATTTGCTGTTTTTAATTATATTTAGGTCAGTATGTTTGTCCAGAAGTTTGGCAACGTAGCCTGCATAACTGTGAAGCTTACAACATGGAAATTTCCCCTTGTAGCCTTGATGTTGAATGCTGTCATCATTCTCCTGCTTATATTATTGGTTGGTGCACGCAGGAAAGAGACCAGCAAATGTAAACATATATCAAATTGCCTTCATATGCCTGATTAAATCTGTATGGGGGGTGAAAAAGTTTTTCAAGTTATTTAGTAAAAGAGGCTCTAATTTCCCTTCAAAAGCCTCAGTCCTCCATCTTGAATTAATATTATTACTAGATCCTGTATATTACTTTACTGCTCTAACTTGTTGCTTGTTTGTTTGCTTTTGGTGTTTTATGTTTTTGTTTTAATGTTTGTTTTTTTGTTTTTGTTTTTTTGTGCACATTTGAGATTTGGCTGTTGGCAGTCCATAAGAGACAAATGAGCTGTTATATGACTTTATGACAGTTTTGATATTTGATTAAAAGCTGTTAACTCATTAATGCTGATGGCTTGTTTTATCCAATCTCTTAAGTGTTATTTAATTGATGTAGTTAGGTTTTATGATTATCTAACTAAATAATTTAAATAAAACACTAGTTACTGTAATTTAGATAATTCTGATAGAAATGTATCTCAAATTTTGTGTTTTTTCATTGCAGTTGGCCAGACAGACACTATCTCCCAAAAAGAAGACAACGCTGAAACAACTGAGGTGCATCAGGAAGAAGTTGCCCCTCATGTTAATGGAGAGAAAGGAGACGACTCTGCAAATGCAGATGAAATTACAACCACAGAAGAGAAGGTAGTAGAGGAAAAACAAGAGGAGGCCAATGAGGTTGGCTTCAAGAAGATCTTCCGTTTTGTTGGATTTAAGTTCACACTGAAGAAGGATAAGAATGAGAAGGCAGAGCCTGTGCAACTGCTGACAGTGAAGGAAACAGAGAGTGTTACTTCAGATGCAGCCGCTGAAGAAAACAAAGAGGTACCTGCAACAGAAGAAGTAAAATCTGAGGTAGAGATATCAGCAGAAACTACAGAGAAAGAGAAAGAGCCCATGACTGAAGATGCAACTGATAAGGCAGAAGAACCAACAGACCAACCTGTGGTTGATGCACCAGCATTGAATGAAAAAGGTAGTGATGAGGTGCCAGAGAAATCTGCTGAGGAAACAGGGACAACATCAGAAAAAGAGCAAGAGCCAGAGACAGAAGTGCCAATTGAATCGTCCAATAGTCCACCCTCTCAAGAGACACAGAGTCCCTTTAAAAAATTTTTTACTCAGGGAATCTTTTCCAACCTGCGGAAGAAGACAAGCTTCAAGAAGCCAAAAGATGAGGAACAAGTCAAGGAAAAGTCTGCAGAAGAGGACATTAAGAAAGCTGAGGAGACAGCAGAAGATGCTGTTGAGAGTACAGAAGAAGCTAAAGTGGATGCAGAGATAGGACCAGCTGAGATCGAGCAGATAGAGAAGCCAACTGAAACAGCTGAAACTGAAGCAGACACAGCTGAAATTACTTCCACTGACACAGAGGAGCAAAAAGATCTTAAAGTAGAGGCTACAAGGGAGGCTGCAATTGTGACTCAAACTGAAAAGGCTGAAGCTCCTACTGCTGAAACTGCCGATGATGCCCAAATTAGCGATGATGTGAAACCAGCAAATGACAAGCCAGATGTTTCTGAAGAGGTGACCACTGAAGCAGAAATTCTGTCATCTCAGGAGAAAGCCAAGGCTCAAGGAAGCCCACTTAAGAAGTTGTTTACAGGAGCAGGTCTAAAAAAGCTGTCATCCAAAAAACAGAAGAGCAAGAAAGAAGCTGAGTCAAAGCAAACAGAATCAGGTGAGCAAGCTGCTGAACAGATCCAGTCATCTACTGAATCAACTGAGCCTCAGAAACCTGACAGTGGAATATCTTCTCCAGATGAATCTGCTGACCATGTTGTAGAGGAGGTAACTCAAGCTGAGGTGGCTCAAGCTGTCGAGTCTGAGGGTGAGCCAGCCACTTCTGATAATGAAAAGAAGAAGGATGGAATTTTGCCTTGGTCCTCTTTCAAAAAATTAGTCACTCCGAAAAAACGTGTCAAAAGGCCCTCTGAGAGCGAAGATGAGGCACCTGGAGATAAACCCAAATCTTCTATTCTCTCTTCAACTGAGAGTGCCGTCTTTGATGAGAAAACAGATGAGCTTAAACCATCCGAAGAGGTACCATCTGACTCTAAAGAAGAACCACAGACAGAATCTAAGGTTGAGCCAAAAGCTGAGAAAGCTGAACCAGTTGCAGAAGAGCCTAAAAGAAAAATGGATACATCTGTGTCATGGGAAGCTCTGATTTGTGTGGGATCAGCTAAAAAAAGGGCCAGGAAGACTTCTGATTCTGATGACGAAGAACCTAAGATTGAGGAAGAAGTGCAGCCGTCTGGAGAAGAGCAGGCAAAGACTGCCGAGTCCCCTCTTGTAAGCTCTTGTGAAGCTGACCATGAGAATTTGGCATCCTCACCCGAACCAGAGGAAGAGCTTGTTTCAACTTGGGAGTCCTTTAAAAGGCTGGTAACACAGAAAAAGAAACCTAAAGCAGAAGACAAGTCAGATGAAGCCTCAGGTCTAGAGCAGACAGCCTCTGACAGTGAGATCCCCAAAGAAGAATCCTCATTCTCTTTGAGAAAATTAATTCCACGCAGGAAGAAGAAGTCTGATGGTAAACAAGTCTCTTCTGATGTAGGCTCTGCAGAGGATGATTCTGACACTCCAGCTGTGGTGCCTCTATCAGAATATGACAATGAACCATCTGCAGAAGTTGCAGTCAAGGCAGAGGGGGTAAAGAAGGAAGCTGCACCAGTCACTCAGGCAAAGGCCTTGGCTGAAGATAGATCACCATCTTGGATCTCAACCACTGTGGAAAATACTGTGGAGGAGACAGAGGGAAAGCAACTGAGTGACATACCCGAAGAAGGAGACACACCTGCCACACCTAAATCAACCGATAACACCATTGCAGAGGACATTGTTGAGCTTACATCAGAGGCTGTTACTGCCCTTGAACAGGCAGAGACAGAAATGGTTTCTGCCTTTTCACATGTTACAGCATCACCAGTTACATCAGGTGAGACTACTCCTGTCCCAGGTGATAATGTGGAGAAGACTGATGCAGTACTGCTGGGAGCAGTGGAAACTATTACTGTTACCGCAAGTGCCATGACCAACGCCATGACCGAGGAAGAGGAAATAAACTTTGCTGTCACTACCAATGTTCTTCAGGTTGAGTCAGCCATCAAGGAAGAGAAAACAGTCCTGGTTGCACATGAGAAAACAGAGGCAACAGCCATTTGCACTGGGCTTGACACTCGTGAAATACACACGGTGGAAGGGGAAAGCCTTTTGAAACCTTCAGTAGAGTCTGTCATTGCTGTTAGCCAGGCACTAGTCACAGAGTTGGCTGTTGAAGACAAAACAGAGAAGCCTGAAATGGCCAGTGTGACTGAGGATGAAGTTCATGAAGCTCAGGTGAGAGATGTTCAGACAGAGCTCAAAGCAGTGCTTCAATCACCCTTAGAAAATGCTGTTGAGGAAAAAGCACAGATTGAAGAGGTGAAAGAGACACCTGAAGTAGAGACTGTGGTTCAGCTCCAAGAAGTAGAAGCAGTCAAAGTAGCGGTCATTAATGCTATCCAACAAGATCCAGAGGTTCTTGAAGAGCCAGTGGTGGCAGAAAAATCCCCAAATGTTGAGGCTGAAGGTCCTGCTGAACCAACTGTTGAAGAGTCGATCTGTGCCCAAACTGTAGAGGTCACTGAAATTGCTATTACTAAAGGTGAGAAGGTGCAAGAGCTGGAGGATGTTAAAGTGGCAGCTGCCAGTGTTGAGGTAGCATCTGTGGAGGCAGTAGCCATGGCTGTAACAGAGGAGGTCATGGCAACCATTCCAGAAGTGCCTGCTGCTGAAACTGCCGAGTCCAAAGAAGATCCCATTCCTGTTGTAGAGCCCACTGAGGAATTTGTAGTTATAAAAGAGACTGTCTGTGTTATAAGCTCAACATTAGAGTCTACAGATTCCCAGACAGCAGAGCTGGCACATGAAGCTGTTATGGAAAAAGTCCCCCTTGTTCTTCCCACTGGTGACCAAAAAATCCAGGTTATAGTGAATGATGTTGAGGTTGTCTCTGCTCAAAGACCCGTTGAGGAAAACTTTGAAGTGGACTCAACAAATGTTAGTGTAGTAGTTGAGGAAGTTTGTGAAAATGTGAAAGAAGAAGCCAAACTGATAAAGGCAGACCAAGTGAGAGAGGCAGAAATCATTCAGAAGCAGAGTAGTGTTATTGTGCAAGAGGTCATACAACATGTTGTAGAGAACCTTGCTGAGGTACATGAGGAACAAAAAATATCTGAGAATGCTATTGAGCAGGTCATGGCAACCATTCCAGAAGTGCCTGCTGTTGAAATTGCTGAGTCCAAGGAAGATCCCATTCCTGCTGTAGAGCCCACTGAGGAATTTGTAGTCATAAAAGAGACTGTCTGTGTTATAAGCTCAACATTAGAGTCTACAGATTCCCAGACAGCAGAGCTGGCACATGAAGCTGTTATGGAAAAAGTCCCCCTTGTTCTTCCCACTGGTGACCACAAAATCCAGGTTATAGTGAATGATGTTGAGGTTGTCTCTGCTCAAAGACCTGTTGAGGAAAACTTTGAAGTGGACTCAACAAATGTTAGTGTAGTAGTTGAGGACGTTTCTGAGAATGTGAAAGAAGAAACTGAACTGATAAAGGCAGACCAAGTGAGAGAGGCAGAAATCATTCAGAAGCAGAGTAGTGTTATTGTGCAAGAGGTCATTCAACATGTTGTAGAGAACCTTGCTGAGGTACATGAGGAACAAAAAATATCTGAGAATGCTATTGAGGAGGTAAGCTTCAAGCTTGAAGAGGCCCCAGCAGCTTCTGAAATGATTGAGGAAAAACCTTCAACAGAAGTCGTTTCTGATGAAAAACCTCCATCAGACACAATCCCTGAGAAGCCAAATACATCTGACACTGTCTGCATAGATGGTGATGAACACACTCGCATTTTCACTGAGAAACCCACAGTTAACGAAGCCATCTTGACTGCAGAAACATTCAAAGTTTCCATCACAGGTACAATCCCAGCTCAAAGTGAGGAGGTTGCCAAAGTCTCTGTGACAGTTTTGCAGCAAGAAACAGAGGTAACAATAAGTGAAGTCGAACTAAAGCAAGCAGAAGAGAAAACAGTAGCAGACAAAGAAAGGTCTAGTGAGAGCACAGAAAGTGAAGATGAAAAAAGTCAAGCTGAAACAGATCCCAAGAAAGTGAAAACAGAAATCGAAAAAGATACTACAGAGACTTTAGCCACACAAGAGGAAAACTGCCCTTCAATAGAAGCATCTGCATATCAAGACCAGGTTGTGGCTGAGCAGTGTCAACTGGTGCAAGAGGTACAGATTGAGACTGCACAGGAATTTAATGTTGGTGTCATAAACGTAATAAATGCAGATGATGTACCTGAGACAAACATGAAAGATGACAATTCAGAGGCTCAGGAATCAGTAGAAGACAGACCTCAAAAAGACTCGGAGGAACCTCAAATGAAAGTTTTAACACAGGAAACGAAAAACCAGGGAGAGTCCGGAGATGCAGATTGTCAAAAGACAGATGCAAAAAACGTAGCTGCCAAATTGGAGATTGCTACTGAGAAGACAGCAAGCACCATTACAGTGGAGGAGGTAGTGGAGGATGTTGGAAATGAGATCGAGGCGGTCTCAACAGAGGTTCTCACAGTGTCATGAGCAGGTTAGTGTTTATAAATGTAATCTTATAAAATGTAATTAATCATGAATCTTTAAAGGAATGTTTCAGGTTCATTACAAGTTAAGTTCAATTGACAGCATAATATTGATTACCTGAAATAATAATGTGATTACCTAGTTAGGTTTTTTTAAAACAGCATCTGTGTAAAGTTAAATCTAATATTATAATTTCATTGACATGACAAGACATCACCGGTTAACCCTGTAAACTGGTAAACGCGCAACACCGTTAATCCTTGATTATATCAAACTTAAATCATGTTTACATGTATGATGTTTACATCTTGTGGCTATACTTTTGAAACAGTGTATTTTAATGTTTATGGAATAGAAAGAAATAGTTTTTACAGGGGCCCTGGGTAGCTCAGTGGCAAAAGACACTGGCTACCACCCCTGGAGTTCGCTAGTTCAAATCCCAGGGCGTGCTGAGTGACTCCAGCCAGGTCTCCTTAGCAACCAAATTGGCCTGGCTGCTAGGGAGGGTAGAGTCACATGAGGCATGAAGCCTCCACACACACCATGTCTCCATGGCAACATGCACAACAAGCCACGTGATAAGATGCACAGGTTGATGGTCTCAGATGCAGAGGCAACTGGGATTTGACCTCTGCCACCCAGATTGAGGCAAATCACTATGCAACCACAAGGACTTAAAAGCACATTGGGAATTGGGCATTCCAAATTGGAATTTAAAAAACAAAAAAATAGTTTTTGTGGTATTCATCATGATGCCACAATTGTTTCTAGTTCCTAGTATTATAGATGCTCTTTAAAGTAAACTGAAAACAAACATAATGATATAAAAGGCAGGTAGGGCAGTGGTAGCTCAGCAGTTAAGGCTCTGGGTTACTGATCAGAAGGTCAGGGGTTCAAGCCCCAGCACCACCAAGATGCCACTGTTGGGCCCTTGAGCAAGGCCCTTAACCCTATCTGCTCCAGGGGCGCCGTATCATGGCTGACCCTGCACTCTGACCCCAGCCTAGCTGGGATATGTGAAAAAGAAGAATTTCACCATATATGTGCAAATGTATAATGTGTGATAAATAAAGAAAATTATTAATTATTATTAATTATAAAATACATGAAATATAATTTTTCAATGGTAGTCTTTGTCACAGGCAAAAAAACAAAAAAAAAATGGTAAAACAGTTATTTTTCCACATTCCTTAGTCGACCTGTCATACAGTTCTTGAATCGTGTCTTTTTAAAAACATCAATGGATCTTAGTATTATTAGGGCTGGATTTGCATTTGGTGAGATGTGAAAGCTTTTGTTCCATGTACCAGTAACCAAGGGACCTTCAATATCAAAGCAAGAATGCCGCCGCCTGACCCTTCACTTTGTAGCTGGGTCTTAAAGGGAAGCAGTGTGAAGAGAGATGATTTTGTGCTGAAAGACTGAGTGTAATTTCCCCCCACACCACCGCCTCCCTAATGCACAACCTCTTATTCTCTTCCACTCATCAAAGCCTTTAATATGTAGTTTAGAACCAGTACAGATTGATTTGATAAGATACATTGTATAATCAGTTTTAATCCTTAGTTGTGTCTTAGCAAAGCAAGTGATATTAAACAGTTGTTAAGGTTTATTGATTCAGTTGAGTAACTCAACTGGGGGAAAATAATGTAACAGATCCCAACAAATGATCATTAAAGGAATAGTTTAAAATGAAAATTATTTTGTTATTTACTCACCATCATGTCGTTCCAAGCCTGTATGACTTTCTGTTTTATGTGGAACACAAAAGGAGATTCATTCATAGGGGCTGATTGTCTCAGTCACCATTCACTCTGAAAGTCAGTGGTGACTGAGTCTAACATTCTGCCTAACATCACCTTTTGTGTTTCACAGAAGAAAGAAAGTCCTACAGCTTAGAAATAAAATGAAAGTGAGTAAATGATGGTAGAATTTTCAGTTTTGGGTGAACAATCCCTTTTAGGATTGTTGGGTAATAATGCAGGAGGAGCACAAAAGGGTAACACTATATTACCGTGTCCATGTTACACGTGTTAATATAATTAACTACAATAAAAAAGCAAAAGCAATAAAAAAAATAAAAATAAAATAACCATACATAATTAGTAACAAAATAAATACATATCAAGTATTGTTCCTTAGTATTACTCTGTTGTTCTAATTAGTTATTAACATTCCTTAGCATTTAATAATGTAATTACACTGTAAAATGAGCAAGGAAGGGGATGGGAGAACTGGGAGTATCTGATAAATGTTTTATGTTGCTAATGCAGCACTGCAGCAGAGCAGTGGCAGGTGAAATATAGCAGCACAGCATGAGGTTTGGTGCAGGACTCTCTCTCTCTCTCTCTCTCTCTCTCTTTCCCCTGTGCCCTGATGACTCATGCTGAGTCATAAAAAGAGTGAGACAGAGGTTGGAGAAGATGAAGAAGATGGTGTACAGCTGGAAAAAGCAATGTGTATGTGGGAAAAAATGGGTGAAAGAGGAACATTGTAGGATGTCAGTACTTTGTCGTGCTAATTGCTTAAAGGAATGGGGGAAGCAAGCATCTCTTCCACATTCCACTTGAGGGCATTTCAAATTGCATTACAGAAGCTTTACATTTACTTGCACTTGTGCATAATAAATATGCTTAAAGGGATAATTCACCCAAAAATGAAAATTCTCTCTATGACGAGGAGGAGGGCGTGGCCGGGGCGTGATAGAGCACGGCTGGCGCTGCCACGCCCTCCTCCTCGTCACACTCCTTTCCCGCCCAATTCAGGCCAGGGTGCCACCATTCTGACTAGCTCCATCTCTGGGGGGTAGACGCTGCCCTTCTGGCCGTTCTGTCAGCCGGTGGTCCACCCCGCCTCCTGTGAACCTGGGGGAGAGATGAGGGGAGGCGTGGGGAGAGGGAAAGGACGAGCGGAGACACACAGAGAGAGAGAGAGGAGAGTGAGAAGAACTTGCTCGCCGGCTCCCGGACACACTATCACCTGGTCCTCAACCGCTCCTCTGCCCTCTGGCGGAAGGCAGCTCGTCCTCCGGCCCCTGGCAGCAGCGAGGACTCCACGACAGCACATCCCTCCTCCCTCCCGGGTTTCGGCACCACTGTAACAGTTAAAGGTCGGGCGAGGAGGAGGTGGGAACCGGCTGAACAGTCAACATAAACTTTAATGATATAAATGAACTTAAAACAACATGAAATATAAGGACACAGACACACACGCAATGTGGCTGTGTGCATCTCTCTCTCATGAACAGGCGTCTCCGGCTGCCCCTTATCTCGCTCTCCCACTGATCAGCTGATTCAGTGCCGGCCGAGCCCCATCACGGCCCGGCCACGGCCTCCTCCTCATCACACTCTCATCATTTACTCACCCTCATGCCATCCTAGATGTATATGACTTTCATTCTTATGCTGAACACAAACTAAGATTTCTAGAATAATATCTCAGCTCTGTTGATCTTTACAATGCAAGTGAATGGTGATCAGACCTTTGTAGTTCCAAAAATCACATAAAGGAAACATAAAAGTAATCCATATGACTCCAGTGTTTAAATCGATATCTTCAGAAGCAACATGATAGATGTGGGTGAGAAACAGAACAATATTTAAGTACATTTTTACTCTAAATCTCCACTTTAACTTTCACTTTCAGATGTGAAAGTGAAACTAAACAGGTACCACATGTGATTTTCAGATGTAAAAGTGAAAGTGGAAATTTTGATCTGTTTCTCACCCACACCTATTATATCGCTTCTGAATGTATGGATTTAACCACTGGAGTCGGATGGATTACTTTTATGTTTCCTTTATGTGATTTTGGAGCTACAAAAGTCTGATCACCATTCATTTGCATTGTGAGGATCTACAGAGCTGAGATATTCTTCTAAAAATCTTAGTTTGTGTTCCTACTGAAGAGAGAAAGTCACACATCTGGGATGGCATGAGGGTGATTAAATGATGATACAGTTTTCATTTTTGAGTGAACTATCCCTTTAAATGTCTTGGCAACTAAACAGGGGCATGATGCACCTTTTTTTCACCTGTGGCAGTCCTGGCTAACCCGATGCCATAGTAGGCGATGCCCTATTGGTATGGCTTTTATTTAGTTTTTTTTTTTTTTTTTTTACTTACAGTCGTGCAACTTAATTATCAAAGATACAAATATTTGGAAGTTGCATTCAAAGTCCTCTTGGTTCAAAAATCTCTGCATGATGCTTCAGAAACAAAATTATAATGTACGACTATCTATGTTAAATATGTTTAGATATTAGCATATTTGACATATAATATTGGTATTCTGATTCACTGTTTCCTCACCACTCTCTTTAATTTCTACATGTCTTTCAGTCTGCATTCAAGAAGTGGTCACATGACTGGGACACAGAGCTTTCCGGAAAGCAGGAAGTGAGAGGTTACCATGGAGGATACTAAGAGACAGTGCTCTGTCCCAACTCCCAGAGCAAGAGACTAAAGGCCAATCCCTCTTCTCTCTCTCTCCTTTAACCCATCCATTCATGCTTCTGTTCCTCTTTCCAAATTTCCTGTCACTCTACAACAGCTGCCACTGAGGTCTCTAGCCTCTTTGGACTCATCAAGGGACGTCCCCTACTCCCACTCTCCTTTATTTTGCCAAATTGCTAAAGATACCATTTTCCCACTTACTACTTTTGCAATGAACATTTGCAGTTTTATTAGTTGTGCAGCAGTCTTGTTGCTGTTGAATGGAGAGAATATGTATCTGCAGTTGTTGTATGAGGGTATGTATGTCTGTGGTGTCGGAGTTGGAGGGTTGTTATTTTGTATATTGTATTTATATCTAAAATATTCTTTAAACCCTCCTGAACACATTTTAACCTTCTAAAAACCCATTGAAATCATGATGTCATGCTGTTGTAAAACTCAAATAATATTATTTAGACAAGTAACTTTAACCAACATGGTACAGATATGCATTCTACAACTATAGCAAATAACAAAACACATTGTATACTGTGGCTGTAATATGAAAATGGAGGTAAAATGCAATTTACTTGTGAACACTGAAACACAATATCCAGCCAAAACCCATTTTCATTCTGACTGTCGATATACCACTTCTTAGTCCCTTACTGTGAAAAGTTGTCTGTTTATCATGTACAATCACAATGAACAATCTCACGTTTGATGCGTGACAACTGAGATAAAAAAAAAAAAAAAAGTCTTTTGATTTTGCTATCACCTGTGAAACTTGTGAACCTGGTAACTGTGAAATAGATGAATTTGAAGATGATGATGATAAACACCTGCATGAGTAGAGAACTTTCAGAAAGAACATTTTATTGTTCACAACATACATCTGCACTTCACGTCACTGTTTGATGGCCTTTGCACCTAAGATGCATCATGAGGTTAAAAGAAAATAGTGAGATAACTGTGCATAACATTAGAGAGTGGGACTGGGGGAATTGTGTTTGCATCATCTATTGGTTGGTAAACTCTCAAGTTACACATGATTTGAATTCACAGATAAGTGGGTATTCAGTAATGTAGAATATGTTTTTGCGTTCTTAATCTCTATATCAAGGTATGTTGTTCCTTTGAAATACAGAGTAGATACCTTATGGTCAGTCTCTTTTAAATGAGTAATATCATAGCCATATAGTATGTGGGCAGGATCACAAAGTTGATTCTCTTGGCATATTTTATCACAAAGATGATAAGGGTGGCAAATGTTAAAGGAGAGTTTAGCACAGTTCAATTCCATTGGGCATTTGCTTATGATCACTCAAAATGAATGCAGGTCAACATTCAAGAATGTCTGCAAATTATAGAGACTATGGAGGGGATGCATGGTATTCTCAATAGAATGTTATTTTCAATAGAAAAACAGCTCTGCTACTATTGTCACGCCTTGAATGAACAGCCAACTCATCTTTTTCTTAGCTTTTTATAATACAGTTTACTGTGAATCTCTTTAACATTTGTACAAATTGTATACCCATGTACCTTAAGTAATATTGTAATATTAACAAATAACCATTGAAAGCATTAAGGAATGTTATATACCAGTAGCATGAGCCTCACCTCTTTTGTATTCTTCAAGCTGTTAATAGTATGGATACAAAATCATGTCTATGTTTCATTCAAATAAAGCTAGTGTAAAGCAGCGTGTCTAGTTTTCTATTGCTCTTCCCATTCTATTTATGGTTAGTTTGTGAATGTGTCTGGTTAGGTGGAGGAACACAGAAAATAAAAATATCATAAATGTATTGGCATAAGCAAAATGTGGGCCATTTTTAAGCATGGTAAAAATATAGTCCTCTATCCCTTTCCTTGTCGAATGCCCCAGTGCCAGTTTTGGTGTAGTGGCATTACATAAAAATAAAAACCCAATGGTGCCATCTTGTGGAACATAAAACCACATTTCCATACAAATGAATCTTTGCTCTGTTTACACGTTGCATTTACATGCACACCAGTATTCTGATTAGTACCAATTCAGCTTATTAAAAACATCCGAAAAAGCAAGAAAACGTGATATTTGAAATAACCGAATTATTGTCGGATATGCTCTGCTTTTCACGTAAAAACATAAACAGACATATGCACAACACACGTCCATTGGATGAGCCGGTATAGTGTTAACATGTAGATCAAATGCATTCTGTAAAGATGAAACAGAAACATTATCCCATCTGTTTTGGAACTGCCACTTTGTTAAAAGTCTTTGGGATGATGTCTTTCAATTTGTGTGTAGAAAAACAAATTATACAATCTCCCTTGAAGAAAACATTGTATGCTATTTCTTCATTTTTACCACTGTAACAAAGATGTCAACATTTCTTTTATAACAAATTATTATATAATAATTTTAATAACTTAATTATTTATAGAAGATAAGCTACTTTATACATAAGATGAAATGGTCAGAAAATAAACCCAACTTCAATTTATTTCTGCAGTGTTATAAGATGATAGAGATATGTAAAAATAGTAAAGCACAAAGATTTAACATTTATTATTTATATAACTTAGATTAAATTATTGTTGTCTTTTAAAACCTGTATTTTCTCTTTTGCTATTTTGAAAATGTTTACGTTTGCTTTCAAAAAACAAAACATGTAGATCGTGTAGCACAAGTCTACCCTTATCGCTCAGTTTTTGCTTAAACCATTTACGACCTTACCCTGATAAAGGAAAACCGTTTATGGGGTTTACATGAAAACGTACTCATAACTTTAAATGTAAAAGTAGCAGTTAAAGCATATTTTATGTCATATTTATAGTTCCCTGACTATTAATATGGAAAGTGGCTTCAAAGGCAAAATACTTAACCTCATGGTTAGGTAGAATGCGTAAGTTGTGTGTGTGTGTGTGTGTGTGTGTGCATGTATGTACATCTTACGACTGTACAAATTTGTCACTAGCAGAAAATAATGAATTACTTAGTAATGTTATTAAAAAATAGCCTACTGCACTCTTCAAAAAACATAAGGATTTATTATCCGTTATTCACAATGAAAATGCAAAGAAGGTATTTTTTCCAGAGACAACTGTTCATGTTCCTGAGGAGTGAGAGATCACAGTATGTTTGTCTTGGCTTTTGGGGTTTGTGCATTTGAGGGGCTGCCTTTACCCTCTCCCCTCCCTATAACTGCCTCAAAGAATTACAACTTGCATATGTACAAACATTAAAGAACTGTAACAATATAAATGAAAAAGGCATGACATTACACATATGATCAAACATACAAGGAACAGGAGGCCTTGGACAAATTCATTTTAGTCACAATAAAAAATTTAAAACCCTGGTTATAACAAAACATTATTATACCCCGACTTGAATTCATTATTCAGTAGTAATTTAACTCCCAGTGACCTGTAAAGTATATTCCTACAAGATCTCTACAAATAGAAATGAGAAAATATTTAGCACTGAATGTAAATTGCCCTGGTTTTAAATGATAGACGTTTCCTGATGTAGAACAATTATATTAATCAGAGTAGTCAGGGTTCTTTAGTAAATATCAGTGCTTTAACAGCATGACCTCACTGTCAGTTTCATTAAAATGAACTAATGTCTTCAATACCAAGACAGCCAGTACATATAAACTACAAGTACACATAAACTTGTGCTACACTAAAATGGATAATCATCCACAATAAATGCAATTATCAATACACAACTTTTGAGATTATAAAATTCTTTGTAAATACAGCACTGTATATAAAATTTGAAAAGTTATAAAACTCAAAAATAAGGAATTTAAGAGCATATTCAAGCAAAACATTTGATGGGGAAATAAAAGTAGAAAAAAATTAAATTGGCGAACATGACAGAAATATCTCCCTTTAAGCAATGTTATGTACACATGTAAGATTGTCCACAGTGTTTTCTAAATTCACACACAGTAACAGCTTGTGGATTAAGCATATAGTCCAACTGTTAACACGTTTACCCACAATGAAAGCAACAGAACATGTGAAGAGCCTGCTGCATCCAATCAAAAGAAAGATGATTTTATGGCATGGATGTTTATCATCTATGTGGTATTGGCACAAAAAACAACACTGTAACAAATTGACAAATTACACAAAATGCCAATTATAGGCAAATATAAAATAATAAAAAGTATATTTGACACGTGCTCTGGCACTGCAGAAATGAAGGTTATTTACAATTACACCTTGCTCTTACTAACCCAAAGCACTTAAAAAGAAATTAGAAACAGTGTCAGAAAGAAAAATATCTCAAGCAAAAATTCTGTCAGATCAATGTAACTCCTTGGAGGCACTGACAGCTAAAACTGACTTTGATCCTCTACCCTAGAATTACTCTTTGAATGCAAATTTCAGATAAGTCTGATACTGCATGTCCAAAACGGGAGTAACAGCTGAGGTAGAGAAGGATACTTGTTCCATAAATCAAGCCCCAAACTTAGCTGCTCAGAAAATGACACTGAGATATTGAGATTTTGCTTTGTCTGGAGACACCATACAAAATACATTACTGGAGATTCCACCATGACACCCACAAACTAAGGATTTTCTTTATTTAATTTTTATATATTTTCTTGAATTACCAAATGCAACCTAACGTCTAGTCTACGTCTGATCCGCACATTGTGATCAACGTGTGATTACAACAGTTCACTACATCCTTTTCCTGTAGACAGTTAGTCAGAGGAAGAGCTTTAACCACAAAACAAACTGTGCAAATGACCCGAGTAAACCAGTAAAAATCTTGAAAGAATTCTAAAATTAAGTGAATCGGAAAGTTGGTCTCGGTGGAATAATCATATTGTAAATCTGTTATAAATATAGTAACCAAATTGATGAGTGTTGGTTCTGCATTAAAATGAACAACACAGAAAGTAGAAGTACTTTTCAGTAGAAGTAGAATTCTCATCTGTGCTGTTAGCTTAACTTCTGATTATAATTTAACCCCAAACAATTCAAATGCAATACATAAAAAAAAAAAAACAATACTCTGAAGTGAATGCATGTGGAACTATTCCACAAAGCATGCCTCAGTTTTGATGGGTGTTATCAATGGCCCACCACTGGATGAATCCGAACCTTCATCTTTGGCCAGGTTGTCACTGTTTAGCCCACTAACTCCCATTCCTAGAGCTGCCCCACCAGAGAGAGCCACCTGGTTGAAGCACAGGTGTTTGATTACCTCATTGGGACTGGAGAAGGTCATTTCACATACATTGCATTTGTAAGGTCTCCCTGATGAGCCAAGAAACAGCGCCTCCATTTGGCTGGAGTCATCAGCTGCACAAAGCTCCATACTCTGTCGATCCACCATGGTGTACGCTGGCTCAGAGCCCTGATTCATGCAAACGTGTCGCGCCGCCTGGTTCGCCCGGCAGAAGCTTTTGCCACAGGCGCTGCAGCGGTAGGGCTTGCCTGTGTGGATATACATGTGCTCTCTCCAGTGGCTCTTCTGTATGAACTTGCGGCCACAAGTGGAGCACTCATATTTCCTGCGCTTCACTTCCCGCTCCATGTCGGCCGCACCCTCTAAGTTGTCGATGTCAGCAATATCGGATGGAGGCGGCGTGTCCGCCTGGGGCTGCGCTGTACACAGGCTGACTGCTGTTGTTGTAGGGACTGGCATTGCAGTTTCAGCATATGGCGAGTCCTTAGAGTACAGAGGCTGCTCACTGTCGCTGGCAATGTCCACGATGACAGGGGTGGCTGCAGCAGCTTCATTGCCTCTAAAAACTTCCTCCACCTCTGGTGTGGCAGCATCTCCAGTCGCCATGGGCGAAGCTGCACTGCCTGGCTCTAACACCAGAGGGAGCATTGCCTGAGTGTGTAAGAGCAGGTGCTCTCGTAAGGCTCCTCGCTGGGTGAAGCGGCCACCGCAGACATGGCATGTGTAATGCTTTCTCATAGATGAACTTCTTCTCATAATGCTGGGCTTCACATGTAGAATTGTGTTGGTACTCATGGAGCAAGATGGGGTCTCACCTGCAGATGTTTCCGTCTCAGCGCTTTCCCTCAGAAACTGATTGGTGCTTGCAGACGCCTCTACCTCCGTTTCTGACAGAGCGTGCCTGTGCTTGGATCCAGACCGTGTCAGTGAGGTAGCAGCTTTATTTGTGGTCACAAACTTCCCATCGAGCAAACCACTGGCTTCCAAATCAAATGGCGAAGACAATTGCGTTCTCGCTGGGAGACGGTTTGTGCTCGAGGCCTGTTGGTCTGATATTTGAATGCCATAAAGAGAGGAGGAGAGAGGAATGCTGACTTCAGGGTGAGAGAAAGCTGAATGGCTAGCTAGACTGGCCTCCTGAATGAGAGGGTAGGCATGAAGAAACTTTACGCCCTGCTCCAGACGAGCCGGGTCTATCAGCTGTGTTGCCAGTTTGCCAGTATACATCAGATTGAGGAGGTAGCTGAAGATGTCGGGCTGAATGTCTGCAGGCTTTAAGCGAACACAGTCACTGGTGAAGAGGATAAAGAAACAAAGATTCAAACATTGGAGAAAAAAATATTTAAACCAAACTTTGTGATTTAATGCTTGCGCTTAGCATCAATTAAAGGGATAGTTCACCCAAAAAAAATTCATCATTTATTCCCCCTTACAGTATGCCATCTCAAACACATATGACTTTCTTCTGAACATAAACTAAGATTATTGAAGTATATAATATGTGTGTTTGTCCATTTAATGCGAGTCAATGGGGTCCAAAATTTTCAAGCTCCAAAAAGGACATTAAGGCAGCATAAATGTAATCCACATGACTCAAGTGGTTAAATCCATGTTTTCTGAAGCAAAACAATCCATTTTGGGCAAGAAACAGACCAAAATGTAACTCCTTTTTCACTATAGATCTTGTGCACGTGTCAAGTGTAATTGAGCTTCAAATCATGATTATGCCAAGGAGACTGCAGATGTCAAGATCTATAGGGAAAAGATCAATTTTGGTCTGTTTTGTCACTCACAACAGATCGTATCACTTCAGAAGATATGGATTAAACCACTTGAGTCGTATGGAGTACCTTTATATCCTTTTTGAAACTTTAAAGTTTTGGACCCCATTGACTTGAATTATATGGAAAAACAGGCATATATCTCCTTCAAAAAATCTTTGTGTTCTGTAGAAAAAAGAAAGTCAGTATGAGATGGCAAAAGGGTGAGTAAATGAAAGAATTATCATTTTTGGGTGAACTATTTCTTTAAATACAAACTGTATTATAGACCTGAGTGAGGTGTTGTGCTTAACCCATAACAACTAGTGCCCGACCAATATATCGGGCTGCCGATATTAGCCTTTCAATGATATATCGGTATCAGCTTATATTTTACCGATATGAAAACTTTTTTTCAGAACATATAATGCAGAAAACAATTATTTAGAATTGGTGTCATAGCGTAGTTTGTCCATTGTTTACAGAGCTGAGCTGACAGTGGCTCTGCAGACAGGGCGGATTCAGCGGTGTCATCACAGTAAGCTGTTAACTAGTTTGTTAAATACATACTGGAAACTTAATAAAAAATGACCCCATCATTTTCCCTTTTCAATATAACTAATATAATGTTAACCTTGTCCCAGACAACCATGTCACTCATGTCTGTTTGCCGTCACAGGCAATCCACACTCCAATCCAGAAGGGGGCACACGCGGTAATGCAACGCTGTTTGCTAACCGCCACAACAGGAAAAAGAGCAGAAGAACCACCATCTATGCACAACCCAAAACAAGAATGGCTTCTTTTCATTATTCTGTTTATTTTGTACTTTTATAACACAAGAGATGCTTTTCAGTTTTGTAGCTGATTGTGACCAAATACCTTTTGTTTTTTATCAACCTACAAAAAAATATGGCCTAGGCAAGAGTGCATTCTGTTTACTGCTTAATACACTAAAGGAGGCTGTACTGTACCAACTACCTCAGGGGGTACTAAATGCCGCTAGGTAGAACAAACTGTAATTTGCACTACTGTCTGTTCAAAATAAATGAAAAGGAACCTAGCATTTGGGATCTGTTGCTTTTTCCTGTTGTACCGAACTCGTATCGAACCGTGACCCCAAAACCGAGGTACGTAGCAAACCGTGACTTCTGTGTACCGTTACACCCCTAGTAAACATGTATTCACCAAACTGTTTTGTTCAGGATTCACAGTTTGGTACCCCCTTCAACCGGACAATTCCAGTCATGTCATTTATAAAATGTAATATTTAAAAGTCTGGTTTTCCACCATTGAAAGTTTCCTCTGAACTTGTATAGCAGAATACGGTGTAACACCAATGCTTATCTGTTTATCTCTTGACTCGGCAGTATTAATATAGTCAGCATTTGACATACTAAATAGTACTGGTGTTTATTTAGCTATTTATTTTATTTCAATTTATTCTTTATTTTAATGGTCAGCATTTGACTGATAATAAACATACAGTACTGATGTTTATTTAACTATTTATTTTATTTTTATTTATTCTTTATTTAAATGGTCAGCAAATGACTGACAATGAACATACAGTACTGATGTTTATTAAGCTATTGTATTTTTATTTATTCTTTATTTTCTCCGTGTTCATTTCTAGAATTTGTTGACAATGTATAATAATAATAATGTTAAATATTCTTTGATAAAAATATTTGTTTAAGAAAGCAGCCTTCTGAGTACCTTTGCATAGTCATATCGGTGCAAAATCGGTGCACAATCCACATAGAAAAGGTCTGTTTTCATTCCAGCTCAAAAATGAAATATATCGGCCACCATATCGGTAATCAGTGAATTTCCCCCCTCTAAAATCTGTATCGGTCTCAAAAATCCCATATCGGTCGGGCTCTAATAACAACAACATTTAATTGTACTTTAAACAGAAAGAAATAGTAATAGTACAATATATTTTTTTTAATGTTTAAAATGATATACACGCACATTAGATGAAGACTCGTGTGAAAAAGCTGCTTTATTCTACACGATTATATTCTATATGACCAGCCAAATATAACATGCTCTATCTCAATAATAATCAATCATGGCTGACTGTGAATGGCACATTTTTACATATCTTATTGTTCTCAGTCTCAGTCAGTACTTCTGTTTTTTGTGTCATGATGTGCTAGATGTCAGTGCAACATAAACAAAAATATTACTAAATGCACCTTTAAGTTAAACTTTTTGCTCATGTCATCTTGGACTTACAGTGACACCTATTGGTGTGGATGCAGAAAGTCAAAAGTTTTCAATTACAGGTGCCATTGTAGAAATGTACTATTCACAATCAGACATGATTAATTTAAAGTGTCCAATAACAAGACGGTTACTGAGATTAAGCGAGTAGCATTTAGTTGGTCATGTGATTCTAAAATGGCAACCCCAATGAGGGCACCCCTGCCCCATGTACAATAAAACAGCTTTTATAAGGTTACTGATACGGCTAGATCTTCATCTCATGTGAGTGGTCATGATTTATACATATGTTTCAAAATTACAGTTCATTTCTTTAGGAGTAAAACTTTTTTTAATGGGGAAAAAATTGAGTGCACCTTTAAATAAAGGTCACACACAAAATGGATGTTTAAAAACCAATAAACAAAAAAAGTTTTTTGGCATGTATTAACTAGGTGTGAACCATGTTACCTGTCCTGGTGTATAAATAGCATTCTGAAGTAGTTTGAGAATGCAGCCAATACGGCCTTGTGTGCTTTAAAAAAGACGTCACCGATGGCGACCGTGCAGTCACACAGGAAGCCAAACTCCCTCTGTGCATTGAGCTGCTGTAGAAGGATAAGACCATGATTGGCCAGCTCCATTCTTCCACCTACACAAAAAGGGCCAGAGATGACAGTCAACTTCCTGTCTGCTACAGACCACAATGCACCACAAGAAAATAAAAAGACTAGGTGAAAGAAGACCTTTAAGTTTGAAAGTCTTTTGGCATCATTGACATCAGCAGTGAGCAGTCATAAATATTATAAATCCATCATTGCAAAATTCTTATTAATAATAAACACTAAATCCATTAAAAGAGTCATAACATGCTTTATTTTAATATGTTCCTTGAGTGTCACTTTTAATATCAGTAAAAAAAAATTCACACAAAAAAAATTATTATTAGCTCAACTGCTCAACACTACTGGGCGGGGCTTCGGATGTGATAAGGTAAAGTAGGCATAGATGTGTTGTTGTGGAGGCAGTCAGATGCAAATGTCTACTACAGTGTGACATCACAATGTGGAGAAAAAAAGATAACGAGTGATTTTGGCAGCTTGATTTCAACTTCCAGTGAGTATGACGTTTTGAGTTCTGAAACTTGCAGTAAGTTTTTAAAGTACAATGACCTCATATGTTTAAAGATCAAGGAAAATGTTATTCCTCATGTCATGGCCCCTTTAACACAATAATCAACAACAACAAAAAAACACTGTATTGCTATTCCTCAAATATTTGTTAAGGCAAGCATCACTATTACCTCTGCTTATTAGTTACGGATTTAAATAAACAACATACCAAAATGATGGGAAGGATTTTTTTACTCAGGAAAAATCAATATGACAAAGAATACAATTAGATTATCAAATCATGAGACTTGAGTTTTAAGAGCTTCCTGCTAACTTCATTAGACAAAACATTTAAGTGAAACTAACTGGTTATCAAGACACTCTGACTACTACCATCATGTGATCGCTTTTTGTTGTTACCCTGACAACACAGCCCCAAAAGAGTACTCATATACCAAGGGCCAAACATCTGAACCCTGATCTCAAAGCTTGACGTGTGAGGTTATTAACCCTCATCAACCTCGACCAGCTCAGCAACCTCTGTGCCTTGGATGGCCACTCTGTTATGTCCATTACCCTAAAGGTCAACCACAGGGTTTGTGTGTCACATTATCGGCTCTTCAGACAGCATTCCTGCGGCTACTTCCACACTCAACCTCTCTGGAGTGGATGTGTCCACATAGCCAACAGCAAGGGTGCTCATAACGTCGATCGCTATCGACCGGTCGATCTTGTTAACAGGTCAAAATGGAGTAGAGAGAAATTACACAAATAACAAAAATCTTAAAGGGATAGTTCACCCAAAAATGAAAAATCTCTCATCATTTACTCACCCTCATGTATTTAAAGAAAAACAGAAAAATAGACAGTAATCATAAATGTCATCCATACGACTCCAGCGGTTCCGGCTGCTGACCGGAAACGACGGTTTATAGTTAAAAAGTACTTAAATATGGATATTTTTTGTACCACAAGCGATTGCATCGCTTTAGAAGACATTAATTTAACCACTGGAGTCGTATGGATGACATTTATGATGACTGTCAGTTCTTTTTGGAGCTTCAAAAGTCTGATCGCCATCCACTTGACCTACTGAGCTGAGATATTTTTCTTTAAATGTGTTCTGCTGCAAAAAGAAAGTCATGCACACCAAATGATGAGAGATTTTTAATTTTGGGGTGAATTAACCCTTTAAAGATCATCTTTTTTTATTTCCTCACAAATTTCCAAAATGCAGGATGGCAGGGGAAGACTCATTCATATATGGAAAGCCCTTGGTGATTGGTTAGCATAAGGTTAAGGGGAAGGGTTGGGTTATAGTTTCTCTGACCAATCAGTTATCACTTTCCTCATGAATATGAATTCCCCTGCCATCACATGTTTTGGAAATGTACTTGAGAACTTGAATCAGTGTTTACCTAATTTACAAATGAGTTAGGATTAGTTTTGTTATTGAGAATCATCAAATTTTACTGGTATTGGTACGACTACTGAAATGTTGGTATCCTGACAACACTACCTACAATGCATGCTAGATCTTACTAAAATGGCATCATGAAAAAGTAGATCTTAAGCCATACAAGTGTGAGCACCTCTGGCCTACAGACACAATTCCACTGGCCTTTGACAGCACAGGCTGTCATGTTGCATAGCTGTGCATGAACAATTCAGTCACTTGATTATCTAGTTTTCCACTCCATAGCCAACCAGTGTTTATTAATCAACTGAAATTGTCATAATAAACAAATAGTGCCATGACATTTTTCCAAATAGTTTTATGAACAGTTTAAAGAAGTTTCAAAATATTAAGAGATTAAAACACATGCATTTTTACAATCCAACCCAATACCTACAGTTTAACTTGCTCACGTTGTGGTGTAAACTGTCTCCGCCCACTTCAGAGACACGTGGAAGGGACAGCTCTCCCGCAGAGACCGACCACTTCCGCAATTTGTTTTTCTATGCAAATAGAAAATAAATCGTCAAAAACTGAAAGGTGA
This sequence comes from Myxocyprinus asiaticus, assembly GCF_019703515.2. Lineage (NCBI taxonomy): Eukaryota > Metazoa > Chordata > Actinopteri > Cypriniformes > Catostomidae > Myxocyprinus > Myxocyprinus asiaticus. Next base: position 21,193,402 of record NC_059368.1, read on the forward strand.
CGACGCGTAGACGTCTAATGCTCACCCAGCACATGGTCCAACGACCGCATTGCGAGTATAGCAGAATAATTGACAACAATAACAGCTATACATAGAGAGAACGGAGGTTAGCGAGCATCTGCTCAGACACGAGAAGCTAAATTAAACGGTGCTTCGTGAAACGGACACACACTCACGCGCACGGGGGGAAGGGGTGGTCAACGAATATACCTCTTTAACTAAGAAAACCCACAATCAGCATACGATAAACACGGATATGTGTAAGCACACACGTACCTTTCCTCCGCTCGAGCGTGTGGAGTTTGGCGAGTTGTTGTCTGTTACCGGGTGGGGGGGTGGACTTATCCGTTCGGCTCGCAGCTGCTCTGTTCCTCTCAAACGCAGCATTGGCGGCGATGGTCGTCGTCGTCGGTGTTTTCCGGTCGGGTTACGTTACAATCACATGACTGTCTAAAAGGGCTTAAAAACAGCGGTTGTAAAACCCACTTCCCTGGGATGCCAAAACAAACGGTCTTTGGCGGTAAAAGCTGCCAAATGAGAGAAGCGCTGAGCGTTACGGTGTCATTCCCCTGTCGTGTTTACGGTGCGGCGGAGATTTATGTTGGGCAATCGTTCATTCAGTGTCTCGTTGGTGAACGTTACACGTAAACGGATTTTGGTGGAGTTGGACAGCCGTAGGTCACCCTACCCGCCCCCACATGAAGATAACGTGTCGAGACAGATGCATATTTGCATTTCAGTTGACAGACTTTGCAATTTTACACCAGAGAAATGAGCACACGAGAAATAAGCTCATAATGTGAAGGACTATACGCAATTAAGCTTATTATTTTTTCACAATATTTTTGTTTTTCAACAGTATTTGTATTTAAAACTAGCTGACTGCTTTACTAAAAGTTTTATAAAAAAAAAAAGATTTTGTTAAATTAATTTAATACAAATATTAAATAAATACATTCCATGTTTTAACCCTTGTTTCGATCACTTTGTCTGTGTTAAAGCCAGCTGCATAAATTTTGCCAAAAGTGTGTATTTTTGGGGAATTTTGATATTTCAACCTCAGTTCCTATAATACATCTATAATACACCGTGTACACAAAATAGTTACACTCAGGGCCTTCAGGACAAAAATGTCCCCATTAAAACGTCAATATTTGATCCCTGTGCCATTAAAGCATAAAATCATGAATTCTGTGATATTATGCTTTCATTCCGGAGCCCTGGCTTCAAAATTTAAATGTTTAATATTTTCCACTAGATGGTGCCATTTTTCTCATGTTTAGTCTATGGAGCAAATACATGCTTTTTTCCTATTTTCTGTTTGTTATATTATAGAGTACTGCAGGCCAATTAAATAAATGATGCAGCTAAAATTGTGTGGGTGTGTTTTGTACGTGTGTATTGAGAAATTTGTGTGTGTGTAAAAAACAACAGTGACATAATATAAACAAACTGGCATTTAAAGGGTTAAAATCCTGAAAATTAATGAATATTTGGTAGTTATGATCAGGACTGGTGTTGGTTAAAAAATCTAAGTCAGTGAAAGTGGAAAATAATATTATATATAATATTATTATTGCAGTTTTCTGACATGGACATTTTTGTCCTTTAAGGTCCTGAGTGTGAGATTTAAAAAAAAAAAAAAATTATGCATCAAAATCAATGTTGTTGCTAATCATTGACATATCCCAGACTGTGATATTACACACACAAAAAAAAAATTCCCCTTAGCATTTTGTATATGGAAAAGAATAATTTTTTTGTGTTTTATAAAAAAAAACAACAGTGACATTATATAAACAAACTGGCATTTAAAGGGTTAAAATCCTGAAAATTAATGAATATTTGGTAGTTATGATCAGCACTGATGTTGGTTAAAAAAATAAACTCATTGAAAGTGGAAAATAATATTAATATATAATATTATTATGGCAGTTTTTTGACGCAGACATTTTTGTCCTCTTAGGACCTCTGAGTAACTTTTTTTATTGATGCACAACAGTTAAAATGAATTGCCGTTTATTGAATAATCATACAAATTATATTGGAGAGCTTTTGCAATTTTAAGACAAACAGCTTTTTAAACTGGACTTTTTTTTACCTGTGTATTTATGTATTTTCAACAGAATGTTATTATATTGCACGTGTTGTTTTATTTGATTCATTGAAGTTATTTATGACAATTAATATTTTAGGATCAATGTCAATCAACATTGTTTCCCCAAAAGCATTTGTTTGAAAACCTTTTTTATTTTCTAAGGTGTTTAAGTAAAAAAGACATTTAGAGGATCTGCCTTGGTGTATATCAGAATCAAAGAAATAAAAATGTGATGACTTTATTTCATTTTAATAGACTCAGATCTTATCCTGTGTAACGTTATAGTAATTATGTTCTCATTAATCAAGCAATCTCATTTTAACAAATCAATGTAACCCTGACCTCTAGTTTTGAGAAGGTAGTTTTCACAGTATCCTCAGCAAATGTTTATTTTATTCATAATATTGTCTTAGTAATACTGTCTAGCTTTATAACCTTACAAGCCTTATATTATTTTCCTTTACAAGAGATACTTTTTGTGAATGATTACCCTGAGTAAATCATTGGGTCCATTTTATTCTAAACAGTGCAAGGGGACATAGTGAAAAAGATTCAAACTAAACTTGAGTCCAGAGATACTGAGCTTGAGTTATACTCAGTGAAACAGGATGTGAACTGGCTTGACCAGGTCTGCCAGAGATGTCAGGAAGTGTGGGGGAGGAGCATGTACAAACACAAAATTGTGAATATTATTCACAAGATCTGCATGGAAATGTTAGTAAATATAAAAGTGTCGTCTACAACCGCCTGGACGTTTTAGAGTGTAAAATGAGGATGCCAGTTTCAAATAAAGTTTTGGGTTTTGCAAAAAATAACAAGGAAAGGGAAGTTGGGGGGGTGTCTCCATACTGAGAAAACATGCTATCTGTTAGGGACATGTAGTCTGGTGACAAAGGCATTTGGGACCATGGTTAGCCTACTAGTTTCTGAAAATCACATTAGCATCCTTAAATAAGTTTTAGTATAAGAAAAATGGCTGATGTAGTGAGTAGACAGAACACAAAAATGTAGGAGACATCTAAAAGTTAGTATTTAGGAACAATACCAACCAAGCAGCATTAGTAATCAATTGGTTACACATTCTGTTACTGGAGATTACACTGAGATATAAAACAGACCTTGTTAATTATGTCTGATGTAGATCATTGACTGTAAATCAGTGACAACCCCTTCATTATTGGAGGTCTCTCTGTCATAACAAGGTAAATCCTGAGCCATTGCTCACAAGGCAGATTCAAATATATATGTAAATTGTATTTTTGGCACTGCAGTGCTAATTTAAACACTATTCGAATCATGTAATGACATTTTTGTGTAGCCAACATGGCTTTTCGACCAGCATTTCTTTGCACGGCCACAAGGGGACAGTGGTGTCAACGGTCGGTCAAGAGATGTGGACGGTTTGGTTTGAAGTTGGCTGAAAATACCAGAGGTATTTTATGCTCGGATAAAAACTCAGCGTTTTTACCATAGGAGAAAGCGTAACGGTAAACTAATGTGTTACGACAGTAAGCCACCATTTGTGGATACCATACAAATGAATGGGAAGAGCCGTAAACTGACACCTACCTGTCGCAAAACTGTTTGTGTCTTCTCTTATAAAACAGTAATTTTATAATAATAAATTCCCCACATTGTTCATTCCAAAAGTGTTTTTAGTGTTAAGCATGTTTATTCAGCACATTGAAATATCTCCTCCATAGCATCCATTAAAAACTGCCTCTAGTCTTACCAGTGTACCGCCCGTAGAATGTCTATGGGACTTGGCATTGTGTATAGAGCGCAACAGTGACCGCCCACTTTTTCAGCCGTCTGGGTTCCGGAAGTATTTTTCCCATTTATTTCTTCCATAGATTATTTTTTTATAAAATCCTTCATAAAGGAGCTGTAAGCCCTGAACCAAACCAACCAGCATCGAGGAGAATCACAACATCACTATCTTTGTTTTGATGCAATATCGTATTTGAAAATCGGACATAAAAATAAAGATACAAGGCTGTTAAAGAAATGTCTGTTTTACAGTTCTACCCATGTTTTGAAGAACTAAACTGAATATGCAGAAAATAAGCAAGACTTCGGTCCAAATATAAATGATCTGAGGCATTATCCACTGACAACTTGACTCTCCATTAACTGGATGTCCCATAAAAGTTCAGGCTGATTGGTGGAGCTTTCTCTGCTGTACCATGGGTAATGTAGTTGTTTATCATGAATTATTTTATCAAACACGATTTTAAAACAATGAAGTTGAAATAACACAGACCGAAGCATATACCATCGACGAACAACCTCGTAGCTCACAGTATATCAGTCTTTATAGGTTTATAATTATCGTTGAAAATCAATTCGTCTATGGGATAAATGAATGGGATTTTTACTTCCGGAACCAGACTGTTGCGCTCTATTGTTTGCTAACCTTGAAGTATCCTTGATAGAAGGGCTCTGATAATACTTCGTTAAATGTAAAATAAACAATTTGCGTGTATGGATGCTTGCGTATCCACGCATTATGCAAAGAGTGAAGGGGAGAGAGAGGGAGTGTGTGTTTCAATGAAAGGATTTTTAAACCACATAACATTGGGAATTGGTCACCGAACTCTCTTAAATAAAGTTTCTGTTGAAAATCTTCACTAGTCCTTCCTGTTTGCAAAGATGGATGTAGAGGGAATGTTTCCTCCGCAGTCGCTGTCTGCTAAGTTTGAGGGGTATGTGTTTATAATCATACAACTGCTTTCATGGTCACTATTTACGTCATCTGTACATCATTTGGATACATTAAGGAATTTATCGTGTGTGTTGTTGAACAACAATGATGCTTGCTGCATTTACTGACCAGCAGGCAGGTGCAACCTGTAAAGGACTGTCCTGTCCCTAAACGTAAGGCGTATTTACATAGACGAGTTAAGGCTGCTCTGGTGCCTGCTCAAAATGTTGTATAAAGGCAATTGTCATCGTTATGTAAATGCATCTGTGCCTGCTCTGATCAGCATTAAAGGGGTTGTTCACTCAAAAATGAAAGTTCTCTCATCCTCATTTACTTACCCTCATGCCATCCCAGATGTGTATGACTTTATTTCTTCAGCTCAACACAAATATTTTTAAAAGAATATTTCAGCTCTGTTGGTCCTAACAGTGCAAGTGAATTGTGATCAAAATTTTAAAGCACCAAAAATCACATAAAGGCAGCATAAAAGTAATCCACACAGCTAGTTAAATCTATATATTCAGAAGTGTTATAATAGGTGTGGGTGAGAAACAGATAAAAGTAAGTCCTTTTTTACTTTAAATCTCCACTTTGACGTTCTTCTTCTTTTGTTTATTTTGTTTTTTGCCACCTGCTGGGCAGTGAGAAAAATTTATAGGAAAAAAAGGACTTCAAAATTGATCTGTTTCTCCCCCACACATATCATATTGCTTCTGAAGACATGGATTTAACCACTGGAGTCTTATGGGTTACGTTTATGCTGCCTTTGTGATTTTTGGAGTGTCAAAATTTTGGTCACCATTCACTTGCATTGTGAGAACCAACAGAGTGGAAATATTCTTGTAAAAATCTTTGTGTTCTGCTGAAGAAATAAAGTCAAACACATCTGGGATGGCACGAGGGTGAGTAAATGATAAGAGAATTGTAATTTTTTGTGTGAACTATCCCTTTAAATAGTTTGTGTAAATGTTCAGAAATGCCACATCAGATGCCGCTTCTGTGCCACCTTTGCAATGTAAAGTTGGATCTAGTTAGCTGCCTACTTAGACAGCATTTTTGGCATCAAAGGCGCCTATAATTCCTAAAAAGCGGTCTAGGTAGTCTTGGTTTGGAGACAGATCTCCTTGCTTCCAACCGCCATGCTGCTGTTTTATGTAATGACATTGACATAACCGCTGCTTATTTATTGCCTTGAAATGAAATGAGGACTTTGGGATGCAGTGGCCCAGTGTTTAGATCTGTCACCTCACAGCAAGAAGGTCCCATGTTTGAGTCCTGGCTCAACTGGGCATTTCTGTGTGGAGTTTGCATGTTCTCTCCGTGTTTGTGTGGGTTTCCTCTGGGTGCTCCGGTTTCCCCCACAAGTCCAAAAACATGCAGGTTAAGTGAATTGGACACTCTAAAACATGCCCCGTAGGTGTGAGTGAGAGTTGCGTCAGGAAGGGCATCCGGCATAAAACCTGTGCTAAGTCAGATATGCGGATCACAGCTGGTCCGCTGTGGCGACCCCTAATGGGAGCAGCCATAAGAAGAAGAAGAATGGAATGGGGACTTTAATTATTCAAAAATAGATTTATGCATTTCTTCCTCATTCTTCAAATTACTATTGCTAAACCAAGTTATGTCTCTCCATGTAGCAGGCTTTTCCAGAACTAATTTAGCAAATTTCTCACAGAATAACTAAATAATATTTGCACTTGTTCAATTATTCACTTATTTTCTAGGTCTTTTGCCTATCTGACTGTGAGAGACAGACTACCAACCATACTGACAAAAGTGATAGACACATTACATCGCAATAAGGAGAATTTCTTCAAAGATTATGGAGAGGTATAAAGGATCTTTCACCACTGATGTCTGCCGTTGGTGTGATCTCCAGTCTTTACATTTTTAATTACTATAAAGTGACATCTTCATTTGAATTATTAAGTGTATTTGCATGATTTGCACCTAAGATTATTTTACTTTCATTATTTACACATTTACTTATCAGTAATTTGGGGCCAGAGATTTTTTGGAACTGACAGTTTTCCCAGGTTTAACTTGTAGGTAATCCGGTTCCTCAGGCAGGGATCGAGGCAGAGAAGAGCGCCATTTCCTTACTGTCCAAGATGAGGAACGAACTGCAGACAGACAAGCCTGTGCTGTCTTTGGCTGATAATGCTAAGGACACGGAAGCCTGGAACCAGTATATGCAAAGACAGCAGGACCTGATGGAGGACAAGCAACCTGTCAGCTGGTTCAAGTCTCCATGGCTCTATGTGGAGTGCTATATGTACCGGAGGATCCAGGAGGCTCTGTATCTGAAGTAAGACAAGCTTAGTATGTTATGATGAGCAATCAAAAATCCTCACCACCGTTTTTAGATTCAATTTAGATCAGAGGCGAAACTGATCAGTTATTTGAAAAGTGCAACCTGAAATGTACTTAGAGACCCCATGGTTTCATTCCTGTGTTGATGTATTTCCTGTTGAAATAGGAAATTGGGGATGGGACATATCAAATGGCTTTTTCCTTTATTGATAAAATATAAAAGATAGTCTTTAGTTAACATCACAGCCTAGAGGGAGGGAGTATTGTCATTCTAGAAAGCATTTAATTGGACTGAAATTTGTATACAGCCCTAAATGCAAGATTAGTCAGAAGAGAAAATTGTAAATTAAAAGTGTGTACATTCCAAAAGTTGAATTTTGGCAACTTTTTTTTAAAGGTGCACTCATTCATTTCTTTTGTCATCTGGTCTGACACTGACACCGACACCTAGGGGTGTGGATGAAGTATCATTTAAACACAATAGTTTTCAGTTACCGATGCCATTGTAATAAAATTACTATTCACAGTCTGCCATGATTTAATCCATAAGTGAAAGTGTCCAACAACAGGTCTGTTACTGAGATTAAGTGAGTAGTATTCAGCTGGTCATGTGATCTCAACATGGCAGCCATGGCACATGATGGTCATCTCATGTGAGTGGTCATGATTTTATATAAATGTTTCAAAAATATTATGAATTTCCTTAAAAGTGAAACTTGTTTTTGAAGGAAACAAAATTACTGAGTGCACCTTTAAAGGAGTACATTAACATAGAGGTTGCCTCAACACTAATAGACATGAAGTAAAAGCCACAAAACTCCCAATTTTGATTTAATGGGGCCTTTAACTTTCTTAAACCAAGGAAAATGTGTTTCTTGGTTAATTGTACTCTGCTTGTTGTAGTTGTATATTTTAAATGGTCTAATTGTTTTTTCATTTTGTTTCTTTTTTCATGTTGTAACCCAAGTCCACCGATGAATAATTTTGACGTGTTTAAGGAGGGAAAAACGCAAAGCTTCTTTGAATCTCAACAAGCGATTATATCCCTCTGCACATACCTTCAAAAACTCATTACCAACATGGAGAACATGACTGAGATGCAGCTGCGAGAGCACTTTCTCAAGTTGTTACAGGTTGGTATGTCCAGCTGAAGTGTATACTGAATGATCACTTCCATCTGAACTTTTATGGGACATCCAGTTAATGGAGAGTCAGGTTGTCAGTGGATAATTATATTTGGACTGAAGTCTTGCTTATTTTCTGCATATTCAGTTTAGTTCTTCAGAACATGGGTAGAACTGTAAAACAGACATTTCTTTAACAGCCTATGACCCCATTTACACCTGGTATTAAGATGCATTTTGGGTGATCCGATCACATGTGGTCAGTGCTAAATACAGATCTAAATGGGGTCTAAAACATTTTGTGATCGAATCATAAAAAAACAACATGCAAATGTGGTCAAAAACGCATGTGACCACATTGCATTTGCAGTGTAAACGCTAATCCGTCTTGAATGCATCCCAGACAGCAGTGAAGCACCACCCCTCACCTGTAAATCAACCTCTGCACTAAAACAGTGTAAACTTTGCTGGTTATGAGCGGCTTTAAAACTAAAACGTCTGATCGGAATATTAAAAAAAAGGCGGATACATACACAAACACAAGAATGTGATCGGATCACCCGAGATGCATCTTAAAACCAGGCGTAAATGGGGTATATATTTCCTTAAAGTAATAGCTCACCCAAAAATGAAAATTCTCTCATCATTGTTCACCCTCATTCCATCCCAGACTTTATTCTGCAAAACACAAACAAGGATTTTTAAAAGAATATCTCAGCTCCGTTAGTCCATACAATACAAGTGAATGGTGAGCAGAACTTTGAAAGTCCAAAAGGGACATAAAGGCAGCATTAAAGTAATCCATAAGACTCCAGTGGTTAAATCCACGTCTTCTGATGCAGTGTGATTGGTGTGGGTGAGAAACAGATCAATATTTAAGTCCCTATTTTTTTTATTTTTTTTATTTACTATAAATGTAAATTTTCACTTCCATATTCTGGTGTGGTAGTGACTTTCACATTCAGCCACCTACTGGTTGGGGCTGGTCAAAGGTGGAGATTTATAGTAAAAAAAAAAAATTGTTTCTCACCCACACTTGTCATATTGCTTCAGAAGATATGGATTTAACCATTGCTGGGTGAGTAAATGATAAGAGAGGGTGAGTATATGATAAGAGAAGTTTAACTTTTGGGTGAACTATCGCTTTATGGGTTTGTATGAGTTCTTGACATGGGATTGAATCTCCCCTTAAATGTTTTAGAAAGTCCAAAATCACTCCTTCTGCAAAGGGTATACTCTCAAATTGGGGTGTAAAGATTCACTCATCTCACATGATACTGAATTCACGATTCTCTCACGATACGTTGTTAGCCATAAATGCTGGAAACTTGCTGGAAACTTGAACTATGTTACAGAGCAAATCAACAGTGATCTATCTGTATCCTCACGTTTCCTTGGTTTATCTGTATCCCCTTTGTGCTTCTTCAATTAACATCTATATAATTTAATATGTAACATCCGTAAAACATTTATTATGTTTATTTAGAGAAATTATGCATCATGTATAATGCCAACACATGAAAGGCCTACACTGACTATGTCCTGTTGTTCAAACTTTTTGTCAAAAATGTATGGTCGAAATTTTATAAAGTTTTAAGTCACGTCGCAAATAATTTTTAAAATCCTCGATGCGACTTGTCAAATTTTTGTATCGTGATAAGGTATATTGTTACACCCCTACTCTCGTTATATGCTTTCTATAGATTTACTTTGACATTAGAACAAAACAGAAGCAACACTGAGTTAAAACCTCTGTGCTTGTTTTGTGTGAAGTTGCAAGATTGTAATTGAGTTCAATGAGTCCTATAGAGCGATTACCATGGGGCAACACCTGGAAGAGCAGACTGTTAAGTTGTTAACCATGTGTCTGAGTCACATCTTGAATTTAGAACAGATAATCTTATTACTCCAAATTATATCCAGTTTGTGGAGCCAAGTAAAATGCCAAGGGGTGGCTCTTGTCCTCTGCTTCATGATGGCATGATTTTTAAATAAAGAAATGGAAGGAACTTACTCTGATGTATTTGTGTACTCTGTCATTATGCTCTTCACCTTTAAGTAATTTGGTTTATTTGTGGGGGTTTTGTAGGTCTCCTTGTGGGGAAACAAGTGTGATCTGTCCATCTCTGCTGGTCAGGACAACTCTCAAAGATCTAGTCCCATTGATTCTCTCCCTGATCTCCAGCGCTTCATACTAGTAGATGACTCGAACAAGATTTGGTCAACACTGGTTGCTGCTCAAGGGTCTAGAGACTCAGGGAAGAAACATGCAAGAGTTGACATTGTTTTAGACAACGCTGGTTTTGAGCTTGTTACCGATCTGGTCCTTGCCGATTTCCTTGTTTCTGCTGGACTTGCCAAGCAAATCCGGTTTCATGGTAAGTCCTTCCCATGGTTTGTCTCAGACGTCACCAAACAGGACTTTGAGTGGACCATCATGCAGACTATGGCAGCCAATCATAAGTGGATGTCAGCCAGTGGTGTCCAATGGAAGCATTTCATGAAGGAGGGCACCTGGTCCTACCACGATCACCCTTTTTGGACCTTGCCACATGAGTTCTGTGATATGGCAACCGATGCGGCTGATCTTTATACCATGCTACAGGGCTCTGACCTCATTCTGTTCAAAGGAGACCTGAACTACCGCAAGCTGACTGGTGACAGAGAGTGGGAGCACGTGGTTCTGTTTGATAGAGCATTGAGAGGGTTCCAGCCTGCCCCATTCTGTAGTCTCAGAACATTGAAGGCTAATGTTCAGGTAGGCTTACAGCCGGGCGAGGCTGAGAAGCTCAACTCTCAGGATCCAGACTGGATGACCAATGGCAAATACGCTGTGGTTCAGTTTTCTAGTCCACACAGAGAACAGTAATGTCATTTTTCAAAGAAAAGCTTTCCCTGCAGTCATACGTAGTCACCGACTGAATAAAAGGCCAAGCAGAGATGAAGTAATAAAATGCACTTACTGCTTTTTCCTGCTTCATTTACCGCATGCCAAACAAAGTTCTGTTGTCTTGTCTTATTTTGGCTTGAACTTGTGTCCAACAATTGTTTTGGTAGGAAGCAAACCATGCAATGAACTCTGCAGCTTCTGCCTATCAAACACAAATGTTATTGTTAGAATGATGAATGAGTTTTTTTCCTCTCTCTCTCTCATAGCTCATTAAAAGACTTGTCTGTTGGCACTGCTAATTTTTATTGTGTACAAGTGCAGTTACTACAAAAAGGTACAGATGTAAACATTACCTATGCTGCACAAGCATATGGTGCAAAAATCTATGAGTTTCCATAGATGTGTTGTTTGGGTATGTTACACATTAAATACAAAAAGGTATTGAAATTGACTTTTAACTTCCAAATGCATTTGTCCCAAAGTCCTTGAGTTAGTGAGAAAGGAATATGCATTATGCATTTTAGGCAATTTGTGCAACATATGTTCTATAGTGTTTGCATTTTTTATTTATTTTTCTAGTGAAACATTTTATAAGATTTGCATTGAGTACATCATTGGAAAAAAATATAAAGAAATGGAATTTTAATCACATACTGCTAGTAAGGCAACAACAAAACAGATGTAAGTTGATAAAATGCTTGTACCCTTCCAAGGTTTTGTTTAAGCCAAGGACTAAATCATAATGATTTCCAAACTTGAATATCTGGTGAGATAATTTTACATTAGCAGTACACATCTTTTAATGTTAAAGAGTTTACTTGTTTACACTTTGGATTGAGTAGCACTATGTTACAAAAGTTTACCAGATGCACCATAGTCTATTGTGTTGGAAATTGTAATGATTGTGTTAATTTTCTATTTAAGCTTATTTATGAGCTTGCTGGAAACAGGATGTCAGTCACTAGGGGTGCATTGGTTCTGCTACTGTACTCATGTACTCATTAAAATGCCAATTCTTTGTTTTGAAAGGTGAATGCAATTGAATGAAGTCTAGAAAAAAAAGAACAACAATAAATGAGCCAAAAGACATAACTCTTGTTTTTTTGTTTTTTGTTTTTTGAAATCTTGATCTTTTTAAATGTAATCATATTTAACAATAGATTTTGGTGAGTGCCAGAGATGTGTTTTATTACTTTATACACCTCATGTATTTTCTCATGTTCTTTTTCTCCATGAGTCATCAAATTATGCTGGCAGAAGTGTTCCCAGTACAGACACTTGCTGCTTGTTTACTTTCACAGAAAGTTTTTTTGGTGTGCCTTCTTCCCGGGTTTTCTAAAGTGTCTTGCCTCTGTTCTGTGGATCAGAGAAAAGGGCCCAGAACCCCCAAAGCATTGCTGTTACATAATAAACTATCTTTTTGAGTTTAGGGGTCAGCAGGGTCTGTTTAAATGGTGTTTTTTTTAATCTTAAAATCAAGGTCACCGTTTTGGTTCCTGGACTGTGCTTGTTGAATGGCGAGAGCTACTCTGAACTGTAGACTTAAAGATTCAGTTAGATTGTTTCAAATCAATGATTAAAAATTCATTGTTTTTTGTTTACCTAGTATGTTTTTACTAGGAACATGAGGGCAGGAGATGGAGACTTTATTGAGCCACACTTTGTCATCCGTCACTTTGTGCAAGCCTCTGCATGCATTTCACACATAAAAGGTAACTAATATAATGTGTTTTAATGTGTCTTTTTTTAAAATAGCCATTTTAATTTGCAAGCTGTGAGACATTCTAAATAGGCATGATACAAATGTCATTTGATGTTTAAATTGAATACATTGAGTATGTTTTAGGACAGAGGTGCATCATTTAATTACTACAAAAAAAAATATTCTTCTAAAAAGGGAAAAAGAAATAAAAGATACCCACTGCTTATCAGAAACTCTTTGTTGTATATTTTAATACACAAGTAGCAGAGATTATTGTAGTTATTTATTTGTTTATTTTTATTATTATTATTATTATTATTATTTTCGTTTAAAAAGGAGTTAAAACTAAACAGGCCTCCTTTAGGCAAGGCCTCCAACAGATTTCCCCTCTTATTAACAGACAGTGACACCTACACACTTTCCATTTCAGCTTAATATAGCTGTCAGTACAGTGAAATTAAGAATTATCAAACATATTTGTTTTATTCCTTCACACCTTTGACCACATCCCTTGTGAGCTGAACATTGCATTGTTTTTTCCACCTTCTATTAGCATCTACTAGATGTAATCTTCTGAAAAATAATAACCCTGGGTGGCAGTGTGTAGCAAGTGATTTTAAACACATCACCTGTATAATCCAAAGGTTTTGGCAAGTGACTCAGGTGGTGACCTCCTATCTCATGTTTACCTGGTTACCATGACCTGCTCTGAAGAGCGACTGTCAATATCGACCTGGCTGTTTTTAATTTGTTTTCTTCTTTTTTTAGCCAGAGCATCAGACAGTGAGAGTAAGAAAGACACAGGAAGACAGAAATACATCAGCTGCTTGTGAACATGCAGCAAGACTACATTTCTAAACCAGATAATTGAATTTTAGGGAGGACAGTGTAAAATATTCAACAGTTTTGTTGTTGTTGTTGTTTTCACAAGAAATAATTAGATTTTCAATATACTGTTCAATCTATATGTTATCCTGTTTAACTGTTAGAGCATGACACATTCTGGCATAAATGTATAGCTTTAATACACTGTTAGTTAGTTTGAATAAAAAGCGTCTGTCAGTTATAAGCAAATTATTATTTATATTAGTAATAGTGTACTGTCACTCTGTTTAATTGAAAAGCACTTGAATGTAGCTGTTGCAAAATGAAGGGGTAAGGACTGACTACACGTCTGTCACTTGCAATGTTGATCCTTGTATTTAACTTCCAATTAATATTTAAGGCTAGTAAAAGGCATTGATGTTGAAATAGTGGTTTGAGAAAGAAAGAAAGCTTTCTTTCATGTATCTAGGAAAAGGATTCAACACACTTTGTTCTTTCTGCCCAAAGAGGATTGGAGGAGAGAAGGTATTAAAAATAATTATAATAAAAATAAAACAAATAGGAGGAGGCAGGGCAAAGCAGAGCAAGGGTGAAGGAGTTAGAGAAACACAGAGGGAGGGGGAAAAAGAGCTTGAAAAAACACAGATACAGAAGTCTTGCGGCTGTTGCTTATGAACAGATAGTACCCAAAGTCATGCTGGCTGTGCGTGTTTTTCCATGGTGATGTCTGGAGGGCAGAGCGGCGGAGAGGCTGCTGGCGCCAGTCAGCGATGCAGGACCAGCCCTAGCCTGGAGAGAGAAGAGCTAGAGGGACTTTCCTCACCACCTGCTCCACACAAACTCTCACCCATGTACCCCAAGGAGGAGCATAGCTCAGGAGGCATCACCTCATCTCTCAATTACCTGGATGGAGCTTATGAGGACCCAAAACCTTCTCAGAGCTACAGCAACTCATCACCTGCTAAGCCTTCCTCTACCGGATACTATCCAGCAGCCCCAGACCCTCATGCACCTGCAGCTGAATCCAGCAGTCCACTCATGTTTGCACCCTCCAGCTCTCAGCTGTCCCCTTACCTCAGCCATCATGGAGGCCACCACTCTACTCATCAGGTGTCCTATTACCTGGACACCTCTTCTAGCACAGTCTACAGGTCAGTTGAGCTTAGACATGTTTAATTATGAGCTCTTGTTGTGTTAAAGTGACAGTTCACCCAAAAAAATGAAATTCTTCATCATTTGCTCACCCTCATGTTGGTCCAAACCCATATTACTTTTTTTTCTTTTTGTGAAGCACTAAAGTTGATGTTGGGCAGAATGTTAGCCCCAGTCACCATTCACTTTCATTGTATGGAATGGAAAAAAGGATTAAATGAAAGTGAATGAGGTTTACATTCTGCCTTACATCTCCTTTTGTGTTCCACATAAGAAAAAGGTCCTACAGGTTTGGAACAATATGAGGGTGAGTGAAAGATGCCAGATTTTTTACTTTTGGGTGAACTATGGCTTTAATGTGTTGGTCGAGTTTGTAGGTAGAGCCAAAAAAAAAAAGCAAAAAAAAAAAGATGAAAATAGGTGTCCAGTTAATCAGATGTGGTGGATCAGGTAGGAGGTCATTTACACCTGATTTACGATTCATTGAGGCATAATATTTGTTTAGAACTCTTTCACAATTCTGCTTGGGTACCTGCTTCCAAAGGTTAATTTTTTTATAAACAACATCTTACACTAAGCCTGATGATGGAAACTGTTCCATGCTGGAACATAGTACTCTTATTAATTTGTTCATGTGTTTAATGTGCTTTACAAACCATGACATTTTAAATTATAGTAAGTACCATTATTAGCCATTAAAGAGTTAAGCTAATAAGCCTATGTAATTCAGATTTTGGTCATTACAGTTTTATGGTATTCCAAAAGTAAAATGTATGGTAGAAACAGTTCCCTTTTTATTAACACAATTCATTTATGCATATATTTCACACAAGTTGTAGAATTGTATTAAATTAACATGTCTTCTTTTAAATCCCTGGTTGTAGGTTTGTGGGTTGAGAATGGACAACAGTTATCCATAGATGGTCTTTGACGTGTGTTTCCGTTTACAATTATGTTCGAATATATACATCTTTTTATTACTGTTTTTCAATTAATTCGTCCCTGCAGGTCAGGTATACATTTTCTGTCTCTATAGACTAAATGGTCATGTGACATTGTTGGTTGGAAAGTACATGCTGACTCGTGGTTAGAACAAAACAGCGACACTCTTTCTCTGTTACTCTTAATAGACAATATTCTGCTAGTGTGTGTATGTGTGTGTCAGGTTCTGGAATTTGGAAAGCTGTATTTAAAGGTCTCAATACATAAAAAAATACATAAAAACCATGTTTGACCAGTCCAATGTCACGTGGAGTGTTGCACTCTCAAAGGCAGCTTTGATTTTTGTGACACTCCTTTTTTTTCTTGAACTTCCATTTTGGTGTCTATTTGTTTTTTTGTTTTTTGTCAAATAACAGCACTTTCTGCCATCATTCTTAAATTCTTGGAAAGAAGATCCTTGGGATTGTAAACACCATAATACGACATTGGGCACTACTGAAGTACACCCTTCACAGTGCAAGTGCAGATTTATTAAGCATCTCATCAAGTTCTGGACCTTGAGAAAAGAACAATTAGGGAAAACAACAGTGTATTGGAATCATCACATCCTGTCTAAAAGCAAACAGGGCGTACTGTTTATATATATATATACTTTCAGAAAAAGTGAGTAGAGATTTAGGGGCTCTTAATGGTCCAAAAAGCACATGGTGAAAACACTGCTATTAAGCTAAAAAAGCATGCTGGTAAATTCAGTTTATTGACCATTCAGTTTGTGCTGTATAAAACATGTCATTACTGTGGCCTTAGAGTAGAATATCATGGGTTGTAAAATCAGATATTTTCACCTCTAAAGTTGCAGTGCATCCTGTACTTGATCTGCTTGGAGTTCACTTTTGACATTTGGTGAGACTGGAAGCACTGCAGTTCATTTCTGAGGTTATGCAATAAATCTTCTGGACATTAGAATTTAGGATAAAATAAATATTTACAAACACTGGAACAAGAGGTCAGAAGGAATTGGAGCTGGTCACTTGTGTCCCCTTTTTGCAGTCACGTACATATTCCCGTTCAGTTTGCAAGGGCTGGAAGTGCGAAGTTACGGTGCTTGAAGCATGTGTCGAGGCAGCATTACAGCGAACAGGAGCATTTCTGCTCAGATCTGCATCGGCTAATTATGTATTAATTGGTGATTTTTCAAGTAGGGGGACTTTTCTGTCCCTATAGGATGAAAAAAAATGTTTTTTAGTTTTAAAGTTCGTATTATAATAGGTTAAATGTTTTATTGGTCCTCTTTAATTACTTTTTCTGAATTTATAAGAGTGTTGAAAGTTTAAAATTTGCACACAAAAAAAACTATTTTAGTTAACCAAAAAATGAAGATTCTCTCATCATTTACTCACCCTCATGCCATCCCAGATGTGTATGACTTTCTTTCTTCTGCTCAACACAATCAAATATTTTTAGAAGAATATCTCAGCTCTGTAGGTCCATACAATGCAAGAGAATTGGTGTCAAAATTTTGAAGCTTCAAAATCCACATAAGTGCAAAATAAAAGTAATCCATATGACTCCAGTGGTTAAATACATATATTCTCAAGTGATTTGATAGGTGTGGGTGAGAAACACATTACTTAAATATTGATTTCTTTCTCACCCACACCTATCATATCGTGTCTGAACATATGGATTTAACCACTGGAGTCATATGGATTACTTTTATGCTCTCTTTATGTGGGTTTTGGAGTTTAAAATTTTGGCACCCATTCACTTGCATTGTGAGGACCTACAGAGCTGAAATATTCTTCTAAAAATCTTCATTTGTGTTCAGCAGACGAAAGAAAGTCATTCACATATGGGAAGATGAGTAAATCATGAGAGAATTTTAAGTTTTGGGTGAACTATTCCTTTAACTTACCCTCTATAATATATATATATATATATGTATGTATGTATGTATGTTAAAATCAAAAAATTTAAATAAAATGTATTCTCAAATTTTTTATTTTTTATTTTTAAATTTTTTGGAGATATTTCTGTGTGCAAATCACTGTCTCCAATAGTGCTGTTACCGTCACACCGAGCATCTTAAAATACAATTGCATTTTTCAAAAATAAATAAATAAACATGGAAGTAAATTGTTTACCATGTAAATAAGAAGTGAAAGTGAAGAACATCTCTGCTATAACAGGAAAATGACAGTTTGATTATCAGAAATGTTATTAGTGTTATTAAGATTTTTACATCAAGATCTGAGAGTAGGGTAGTTACTGTAGGTGTCATTACCAAATTGGTTATTATTCGAGAATTACATAAAATAAAATAAAAAAAGGTAATTGACTGCTCTGTAACTTTGTCTCCATAAAAGAAGTTTGGTTCACACATTATACCAAAATCCACTTGATGGTTGATTAAGGCCAAGCTGAGATTTTTATTCCAGGACATGTGATAAGTGTTTAAACAGAGATGAACCATAGTTTGAATAAGTTGTATTTTTCAAGAAGATTTCAACTATAGTCAAAGCCCTTAATTAAAGGATCACCCTGATATTATACTTATGATATTTTATCATCCCCTGTATGTTAACAGAATGATTTCACTATGATAACTCATTGGAACCTGTGACCTCGTCCTTACAGGTCCAGTGTGGTATCTTCTCAGCAGGCAGGTGTTGGCTTGTGTGAGGAGCTGTGCAGTGCTACAGACAGGCAGGAGTTGTACACCAGATCAAGAGCCGCAGGAGGGTTTGATCTAGCAAAGGAGACTCGCTTTTGTGCGGTGTGCAGTGACTATGCCTCTGGCTACCATTATGGAGTCTGGTCCTGTGAGGGCTGCAAAGCTTTCTTCAAGAGAAGCATTCAAGGTAACCAGCCTGTTTGAGAAACAAAAGAGAGAATAATGAGCTTTACTATGTTGCAGTCAAACTACCAGCCTTTTATCTTGCTCTCCTTTAGAGCTAATTTGTGTGTGTGTGTGTGTGTGTGTGTGTGTGTGTGTGTTTTGTATTTCTTTTGTAACTGTAAGTATGCATTCATGTTGTTTTGAATTCATGAACAAAGTACATGAGATTTTAAGAACACTCTTGCTAAGATAAGTAGGTTTCAAAACAAAGGCCAACTGCTTTTCTTGACTACATCCCATTATTTGGCCTATATAAGCACAAAACAACAGCCTTCAATAGATAAACCTCAGAGCATGTCTATAATACTCAAAACAAATTCGTCCTTGGAAAGAGAATGATCATTTGGTGCATGCAAATGTATTGCTGTCTGTCACACTAAATGAGATGTCCAAAAAATGTTGGGTGCTGGTTGGCATGTAGCAGTATTGAGTAAAAAAAGAAAAGTAATTACATTTTCCCTGTTCTTTTTTTAAATAATAATTTTCAAGCCAAGCCATTGGGCTTTTAAAGTCTCAGATACAAACTTGAATTGCATGAATGTGTGAATGTGTGCAGAGTATGTAATCATCCTTGCATGTTCTGTACTGTTCTCCATTCTAAAGCTGATAGAAAAGGTGGAAATCAAAGTCTCACACATAGTAGGTCAGACTAAAGTCTGCCTGACAGTCACAATGGTACCATACAGATTTCTCTGGCCGCACCTCATTTGCAGTTCTGTACTACATTGTAAGGGGGTGCAGAGCTTTTTGGATTTGGTCAGATGACAGACTGGCTTGATGTTTTGAGCCTGACCCTGACACAGAGGCTCCTGATGAAATGAGCTCTTTCCTCAGGCAGGTAACTGCTGCTGACTTTAACTGCTATTCTAGTGAGGAGAGCAGGATTCTGGGGAAAATGACTGTAAGTGTGTGCTTGCCAAATGGGTTTCAGGGAGGAGAATTACAGTGAGAATAAGGGAGTACAGAATCATAGAACACCAAGATGTTTAAAGGAGAAGAAGAAGAAGACAGACCAAGAGGACAGAAAGAGAGAGAAGAGCAGAACTAAAATTATAAAATTATACATCTCAATAACTCTGTAAAAAGTGTCATAATTTTAACAGAAAAGAAACTAAATATGCTTCTAAATTGGTAAAAACAAAACCAAACAAACTATAAGATACATTACTGTATATGGTGAACAATGATATTAGACTGAACAAAAAAATACACAAAATATGACTGTAAAATACTGTAAATATATATATATATATATATATATATATATATATATATATATATATATTTGAAGTACAGTAAAAGGATGTTTCCAAGTCCCTGTGAGATGCATTACTTTTTATTTAAATAGTTACTGTATGTTTTTTAAAAAAAATTTTTTATTAGTTATCAGGTGTTGTAGGATGTCACATTTTATGTTATTTGTTTAATGTTTAATGCATTATTTCAGTGTCATTTATGTTACTCTGATGGTGTCATTTTTAATGACTTTTAACACTTTAATTCATCACGTAGCCCTCTGTTTTGCCACCTGGGGGTTATCAGTATATTTTAAATGAACAAAGAAGACTTTATTAGTTCAGTAGGTTGACATATTAACATTATATAAATTAATGAAATATACTGTTATGAACTGTATCCAGTATCCAGGCACTAAAATGGCATCCCTCCATTTTCAGGCAACCAAAAATGAATTTCTGGCAACCAAAGCTGTCAGTTTTAATGTAGGCCTACATTTAACAGGATTTGTACAATGTGGGATATCCAGTTTCCTGCCAAAAATATGAGTGTCTCACATATTCTACAAGAAATAAATGAACCTTAGCGATTTAAACGATTATATAAACTTTTGCGACAGAGTCGATACTATGTTGGCAAAGGTTCCTGAGATATTTGAAAGGGGTGATTTCAAGTGTGCGATTTAAAGAATTTTCTTTTAGAAATGTGAAATTCTTATCTGACATATAATTTTGAAAATACTATCATTTGGGGTAAATAGTATAATTTAGTGTTAGGATATACTGTATATTTTCCCTGAGCAAGCTATCATTATCATTAAAATTTGTCAATGAATCTATTTTGTACAGATTTTATAATAGGTTACGTGTTACATCCCTGGATGTATATAGCTCTTCTGGAAAAAGTGGTATCCAAAAGAATTGAACAAATCTGGGGTAGGCTTCATTTTATATACTAAGCACGTCTGATAATTATTTTTGATTATTTGTTTCAAAATTTGTGATTGTATTGTGATAATTGTATGCAAACTGAAATGGTTGCGAAATATGATTGTACATGTTTGAAATTCCACAATAAACAAATAAAAAATAAATAAAAAGAAGATGTGAAACATGAGATATGGCTTATATGAGTTCAGTGGAAGACCCTTAATTATTTGTATATTACATTTTTTGGCCTCTGACAATGTAAGTAAACTTTGCTATGGTTAAAATAGTAGACCTACAATAAAACACAACACAAATGAGGATTCAATATTAGGCCTGTCCTGATTTTTACATCACCTGATCACAATCTTTTGATTTGAAGGAATATTCCGTGTTCAATAAAGTTAAGCTCAATTCACAGTGTGTGGCATAATATTGATTACCACAAAAATTTATTTCGACTCGTTCCTCCTTTTCTTTAAAAAAAGCACAAATCTGGGTTCTAGAGAGGCACTTACAATGGAAGTGAATTGGGGCCAATCCGTAAATGTTCAAATACTCACTTTTTCAAAAGTATAACCACAAGACATAAACAATATGCATGGAAATATGATTTTAGTGTGTAATAAAATCACTTTCTAACCTTTTCTGTGTAAAGTTATAGCCAATTTTACAACTTTGTTGCCACGATGATATAACGTCAACAAACCCTAAAATTACTGTAAAAATGACGATTTAAACAACTTTACAGCTCAAACAGTAAATTAGTTTCAAAAGAAGAATTAATGTAAGTGCTTTTAAAAAATTATAAGCTTAAAATTTCTGCCTTTTAAACCCTAAAAATAAAATTGGCCCCATTTTTTTTAAAGAAAAGGAGGGACAAGTCGAAATTTTTAAACAAGTTGAAAAATTGTAAAATTTATGTGGTAATCAACATTATGCCACAAATGCTGTGAATTGAGCTTAACTTGTACTGAACCTGGAATATTCCTTTAACCGTAATTATCTGAGAGAACTGTGATTCATTGAGCACTTTAAATTCTTATCACATTGTACTATCCAAATGAGAGATTTTTAAGCAAATAGAAATGCCAATCATGAACATGTTTAATGAATGTTGAGTCTCGTTTTCCGGTGCAGTAGTGCATTATGTGAGCACTCCAAATGAACTGAGGCTGTCACCAACCCCCTCCTCGGATCATTTAGAGCAGCTACTGAAGAGCACATGAAGATTAAACGCTAGCTGTGATGTGCACTCGCTGTTTAAAAGTTTAGACAAGCCTTTCGACAGTGTCTGCAAAACGTTCCGTTTTCACTTTAACATTGTGTAATGGCCAATGTTCTTGGTCATTGTGGGTTTATGCACAGAATTAATGACATGCAGTGACACAGAGGAGGAGATGCTTACTCTGTTACTGTGGGGATGATAACATGGTAGCTGTGCAGTTGGATTTGTTTCGACTGCTTCAAGCTTTTCTAGCACTTGTTTTGCTGTTGTCAATATGGAGAAAAGCAATCAGATTACCTTAAGATTCAGAAATTTGACCTTAAGAAATCTGCTGAAATTATATATATATATATATATTATTTGCTAAATACCTGGTGGGACTGATTATTATTACTCCACAATTAATGCACCTGATGTAAATAATTGATAACATGAACACTGTAAAATAAAGTGTGACCAAAGAATGATCATCAAAACAAATCCTACTTTTATTTCGTTTTCGCCTCTAGGTCACACTGATTATGTTTGTCCAGCGACCAACCAGTGCACTATTGACAGAAACCGCAGGAAGAGCTGCCAAGCATGCAGACTGCACAAGTGCTATGAAGTAGGCATGATGAAAGGAGGTTAGCACATAAAAGCTATTCTTTCTTTTTCTCTCCCTTCCTTTATTTTTTGTCTCATGCAAACATTAACCTCAAGAACATAAATGGGAATTATTTTTGTTATGATTTTTATTTATTTATTATTATTATTTTTTATTTGTTTTGCAGTTCATGCGCATCTATGATGTATAACTGTTGTGGGACCTGTTTCTAAAGAATTTCCCCTACTACTGTCTCTCATTAGCAATCTTATCTCATCTAATCCATCCATAACATGCTTGTTCACATGTACATTTTTTTTTGTTTTTTGTTTACAGTTTGAAAAGAGGGAACAATTACATGAGTTAAGGGGGTCGCACACCTGCTGCCGCGTTTGCGGACATGGCACGTTCTAAAATTTGAAACCACTGTTTTCAATGAAGGTATGCACACCGCTGCCGCCACTCGGCGTCTGTCAGTGGCGCCCAGCTACGACTCCGGAGGCTGCTCAAATTTCTGCCGCGCCAAGGAACGCAACTCACGTATTTTCCATTAATTTCGACCCAAATCATTATCAAAGATTATTTACTAAGTACATATTATTTATTTAGCGTTTTTCATTCTTGAAGAAGCGAAACACCTTGGTAAGTTTAGTGTGTACTGTCTGCCACCTGAAACGCATTGACGTGCCCTGTGTTTGATATCTATGCTGTGTCCTAGCCAAGACGCGACATGGTGTGGCGCTTCTCGTCTGGTGTGCAACCGCCTTTAGGGCCCTTTTGACCATTTCCCCTGCTGAAAAAAACAATAAACAAAAAAAGAAACAGCCTGTAACCAGCCTAAAGTAGTTAGCTGGTCCCCCAGCCTGGCCACACTGGTTAAGCTGGTCTTTTTTTGATGGTTCCAGAGGGGGTTTGGGCACTTTTCAGCTGGCTGACCAGCTAAACACCAGCTTGGCCAGGCTGGGAGACGAGCTAGAATAGATCTGCTAAAAAAAAAAAGGCTTAAACCAGCATATGGTTGTTTGCTGTTCTTAGCTGGTTTAAGCCTTTTTTTTAGCAGAATAGATTCATCTTTGCAGTTGGATCGCATCTTGTCCATTGCAGGTTTTCGTAAGGACCGCGGTGGCCGTGCCATCAGGCGTGAGAGGAGGAGGAGTAGTAATGAGGAGCGTGACAAGATCTGCAGTGAGCAGCCGAGTCATGCTGGTGTGAAGACAGCGAGCCCACAGGACAAGAGGAAGAAGAGCAGTGGTGGTGTGGTCAGCGCTTTATGCATGCCTTCAGAGCAGGTGCTGGTGTTACTTTTAGGGGCAGAGCCACCAGCTCTCTGCTCACGACAGAAACACAACCGCCCATACACAGAGATCACCATGATGTCCCTGCTCACAAATTTGGCAGACAAAGAACTTGTCCACATGATTGCCTGGGCTAAGAAAGTACCAGGTAAAAAATAACTAAATAAAGAGAGAAATATAGTCATTTGTTTCTATTCTTCTCTTTGGTTCTCACTGTGTTTATTCAAAGATCAGTTAAGCAACATCTCAGGAGCTAGAGTGCTGTTGTACGTGCCGATATTCAGCACAACAACACGACTGCGAGAGTGATACTGCTTTAAAACAACAGTTCTATAAACAAAATTTATATTGAGTAACTTACATTTCATACAACATTTTTCCCTGTTAGTTTGTTTATTTTTTCTTTGCTAATGAAAATAGTTCAGTTGCAGCTCCACTCCACGTTTTCTATCTTGCACTTGCCACTCACTGGTGAGCAAAACCCCTGCTCTGAGAGATCTTAGAATGAGAGAAATCACTGATACTCAGACTTTTAAAAACCCCACTCCTCAGTCCAGGCAAAATCACACAACTCTGCTCCATGCTCTGCTCCACACCGCTATCTAGTGAACACACAACACACAGAGTGAGACAAGCAGTGACACATCCCAGTGCTGTTATACTAAATATCAGCCCTCTTGGAACACCACTTTGAAAAGCCCCCTCATGCCTCGTGCCGCCCCCTCACAAGATGCCACCCTGGGCAACTGCCCATGTTGCCCATGCCTAAATCCGCCACTGGACAAGGTCACAGGCACAAAGCTAAAGAACCTGGGGGCGAATACAGTTATCTATGCTGCGGCTCAGTTTGATTTGGCCTCCAACTGAGCTTAGTACACACAGAAAAGACCGCTGGGAATTTTAGTGAGCGTACTGTTCTGTTCAGAGGTCTTAATTAGCCCTCCTCGGAGAAGTAAACAATTTATCTTATGAGAGACAACAGGCACAATTTTTATGTAATTGTATGTACGTGACAATTTTTGGAAAGGTGCATTTATTTACATTTATCAGCACTCTTATTACCCTCTTATACAATAACAAGGAAGATAATGTAAATCTTAGTAATGACATTTTGAAATATGCTTTATTATTTTTATTTGTGCTTCCTAAGGCAATTATCGCTATTACTAAGACAGCATAAAACATTTAAAATATAAGCTGGGTAATTCTCATTAAACCTGTCAAGAAAATGACCTGGTCATATTTAACCCCAAATATAATAATAATAATAATAATAAAATTATATATGTGTGTGTGTGTGTGTGTGTATATATATATATATATATATATATATATATATATATATATATATATATATATACACTACCGGTCAAAAGTTTTGAAACACTTATTCTTTATTATAATTTTTTTCACATTTTAGAATAATAGTAAAGTCATCAAAACTATGGAATAACATAAAAGGAACTATGGGAATTATGTTGTGACTAAACAAAATCCAAAATAAATCAAAACTGTGTTATATTTTAGCATCTTCAAAGTAGTCACCCTTTGCCTAGAATTTTCAGACATGTACTCTTGACATTTTCTCAACCGACTTCTTGATTTTTTTTTTTTTTTTTTGTAATTAAATGTAGTTTTATAATGAAATAAATTAATATGGTGGCACAATTATATTTTTGTCTACAAAACTCATTTCAAACATTTAAGCATACGCCTTCAGATCAAAAGATTTTTAAGATCATGAGAAACATTTCAGTCAAGTGTTTCAAAACTTTTGACCGGTAGTGTATGTATATGCACATTTACCATGTGTATTTATATACATGTGTATATATACAAATATGCAAATGTAATAATATTATAATTAAATATTATAATTTTTATTTAAATAAAAAAATAATTATAATTTTTCTATATACTAATACACAGTATAATTATGTAGTTATATTTTGTGTAAAGAAAATTAAGCCTACAGTAAGTAACATTATGTTGTAGTTGTTGTTGTTTTGTTTTTGTTTTTTGCATAGTGTGACACTATTTTTAGCACACTTAAGCATATTTTACCACACAATTCTTATTACCGTAACACATCCAGATGTTTTACTTATATTAATTCCAATTATTTTCTGTGGCGATTCTTTGATTTTTGTCGTACAACGATTGTTTTGATTAAAATCATCAAAAATGAAAACAGTATCAAGCGAGTACATGATGTCTAAATGCTTTACAATGCTTCACTGTTCTCTCCAGGGTTCCAGGACCTCCCCCTGCATGACCAGGTTCAGCTGCTGGAGAGCTGCTGGCTGGAGGTGCTAATGATCGGGCTGATATGGAGGTCCATTCATTCACCAGGAAAACTCATCTTTGCTCAAGATCTCATCATTGATAGGTACTGCATGTTCTGTACCTCCTCTTGAAGGCCACACTCAAAGGAGACTCATTATAGAATAGATATTTCCAACTGTGTGTTTTGCATTTCGTGAGGGTGTACTGACTGAAAGTTTAACCCTGAATTCAGCTCTAATCTATTGCTCTGACTTTCTCACTCACAGCATGCATTTTATTCATAATGCATGGATGGAAAAGTGTGCAGCTACACTTTGATAAACCTGGAACATGTATTAAGTTGTTTTTGATTTAATTTAGCCTTGGTTGACTGTTAAAGAAAATGGAAAAGTGGCAACATGTTGTGATAGAATGCGCTAATAAAGCTACACACCAAGAGTTCTGCATTAAATTTTTTATCCCACCTCTTAATGCAACATTTAGATAATTTTACATAATATTGATGCTGCGAGCTTGTGTGTGTGATTGTATACTTTCTGCGATGTCACATCGACCTGATGCATTTCCTCTGTGTGCTGCTTATTTTTTGCCTCAATTTGTCAAAGAACATTGAGTTGCATGAGGTTTTGTCCCCACGCAGAGGGGATTGGCCCAGCGGAAGATTGAATGATTGTGAACCGAAAACTAGAGGATGTGAACTATTTACCGGAGAGCCCACTGCTCCTTTCCAGAAGGCCATGTCACAAGTAGCATGTAATTAAAGATGCTTGATAGGGTACAGTATCTTTAAAGGGCTGCTGAAGAACAGCGTCATCACTGACTAAGGGGAAACGAATATAATAAAAAACCAGCATCCGTAAAAGCGATGCAGTGGTTTATGAGTTGTTGTGCTGCGTGGAGGTTTAATGAAACATCCGGGGGAAAGAATGAGCAAAACTGGGAGGGAAGTGACAAGGTGGAAAATTAAACTTGAGATGAAAGTGTTGAATGAGAGACCAAATTCTGTTATCATTTATTCACCCTCATGTTTTCCAAACCTGAATGACTTTTTTTGCTTCCATGGAACACAAATGGAGATATTAGGCAGAATGTTAGCCTCAGTCACCAAGCACTTTCACTGCCATTTTGTATTTTTGTATTTTTTTACAAATAGAGTGACTGAAGCTAACATTCTGCCAAACATCTTCATTTGGGTTCCACAAAAGCAAAAAGTCAGACAGGTTTGGAACAACATGAGGGTGAGTAAATTATGACAGAATTTCCATTTTTGGGTGAACTATCCCTTTAGGACTAATGCTCCACACAGAGAGATGTCAATTACAAGTGCAGTCAGTGCTCTCTAAGTAAACAACACACAATACAGGTGCATCTCAATAAATTAGAATGTCGTGGAAAAGTTCATTTATTTCAGTAATTCAACTCAAATTGTGAAACTCGTGTATTAAATAAATTCAATGCACACAGACTGAAGTAGTTTAAGTCTTTGGTTCTTTTAATTGTGATGATTTTGGCTCACATTTAACAAAAACCCACCAATTCACTATCTCAACAAATTAGAATATGGTGACATGCCAATCAGCTAATCAACTCAAAACACCTGCAAAGGTTTCCTGAGCCTTCAAAATGGTCTCTCAGTTTGGTTCACTAGGCTACACAATCATGGGGAAGACTGCTGATCTGACAGTTGTCCAGAAGACAATCATTGACACCCTTCACAAGGAGGGTAAGCCACAAACATTCATTGCCAAAGAAGCTGGCTGTTCACAGAGTGCTGTATCCAAGCATGTTAACAGAAAGTTGAGTGGAAGGAAAAAGTGTTGAAGAAAAAGGTGCACAACCAACCGAGAGAACCGCAGCCTTATGAGGATTGTCAAGCAAAATTGATTCAAGAATTTGGGTTCAAGGCATCAAGAGCCAACACACACAGACGTGTCAAGGAATTTGGCTACAGTTGTCGTATTCCTCTTGTTAAGCCACTCCTGAACCACAGACAACGTCAGAGGCCTCTTACCTGGGCTAAGAAGAAGAAGAACTGGACTGTTGCCCAGTGGTCCAAAGTCCTCTTTTCAGATGAGAGCAAGTTTTGTATTTCATTTGGAAACCAAGGTCTTAGAGTCTGGAGGAAGGGTGGAGAAGCTCATAGCCCAAGTTGCTTGAAGTCCAGTGTTAAGTTTCCACAGTCTGTGATGATTTGGGGTGCAATATCATCTGCTGGTGTTGGTCCATTGTGTTTTTTGAAAAGCAAAGTCACTGCACCCGTTTACCAAGAAATTTTGGAGCACTTCATGCTTCCTTCTGCTGACCAGCTTTTTAAAGATGCTGATTTCATTTTCCAGCAGGATTTGGCACCTGCCCACACTGCCAAAAGCACCAAAAGTTGGTTAAATGACCATGGTGTTGGTGTGCTTGACTGGCCAGCAAACTCACCAGACCTGAACCCCATAGAGAATCTATGGGGTACTGTCAAGAGGAAAATGAGAAACAAGAGACCAAAAAATGCAGATGAGCTGAAGGCCACTGTCAAAGAAACCTGGGCTTCCATACCACCTCGGCAGTGCCACAAACTGATCACCTCCATGCCACGCCGAATTGAGGCAGTAATTAAAGCAAAAGGAGCCCCTACCAAGTATTGAGTACATATACAGTAAATGAACATACTTTCCAGAAGGCCACCTATTCATTAAAAATGTTTTTTTTATTGGTCTTATGAAATATTATAATTTGTTGAGATAGTGAATTGGTGGGTTTTTGTTAAATGTGAGCCAAAATCATCACAATTAAAAGAACCAAAGACTTAAACTACTTCAGTCTGTGTGCATTGAATTTATTTAATACACGAGTTTCACAATTTGAGTTGAATTACTGAAATAAATGAACTTTTCCACGACATTCTAATTTATTGAGATGCACCTGTATATAATACTATTATGCAATACAGTTATCTTTCCAAGAAGAGATAATAGGGAAAAGGGATAGTTTTTTTAGGGGATGTATAAAAGCCATATCCTAGCATGAATAAAATGTTTTATTTTCTCTCTTTAAAGGAGTGAAGGAGAATGTGTTGAGGGGATGGCTGAGATCTTCGACATGCTCTTGGCAACTGTGGCTCGATTCCGCAGTCTCAAACTCAAGTCGGAGGAATTTGTGTGTCTCAAAGCCATCATACTTCTCAATTCTGGTGAGTAAAACAGAGTTAAACAAACTTCTGTCGCCTCTTTAGATTACACATTTTTGATTTGTGTACTTGCTAAACCACTTGTTTAGAACAATGAGAGACTTTGGAGCTTCCAGAGATACAGTAGGTCCCAAAATCTGGGATTCAAAATCGAATTTATACATGGAAATAATTTCAAATAAAGAAACGGTATGGCCCAAAATAAATAAGAAATATAAGTATAGTAGGAAGATTCTATTTCTAGGTCATTAATCATATTAGCAAATATAAGCAAATTTGTAAGACTGACATTAGTAACTCTGTACTAAAGGTCATAGTTTATTGCTTCCCCTGAAACACAGAAGATGTTCTTCTCAAATCATGCTGGGATAACATGGATCACCAGGTTTTGCACAAACCTGTGGAGTCCATGCCAGCTTGAGTGTATGCTGTCAGTAAAGCAAAAGAGGGACATACCAAATACTTGGAAATTTTATTTATTTATTTTTACATTTCAATTCAGTTTTACACACATGTTATTAAAATGATAACTTGTAATTATTGTATAATTTGTACAGACAATTTATTTAAATAAGAATGCTAAATAGAAGCAGTTTCACTAGTGGTTTCAGATGTTTGGACACTGCTATATATGTTATATTACCTGTGTTGAGTGTAATCTAATTACAAAGTAACTCATTACTGTAATCTAATAACTTTTTAGTACAAAAAGTAGTGTAGCACATTACATTTCAAATTCTTGTCATTAGTTTAGTTACTGAATTTCAATTAAGTTAATTACTTTTAAGTACATTACTTTCTAAAATAATATAATTTTGTAGAATATCTTTAAAACAAGAATTACAATAATAAGTCTATTTGTTTGCATCTCTGTGGCAGCTGAATGGAGTGCACCCCCTAACAAGACAATAAACAAGGAGGAAATAATTTAATTCGTGAAATTGTGTGTAAAAACAAACTTTTCTGTAAAAAACATTTTAGAAAGTAGCTTAGAATTAGAATTAGTAACGTTATTTCTTTTATTTTACATTAAATTCAGTAATCTGATTACAATTTTAAAAAGATAATTAGTCATTTTTTGTAAATAATTTACCCATATATAATCTGCATCATCTTTGCATAAAATGAATCTGTGTCTTTATGTAAATAACATTCTAATGTACAGTACTTTATATCACAACCCTAAACTTGTCCATGGTTATTGTTAGGTCCAAGATCAACAGCTCCTCTGTCATGTTCATCAACTTCTCAAATGGTGATTGCTTCATTTGTGTATCTGGTCAGGCACATTTTCATTCTGCTCCAGCTCTGTGGAGCCCCAGATGGACAGCTTCATGGTGCAGTGCATGCTGGACAACATCACTGATGCCCTCATTTACTGCATCAGTAAATCAGGTGCCACACTGCAGCTGCAGTCCCGTCGCCAGGCGCAACTTCTGCTGCTGCTCTCCCACATCAGACTCATGAGGTAAACACAGATGGGGATCAGAAAGAGAACAAAAAGAAATTATAGGCATAAGAGCAGCATTCCCATAATCCACTAGAATACCCAGCAAATTTAGCAAGTTTATCTGTAAATAGTTTCTTGGTTGAGATATTGACAGTAGTTACCAGCAGGGGAGTTCCACTAGCAGTTTTTTGATCTAAAGGCTTTCACTTATAAACTTTAATGTAGTTTTGTTTTCATTCTTGATTAGTTTCTTTACAAAACTTAACTTAGAATTAAACATTACAGTCATGCACATGTTATATTTGTGTTCTATCCTTTGGAAAGCAACAAAGGAATGGAGCACTTATACAGAATGAAATGCAAGAATCGAGTACCACTGTACAATCTTTTGCTGGAGATGCTGGATGCACAGCGATTCCAGTCTCCAGGCAAGGTGCAGCGACCCTGGGCACCAAGTGAGAAAGATTCACCCTCTACACCTACAGCCAGCAGCAGCAGTCCCTCCAGAGACCTTGGAGTCATGCAGTCCATACCAACCAGTCTCACACCTGATGCCTGAAAGACTTATAACATCTGATGCATGTCTGGTAGAATGTACAATTAAACAGTTGAAGAATGAACTGAGTAAAAAGGACTATGGTTGAAAACAATGTCGCTGACCGCACTAATTAAATAGTTTTGGGGCTAAAGTGGTCTCCTTGTGCCTTAACAGATTCCACTTTAGATTCAGGTAGATCAAACCAGATTAATCAATTCAAACTTCCCAAGTTAGCACAATAGGCTGACTAGGCTAAATAAAAACAAGGTTGCCACACACTACACATCAATGGTCACGTGGTTCATGTGTTTTTGAAAGTTTAAGTACAAGGATTCAACAGACATTTTCACCTGCAAGAACTTGTGAAAAAATGTTTGCTGAGAGCCAGATTTATGTAGAAGTTGCTAATTGTTTTTGTCTTTGGGTGGGGGTATTTTCTCCAGCCATCCCATTAAGCTAAAAATAATGACAATCAGCTGTATGTGATTGGAGAAGTGCACTAGAAAATTGGAATGTCTGCAACAAAGACATTTATTTAATTGCTAACAATGATTATTCTTTCCCTACACTGAAACATTTTCATAAGTGGTATGTCACCTTGAAAGTGGCTAACGGAAGAATGTAAGGTTACACTTTATTTTACAGAGTCCATGTTACACATTCTACATGCTACTCTAATTGTATTATAGAAATAATAGTGAGTATAATTACATTCAGCTCGACAAAATAATAAAACACTTATAGTTCATTTGTATTACTCAGTACTGAATATAGAGTAACATGAAAACTATAATATTGTGACCAAACTTAAAAAACCAACACAGGAGAACTGCCTGTTAGTAACTCTGAGAACAAGTCTCTCTTGTATAAAACTTTATTTTCATAAGTTAATGCATTTAAGTTTGATTAATTTCATAATCAGAGATATATTTATAGATACAAATTACTGCTTTATTTTTAATTTTGAAAATTCAACTGGTAAAAGGGCATAGCCCAGTGGTTAGTGGTGATATTAGTGGCATCTCATTTGCGAAAATATGTTTACTTATTGGATGGTAAATATGTGAATGTATGTACAAATGCTATTTTTGCTGTGCAGTCATTAGTTTTATGGCCATGTTTACAGACTTGTAAAAACCTAAAGAGACCATCATTTCACTATTTTTATTGCTTGAAATAATCATTGGTCTTTTGTGGCACATTCACTAGTATGCATATAGTGCAGAAACTGAAAGTCTTGCTGTAACTGATATTGACAGCTTTATACTACAATGGATGCTTCTATTGCTTTTATGAATGTGTGGTGTCTGTCAGATTTTTCTGTAAGTATGTGAATTTGTTTGGTCACAGTCAAGTAGACAGTAACTTGTACATTGCTTTTATCAGCTTACCTACATTTGATACTTTTGAAAGACCTAAATGTGGAAATGTTAATTTGGCACAATTAATTATAAGGGCTTCAATTATAAAGAAGAGAAATAAAAATGCTTTTAACATTATTATTATATTTTCAACCAAATGTAAAGAGCAGAAATGTTTATACATACATACATACATATACATACATATATATATATATATATATTTAATGAAAAGATGTATCTTTTTATTGTCAGCATTAGCAAACTGTACACACATAAATAGGCTTAGACATTATAATCATAATGAATGTTTTTGTCACATTGTCACAACACACAAATTAAGATATCTAAGTAAGTATATAATCAGTAAAAAGCACACATCTCTCATATAGCTACACCTATCAATGATTGTTTTGCATTTCTGGAAAAAAAAACAATTGTGAACTCCATGCCAAAAAAATAAAAATAAAATTTTAATCGCCATGCAAAATCTTATACTGAAAATAACTTTATCTACAGTTTAAATAATAAAAAAATAAAATTAAAATAAAATACTTTTCTTGCTTAAGCAAATAATTTTGGCCATTTTCTTGGTATAGTTGCAGTACCTTATTATTATGTCAGTGCTATTAAGTGCATAATACAAGCTTTCGTTTTTCTTCCGTTTCACTGGGACAGTAAAGGTTCACCAATTTTTACTGTACTTTTGAATTTGTCCCTTAGTACAGATGTCCAACACTAGTCTACATTGCAATGATTTCAAAAGTGGTACACCGTTCAGTGAAAAATGAAATTAGCAGCTGACTTGAACTGTACAGGAACAGGAGCAATCAACTTTGGCTGTCACACAAGTCCATTCTGTGTCCTGCTATGCCCTGCAGTTATTTTAAATATAATATAAAAAATAAAAAGGCATTGGTAAAGTCTCATCCTGCTCATACAGGTGGTGGGCCATTGGTGTAGCGCAGCATGGGATGGAAGGATCGGGCAAAATTGTTGGCATGGGCACAACTGTAATCTTCTTCAGTCATGGGCACCAGACAGGTTAGGCCCACTATGAGCAGCAGTAGGAGCTGCAGTGGCAGAGCTGCCCGGATCACTCGCAGCAGAAATGGCTGGCAGCGAGCCACAGCAACGCCACCTTGTGACCCGGAGGAACCAGACTGAGACAAAGCGCAGCCAGAAACGCTGGGCAACCTAGGACAGATTGTGCCAATAGGTTATTTATTAGTCATTCTGACATATATATATATACACAAATTTTTGGGGTAAATACACAATACAGAAAAATAACATATTTAGTATTTTATGAAAATGTGAAAGGGTTAATAGTTTTTAATAGTCAACTATATAAATAAACTAGCTTCTTTCACTGTTTTGGTATTTGCATATATTCATAAATGATTCCTTACTGATAGATGTGTATTCATTTGCAGTCATATTTTATGGCTGTATTGTAGGCATTTTTGAATTTCCATACATATTTTGTTTTTGGTCACTTTCCATCAAAAACATTATTTCCATATTCAGTAATACCTCATTATTATTTTTCATTAAGTCAAAACAAACATTATTTAATGCTTAACAAATCAATAATGCATTCAAATATGAATACTGTCTGAATTAAAATTGAGACATTTCAACTATTTGAATGTAAACACTATGTTAAGCATTACATAACATCATGCTTGTTTGCTATTAGTGAAAGTTTTTATGAAGTATTATGCATTTTTTATGACTGATTTTAAATTTTCTCTGATATAAGGCAGAGATGGATGTGAGAGCATTGTTTGCACAAAAAATAAAACTGCAAAAAAAAAAAAAAGAAAGAAAAAAGATGAAAGCAACAAAAAATCACATGGTCTAGAAAATGACTGATAAATTGCAATATTTTCACATGGTATTAAGAATGGTGAAAGGTGATGGATCTAAAAGGACTTTGAACAATTTTCTTTAAAACTATTATGTTCAAAGGACATCCAGCAAGCATCAGTTAAAATGTCAGACTCAATATTATGTTCTGGGGAAAAAGAACAAATAACAGTGTGTGGAAGAAAGATTACTAAGAAAGAATCCTTGAATAGGATTTCATTTCTTAGAAGTCAACCCCTCACAACACCACCAAGGGATCTCTCCTCTGATTGAATGGTTCTAATGTAATGGATCTGGATCTGGCTCCATCATCCCCCCCTGCATTCTAAAGTCCAATAGACAGGTACCTGCGGCGTGGAAGTCTGGCTGAGGATCCTGGTTCTGACACACTACATTTGCCTCGTAGCTGTTGTGCAATGAGCAAAAGGGAGGGAGGGGTAAAAGAAAGAAAGAAAATGTTTCAGTCCCAGCAAATAAGGACAAAACTTGTGGTGACAAGCAGAGATTTATAGCCAAGCCAACAATATAAAAACAAATCAGTAACAACAAAACCAAAGGCAGCAAATTAATTCAGTGGCAATGACAAAAAAAAAAAAAAAAAAATCTTGCAAGGTGCAAGAAACCAGGCTTTTCAGAACAGACACCTTAAAGGTGCACTCAGTAACTTCTGTGTTTGCAGAATTTTGGACTTACACTGGCACCTAGTGGTGTGGATGAAGCATTATTAAAAATCAGTAGTTTTTAGTTTCAGATAACATTGTAGAACTGTACAATTCATAGTCAACCATGATTACTTTAATCCATGAGTGAAATTGTAGAATTTCAAATGTAGGATTTAGCGAGTAGTATTCAGCTGGTGATGTGATCCTAACATGGCAGCCCCCATGAGGGCCCCCTCTCCATGTAGACTAAAACAGCTTTTATAAGGTTACTGATATGACTAGAGTCCTCATCTCATGTGAGTGGCTGTGATTGTATACATATATATAAAAAATTCATTTATTTAGGAGTGCAACTTTTTTAACAAGGAAAAAATTACTGAGTGTGCCTGTAAAACAAATCCATTTGACTGGTGATAAAATTAACTGTTGTTTGAATTGATTTAAAACATGTCTGAAAATTAAAGCCAGTATTTCTTGTATCATTTTAAAAAGAAGTAAATTACTTCTGTGGTCAAAAATAAACGTTTTAGGCAAGCCAACATATTTACAGGGGGCTGAGGTAGTGAAATAATACCAGAGGAATTATAATGGAAAAAATGTTTGAAAATCTTTTGCAGTTCCCTTGATATAAGCTGCCTTACAGTAGAAGGAGTGTGACCTTCATTGCATGCCAAAAACAATATTTAAAAAAAGGGAGAAGTGTTGCGTTACCGATTGTCGTTTAGTGGAAATGCTGACCTCTGAAACAGGATTGACCAATCCAGAAGTATCTGCCTCGTTCATAACAGACCAGAGGGATGCATCCTGTGAGTATGGTGAAAAGACAAGTGAGAATATAAAACAATGACAGACTTCAGACTTTTAGCATTGACATAAATACACCAGAGGGTCTGGTATAGTGGAAGCTGATTTGCATGATTTTGCCTGGAGAGAGAAGAATCTTTTTCAAAGTGGAGCGTTGGCGTTTCCTCTCTGATATTGCTCTGATACTGCTCCATCACAAGGAGCAGGATTGCTGTTGCTCCACACCAGTCATATACTCTGTTGGCTTACTTCCCTTATTATCAACACCTTTGTGTCTCTAATACTGATTAATAGTTGGAAGAAGACTAGAAAGAGCTGAAATACTGACAGATGTGCTTTTAGACTAACCTGTTTGTCCCCAGAAGCCTGAAGCTCTTTTTCTAGCAGTTCCAGATCCGCGCTAACAGCCTTCAGGAGTAGACATAGGCGGTTCCCAATGACATGCACCCTCTCTTGGGCCTCCAGACACTCACTCCCATGTGCCTGCACCAGCAACTGCACTGAGAGCTCCTGCAAACCATCCACTCTCTGCTCAGTCTCTGTCAGCTCCCGATGAATTTGCTGTGAAGAAGCATTTGGAAATTTATTTTAGGTTAGTAAAAGATTAACATTTGTGTTCTAGTACATTGCTTTTCAACGTTTGAGAATTATAAGAACTTTGCGACCATGGCTGAATTTCAATTTGCATCCTACTACTAAGGGTGAAAAGTACCTACAGCACTACCAATGTCGAAGGATGCACTTTCAGGTATGAACTGAGCCAGTACACAAGTATAGCGACATAGTACAACACTAAAAAATTGCATCTTGTTACCACATCAGAGAACTGATTCAAACCAATCCTCTTCCTTAGAATCATAAAAATTAAGCAAGGATGTATATTTTGAAAATCCCACAGAATTAATGCAGAATTCATGCACCTTTGACATACTCTGTTTTTATGTATTATGATTTGTGATACACTATTCCTAACTGTGCATCCTATATAGGGCAGATAGTATTGCAAATACAGCTTCGGCCTATGTCCATCCAATCCAGAAAGCAATCACCCACTCATACAGAATAATGAAAGAGGTACCTTCAGTGCTCTGTAATGAGCTCGTAGTGTATGTCGATCTAGCCCCGATGTGATGGGGACAATCTCATTCCTCCTGCGGTCAATGTTCTCCAGCCAGAGCAGAAGACCATGACTCAGCTCATGGAACTCCTGAAGAAAAGCACACAGTGTGAATGCAGTCCCGTGTCTACCTATGTGTATTTGTCTTAATGTATAAGGCTAGCTATGTGTTGTCTGTGTATGTACCTGGCACTGCATAAGAGCATCCTGAAGAGCTGTTCTCCACTCCTTAAGAGACTTTCCCAGTCGGTCCCAGTATGTGTTCATGTCTTTGAGTCTGGCTTTCAGCTCCTGGCTCTTCTCTGATTCTGATTGGAGGAGTGCAACGCTACTTAAGTTGAGGGACAGTACTTTGGACTTTAGGGAATCCATGGCTTTCTGTAGCTCCTGTTCGTGTAAAAAGTTGCACATTTGTTGTTGTTGTCCATCAAGTTAGAAACACAATACAATAAGGGGTGGGACGATTAGCTCTGACAACAATTTGATTACGATTCTCTACCTAAAAATTACAATGAATCGCGATGCATCGTGAAATCTGAAATCAGTCATTACAGATGAAATGTCATGTGCAGGAAGATACGATCCAAGTTTTAATGGAGCAGGCTCAGCAGGGTCATAGAATGAAAAACTGTCTATTAGTAGCATGTAAAGGCAGTAACACGGGATGTGGTAACCGTGAGTTCCCTATTCATTTTGGGATAGGGAAAGAGGCGCCAGGCGGCTAAACTGAGCTAGTCAAGCCCGTTCACAAGAATTCAATCGCATTTTAATACAGGACTGTTTGCGGCACACACTGCGAAAGATAAAAAACGTTTAATCTTTTTGCAGCTGCCGCGTGTCACTGACCAATCATAGGTGACTGTAATCAACTGGTTAGTTCCCTTCAGAACAGTCTGAAATCGCTCCTTATTCTGTAGCATTCACTAAAGAGAATGAATTAATATTAAGTGTTTTCCTTCAAAGTCAATGTCTGCCCACCTGTCACATTTACATTATTTAAACCAAGTTCTATTTGTGGTTAAACTGTTTTATGGAGAAATTACACATTTTATGGAGATACAAAAGCAATATTAACATAATATATACTGTAATCAGGGAAGAAGGAAACAACAATGAACTTATGTTGGTCGAATGGATGCAAACAGTTTTGAATGACACAAAGCCGAACAAGGCAGTATCCATCCATCCACCCACCCATCCATCCATCTATCTACAGTGCTATGAAAAAATGTCCCCTTCCTGATTTCTATGTATTTTTCATACTAAATTGTTTAAAAAATTCAAACAAAATCTAACATAAAACAATGGCAATCTGAGTAAACACAAAATAAAGTTTTTAAATGATATATTATTTACTGAAGCAAAAAAGTTTTCCAATACCAACTGGGCCTGTGTGAAAAAGTATTTGCCCTTAGTTACTAAATACCCAAATCTATGAAGCTGCATTCATAATGAGGTTCAGCTGGACTAGACACACCGAGGCCTGATTACCGCCAGCCCTGTTCAGTCAAATCAACACCTAAATAGAACTTTTTC
Organism: Myxocyprinus asiaticus; assembly: GCF_019703515.2. Taxonomy (NCBI): domain Eukaryota; kingdom Metazoa; phylum Chordata; class Actinopteri; order Cypriniformes; family Catostomidae; genus Myxocyprinus; species Myxocyprinus asiaticus. Next base: position 21,232,123 of record NC_059368.1, read on the forward strand.
AGCAGCATGAAGTTGGCTAAAAGCTCTCACTCAGTAGCACACTATGCAAAGGTCGAAAGAAATTCCAGAAATTATGAGGCAAAAGGTGATTGAAATAAATCAGTCTGGGAAGGGTAACAAAGCTATTTCAAAGGCTCTGGGACATCAAAGAACCACAGTGAGGGCCATTATCTCCAAATGGAGAACCCTTGGCACAGTAGTGAACCTTCCCAGAAGTGGCCGACCTTCCAAAACTCATCCAAGAGCACAGCGACGACTCATTCAGGAAGTCACAAAAAAGCCAAGGACAACATCCAAGGAACTGCAGGCCTCTCTCGCATTACTAAAGGTCACTGTTCATGACTCCACTATCAGAAAGTCACTGGCATAAAATGCCATCCATGGAAGATTTGCGAGGTGAAAACCACTGCTAACCCAGAAGAACATTAAGCCTTGTCTGAATTTAGCCAAAACACACCTTGACAATCCTCAAACTTTTAAGGAGAATGTTTTGTGGACTGATGAGTCGAAAGTGGAACTGTTTGGAAGACAGGGTTCCCGTTACATCTGGCATAAATCAAACACAGAATTCCACAAAAAGCACATCATACCTACGGTCAAGCAAGGTGGTAGTGTGATGGTGTGGGTATGCTTTGCTGCTTCAGGGCCAGGGCGACTTGCAATAATTGAGAAAAACATGAATTCTGCTCTCTACCAGAAAATCCTACAGGAGAATGTCCGGTCATCAGTCTGTGAGTTGAATCTCAAGCGCAACTGGATTATGCAGCAAGACAATGATTCAAAGCATATGAGTAAGTCCACCTCTGGATGGTTCAAGAAGCAAAATTAAAGTTTTGGAGTGGCCTAGTCAAAGTCCTGACTTGAACCCGATTGAGATGCTGTGGCAGGACCTTAAATGGGCAGTTCATGCTCGAAAACCCTCCAATGTGGTTGAGCTAAAGCAGTTATGCAAAGAATAGTGGGCCAAAATTCCACCACAGCGTTGTGAAAGACTGATCTCCAGTTATTGGAAGCGTTTGGTTACAGTTATTGCTGCTAAAGGTGGCACAACCAGCTATTAAGTTTAAGGGGCAGATCGTTTTTCACATGGGTGATATGGGTGTTGGATAACTTTTTTGTTTCAATAAAAAAATATATATATTTGGACTTTTGTCTTTTGTGTTTACTCAGGATGCCATTGTTAGATAGATAGATAGATAGATAGATAGATAGGCTGAACTCGGCTGCATAAACTTTGAATACTACTCGTGTGCATTCTTTCCTTTAATCTCGGGTACTCTGCTCCGTGTCTGTTGCAAGAAGGTTCATGTAATATGAGACGGACACATTAGGCATTAATATATAATGATAATCGATTCTTACATTTCATAATCAATGCATCGAAATGTCTTTGATAGATCGATGCACCACGATACATCATTGCATTTTCCCACCCCTAAATACAATGCAATAGTACACATTTTGTCAAACTGAGTTATGACCAAAATCAGAACTCTTAGACTATTAGCTATCCTTATAACAGATGGGTTTGTCTCAACTATGCTCAGATTCGGAGAAAAGTGAGTGTCAAAATCGCAGTAACTACAAAATCAAGTAATGTGTTATTTGAAAAACCTTTATTTTGGCACATGCACGGTGTTTTCTCTTTTCCTCGTCAGTACTGTCAATGGTTTGAGAGGTTTGACTTCCTCCATAGCGCTTTAAACTAGAAAATTCTCACAAGAATTCCAATGGCTCGCATCAGTGTTCAGGGTTCCCACTCTTTTCAAGGCACAATTTTCCAGGACAATTCCAGAACATTTTATGCGGCCAACAATTTAAGCAACAACCACGTCAATTAAAAAAAAACATTTTATGCGCCCAACAATTTAAGCAACAACAACGTCCATTAAAATTTAGCTTTTATTTTGCATTTCTTTGTGCTTTTGACTAGTATCTCATCTTCAGATTAAAAGCTGTAAAGGTGTGATTTAATTTAATAAATACACAGCTTTAATTTTCATCCAAATATGTCATATTCCATGACATTCTACATTTTATAGCTAATGGCAGTTTTACGACTAAATGCCGTGATTCCGCCCGTGTTTTCCACATACTACATGTGTAATTGCAGTATAAGCAGACTCCAGTTGTTGAATTATTAAAAAATTTGTTCACATCCTGAGGTGTAAAGGCCAAATCACCATGTTAACAACTCAGGGTATGAATTTGTGCCTTTAAGCAGCTTGGAAAATTCCAGAAAATGATGTCAAGCCTTTAGGCCTACCTTCAAACTCAGTGCCTGTTTGCTTGACATCATGGGAAAATCAAAAGAAATCAGCCAAGACCTCAGAAAAAAAAATTGTGGAACACCACAAAGCTGGTTTATCCTTGGGAGCAATTTCCAAATGCCTGAAGGTACCACGTTCATCTGTACAAACAACAGAACGCAAGTATAAACACCATGGGACCACGCAGCCGTCATACCGCTCAGGAAGGAGACGCATTCTGTCTCCTAGAGATGAATATAGTTTGGAGCGAAAAGTGCAAATCAATCCCAGAACAACAGCAAAGGACCTTGTGAAGATGCTGGAGGAAACAGGTAGACAAGTATCTATATCTACAGTAAAACGAGTCCTATATCGACATAACCTGAAAGGCTGATCATCAAGGAAGAAGCCAATGCTCCAAAACCGCCATAAAAAAGCCAGGCTACAGTTTGCAAGTTCATATGGGGACAAAGATCTTACTTTTTGGAGAAATGTCCTCTGGTCTGATGAAACAAAAATTTAACTGTTTGGCCATAATGACCATCGTTATGTTTGGAGGAAAAAGTGTTAGGCTTGCAAGCCGAACATCATCCCAACCGTGAAGCATGGGGTGGCAGAATCATGTTGTGGGGGTGCTTTGCTGCAGGAGGGACTGGTGCACATCACAAAATAGATGGCATCATGAGGAAGGAAAGTTAGGTGGATATATTGAAGCAACATCTCAAGATACCAGCAAGGAAGTTAAAACTTGGTTGCAAATGGGTCTTCCAAATGGACAATGACCCCAAGTACACCTCCAAAGTTGTGGCAAAATGGCTTAAGGACAACAAAGTCAAGGTACTGGAGTGGCCATCACAAAGCCCTGACCTCAATCTGATAGAAAATTTGTGGGAAGAACTTAAAAATCATGTGCGAGCAAGAAGCCTACAAACCTGACTCAGTTACACCAGTTCTGTCTGGAGGAATGGGCCAAAATTTCAGCAACTTATTGTGAGAAGCTTGTGGAAGGCTACCCAAAATATTTGACCCAAGCTAAACAAATTAAAGGCAATGCTGTCAAATACTAACAAATTGTATGTAAACGTCTGACCCACTGGGAATGTGATGAAAGAAATAAAAGCTGAAATGAATCATTCTCTCTACTATTATTCTGACATTTCACATTCTTAAAATAGTGATCCTAAATGACCTAAGACAGGCAATGTTTTCTAGGATTAAATGTCAGGAATTGTGAAATCGGAATTTAAATGTATTTGGCTATGGTGTATAGAAACTTCTGACTTCAACTGTACTTAAATATTTTCCAGGACAAATAATTATTTTCCAGGACATTTTTCTATTTTTTAAATTTTCCATGATTTTCCATGACTTGAAAACTGCTTTGCAAAATTCCAGGTTTTCCAGGACGCATGGAAACCCTGGTGTTGTGGTCGGCGACACGATATGGAGGCGAGCCCAGTTGACACGCAAATGCTCCAGAGATACAGTGTCAGAGCAGATCATTGGAAGAACAGGCTTCAATAGCATCACATTTTCAGATGAGAAGCATATTTCTCTCTTGGAAAAAAGTTTTTAATCTCAAAGAATTAACCTGGTAAAATAAAGGTTATAATAATAATAATATTTAGTACATATTAAGTGCATATAAAGCACTGAAAGCGAGATGAATTAATTGAATGTCATAACATTTTCCTCTGTTGCCCGAAATATCGCAAAGAACTCTGCCATTATTCTTTCACTGCTAAACAGACCTGCGAGACATTTTTAAGCTGCTACCCACCAGTTGAGAAACATAAGTTAACAATACTTAACAGCATTGATGTTATCCTGGTTAATGTTACAGTCTACATATACTAATGGATAAGTACGCTTTAAAAATATTGTTCATTTTTAGTTCATGATTCCTAATGCATTAACTAATGTTAATGTACAGAACCTTATTGTAAAGTGTCACCTTTATTTCTATTGAAGTGTAAATATGAGAGTGTCCAAGTTTTGCTTCATTAGGCCTTTATTTGTTTGTTTTTGTTGTTAAACTGCCTTGAAGGCCAGGTTCCATTTTCAGCCTTTGGACTATATTAATGTGAGTGAGAGTAAAAACAACTGGTGATATCAGATGTTCCAAGAGCTGACCTAGCAGTGCATGTGGGTCAGCAGGATGCTGTGGGTTTCATCAGGTTTATTTCTGTTATACTGACATCCTGCCTGATATAAACTCTCAGTGTGGGTGTATATGTGTGTGCACAATTTTTTTTTAAATACCGTAGACATGTGAGCACCCTGCTCATGGAGGTAGCAGTGCCAAATGTAATGTATGCCTTTACAGCTAAGGGTTAGTTAACTACAATATTTACAGTAATACTGTATTACATGCAAAAGCACACAAACATATCCATATGTACAAATAGGTGATTGTAAACCATTGGGCAACACAAACCTTCAGTTTTCTGATCTTCTGCTCAATAGTGTGTATATCTGTACTGAGATCTCTCCCCCTCAGTTCTGCTAACTCTGCCTCAGCCTGGCTGAGCCACACCTCCATGGCGTCCAGGTCAGACGTCAGCTGTTGCCACAGCACCAGGTCTTCTCTCTGTCTATGATGTACATCAGCAGACTGGGCCTGAATCAGCTCCCAGCGCTCAATCACACCTGAAAGTAACAATGTATTGCACAATATTATAATTAATTTGGAAAAAAATAATTCAGAAATAATAATCAACTTCACAAACAATTAGACCAAATAGAACAATTCTTTCGGACATGCTGGGCTAGAATACTATAATATTTTGTAAAGGTTACTGGGTAATTCTCACAAAAACTGTCAAAAAAGTACAGATTTTGTGAGAATTGAACTGTCCTAAAATAAAATAAAAAGATAAATAGTTATTTTACATAAAGAAAACTGACAATGGGATTCACATTCTAGACAGCATGGAGTAGGCAGAAATAAAAATGCAATTTTTTTCCACTACAAGGAAGTAATCTGTGAGAATTAGGCAACATTGTTGGCTACTGCCCACATTTGTGATTAACATTTTATTGATTCATCTATTAAAAAGGAACAGCAAAACATATATATATACACAGAATCAATATTTTACCCTAACTACCCCCCCCAATCCCTCACCTGACCCCCATGGTCACATAATTACAGACACACAACAAACAAATAAAATAAATAATAAACTAATCACACATATCCCCTACACCTCTCTCCACTGTCCCTCCCCGAGAGCCCTCCAAAAAAGACAGATATTTGCCCCATTTCTCCCCAAACATGTCAAGACTCCCCAGTCTTCTGGATATCCCCTCCTCAAGAGCTGCCACTCTGGCCACCTCTGAACACCACTCCTGAAATTGGGGAGCTCCAGCCGACTTCCAACTCCTTAGAATAATCTGTCTGGCAATCATAATACTAGTTAGGACCCAGTTTTTCACGTGTTTATTCTCCAAATTAATGACTGCCCCATCTCCTAAGATACAGAGTCTGGGGCAGAATAAAATCTGAGAGGCCAAAACCTCGCACATAAATCTCTGAATCCTCAACCAGAATTCTTGAATCTTAACACATCCCCAAAAGACATGGGTTGTGTCTCCATCTTCTGATTGACATCGCCAGCAGGTGGGTGTGTCTTTAAGACCAAGCCTATGCAATCTAGAGGGGGTCCAATAGACTATGTAAAATCTTGAATTGCATAAGGCAAACCCTTGCATCTCTAGATGTAGATTTGACGTTTTTTAGAATCCTAGCCCACACTCCCTCCTTCAATACCAAATTTAGATCTTTCTCCCATAATCTCTTAAGAGAAGCTGAAGTTCCAGCCCCCCAGACTCTCAATTAACAGGGAGTAATACACCGATGCCTCATGACCTTTCCCGAAAGCAGTAATCACCACTCTCAGAGTATCTGCCGCTTTAGGGGGGTGTAAACCACTCCCAAAAACAGTACAAAGCAGGTGGCGCAACTGTAAATACTTATAGAACTGAGATCTGGGAATCCCAAAAAGTTTAACCAAATTTTGAAAGGATCTTAGCACTCCACTCTCATATAGGTCACTGAATGTAGTAACCCCCCTCCCAATCCATTCTGACCAACAAAAAGGGGACTTGTTGATGCATAATTTGGGGTTCAGCCATATGCTCGAGGCAACATTTAAAAAGTGTCCGAATTAAACATTCTGGACACTATTGTCCATACCGAGTTCAAATGCGAGATAACGGGGTGTAACTTAACTTCTCCGAATAATTTGATAGAAAGGCTCTGCAATGGTGAAATAGGGGCAAGAACTTCCTGTTCTATACAGAACCAGGGAGGGGCTCTCTCAGGTGGAAGCAACCGATGAGCCAAATGTCTGAGACCAAATGCATAATAAAATAAAATCTTAGGTAGGCCTAGCCCACCTTTGTCAATCGGCCTATGTAACTTACTGAAATGTAATCTGGGACGTTTACCATTCCAAATGAAGGACTTCACTATGCTATCAAATTGCTTGAAATAAGAGAGGGGGACATCTATAGGGAGAGACTGCAGCAAGTAATTGAATTTTGGAATACAATTCATTTTAATAACATTAACTTTCCCGATCATAGATAAATGCAATGAAGCCCACCTGCCCACATCGCTAGAAAACCGTTTTATTAAGGGGTCAACATTAACTCCAACTAAATCACACAATTTTGCTGCAAATAAAATGCCCAAATACTTAATGCCCTGTTTGGGCCACTGGAAAGTGCCCGGCTAGAAAGCCGTCGCTGGGCAGTACGCTGTCAAAGCCAAAGCTTAGGATTTAGACCAATTGACTTTGTATCCTGAAAAATTAGAAAAAGGAATTAATAATTCTGTGGAGGCAAGGCATAAATCTAGTAGGGTCAGAGACGAATAATAAAATATCATCTGCGTAAAGCAAAAGCTTATGCGCCACACCTCCCACCACCACCCCTCCTCCTTTCTTTTCGCAGCTGCTAATGGTTCCAGGGTAAGACAGAACAAAAATGGGGAACTTTACCAAAATTTTTGACAATATTTCTACATTTAGCTGGATCAGGGAAATTGGACGGTAACTCTTACAGTTGCTTAGATCTTTGTCCTTTTTAAGAACCAGACTGATCTGGGCTTGTGTCATGGTTGGCGGAAGCTTTCCAATCTCTAACGATTCCGTATAAACTTCTAACAAAAGCGGAGCCAGGTCTACAGAATAAGATCTAAAAAAATTCAGCGGCAAAACCATCTGGCCCCGGAGCTTTGCCTGAAGGCAAGGCCTTAATTACCTCGTCAAGCTCCTCCAAGGTTATCTCAGATTCAAGATAAAAAAAAATTCTCAGTCGTCAATTTAGGGAGTTCTAATGGTTCCACAAATTTTCTATATTCATCAGAAGATGAAGATGTGGAACGATAGAGATCAAGATAGAACTCTTTAAAAGCATTATTAATATCAATGGCTGAGGTAATAATTTCACCACCAGCAGATTTCACTGAGGGAATGGTAGAAAAAGACTCTCTCTGTTTTATATATCAAAGCTTCCCTACTTTGTCCCCCTACTTAATGTATGACTGTCTTGCCCTGAACAACCAAAACTCCACTTTCTGTGACAAAATAGTATTATATCTATATTTCAGTCTGGTCAATTCTCTGAGGCCATCAGACGACATTCGGCGCTTCAGCTCTGCCTCAGCACTTTTAATATTCTCTTCCAACTCTACGAGTTCTCGTGCTTTGGATTTTTTGATGAATGAGGCATACTGTATGATCCGACCCCTAAGAACTGCCTTAAGTACCTCCCAAGCCACGCCCACAGAGGATACTGAGGATCAGCTGGTCTCCATATAAACACTGATTTCAGTCTTTAACATTGGTTGGAAATCAGGATTTTGCAAAAGGGATACATTAAAGCGCCAACTATATGATTTCTTTTTCTCTGTATGTGGCAACATCTCTAAACTCACCAGGGCGTGATCTGAGACCAAGATATTTCCAATTGAGCAGTCAACAACAGATGGAATGAGGGATTTAGATATATAAAAAAATATATATTCTAGAATAAATCTTATGAACTGATGAAAAAAAATGTATAATCCCTACCAGATGGGTTCAAAAGTCGCCAGATATCTGCAAGACCAAGATTTTTACACATCCTGTGAAGTATCACTGTTGCTCTAGGGGGCTTACACACTTTTGCTTCACTATGATCAAGGACTGAGTCCAGAAGATTAAAATCTCCTCCTAATATTATATCATGAGGGGTGCCAGCGGTTTGCAACATCCCTTCAAGATCTATAAAAAGCCTTGATCATCAGCGTTAGGTGCGTAAATATTAGCCAAAATCAACCTTTGCCCCTGAATGTCTGCTAAAACAATAAGACTCTTCCTATTTTATCTTTAATCTGTTTGAGAAATTTGAATTGTAGATGCTTACTTATCAGTGCAATGACTCCCGTGCTCTTACATGAGCCAGCACTAAAGAAAACATGTCCAACCCATATCTTCCCAAATTTTTCAGCTTCCTGCGGGGAAAGATGCGTTTCTTGAAGAAACACTATATCACATTTCTTACGCTTAAGAAAAGAAATAACCTTCCTTCTTTTTATGGGGTGCCCCAACCCATTAACATTCCATGTGGAGAGAGATAACCCATTCACATTAACATCTGACATATTGATATAATAAAATAAATAAATTGTGTGTCAAAAGCAAGATTATACAGACCACATTTCCCATTAATACAACAATCAAACCCCAAACTTCCCCCCGAACAAAACAAACAGAAAAAAGAAAAATGTGCGCATTAACCCCGCGCACGACAGCGCCAACTGGCGTCAATTCCTCTAAACTCAAAAGGTCCATGTACGCATGCGAGAACCCCCACGACAACTTTGCCGTCGGATTACTCAAGTCCGGTGCTTCTGCACAGGTTTTGTGAGGCAAAATTACATAACTGAAAATACTTTGTAAAACAGACCCCAGCCAACAGGCAGAATAAACACAAAGAACGTAGATTCATTCAGTCTTGAAGGTGTGTTCCTCCACAAAACAAACTCCAGCTGATATAAAGCCGTTCAGTTTCCTCGGACAGACAGACAATTTTTCAGTGAGCCGCATGTTATAAGTGCAGCAGATGACGTAATCATTCCAATGTCCCTTAAAAATACTCCACAAAACAAACTCCAGCCAACAGGAGGCGTAAGCACAAGGAACGATCAGATTCATCCACAGCTGACCAGAAGGAGTATTATTCAACAAAACAAACTCCAGCCGCTAGACGGAGCCAGCACATAAAGAAACAAAACAGGCATCCCGGTTCCTCAGATGAATACTCAGTGTATTGAGTGAGTCAAATTCACTTGGAGGCCGCATAAAAAAAATACATCATGACTTAGTCCGACAACTTTATAAAAGACGTCCTTTATGTGAGCATGTAGATATTTTGCGGTCATCCATAGTTTCCATTCTCAATCTGGCCGGGAACTTCAGTGTAAAAGCGATCTTCCATCAATGCAAAAGTTTCTTGGAGTGTCATGCCACAAAACAAACTCTAGCCGCTAGGTGTAGCCAATGCAGAAAGAAACAAAATATGGCGCCCAGCTTCCCCAGACAGCCGAGACACTGAACAGCGAGTTAGTCCATTCCCATAAGAAACACCCATTAGTTTACTCACCCATAGTTTGTATGAAGGCCAGTGGCTTTTTGGGGCATAAAAATACTTTGCTGCCGTCCTTGGTGTCTATTCTCAGTTTGGCCGGAATCATCAGTGCAAAAGCGATCTTCAGTTGATGTAAGAGTTTCTTACATTCTTTGAACCAATCGCGTTTCTCTCTTGTCGAATTCGCAAAGTCCGGGAGTAAGAAAATATTGTGATTCTTCCAAGAAAGCTTTCCTTTGCTCCTCGCCTGGCGCAACACGAGATCTTTATCGGATGATCTCAGAAATTTGGCTAGAATTGATCGGGGCCTGTCTCTCTCAGCAGATCTGCGAGCTGGGTCTCTGTGAGCTTGCTCGATTTCCAGTTTATGGCCTGTTATGTCGAGCAGACTCGGGAAGAGCTCGTCTAGGAATTTCACCATATCTCTGCCCTCTTCATGCTCAGGAATTCCAACAGTTCGTATGTTATTCCTTCAGCTCATATTTTCAAAATATTCAAGTTTTTCCAAAATGTGTTCCAAGTCTGTTTTGGACGCGGGTGGATTAGCGGATAATTCCCTTTCCGAAGATTCCAGATAATCGATTGGTTTTTCAACTTCTGTCACTCTTGTGACCAACTCAGAGAATTTTATTTCCATCGCCGTAATCGATCGACGTATTACAGCGAGATCCTCCAAGTCAGCAACAACCTTCGTCAGCATCACCGAGATGTTGGACAGTTGATGCTGGATTTCATCTCCCGACGTGCCGTCCAAATCGAGTCCCCGGCTCGCAGTCCCGTCAGAGGCCTCAGCTTGAAAATGTAAGTGTCTTTTAATGTCTCCAGATTCTGAGGATTTTGACTTCTTTGCCATGTTTACCTCAAAGAATAAATATGTAACTGGGTGTATCGAATCTCACCGGTTATAACATGAAAATAATAATAAAAAAAAAAAAACCAGCAAAGTGTGCAGAGCTAGCCGCTCACACGTCTGCTCCTCGCATGGCGTCACGTGACCTCCTACTGCCCACATTTGATCTAATATATTTGTGATATAATTTACATTATTTATAGATTGTAAAAGTCACTGGAAACCTCTCATGGGCATCTATAAAATTTCTAACGGATCGGATTAGGCCTGTGGGCCATCAGTTGAATAGGCCTGACCTATGCTCTACGTCCTGTGTGTCTTTGTGTCTAACCTGTGCTCTGTGTCTCCGTGTTGTCAGGGTTGCTGAGTCCTGACAGGTTATCCTCCTCTTCCTCCAGCTCTACCTCAGCCCTCTTCACTGCATTCAGGCTGCCACGACAGTCGTCCATTAATCGCATCTGTGCAGAGCAAACAAACACATAAAAATCCACTAGTAAATCAAATGTCCATCAACTTCTCATTCCATGGCTACATTCTACCAATACAGACTAAATGGGTCCTTGAGTGCAATATCAAATCTGTACTTACATAGCCCATGTAAGAGGTATCATGACCACCCACTGCACCATCTGTTTGTTGTAGACTGTAACGGCCAGTGTCCAGCATATTATCTAATAACCGAACTGCTTCACCTGTGGGAAATGATGCATTGATTAAAGTGGGGTGTCAAAGGATCACCTTCAAAGTTAGTGTGCTAAGGATCATTCTGAAATGAAGTTAATAATATGCTCACATTGTGAGCATATTTTAAGTTTTAATAAGATGTTTTATTCATGTTATTCGCTGAATATGGAACATGAATTTTATAAACAGAACCTAACTACCAGTCAAAAATTTAGAAACACATAGGGCTACTCATTCTTTATTAAAACGTTCAACATTTAGAATGAGAAATTAAAGTTCGGAATTTATGTAGTGGCCAAAAATATTTTAGCTTCTTCAAAGCAGCTACCATTGCCTTGATTCAAATCCAGAGATCTATTTTTATTTATTTTTTCAAACTTTTGACTGGTAGTGTATCTTCAGTTACAACAAATTGCAAAATGAAAGAAAACATCAAAATGTTTGTGAATAATGGAAGATGGTGTTGACTGTTACATGCTGGATTGATTGTGTGAATGTAAAACTGTTCCATGCAATGATCCTATCCATAGGGCTAAACTTATGGCATGCATGTGGTTCCAACTTCATAATGACATAACCTAAGATTTGTTTTTTCAGCAGTGACATCACCCTATTGTTGCAATGAAAGGAACCTGGCATATCGTTGGCAAACAGAGTCCAAAAACATGGACGCAATTGTTTAGTTTGGCAATTGTGGCAAGCTTGGGATACTGACATGCCTTTGTTTAGAATTTATGGAATGTTATTTGAAAAGGGCACTTCAGCATGCAGTGTGGTTTAGCATAAATTTAGCATGCCACATCTTATTGCCTACCAGAGGAGGACCTCAAAGTTTTTTCTGTTAGTTTTATATAAGCCTCAGGGCTCTCGGGAATCACAACGTCTGTGAAAAAAAAGAAATACAACATAGATACAGTATACCAACAGTTTATAGAGAGGCCTGCTAAAAGTGGTGGACACTCAGCTGGGACATTATTTATTGTACTTAAATTTGCCTCCTCATGAACATCCCTGTATGGCATCCTTCAAGACAAGCACACCCACCTGTAAGTGCTGCCGTGGCGATACACAGTAACTCTTCATCGTCATCTTTATTTTGTCCCCCCCGCTCGGCAGACATGGTATGGCCCATGGGGTCCAGGTCATAGTCATGGTCCCATTCCAGAGGGATGGAGTCGACGCTGGCAGGGGTGTCACGGCCAGAGCAATTTGTACGAGCAGGAGCTGTGTTAGCTGAGGGTGGTCTGCTTGATGACTGGGACATAGAACCATCCTCACCCCACTGAAGTTCTGAGAAGTCACCAGACTCAAATTCATGATCTGAGCCTTCACACTCATCATCGGCTAGCTGGAACACAAAAGGAAATGTTAGGAAGATTGCTAGAGACTGATAGCCTCAGTCCTCATTCATTTTCATTGTGTCTTTTATCCGTGAAAGTGAATGGTGACTGAGACTGAACGTTCTGCCAAATATCTCCTTAAACCTGCTACCTGAATGAGTTAAACTTCAAATTTAAATTCAGCAGCTGTTTTTAGATTGATCACTGACTCAAATCAAGTTCACCCATCATCACTGCTTGTTTTAATTAAAGAGTATCAATTAATAGTAAGCAATAGTTTTAGGTCAAATGCAATATTGTGCTGACTGAGACATCTCTTCACAAGGATGAATGACCATATTTTTGAGCAATTACAATTTACAGTGAAACAGATTTCATTGGTTGTTTTCAATAAAAGTTTAGTAAAACTTAATGAATTAGTTGTATTTATGTGTATCTCACCGGCAAACGAGTGAGTTTCCTGTAATAGCGCTCCACCCGACCAAACACCTCTCTACAGTATCTCTGCAGCTCATCCAGCTCCTCCTCTATGACAGCAGCATCCAGAGGCTCACTCTTCTCCATCAGCACTTCCCCCTGCCCAAACACACTCTCCATCTTTCCCAAGTTCAGACTGATCTCCTGCTGAAACGCCTGTAACACACATCATACATGCATCATACATCCTATACATCATACATCATACATATCACTCAAGCATTAATTTTTCATAAAAATCTGTTTTCTTTCTAACATTCATTCGGTATCTCACTAAGTTTTAGAAGATTGTTACTGAACCAAGCGGCACATCGTAGTGAACTTGTTTGGTAGATATTAAGTTCGAGTCCCTGTTATGGTGACTGAGAGCTCTTCGAGTGGTGGAGCGAAGGGGAAGGATCCCTTCCATCCATGCGTGTGTAGATTGATGATTTCTGCAAAGGATTCCCACCTCCTATGTATCGCCTGTCTGGGAGTTAGACATGAACAAGCCGCACTCGGTAATCCCGAGTGTTGCCCACACTGCTTGGGTTGCAGCCTCAAACAATGGGGATCCATGTTTTTCTCTGCCATCCAAGGAGAGAGACTCCCTCCCCCAATCCCAATAACACTGCAGCTGGGCTAGTCTGATGCCGATCTGATCTACCTTCCCTCTTTGAATCAGCACTTTTGACAGGGGAAAGAGAGGAGGAAGAAAAGAATGATGACAACAACTATAGCCTTTTGGAGGATGAAGGGGAGGAGGTAGAGGAGGACGTCATTCTCCCAGCTAATCTTCCTTCCTGACCGGACAGGGCATTGGATGAGTCCAGGGAGAACTGGATCTTATAAAAATGTGCACATGGGCGGTGGTTAAGCTCTATATTAAGTGCTGTCACAGGAAACAGGCCAGTGAGATCTGTACAACATTAAACAGTTGCCATCCCATGCTGACCTGGTCAAGCAGCTTATTACATACGTGCCTGCGTGTGTTACGGAGATGCAACGTTTTTGGGACAAATAATTTTTGAAGAGGGTGTCTGGTAAAGGCTTCTCCAGACTGGACAAAATACAGAGGATTTGGAAATGTCTATGGCACAAAAACCGATTGTGAGGAGCAGTGCACACTTTCTCATTACGGGCGACACACATTCCGGGAATGATAAATGGGGAGAGAATCTCTGTGGGAGAGATATGAGGGGCTGGCGTAGATATCTTTGCATTGCATGAAAACATTCATTGCCCTCTGTTCTTCTCTCTGGTGAGAGACTGTGTTCCTACGGGTGTGGATGCTTTAGGCCCCTCCCACTACGCAAGGACCTGCTGTCACAAGCGCGGAGGGAGATATTCCACCCCGCCCCAGACCGAGTAGCTCTTTGGGCCTGGCCCGTGAGAGGCTAAATTTGAGTGTCACAGGTTTACCCCCAAGGGTGACTGAAACAATTCAGACTGCAAGGACTGCCTTAATACGGCCCGCATGCAATCAAAAATGGGGTGTGTTTGAGCAGTGGTGTGCACACAGACACGTTCCATTTTATGCTCAGTGGCAGATGTTATGTGTTTTCTTCAGGAACTTTTGGATAAAGGCAGAGCCTTTACTACCATCAAGGTTTATCTCGCAGTCATATTGGCCTGTCTTATGGAAATTGACTCGTATCCAATGGGTCAACACCCGCTTGTTTGCAGGTTTATGAGTGGAGCTCGGCATATGAACAGGGTGTCAAAACCTCTTTGCTATTGGTTCTGATGTCTGTGAAGAGGGTAAGTGAACTCCATGCTTTGTCAGTTCCTCACTGTTGTATGCGCTTTGCTGTGGATTTGTCGAGAGTCACTCTTTAGACTAATTCAGCCTTTGTGCCTAAGGTGAGAGACTCTGCACTCAGCTGTGAGCAGGTGGACTTGCTGGCTTTTCAACCATAGTCTTTTTCCTCGTCGGAGGACGAGCGGCTTCAGTGTTTGTGTCCAGTTCGTACTCTACGTTTGTACGTGGAAAGAACCAAGGCATTAAGAAGTAGTAATCCGTTTTTTTATTTTGTGGGCAGACTCTCATAACTGCAGACCAATATCAATTGGGTAGTGGAAGCTATTATTTCAAGTTATAAAAGTGTGGGGTTGCAACCTGTAGAAGGCTTGAAAGCTCATTCTACTAGAGGCATGGCTACCTCATTGGTGATGTTAAGAGGCGTTTCAGTCCAGGATATTTGTGCAGCTGTGAGTTGGGAGATTTTATAGACTGGATGTCAAAGAGCCATCATTGGCTCATTCAGTCCTTAGTGTGGGTGGTCAAAGTGCCGATGTATAAAACAAACAAACAAACAAAACAATAACAGTGAAAGCACAAGTGTGTTCTTTGTTTTCCCCTATCCATTTTTTCTCCCAATTTGGAATGCCCAATTCCCACTTCTTAGTAGGTCCTCGTGGTGGCGCGGTTACTCACCTCAATCCGGGTGGTGGAGGACAAGTCTCAGTTGCCTCCACTTCTAAAACAGTCAATCTGCGCAGCTTATCACGTGGCTCGCTGTGTATAACACTGCGGAGACTCACAGCATGTGGAGGCTCATGCTACTCTCTGCGATCCACGCACAACGATCCACGCAGAACCCCTAATCGCGACCACGTGGAGGTTACCCCATGTGACTCTACCCTTCCTAGCAACCAGGGCAATTTGGTTGCTTAGGAGACTTGGTTGGAGTCACTCAGCACGCCCTGGATTCGAACTCGCGATTCCAGGGGTCAATACTCGCTGAGCTACCCAGGCCCCGGACTCCCTTATTAATGAGATACCTCACTCCTGTTATCAGAGAACCAGGGTTACATCAGTAACCTAAAGTTTTAGATCAAACAATATTTGGCAGGCTCCATGCAGAACCTCTGAGAACCCCCTAAGGGGTCGCATGAACACCCCTTGCTGTAACAAACAGACAAACAGAACACGGCGCTTACCTTTAGTTGTTTGATCTTAGCCTGCACGTCACACTCTGAGAAGTGCTCGATGTTAGTGAGCTGCAGGTCCATCTCAGTCAGCCACACCAGAATACCATCTCTAGCTGTCTCAAACTCTTCTCGCTGACCAATGAAATGCTGCAGGACCAAATAGGGACAGGCTAATTTATCACACTTCCCTTCTCTGAAGCAATGGTTCAATGTCAATAGCGATTGTTAAAGAGCTATTGAATATAATTAGTGTTTACAAAGTATAACATGAAACTGTCCAAACATTACCTTAAGCCTGCGCAAGATGGCAGCAACTCTCCTCTGTAGTATGTCCCACCGTCGGTTCCCATCATGCACCATTTGGCGTAGTCGGCAGGATGAGTCTGTGCGGTTCTCACGGGCCAGCCGCCGATACTGCTTATTGATCAGCTCCAGCTGGGTCAGACACTCCTGCACCTGTCTCTGAAATGCCTGCAATACAGTAATATATGCAGTATTTACATACAATCTGTACATAATATATATATTTTTTTTTTGGCGAATCCTGTAGTGACTATTCATTACATGATATGTTCACAGGGGATAATACTATGTTAACCAAGTTAAAGATTTACCAAACATTTTTTTAAAACTGGACTGACTTGCTACATTTTGCAAAATGCTTGAATGTGCAAATATCTGGCTCATGGGACAGGCTGGGACTGGCTTGTTACAGATACTTGATCTATTCTCAACCCTACTGACTTTCTCTGTGTATCTTGGATTACCTCAAACTTCTTAAGCTCCTCTTTAGCTACGGTGTAAAGCACTCCAGAGGAGTTGGGCAGAGCTGCTGTCCTCTCTGAGACTTTGAGCCACTCCTCGAAACGAGAGTAATCATCCAGAAACTTCTGCCACAGTCTCCATGTCTCCTCAATTCTGAAAACACCAAGAAATACTTCAAAATGACAGCTGTTCAATAATTCATCATGTACTAAACTCAACATGCATGATGATAAGACAATAGGCATGACACATTCTCCAACAACTGTTTCACTGGTGGCCCCACTCAACATCAACAATCCCCAGCCCATGAATGTTCTCATGTTTAAAGAATGTTTTTTTCATTTTTGATTCCTTGAATATGTATAACTTTCATCAAGCTTTATCCAGCTGCAGTCTTTATAAGCTCATATTTTTACACAGAAACAAAAGTGTACATTCTCCATTAAATACCATACTGAGTTTACCTACGGAAACAAAACCACACACACTCACTTGAGCCTCCTCTCCATGGCGATAGCACAGATGTTTCTCCAACGGCGGTCCAGGCTGCGTGTAGCCTGTTGGATGGATTCACATTCGGCCTCAGTGGCACAGGCGTCACAGTCATGTAGCAACACCTCACAAAGGTTCAGCACTGACGCCACACCTGTGCTGTGCTTCTCGATGTCCCTCTGCAAATCCTGCACAAAGAAAATATTTCTTTGCTTTAAAAATCTGCCTCATCTTGTCCTAACTATTCATGATGTGACAAGCTTCCGGCAACAAGTAATTTGTCTGTGTACACTGAACGTGAAGCTGCAGCGCGATGCCACAAATCCACAGCCAATCAGAAGATACTGATGTTTAATGTACAGTTCAGAGGAGTGAGATTTTGAACCAATGAGATTTTTACAGTAGGCAGGGATACCCGTCACAATGCTGGATGGACACTGTGTTACCTATACACCTGTTCTCAGCTTCCGGAAACTACAGGACATCTGACATTCTGAAAATTATAGACGGAAACATTTCATGGTAATGTGCTTGCCATTTTGATACTTTTAACCTACCATACCCACTAGGGGTGGGTAAAATATTGTTTTTCCGATGCATCGCGATCTTCATTTGAACGATCTCGATAACGATTCTTAAATCCCAAGATCAATATTTCACTCAATGCGCAACCCTCCACTACAATGAGAGGAAATCACTTGCATTTGCAACCAAATTTTGCGTTATGCGACTAAAGTGAATATATTTGGCAACTGGCTGGTAAATGTTTACATTTCACTCACCAGTAATTGTGTATTTTAGTCGTGAGTGTTCAGCAGCGAGACACTTTCACAGCGTGTTGAGAAAAAAAGTTGTTCCGTGTAATGTGTGTCCAAGAAGGAGAACCACGCAACCCATTTGTCATTGAATACTGTCTCTTTTAATACCCTTTCTGTTCTTTACAGTCAGTTCTTGATCAAAAACAACTACAGAAAACATTTAATTCTAATCATGCTTGGCACAAACGAGGTAAAGCCATTCGAGTCCTCTCTAGTTAACATCATTTAAATAAGCTCATTTAAAGGTGCAATATGTAACAATTTTCATGTAATATTCGCCTTTTTTTTGCCAATGTGTGAACAGTTTGCAACGCAATTTAAAAAATGAGCCCTTTCCGGACTTCCTAGGTTGCCTATTAAAGCCTATAGACTGATTTTCATGTGAAGGGAGTGGGTCGCTTTTGCCAGGAAAATCCAAAGGATGTGAAGTTTATGTGCGCTCCCGAGAGCCTTGCCTCAGTAATCACTTCTCTTCCGCTATTCAACAGTGACAACAAACTGCAACACTAGGCACCGTTATCTTAGAGATGGAATCCAGCAAACGTCCGGCTCCCAGCACAACACCGACTCCTACACAAATTCTGAGTAGGCCAAAGGAAAATGGGATTCTACTGAATCCCGTCTGGCTAAGCGGAAACGTGATCGTGGTCGAGCGAAAACTAGAGTGAACATCGGCAGGGCATTTGATTCCTGGAGGGACCTTCGTTTATTTTTGGGGATCAAAACCGACCCTGAATTGCCGTTCTTCTTTTTGGATAGGTAAGCTTACATAACTGCAAAGCATGTGAAATATAGTGCCATAAGGATTGATCTGTGTCATTTTAGCTAAACTACAATAACACTTGAAATGAATGCTAGACAATGTTTAAGATAATGCAAAAAGACCCATTCATTAGTGTAACGTAACTTGGTTATACAGAAAATATATATATTCTATTACTTTAAAACAATAGCGCATCGATATACACTACCGGTCAAAAGTTTTGAAACACTTGACTGAAATGTTTCTCATGATCTTAAAAATCTTTTGATCTGAAGGCGTATGCTAAAATGTTTGAAATGAGTTTTGTAGATAAAAATATAATTGTGCCACCATATTAATTTATTTCATTATAAAACTAAAATTGTATAAGTTTTTGAAATTGATGACTTGGACCAAATAATAAAGAAAAGCAGCCAATAAGTGCCCAACATAGATGGGAACTCCTTCAATACTGTTTAAAAAGCATCCCAGGGTGATACCTCAAGAAGCTGGTTGAGAAAATGTCAAGAGTACATGTCTGCAAATTCTAGGCAAAGGGTGACTACTTTGAAGATGCTAAAATATAACACAGTTTTGGTTTATTTTGGATTTTGTTTAGTCACAACATAATTCCCATAGTTCCATTTATGTTATTCCACAGTTTTGATGACTTTACTATTATTCTAAAATGTGAAAAAAATCATAATAAAGAATAAGTGTTTCAAAACGTTTGACCGGTAGTGTATCTAAATACCATTTGTGATGGAACCACATCAATACTGAATTGTGTCAACCTAATTATAATGTACAGTCTATTTTACATACAGCTACTGTCATCATCCACCAAATTTAGCTAACAGCTATTGATAAAGCTGGCTAGCTAGCTAACGTATAAATGCAGTCAATGTATCATGCAAAGAAAACTGGTTACTTCAAACTACAGTCTTGCATAGTCAGACCTATAGCCACACTTTGTTTGAGCCCTGCTCCAGCACTGAAGATTCAAATATAATATACAGTCTCAAAGTTTGTATATCATAACTGTGTAATTTTAATTATGCTACCTTATCTGTCAGCATGATGCTGGTGAATCACGTTTTCTCTTTGTACGTTACATCATTGTTTTGGTTGATGCTCGCTCGCTCGCGTCCCTATGGAATGTGTGCACGAGCATGAGCAACAGGTAGCTGGCTGCAGTTCACTTAATGGCCACAGGTGTCATTAATAACAAGGGTTTCTGAATCTTACATACTGCACCTTTAAAGGCGTTGTTTACAGAAATGCCATTTTTTGTTAAAGAGACAGTACCGATTTTAGCACGTGTTCAACAAATCAGTGTATATACTTGTAAATAGTTAAAATTATGCAATTTAACAATAAATATGTAACAAAAATAATATATTAAATTGTATTTATTGATTGAATACATTTAATTGTTCTTTAAAAAAAAAAAGCCAAAATGTGACCAAAATGATGAAAAAGTAATAAAATATCATTAGTAAAAAAAAAAATTCTCCCCTTTTCTCCCCAATTTATTATGCCCAATTCCCAATGTGCTCTAGGTCCTCGTGATGGAGTAGTGACTCGCCTCAATCCAGGTGGCGAAGGACGAATCTCAGTTGCCTCCGCGCCTGAGACAGTCAATCCGCACATCTTATCACGTGGCTTGTTGAGCGCGTTACCGCAGAGACCTAGCGCATGTCCAGGCTTCACGCTATTCTCCGTGGCATCCACGCACAACTCACCACGTGCCCCACCGAGAGCGAGAACCACATTATAGCGACCACGAGAAGGTTAACCCAACGTGACTCTACCCACCCTAGCAACCAGGCCAATTGGTTGCTTAGGAAGCCTGACTGGATTCACTCAGCAAGAATTAGTAAAATTAATATTTTCCTAATGAACCTAGTTAAAAGGTCTCCTGTATAATTAACAGCATTAGCTGGGAGATTATTTATTTTATATGTAAATAAAAAGGGACATTATAACTGAAATAATCCCATATGAATTGATATTGAATCAAATCGAAATCGAATTGAGAGCTAGTGAACTGGAATTGAATTGAATCTGGAAATCTGTATCAATACCCAGCCCTAATACCCACCACAATAATTTATGTGGCATCATCAGGTCCAAATGATAAAGAATTATATTGCCTCTTTACTATCGTATGATTGTAACGATAACTGGTCTCTGATGCAAAGAGAAGATGAAGTGTGCTGGTAGTTGCTGGGTAAAGCAGGGACTAAAAACTAAAATTTTCATTTTGGTTCTTTCTGAGCTAAAACTGTATGTTTTCATTCTGTTTCAGAAGTTACACAGCCTCCTTTCCAAAAGGTTACCGTTAGAACAAAATAAAAGAACAGTTAATAACATTATTTTTAAAATGACAGTACTCTGCACTATAAGGGGTGGGTGAAATACCAATTGCAGTGTTGCCAGATTTTGCAAGTGAAACAAGTTATATGGTCTGGAAAAACAAGCCCAAAATTAGCCACTTGCCTCACCAAAATAAGCAAAAATAACAATTCTTTTTTTTCCCTGTGTGGTGGATTTATTGGAACAGAAATCATAACAAGCCGTTAATTAACAGTTATTTACAGTATAATTTTATTTACAGATCTGTTTCCGAGTCAAAACCCAGCAGCATCAAATATGTATTATGCATCATATCTAACAGTAATTCAGTGAAGAGCTGGAAACAACTGTGAAATTTACTTTTTAACTCTAATAATGTTTTCCTTGTATCTGGCTTAGCCTTTCACGTATATGTAGCAATTATACATAGTTGTTAAAAAGGTCTTCATTCAGAGAATGTGACATCCACAACGGGCAATTAGGCTAAGAAATGTGTGATGCAGCAGTTTCTTTCAGGATCAAAGAACATTTAATTTTTTCAGGCAACATGAAGTGGTGTAGTTCCAAATATTTACTGCGATAAAGCCTTTGGCTTCATGAAAAAATTATTGGAACAAAATTAACTGGTTATAACCGATTACCAGCATTTAAAAATAACGTTTTCACTCCGGAACAATTGAAAATCACTTTGTTGTTTTTCGGTTACGTTCTGCTAAAAATGTCATTCATTTTCATTCCTTGAACCATTTTAGTCCCTGGGGTAAAGTGAGGATAAGTGCTCATGATGAAACAGTAAGTGGGTCAGTGGGTCTGGGAGTGAGCCAGGTGAAGTCCAGTTCTAATTTTGTCCACAGTTTGTTTGAGGAGTCTTCAGAGAGTTTTTTAAACTCTCATTTTACTCTGAGAGATTTAACCAGCCTCCAATATCTACTAGGCAATGTTTGTGTCTTTTATATCTCAGGAAAATGACCACAAATAGGTGGTGTGTATTGGCCTTTCCTTAGAAATACCATTGTATGTTTACATACCATTATGTGATCATATGAGAATGTTTGTATTATTTCTGTATGTGTGTTACCTGCTGCTGGTTGAGTTTTCTTTGGATCTCATGGGAGTCACAGGTCTCATAGACAATGGGTCGTGAGAGTTCGGTCTCAATTTGAGCCAGCCAGGAGCGCAGACTGCTCATGTTCTTATCCAGCTGCTGCACAGCTACCAGTGTCTCCCGTAGCTTCTTTACCCTAAAGATCCCAGAAACAGAGAGGCAGAGAGAGGCCAAGAGAAGTGACTGTATTTAATGAATAGTTCTCCCAAAAAAATTAAAAGTCAGTTATCATTTACTACATCATGAAGGCATACAGTAGCTTTGTGTGAGGTACACCATTGACATGAATGAGGTTTGGTCACCAGACGGCCAAGAAACATTTAGTTAAGTGTCAAAATGCATATTGGGTATACAGCCAATCTTTAATCTTTGTTAAAATACTAAATTTATTAAATGTTAAATGTAAACATATTTTATATACTCTTAAGTACAGAATATACATTGTACAATTATAATATTACATCTTATTTTGTCCCTTGTTCTTTAAATAGTTAACTGATACATTATATGAAATGCAATATCATGTAGAATGTGTATAGCAAATATGACAACATGAGCAGACACAGAATGTAATCCAATGGCATCAATGCTTCCCAAAAAATCCCTGAATGTGCCTAAAAATACTGAATCACATGCTCAATGCAGTGGCACGGACACTCACGCATACCAGCATAGCATGTTTCAACTGTGCCACCATTGCATATCTATATCTTAAAAGTAGTTTCTTATCTCAGATTAGATTTAAACAAATGAGCGCTGATGCAGAGTGCTCATGTTTCAACTTTATCAAACTTGGAATGAAACTCTGTTTTATGCTGTCGACATTTAGCAAAAACAAAGATAGGATTTTGACCTGGTGAGATAAAGCCCCTATGTAACCTTGGTAATGTGGACGTTTCACAATGACTGCAGGCTTCAAGCAACATTCCTAAAGCACTGCCCACATACAAAATTAAACCTTTAAACCCACAGCAACAACAGAGAAAGGTCATCAATTTCAGCATGTAATGGCTATTTATCCATTTATCTGTAAAATGTATGGCAAACTGTGGTGTTCAGAGAAGCTGTCTGGCTCTAAAATGTACATTTAGACATTATGGGGCAAGTCAATACAAGGTAGCTTCATTTAAAGTACTAAATATTTCAAACTAATAAACTACATTTCAGACATTTGGCCAAAAGACATGCAAAGGATCAAATAATACAGAAAAACTTCCAGCACTGCATTACAACTGTGAAATGCAAATATGAATGATAAGTGGATAAATCTTTTCCTGCCTGTTAATATCGCAGTCACATTCTGGCAGATCTGAGTCCTGTCCTTGGCATCCTGCCATGTTATCAGTGCCCATATCCAGCACCATTGGGCTGAATCTTGCCGATCAAGTGTCCCAAAAGAAAGAAAAACTTCCACCCTGTCCAAATTCCCCTTCTCTTTCTTCTGAACAACAAAGTGTCCAGGCTAACCCCCTGCTTGGTGTGTGAAGTATCTGAGTGTGTGTGTGTGTGTGTGTGTGTGTGTGTGCGTGTGCCCATGTTAACTGCTCTCAAGTGCAGGCATGAGCAGCTGGGAGTGACAAATTCTGCTGTGGCTAAAATAAGATGACAGTCATTAGCATGTGCTGATCAGAGGACTGGAATGTCTGAGTGTGTCTGTATTGTAAATAAAAATAAAACATTATCCTTTCAAATAATTTGCTTTATTCAAATAAAATAAAAACATTCAGGGGAAATTTAGGTATAAAACAATGTAACTGGAATCTTAAGGAGCATTCAGTATTAATTTAATTCATTTCAAACCGATTAATTGCAAAATATCACCATCGAATTTCCTCTGTACAAGAGCAACATCGGTTGTATGGGTAATATTAAAACAGATAAATAAATAAACCTGGCCTCTGTGTTGTGTGTATGTGTGTGTGTGTGTGTGTGTGTGTGTGTGTGAGAGAGAGAGAGAGAGAGAGAGAGGGAGAGTGTGTTTTATTATAAAAAATATGTTTGGTTCTGGTAACACTGCAGATACTCCTACTGCACTTGCAACTTTAATTAAATCTGAATAAAATCCTGTCAATCTACCAGCATTCTAATATTCTTGGAGAAAAATGAGGTCTGGATGATCACATACAGGGCTACAGCTGTCTCAGTAAGTTCATGCACATTATAGAGGAGAATACCCTCTCACACAAGGGCCACAGTGAAATTAACACCACACATGTGAAAGGCTTTTAGCCCTGTCGGCAGCCAACTCGTCTATACCAGTCATATCCAGACACACTATGGTGTCAAGTTTATGATCCTGGTCCAAAATATTTCCCGTCCACCCATGGCTCATTAGAAATGTTACTTTATGTGTACAGGTCTCTATTTCTATAGAAGCTACTCTGCAAAAGGAATTGCCCATTTTAACTTTGTGTTCTTCTAATTATGAATTAAGATATACCTTTTTAATTTGCTATACAACTAGCAGATGCCCTTTATTCCTCTCTGAAACACTTTATTTGGGTTTTTGTTCTGGTAGAATTTCAACTCTCACATTTTGTCTAAATATAAAAGACCCATAAAAGGTAATGTAAAACAACTTAAACATTTTAAAGCACCTACAGCACAATGCAGTAGGTACAATGGGACATCCATTGGTAAAGCACAATTGGCTCATTTTCATGATATGTAATTTAGGTAAGAGACTTACCTAGCTGCTATAAGGTCGAGCAGATGCTGCCAGCGCTCATTGACTTTGCTGAGTTTGTACTGGATTTCTGCAGCCTTGCTTTCAGGGCTGGCCTGAGCCAGTCTCTCCCCCATCTGTTCCAGCTGATATTTGTTCTCCTTAGCCCCCGAGATCTCTTCCTGATAGTCCTGGTGGAAAAAGATTGCAAGTTTGTTCAGTTGAAAATTCTAAGCTTAGTTACATTTCTGACTTTCAGGATAGATTTTTCCCATATTGTTTGAAATATCTTGCATATTTAGCAACCTTGAGCTTAAGTAAATATTATTTACTTAAATTGAAAGGTGTTTTTATTTTAATAGGGGTGCGTGTTTTAAGCTAATAATTACTCATTATGTGACATTGCATCTATTGCATCACCTTCCTGAGTTTCTTGATCATCTCCTCAATGCTGATGTCTCCGTTCTGCGAGACCTTGCTCTCCATGTGGGTGAGCCACTCACACAGCTCTTTGTTCTTCTCATTGAACACAGCCCACTCGTTCAGCCTCTCACTCACCTGCTGTCTGCGCAGGGACAGCTACCGAGACAACACAAAATGATCAGTTAACACCATTTGTTCAGAGAGTACTTACCCAGAGTAAGATTTAAGGAAGGACATGGTGTGCAATCAGACAACACAAAAAGGTTGGTGATCAGAATGATAAAAAAGAATAAATGTGACAGGTGGACAGGTATTATCTCTAAAGTGTTAGCCATCTTCCTTCCTTCCCATGCTTCTTCCATAGTAAGACACATCAGGTTCCAGGGCACAATAACATTTCTAGAATTATTTACACTAGGATGCTCAGACTAGGTAAACAAGGACCCATCTAGAACTTCATTAACTGACTGACAGCAAGCAAGCCTCCTCCTAACACAAAGACCTGGCCCACCATGCCATAATAAGATCTTTCAGTAACAGCCCTATACTCCTTAAAAATCTAGGGAATTCATTACCATTATTGAAATTCTTCCTATTATTAGAACCACACCAGAATTCATTCAATATCTCATGAAAAATATTTACAGCTATTGATTGAATTTATCTTTTGTGCAATATTTTGAGCTAATTTAATAAATTCACCTACAGCTCAATACAGTAGGTACAATGGGACATACACTGGTAAAGCACAACTGGTTCATTTTCATGATATGTAATTTAGGTAGGAAACTAACCTAGCTGCTATAAAGTTGAGGCCATGCCATGAAATCTTTATTGTGTGGGGTTACCAAAACAGTCCAAGCTTGAACACAGACTGTGTGTTAACAGCTTGACTGATGAGTGTGTGTGTGTGTGTGTGTGTACCTGATGACACGTCTCCTCCCACTGTCTCTGCAGTAATGTAATTCTCTCCTGTAGGACTGTGAGGTCATCAGCAGTGAGGCCATTGGAGAGAGACTCTCTCAGTATACACAGCCCGGCTACATTATCAGCCCAGCCTTCAATACTGCCTTCTAATTCCTGCCACACATATGCACACATAAAATTCATAAACACATCTGTAATATTCAACAAAATCTCTAAATATTTTTCTTTGCCCCGTAGCACTACTCAAAAAAACTGAAAACACAAAAATATAATCAAAACTGCAGGTCCTGGACAAAATAAAATTGCCCATAGAATATAGATTAAAAGGATAGTTCACCCAAAAATTCTGTCATCATTTACTCACCCTCATGATATCCCAGGTGTGTATGACTTTCTTTCTTCACCAGAACACATTTAAAGAAAAATAGAAATATATCTTAGCTCAGTAGGTCCTTAAAATTCAAGTGGATGGTGATCTGATTTTTGAAGCACTAAAAATCACAAACAGTCAGCATAAACGTCATCCATATGACACCAGCAGTTAAATGAATGTCTTCTAAAGAAACACGATCCCTTTTGGTGAGAAAAAGATTTTACTCTAAATCATGCTTCCGGTCAGCAGCGGTAATGCGTGTGTGACATAATCGCACTGGCACTTGAAAAACGTGAGAACTGAGGCACGTTCAGCCAGAAGAGCAGAGCTGTCTACAAGTGTGAAGGGGGAATGCTGGACAGTAGCTTGGTTGGTTTTGGTTTAGATCTGTATTTACTCACAATGGTGCATTTGTATGCTTATCCTGGATGTCTCAACCAAGTGGAGAACGTGAGATTACGTCTGTATCATGCCATCGCGAATATGTCAAATGAGAGACCACTTGAACTCCACCCTCTCGTGAAGCTTACCAGAAGCGTTGGAATATAGTTACTAAATATTTATATTTTTTCGCACTAAAAGTGATCGTTTCACTTTAGAAGACATTAATTTAACCGCTGGTGTCGTATGGATGACGTTTATGCTGACTGTCTGTGATATTTGGAGGTTCAAAAGTCATGCATTTTAAGGACCTACAGAGCTCAAATATTTTTCTATTTTTCTTCAAATGTGTTCTGCAGAAGAAAGAAACTCATACACACCTGGGATATCATGAAGGTGAGTACATATTCAGATAATTTTAATTTTTGGGTGAACTATCTCTTTAATAAACAGGATTATGCACCATTCAGAACTGAACTGAGAATGCTTTTTAAATTCCTTTTCTATTGCTGCTGTGTTAATTGTTTTGGCAGTATTGAACTTGGTTTAGAGAAATATATCAGGAAATAAATGGACATACCGGCAATTAGTCAAAATTAATTATGTATTTATTTATGTCTTGTCATGTTGGAGTTGCAATAAAGTATATTCATCTTCCTGCCATCCCAATTCAACATCCTGTGAAGCATAGCCTATTTGATTCAAAATCCAATGTGAAACAGTGCCAATTCTTAAATTCTAAATTTTGGCCAAATGCTAGTGGGCCACTGCTGATTTTATTTATCTAATGCAGAGGTATGTTGTCTGCATATATCCTTCCTCCTTTCTCACACACACACACACACACACACACACACACACACACACACACACACACACACACGTTGGTGCAGCTATCATTATGAGGACTCTCCATGGACATAATGATTTTTATACTGTACAAACTATAGATTATATCCCCTAACCCTAACCCTACCCCTAAACCTAACCCTCACAAAAAACTTTCTGCATTTTTACATTTTCAATAAAAAAAATTTTAGTATGTTTTTTAAGCGATTTGAATTATGGGGACACTAGAAATGTCCTCATAAACCACATTTATAGCATAATACCCTTGTAATTACCAGTTTGTAACCTAAAAAAAAGTCCTCGTAAACCACTTAAACCTGCCCCCACACACACACACAAACTGAGGGATCTTGATTGCATTTGCATTGATAATGGTTATTGATATCTCTGCTAGCATTCACCGACCGTATCCTGGTTTAACTGCTAATATAGTGATGGTGTGTGATTCACAGGTAACAGAACTGTCAACAAGACCTCAAACAAATAAATGCATAAGTAATCTTTTTATCGATGAATCATTAGGATGGAAAAAGCTGGCAACACTTTGCTGTTAAAAATTTACTTTTGGTTTGCTCCTGGAAATGTACTTCCTAATAAACCTTAACGACTCTGCTAAAATACATGATTTTAGCATGTTGATTATCATGCACCTCAACTTTCTTCCAGAAGCTCCACTGAAAATCTAGCTTATACATACTGTAGATTTACCCACCTTCTACTTCACATCATACATGAAAAATCTACTCTGCTTTGCAGATAAAAAATGTATCAAAATGCAGGGGCATCACACATACAAATAACCTACATACTATATGAAGCAAGCCAGAGTATCACTAATACAGTGGTTGACACCAGCACATAGCGGTAATAAAAATGCAACATAACTGCGTGCAAAGGGAAAGAATCCAAAATGAGAGGAAAGATACATAGGTTTTTCTGGAGCAACACTTCTAGAAGGTGATAAGAAACAAGGTGAGTGAAATTTTCTGTGTTTGTGTTTACCTTGCATCGGATCTGTTCTGTATGCAGCTCCTCATGGTTGTCGGGTAAAGGCACAGAGAGCTTTTGCTTAAAGTCCTTCAGCTTCTCGTGTGATGCAGCAATTCCTTTCTCACACTGGTCCCAGACCTACACACACACACCAGAGAAAGAAAATTGTGAAATCATAAGAGAGCATGTCCTTCTATGCCCTTCTGTAGTTGCAGTAGCACAGAGTCATTATAAACACACATCACACACACAAACACCGATCTTACTGTATCTTAGTAACACTAAGCTTAGCAATCATTACGCTCTAACACAACATGCTTATTTACAACACTCAAGGAAAAGTCGGGCAGTAAAATTCGGATATTCAGCTGTGAAAGCATGGCTGTAATAAAATGTTAAAACTGTAATATCAGATTATAAAAAAATCCAGCCAAGTCATAATTAAAACATGGTCAGGCCAAAGGGTCAATGTCCCGAGACACCACAGACAGAGATTATCATGCAGAGATAACGCAGTTTAGTACCTTCTATCATGTCATCCGAGAGAACAGAGGGAGGTGGAGAGAAAAAGAGAAAGATAGAGGACGAAGCAAAGGGGAGCCATTTTTTCAAAAATTGTTGTTCTGTTGCTGCTGTGCTCAAGTGTGCTGCGTCAAAATGGAGCGAATGACTCTCTGCTGCCCTGTGTTGGCAGTACAGCATTTCTCTGAGTCCCCCTGCATCCTCTCTCCCACAGTACTGAAGATATCTTTCTCCCCTTGCCTCCCTCGCTGCCTCTTCCTCTAGTTCTCTCTCTTCCACAAATATTTCATTTATTCAGGAAAGAAAATTGTGGCACACAGCTGGACAAACTCAGACTGCTCCCATTTTAGAAATAGTGCTTAAAAAAATATCCAAATTTCACAGAACACAAAGACCACCAAAACAATCTGAAGTTCAACTTGTATGTTATTCAACATAAATGCCTACTTATACATAGTCACACATAGTGGTAATAACAACTTAGACAGGAAAACACTTCTAAAGAACTGCAAGAACAAATGGCACTACCAACCAAACAGCATAAGATGAGCTGTACTACCATTTGGAAATGATTTCTCAACTTTGTTTAAACAACATGTTTGTACTTTTTCAATGATCTGAACTACTGAATTAAGCAATTTTAAGCTTTTGAATCAACAAGATGAATGGGAAGTACACCCAAAAATGTGTTAAAACTTTAAGGAAAGTCTGCAACCAAATAACTTATGACACAAACTGTAATTACATATATACAATGTAATAACAACCTTCTCAACTCACCCTCAACAAAGAAAGCAGTTCTTTCTTCCTCTCGTCGAGACGGATGCTAGCAGTCCTCCAGCGTTCCTGCACATCAGTGAGCGCAGTGTGAAGCGAGACCTCTGCCCTAGAATCTGCCCACAGGAGCAGCTGCCTCCCGGCCTCAACTGTGAGGATGTAGCTGCCCTGTTGCCTCTGAAGCACACGCTCCTTCAGCTGGGTGGACACAAGCGTAACCAATATAACCAGTGGATATTCATGCATTGTTTATTGCCAGTTTACAACCTCCTCATTCGCAACATAAACACTAAAACTAAACTGAAACTACAAACCACTGAAAAAAGTAAAACTAAACAGTCATAGTGAAAGAAATGTAAACAATACTAAATTGAAAAATAAAAACTACCACAATCCTGTCTCAAACCTGCAACCTTTCAGTAACCAGCCTGGGTCTGTAACCCCTAAGCTCCACCACTGTAACACCTACAGCTTCAATTAAAACAGATAACAGCCTTCAAGTGGAATACTCTTACTCTTACTAACAAGGCTATTTCTTTACCTGTATGTGGTCTAACATTCCACGGATCTGCTGTAGTGCTACTGTTGTCCCCTGCTGTTGGTCCTCTGGTTCTAGCGAAACTTCTTGCAGCCAATGGTGCAACTTCTCTATCAGCTCTGTGTAGCGCTGCCATTGACGAACAAGACTGTCAATAATTCCCCGTCTCTGTTGGGCCCGCATCACCACACCTTGCCACTGGTTACTAAGCAGTGCCAGTTTCAGGCCAAAGTCATCACTTTTGGGTGAGAAGAAGCAGCAAAACTGAAGCAGTCACTACCACTACTATGGAATGAAACAAAAACAATAAAAAAAATCACTGTATGTGCTGATGCATTACCTGTCATCTACTTGTCCCTGGTTTAGTAGCTGATGTCCATCACTGATGATAGAGTACAGAATCTGCTGTCGACTAAACATCTCTGCCTGAAACAACTATCCACAAAATGAAAGTTTAGTAGAGCACGAAACTTAAACTAGGATCTAGTGTATCTAATGCAGTACAGTATATTTTGGTAATCAAGTCAACAAAGCCTTTTTCAAACATTTGTCCCTAAATCATCATCTTGTTATCATTACCTCGTGTTCTCTCTGCTGGTCTAATAGGTTCTGGTAGTTCCCAGAGATTTCAGCAGCCAGTTTTTCCTCTGTTTGGTTAAGGAAGATCAACCAAGCATCACACTTCTCCAAGAAGGTCTGTCTTTGCAGTACCAGGGCTTGCAGTTTACTGCACATACAAACAGGCACACACAAATGAATATTGTGAACATCCATGGAGTAGCCGACAGTAGATGAAATTCTACATCTACTGTAGGTCAACTATAACCACATATACCTGAATCTCTCTATTGTGCGAGCAGAGTTAGAAGACCAACTCCTGTTTAGGTTCTGCAGATGCTTGATTTCATTGTCATTGAGGGGAAGCTGATAACCCAACTCATTCAACCGTTCCAGATCAGGAGAAAGACTGCTCAGCTTCAACATTTGGGTCTACAGACACACATACATATGACAATGATTACAATGCTGATATTACAATCTTTCACAGGAAAATGGCAAACAATTTTCACCTTAAGTTTTTCCATGTGTTCCAGCACAGATGAAATATCTGGGGATCCGATTGGGTCTGGTTCCTTCAGAACCTTCTCAGCTTCTTCTGACCAGTGGCTCAGAGAACATAGCTCCTTATTAAACCTCTTATAGTCCCTCAATCCCACCTTGAAAAAGGGAAGTGAGAGAGAGAGAGACAGAGAGAAACACATTTACACTTGACACAGGCTTTGTAGACAGTCATTTATGAGTTTGAAAGAGTTTGTAAGTCACACATGCACAGACTAGTAAAAGAAGGAACATAATATGCAAAATATTAATCAATAGGTAAACTGTCCTTTTCAATATTCACTTTTCTCTCTCACCTCGAGCAGAGACTGCTGTCTTTGGAGGACGTGTCCAACTGTTGCTAAGCGCTGAGTGAGTGACAGGTGGTCTGTATGAAAAGTTATCATGGCAGAGGGGTCTACTTGCTGCCTCAGCTGCTCTGCAAATTCATACAGCTGCTGCAGGACAGACTCAACAGATCCCTCAGGCTTCATAAGGTCCTACAATAATGCCAGTGAAACATTAGTACACTTTCACATGGTGGCCCCAACTTGAAGGAAACAGGATCCAAGAAAACAAGCTACAGAATATAAAGCACAATTCATTAAGGTGTCACACGTTTTTGTGTTCAAGAGGTCTGCCAAACCTACCATGCATTCCTGAATCCAGACCTTCACCTCCTGTTCTGTGATGTCCCTGTGGGTGGCGCTCTTGAGCAGATGTTCCACTCGTTCTTCTAGTTTCTGGATGTCAGTGTTGCTCTGAGAATGAAGTGCTTTATAATGCTGCCACAGCTGCAGCAGGCCTTTACTGTTCCTCATCTGATCTGAGATCTGTTCCAACAGTGTGTTCCACCTGACATCAGACAGGTACATGATCAATGATTTCTGATCATCTTGAATTCTAAATGTCTGTTGTATGTAGAGTATATACTAGCAAATATAAGAAAATGCTAGTTAGAAGTAGTTAAAAAAGTATAAATAGTTACAGAGATGTTTGACGCTCACCTGAGATTAATGTCAGCATGTGCTGCATTGAGTGAATCGGACACTGAGGGATGGCAGTCTTTCAGCAGCTGTTGAGTTATTGAGCCAAATTTCCGTAAACTACTCTCCTGTTTCTCTAGCTCATCTTGTAAACTCTGAGACACACATAAACAAAGTCACCCATGGTTATATTGGTTACTTGTTCCATATAATGCTGAAGAAGGCATCTAAATACAATTCTTTACCAAATGAACTGCCACCATGGCTACTGTGTTCTATTAAAAGCCAAAAGAGTGAAAAGAATTAGCACCTCAAGATTCTCCACTTGAACCTGGACAGCCTCTGGGGAGCCGGTGAGGAGGCGCAGACGAGACATGGTGTAACGTCCCTCCATCAGGTAGCCCTGAATCTCCTCATACGCTTGTTTATACAGACTCCACTGCTCCAGTACTGCCAGAAGACTGACAGTCTGCTGCCCGATCTGCAATGTCACAAAATGTCATACTGTATATCCTTGATAACAATTGCACAGGCTGTTGCATGTTTTAGTGAAAATCTGGTTATGAATATCGATAGCTAATATGGTACATGTTCAAACTGTGTCTATGACTATGTGAGCCCAAAACATTTTTCAGACACTTCGAGTACAAGCAGTGTTTGTTTTTTTGTATCTAAAAGCTTTACTGAAATTCACTACTTGGAAACTACCATATGATCCAGATCAGCCCAAGAGTGTTTGAGGCCTTTAAGAGTCTCCGTAATGACAGTCTCCCCTTTCCTGTCCTGGATAAGTAAGCATCCTTTCTCCTCAGCTTTCTCAAGATCCTTTTCTTTCTCCTTTACCAACACTTCCATTTCCTAGTATACACAGACACTCAAGTCAGTTCAATCTTTTAAACAACAAAACACAAGGGATATAACATCTGCTTTACTCATAAATCCATATAGTGTACTACATACTGTGTAGAACCTAACAGCTTTCAGGTTTCTTCATGCTCTCTTAAATGTATTATTTACCTGACAATCTTTAAGTGCATTCTGGGCTGAGGAAACATCCTCAATCCTGTGTTTCTTTTTCAGTTTCTCCTCCTGTACACTGAACCAGGTCTTCAAAGTCTGGACAACGCTTTCATACTCCAACCAGCTTTCAAGCAGACTCTCTAAAACCTGAATCTGTAAAACAGAGGATACCAGTTTAGTGGATGATGCAAATGAAAGGTAGATTACATAGATGATGGTAACAAGAAGCCTTTATCTTTCCACACTCTGTCCAACCTTCTCTGTAATTAGACCCTGCAATATCTGCCAGCGTCGGTTCATGGCCCCAAGACGTTCAGCAAAGTCTGTTTTGTCACTGCGTTTCCCCTCCACGTCCTGACTGCTAATCTGCAGAACCGACTGATTCACAAAGTCCACTGTCAGCTGCTTACAGGACAGGTCAATCCGAAAACCCTGTTCAGAGGAAAATAAGAGATGGCTAAATAAAGAAAGAGACAAATTTGGCATCTTTCATGGAAGCTTTTAGGTATGAAATAAAGGAAACAACATAATGAACTAGCAAATTCTTAATTTGTGGAAAACAATAAAAGTTCAAAATTAGGGATGAAACAAAATATTCAAGTAAATATATATAGTTCAAGTAAATATATATAATATTCAAGTAAAAAATATACACATAAACATATAAGTAATGTAATAATGTAATCATTAAAATAATTTTTACAAATTTAAGAGTCGATCATTGAAAAACACATTTTGATAACAATTCACAAGGTTCTATACATTTCCATAGTATTGTATTAACTAACACGAACAATAATTAATCTTTATTTAAAAATATTTATAAGTGTTTATTCATAAATATACTGTTCATTTTTTGTTATGGTTAGGTTATAATGCATTAATGTGTGCATTAATGTATACAATGTTTAATGTTTACATGTACTGTATTTGTATATGTAGAAATTAGCCCTGACCAAAATTATCTAATGATGTAAAAGTATTTTTTACCCTTAGTTCATATTAACTACTGCCTTAACAGATGTTAACGTTTAACTAAAGTTAACATAACCTTATTGTGAAGTGTTACCCTCATTTTAATTATGTACTAATCTGAAAATTTGCAGGGATGTGTCCCCCTCAATGCTACGGTGGTTATAGTACTGTCCAAAATGACTAATCCTCTGTCTTATTCTTTTGAACATGTTCTTGCAGCTTTTCTTATTTCTAACTTTCTCTTACCTTGTATTTCTGAAGGTATGTTTGCACAACCTCTGATCCCACTGCCCCCATGATCTTTTGCTGGTCTTCCTGGATGACATTCTCCATGAGGGATATCCAGCTCATTAGCTCAGTTATTGCATGACGGGATGGCAGCTTCTCCATCTGCAGCTGTAAATTATAACATGAATGCAAGTATTGGCTTTTCCAATTATGGTAACCACAAAGTGTTAACCTGAAAGCATAGTATCAAAAGCCAGCACCATCAGTGTGTAGTCTTTAAACAGACAACTATTTACAGCCAATTCATTATCTTAACACCCTTTCTCTAACTCAAATGGAGCAGCGCAGATATTCCAGTCACCACACCTGGTGGAGTTTCTCCTGGACCACAGGGATACGTGATAGAAGATCAGCCCATTGTGTTTCCAGCTGGGCCAAGTTTGCCCTGAGTGCTGCTGTGTCTACTTTCTTCAACCGAAGTAGCTGGTTTCCTTGGCTCTGAACTGAGGAGCGCAAAGACGACTTGGCATCCACCTTTTTAGAGAACTCCTGCATATACAAATATGAGGTCAAGTAGATTATGTCTAAAAGCCCTGGGAAAGTCAATGCTAGTTCAGATAGTCCTATACAGTCCAGCTTATTGTAAAAGCTTTGGAAGACATGAGGCCCTTTTAGCAGGATATTTAATGGAGGTTCTCACCAGGAAGGCATGAAGATGGTCTCTGACGGTCTCTAGCTCTTGAGGGACAGTAACAGACTGAGTGCTCCAGAACTCCAGGTGATCAAGTGCTGAATTTAGCCATTGGCTAAGCTCAGCTGACTCACTCTGATACCTACAATAAAATATAAAGACACCATGTGATGTCAGTAAACATATGAAAACACAGACAAAAATAAACAATGGAGTGAAAAGTAGAGGTTGACCGATACATCAGTTTTACTGATTAACCTATGCAGATAGTTGCTTTTTGGAACTATTGGTTATCTGCAAAAATCATTTTGGTTACACAATAAAATGCATCTGGGTTTTTATTCATTTTGGACTCTTATAGCCTCTATGTCTGTGCCCGTTACCATACAGTAAGGAAAGACTAAGAAAGCAGCTGCTTAACATTCAGTAAATTGGTTTTAAAAACTATCAACCAATTATTCAGTTATCAGCTTTTTCCACCATCATAGTTATCTGTATCGGGAAAATCCTCCGTTGGTAAACCTCTATAGAAAAGTGCTTTCCTTTCTTTTAAAAACACTGAACTAGTAAAGTTGTTTCTTTGTGAGGGTAGTCAAGATCACAAGAAGAAAGTAGTCAGATGTTCTGACCTGATCAAGTGTTTGAGAGTGGAGTCCAGACGGTGTAGCTCTTTATTTATCTTGGTGGTGGTGCTGAGCCAATGGTCTCCAAGCTGTGTGAGCTGAGTCTCCAGCTCTGAGCAGGACACATGTAAAAGCAGTCTCTTCCCATCCTCCAACAGCTTATACAACTGCTGCTGCCGCTCAGAGAGACTAATCTTCAGATGCTACAGAGAGAAACAGAGAGAGAGGAATTCAGTCATCAATAAGTGATATGTTGCATATTGGCACAACACAAAGAGCGATTGCTTTTTGCAATTAGCCAGCTTGCTCATGACCCTGTCTGCCTCATTGAACATCATTTATTAGTAGTAAAGAAGTACCAATTGAAACCACACAAAACTGGTTATGAATTAAAAAGAGAATTAAAATGTACTATCCTGGGGGCCTGGGTAGCTCATCGAGTAAAGACACTGACTACCATCCCTGGAGTCACGGGTTCGAATCCAGGGCATGCTGAGTGACTCCAGCCAAGTCTCCTAAGCAACCAAATTGGCCCGGTTGCTAGGGAGGGTAGAGTCACATGGGGTAACCTCCTAGTGGTCACTATAATGTGGTTCTCGCTCT
Source organism: Myxocyprinus asiaticus (assembly GCF_019703515.2). NCBI lineage: Eukaryota > Metazoa > Chordata > Actinopteri > Cypriniformes > Catostomidae > Myxocyprinus > Myxocyprinus asiaticus. Next base: position 21,269,223 of record NC_059368.1, read on the forward strand.
CGGTGGGGCGTGTGGTGAGTTGTGTGTGGATGCCGCGGAGAACAGCATGAAGCCTCCACACGCGCTATGTCTCCGCGGTAACGCGCTCAACAAGCAACGTGATAAGATGCGCTGATTGACAGTCTCAGACGCGAAGGCAACTGAGTCACTACGCCACCACAAGGACATAGAGCGCATTGGGAATTGGGCATTCCAAATTGGAGAGAAAAAAAAAGAAAAGAAAAAAAAAGTGCTATCCTAACAATTTTTGAATTTGTGGTAAGTATTTTGCAAAATTTTCAATACTTTTTTCTCCTTTACTACTCTTAATGTGAACATGTGTGAAGGAGCTTGTAGTGTAAAGTAAGATACTATACCTGGTATAGAGTGATTCTCTCACTCAATCTGTCTTCTGTCTCCTCCACCAGGCCCACACTTGGGATGCTGTTTTCCACTGCCTCTAGCTGCCTGTACAAGGCTTGATAATCACCAACCAACCTACTCCACCACTGGTGCCCATTAACAAAGAACAGTCATTCAGCACTGCTTTCTGTGATTATAACCATTCAATATCTTCCATATTTAGTTAGAAAAGACACTTAAAAGCTATTTTTCCACTTGCATAATTAATGAAATAGAAGCACACACCTCCAGGATGCCCTCAAGCTCCACTCCTCGTTTGTGGGCCTGTTTAAGTACAGCCTGGGCCTGGGCCACAGTTTCCTCCAGGTTCTGGATCTCCCTCTGCACCACTAACCCACTGACTTGTTTGAAGAAGGCCTGTGTCATCATGACATGCATTTCCAGACCCTGGAAAAACTTCTGCAGGAGAAGACAGACAGACAACATGAGTACAAGAGCTATAACAGTGGATTGGATATCCACTGCAAAAAAAAAAAAAATAAAAAAAAAAAAAATTATCTTACATTTTTTTCCTGTTTTACAGTAGAAATATGAACAAATTAGTAAAACAAAATAACTTGTTTTGTTTTTGATGTTTTTTTTGTTTTTGCTTTTTTATCTGATTTGCTACCGAGGATTGCATGTATTTTTGTTTTTTTCAATATCAGTGGCAAAAATCTCACCTGAAAGTCACCATATGCAACTTTTTTATTCAGAGGAATACAACTAAAATACAACTGCTTTTCTTAATCAGTATTTTTGTCTTTTTGTTTTCAATTAAAATATCCATACATTAAAACAAACGTTAAAAAATTAAAATTTCTAAACATTAGAACAAACCTTATAATACAAAACATTTTCTTGAGAAGAAAATTTAATAAGATTTAGCTGATTGGCAATTTATTTATTTTTTCCTTGTTTTAAGCATAATTCTATTGAAATTTTGTGAGGTTTGTGCTAAGAAATCTAATTTGAAATTAGATTCAAATTAGATTCCAGAACCTATCTCATTTTATCTAACAAAACAAAATGAGCCTGTTTCACCTTGTGTTTGTCTAGGAGGATCTGAACCTCAATCACTGAGCCCACTTTCATCTTCTGATCAGCAGCCATTTTGTCCTGGGCTGTGTCTACCAGATCTATCAGGTCCTGCAGAGCTCTCTCGTATTGAGCCTTCACAACTAAAGTCTGGTTTAGCCCACTCCGTTTTGAGCCCACCATCTCCACCAGCTTTTCATAAGCATCCTACATGACAGAACAGAACAATTAAGAGCAGAACCCAAGAGTAGTTGTAAGGTCAAGTTAAAATGGAAGAAAAGAACTGTAAATATTGTTTCTACTATAAAGCAAACTGTAGGGGAGAGACAGACATGTGTACTGTACCTGTAGTTTCAGCAGCTCTCGAGTGCACAGCTGGTTCGGCTGTAGTGACTCTCCTCCGCTCCTCATCTCAGAAACTTTCTTTTCAAATTCCCTCAGACTGTCCTCCGCTTCTGCTAGAATCTGTTTATATCAAACAACAACAGAGATTTTATTGATCTCATCCTAGGTCAAAAAATACATTACTGTTTGATGTTATACAATCAATACTAAAGAGTTAATTTTCTAAATGTTATGATAGGAGGTTTATATGATGAGATATGTAATTAAATATATACAAAAAAGTAGCAATATGAAAATTTGTGCTGTGTCTGACCTCTATCTGTTTAGAGGCGGGGCGATCCAAAGCTGCATTCATTTTCTGCAACAGCTGGTACTTTGAGTCACTGAGAGCAGTTAGCAACAGCCTTAACTCAGTCTGAGGAAAACGCAAGAATGAGAGGAAAACTGGTGAAAATGTGTGCGAGAGAAAGAGCACGAGAGAGAAAACGTATTTTAAACAATATGCTGACTACAAATAACCATGTTCCATCTCTAAGTGTACAAATCCCAGCACACATACCTGGAAAACAGATAGTTCCTGCAGCTTGTCTTTCATGCTATCACATCTCTGCTCCAGCACTGAGTCCAGCATCTTCAGTCTCCCCTCCAAACCATCTAACACCTCCTCAACCAAAACATTCCCTCCACCTTCATCACATAGCCACACTGTTCCTCCAAGCACCTCGCGACACCTACATACCTCCTCACTGACATTCTTTACCTCCTTACTCAAAGACTAAAGAGAAGAAACGAAAAAAGAATTCAGTGTTTCTATAATAAAAATAGTTAAACATTGTGTCCTAACTAGGTGTGACATGATAAACCATCAAGCAATAAAAGCTATTTCTTCTGTGTGACTCAAAGCTTTGGTCCTGACACAGTGAAATCTCATTGGTCCAAAATTCCACCATTCCACATCCAGCTCCATATAACTGTACATTAAACATTAAATATCTTCTGATTGGCTGTAACTGTGTCACGTAATGCAGTACTTTCATATTCATTGTGGACAGACAAATGGAATCTTATCGCATTACATCTGATTAAGACTCGATGTAAGACACTAATGTAAATTGAGGTTAAGTGACGTCTCACCTCTAGGTGGCCCAAATGAGTTTCTGAGTCATCCGATAGCAGCATTGGGCCAGATACAAGCTCATTCTCAGCATTGTCGAGCCAAGAAGAAGCTGAAGACACAGCCTCATAGAGAGTCCTCTCCAGAGCATGAGCACGCTTACTGTCAGAACTCCCTGTCTGTGAGGAGGACATCAATCAAAGGAAACAATAGTTATATGCGACAATAAAATTTTCATCTGTACCATTTACACCATCAGTGTGACCTGTGAAAGACCAGTGTAATATGTTCATTGGCAGTACCTGAGGCAAGTCCTGTAAGTCTTGGCTGAAGCCTTCAAAGAGACTTCTGGGTGACAGGATTTCCTGAGTCAGTTGCTCCCCTCTGAAAAGTTCACATGGGCTGGACACTGGCTGGTATACCTAAGAGAGCAGATGGCCCTTATTTATTTAGAGCACAGGGACAAATTTTATGTCCTTGGACTTGTGCCTTTTTAATGGATAATGAAGAGCGGGCAAGAAATTATGAGGGAGTGAGAGTCACTTGTGCAAGCTCTGTGATTCTAACATGTCACAGACCAAGCTAAAGTGTAGTGTTGAGGATGATTATGCACCGTGTTACATGGCGTCTGCTCCATCGTGTTTAGTGACAGCTGCAGTTTGTTGTTAAGGTCTTTGCTCAGGTTTTCCCATTTGACTCCCATTTGATCCTTTGCACTCATGCTCTCAGGCCAATGACCATCATCCTGTTCTGCAGGAGAACTACAGAGCGAAGAAAGAAGCTCATTATGTTTGTAGAGTCTGTACAATATACACTTTGTCATTCATAAACCTTTGTAGAAGAGCAGCTCTATTGTGCAAGAGAAAGATGTACACATGTTGACAGAGAGATAATGGACGAGTGGGTGGGACAAACCTCTCTTCGTTAGGTGTTGTTCTCTGTGAGAGAATCTCCTCTCCTCTACTTGCCACGGTCTGCAGTAACTTCTTCTGTTCGCCAAGCTGCTCCTCTAATTCCTACATCACATTTAAGATGTCAAAAATACAAATACTACCAGATCAAGCACAAAAGTGCATTCAAATGCAAGTATCCCCAGTCTTACACTGTGTGCTAACCAGGCACGACAAGGCGACAAGCGATAAAAGCCCTCAATTCTCCATTCTAATTCTGCTATACCCTGTCCAAAGTAAAATTTAATTGGTCCAAAATCCTGCTCCACATAGCTGTACGTTAAACAATAAATATCTCCTGATTGGCTTTGATTGTATCTTAAAAAATGCATCGATTTAATGTTCACAGACAGACAAATTTGATTATCTCTGTAAACATATTGCATCGCACCTGGTTAGGACACAGTGTTAGGATTTTTACCTAAAGACTGTTTCAACAGCATGTTAATTGCACATTTAGTGATAGATATCATGTTTTTATATGTTATTGCTTCATAGCAGTTGTTTTATTCATACCCTTTGTCTTTGCACAGTATCTTGATGCTGCTGGTTACGTGTGGATCTCGCCTGACTCAGCCAATCTATCATATTGGGGCTCTGCGACAGAGACAAGTCTGATTCAGTGTCTTCCTGTTCCTGAAGTGACCCCTTAAAACAAGAGACAGAGGTCTGTTAAAGACATTAAAGTACAGGAAAACTGAAATTTAAAGTACTGCATTGATTATATGGTAATTATTTTGATATTGGATACTCATTTTCCTTGTTCTAAAAGCAAATCCATTCAAACGTGAGTCAGCAGAGATTTATTGAATACTGTAGGAAACCGCTGGTTTACGACTGGTCTGATGCTTATTTAGCTAATGCTAGACTAGCAAATCTATGCTGTTCACCAGCAAAAAATGCTGACCAACCAGCATGGTCTTTTTGGTGAAGTTATAAATTTATGTTTGGTAATATTATTTTACAGAGGGTGCCAAAACAATTAACCTATCTAGAAGCCACTGCTGACAAAAAAACCTAAACATGTAGATAGAGGTTAACATTCAAGCATGACTGACAAAAACAATTGGAAATAAGCTTGCATCAGGCTTTTAAATGTCAAAGACCATTACACTAAAAAAGAGCAAAGTGAAAATTCCAGACTTTTGCAAAAGGTCTTTGTTTCAGATGGATGTTGCTGGAATGATATGCGACATCATTCACAACAATAAACAGCGCTTGGCATTCTATTGTACTGCTGTTCACAAAGCATCCATTGATGCAAGTGTATTTTAGTGTTTGTATTGGTGTGTGTACATGTAGAGTACTTTCTAATACTTTAATTCCCATATACTTAAATGACCTCCAGTTGTTCTTGTACTGGGCCTTGTAAAAGTATCTAGACCCTTAATGAGTAGTCATTTTACCCAATTGCAGATCTACAGGTTTTGTGTGACCCTTCTCTCTTTGAATATTTTTTTATGTTGGTTTGAGTGTCTCTCACCTGGATGTGGGTCTGTTTGTCTTGGAGGATGTGCTGTAGCTCCAGCAGGCTGGATTTGAGGCTATGTAGTTTGAGGGAAAGCTGCTCAGCATCCCCCCGTGTACCTGCCTTCCCCTCCATCAGTAAACTCTCACTGTGTACTGACAGCTCAGACAGACACAGCACCTTCTGCTCGATCTCCAGTAACATGTTCTAACCAGGAATAGAGATTCCAACAATATAAAATAGTTTCTGTTAAATGTGAAAACTTTTGATTAGATATGATTTTGCAATATATAAATATATATATTTTTTTGTTTTATCAGTGCTTTCTCGGGTTGAATGGTGGTCAGATAAATTTCAGTCAAGAATAGAGATAAATAACATTCTTAATTAACAGTTAATTAAACATTAATAATATTAAATTAAAATCTGGTTTAACATGTTTTATTAAGGACCATGTGCTTTTAGTCAAAACTCTTCTCAAAAATCATGTTTTTGTGCAAAAACAATACAATCTTATATATAAACAAACTCTACACCAACAAAACATAGTTTATTTTTGTAGGAGTTTAACATACAGTTAAAGTTGTGGTAGTTCTTGTTAGATTTATTATTTTATGCTGTCAAAAAGTAACTGTCCAGCATCCTTCATCTGAAACCACAACAGGAGGTGTGTGAAAACAGAGGTAGACGGGAGAAGTGTCTGAGTGCAGTGACTGATAATCTTCTTAAGCTGCTTATACAAGACTTGAGACATCTAGATCTTTACCATACTACAGAAGACAATCGGTACACTAGTCCAGTGTAGGTAATGTGAAAAAAATCGGAACTTTGAATAGATCAGGGCTGATCAGGACTGAATACAGGTAAACAGTGGAGAAAGCCTGCAGTATTCATGAATGAGGAATGGGAAAACATTAATAGCAGTCCGCTATGGGTCAGGGCTGCCCTGGCTTCTCACAAAGAGTCTAACTCTCAGGTTAAAGGTTAACCTGATCCTTATAGCCCTGTAATCAAAACACAAAAGACACACACGTTTGTATGTGTGTGCATCTTTCGAAGGAATGCAGGCATGCACTGTGGGATGTCCCATGGCGGCAGGGAAAGAAGACAACTCCTTATCCTAACGACCAATCGCACAAAACAACACAGCTAATCAGATTTACTGTGACCCACTCTAGTGACTCCAGACATAATCATCTACCAGGATGATCTCTGACATAAGAATGTTTATGAATGTCCTCGAAAATCATTCATGGCTTTCACACCTCAGAATCACAACAGATTACTGAATATTTATCAGTGGAAATCTTTAATTTAATTTGCTTGAATCATGGCTAAAACCAAAAACACAGAATTTGAGGTCATTTATGCTGTCCTGCAATTTAGGTTCAGGCTCTGTAAAAAACAAAGACTTTATTTTCAAATGCTATATTTAGGATAGACTTTCCACACTGTAATTTTGCAAGTGATGAAATCAGATATGTTTGTTTAGACAGTTTAGTCAATATCCAGTCTCTCTACATCCATTACATTACTGTATTTTAAACATTCATACATACGGGTATGTCCAGAAACCCCCAATTGTTCTCTCATTCACTATTCATTAAATAGTGAATGTCACAAGTGAGTGTAAATCATGTCTGAGTGAAATACAGTCATGGTGTGTCCCAAATGAAAAAAAACCCAAAAAAACACAAATTCCAATCTGACCATTCAGACTAAATTGAACAAATGTGTTAAATGCTTGTTAAATGCTTGTTAAATGTACAAATGCACAATTAACAAAACTCCTTTAAATCGGATTTCAAACCAATTATGGATGTGGTTTAGATCAGTTTTGTGAAAATCAGATTGCATGTTTCACATTTCATATTTTTCTGTTCAGACTACAAACAACTAAACATATCTGAGTCAAATCTGCCCCACATTTTTTTATATTTGCTGCCTGTATGTACAAAGCCTTTGATGTGAAAGCATCAGCTCTTACCTGGCAGTCAATGAGCTGTTCCTCCATGTCCATGTCCTGTGGGTGTGGCTGTAGAGTGGAGCTCAGTGTGGCACGTGTGCTCAGCAGCCAGTTGTCAAGCTCTTCTGCTTCACTATGGTAACGCTGTAGCGCTTGTTCCTGCCTCTGTTCCTCCAACTGCTCGCTCAATCGCTCCTACGGGACAGAGACCAAAAAATTAGGGCTGCATTTTTGTCAAACCTTTTCTTCTTTAACATACTTTTACTTATGTTTTACTTTTGACAACAGATAAGTATGTTATAAAGGTATGTCTGCAATTAAGTTCAATAATTCATTAGTATAGTAGGTGAGGCTCTGGAGGGACATTTTTTTTTTTTACACATTTTTTAAACACAGTACCGACACTGTACTGCCACTGCTGAAAACTAAGTGTGAAAACATGCATACTGCCAGTTTGTTCTGTACTGTTCCACTACTCTACCTCTCTTTAATTATGTTTCCGACAGTGAAGTAGCGAGACAGGCACAGAGGTAAATCAAAAGACTAAGATAATTAAAACGACAAACAGAATGTAGGAAGAATTTAAAAAAAGGCACTGTCTCTTAGAAATACAATCAATTTCATTTCTTTGTATGTTAATTACACTGGCACTAAATAACCCCAGCCAGCCATCAGCTAGGCCAATTAATCAGCCGATATTTGGCCAATTTGAAATGATTGGCAATGACCAATAATCTTTAACGGCATCCGTTTCAAAATCCTTGTCAATGGTAAATCTCAATGGTCTTTGGCCAACCTGCTCTCTAAATATCAGCATCAGTATTCCACCACTGAAAAACACAGATCCATCACCAACATCAACCACTAAAAAGATGCTGTCTGCCAGTAAATACAAAACATGTACAAAAATATATTATGAGATATAATGGAATATATCCTGGATTATATCTTATTTACAAATCTACAATTATCAAGTAGAAACCAGCCTCAAATAAGCAAAGGTTTAAAATTTCTCTGCATGTAATGATTCTCACCTCCAGAAGTTGGCGTTTGCCAGAGGCCTTCATGTGGATGGTGGCCATGCGCTCTCCCAGTACAGTGAGGGTTGACTGCAGGGCCAGCTGGTCGCCAGCATCTGCCTCCAAACTCTCCTCATCCAACTGCAGCTCCTGAGAGAAGCAGGCCTGCAGTGCACTGATCTCATCCTGGAGCATTAGGATCTCATCCATTAGAGCCTGTATAAACAACAGCAATGAGCAAATCAACTCATGCAACTATTTAAAATTCAACTCTGGTTTCATTCAATTGTTGAATTGCTCATGCTGCAGTAAAGTTACAGTAAATGGCCAAGACTATGTGGACACTTTAACACCACACCCATATGTGCTTGTTGAACATTTAATTTAAAAATAATGGCCATTTATAAATAATTGTTGGTCCTCCATTTGCTGCAATAATCGCTTCCACTCTTCTAGGATGGCTTTCCACTAGATGCTGGAATATGGTTGAGGGAATTTGCAACCACTGAGACACAAGAGGCCAGACATGAAACATATAGTGGATTTGGCTGAGCGCCTTCAACAGGGAAACACTGCTTAGTAAGAGATTAGTTGTAGACATAAGAGAAGCTGGTAATCTAAAGTGTAACCTTGTCCACTCGCTGATATCGGTAGTCTAGTAGTAGGTTTGATTTTTAATGTAATCTAGCTTTATTGTGGTCATCTTGCTTCATCTGATCCACTGTTGCTCTTACTTGGTGGGCCGCCATCTGGCTCTCAGGGCTCTTGCCTGGCTCTAAGCCCTCGTTTAGTGCAGTTTCAACTGACTCCATCTTTGTGGAAACGGACTGCAGGGTCTCCTGATAGTGCTGCTGTCTCTCCAAAGCTTCATATAGACACTTCTGCTTCTCACTGATCTGCATAGAAATGTACAGTACAGCATGTTTTAAAAGTAAAGAGTGCAATTGTTTAAACGCTTTTTCCTACTCCAGAGCATAATATGCAGAGACAACTATAATCAAGCCATTTGAAGATTCATTTCCTAGAAAGCGTAAACACTGTGGCTCTATGGCACTATCAAAACATTGCTCTATTAGTTTGAACATCCCAACCAGCCCAACACAGCAACACTGGTTCAACCGAGTTTGCAGTTGCATTTGGGGACTCTAGTGGCACAGAAATTAGATTCAACCTAACTTATGTAAAGGAAGTGATTTAGACTTTGTAGATGTATTTTGTAGAAGATTTGTAGATGTAGCCTTGATTAGCCTGTGTATAGTATTTACCACATTCTTCAAAGTTTCCCAAGAGCGCTGTAGGTCATCCAGGTTTGATGAGGCAGCTGACTCCATGGATGGGTCAAATAGCTCCTGCAGTGGAGCTCTGCTCAGAGGAGCTCGTCCTGAACCCTATGAGAGACATTAACTCATATCAATGAGTGTGTGCATGCACGCATGAATAATAAACCAAACCCTGCTAATCCTTTTAAAATACAACAATGCAATAGTAATACTAATGTGTGTTTTGTGTCTATGTTTCCATTTCTCAAATTGTTACTTACAAGTATTGTGTACTTGTGCCCAGTATGTTTTTTAAACCAAATGTTGTGCCACACTAAAGAATGCTGATGTGATTAACCATGTTTTTGCCAGACACTAAAATGCATTAAAGAACTGTGCAGCTTACCCTAAACATGTTTGTCACTCCCTGAGCCGCTCAGTGCTCAGCTGTCAACTATAAGTACAGAGCACTGAATACCAGAACAGCCAGGCACAGGAGCAGTTTTTTCCCTCAGGCCATCCACCTCATGAACAGTTAAAACTGCCCCCAAATACTTTCCTTTTTTCAATACAACCATGTGCAATAGTCAGTCCATCCATTCCTACTTATATCTATATCTATATTTCATTTATATTTATTAACATATCCTACCTCTTCTTCAATAAATTACATCACCTGCACATAACTGTATATCTGTATATAAAATATTCGACAGCATTATTGCTCTATTGTATATTTCTCTTTTTATTTATCTGTTATATCTTTTTTTTTTTTTTATGTCATTGTGTGTTTATATGTATGTTTAAATGTATATGTTTGTATGTATGTATATATGGCTGTATTCTCTTTGTACTGGAAGCTTCTGTCACCATGCCAAATTCCTTGCATGTGTAAGCATACTTGGCAATAAAGCTCATTCTGATTCTGATAATTCAATAGATGGCTGATGTATGTTTATACAAACTTTATGAAACAAGGACAGCCTTCAAGTCAAAATGAAACATCAAATAAGAATAAAACAAGAGAAACGTAACTGTTTGCCCTGTATTGATCATTACTGTATTGGCAACTCATTACAGTGCTGGGCAAAAGCCCTCTTAAAACTACCTGAACTAAAAAACAAAAATAAAGTTAAAAAAGCCTAACTACTGTAAATACTAATGGTAACTGCTTTTTCTAGATTTCTGCTCATTCTCTCTTATTCTCTCTCTCAACGTGTAAAATCAACAGAAGACTACAGGGTTCCCACACATTTTGACCAGTGTATTTCCATGACTTCTCCAGTCTTTCATGATTACTGGATTGACTGGAAAGTATTTATACATTTACGCATTTGGCAGATGCATTTATCCAAAGCGTTTTAAGGAATACTTTTCTCTTTTTTTTTTTCAGTTTGTGTACTCCCTGGGAATCGAACCCCTGATTTTGCCATTGTTAGTAGCTAGAGCCATTTTCTACCAGCTGAGCTACAACTGGTGATTTTCAAAATAATTTAACTTCTTCCCGCTACTGCAGCCAGGATCATTAGTCTTTGCCAGCACAGTTGAAGTGAATATTTATTGTTAATAAATCCTTTGAACTGTTCCTCTGCCCTTGGGTCTCTTTGTCTCGCTCTCACTGTCCTGACAGTGTATGACTTTCTTCTGCTTTCTGATTTTTTGAAGAATATCTCAGCTGTAAGTCCATACAATGCAAGTGAGTGAGTACCAATATTGTGAAACTTCAAAGAGCACATTAAGCCATTATAAAAGTAATCCATCCGACTCCAGTGGTTTAATGTCTTCTGAAGTGAAACGCTAGGTGTAAGAAAAATATCAATATTTAAAACTTTAACTATAAATCTTTGCTTTTGGCCAGATGTGGTATTCATTTTCATGAGAGGGTCAAGTGCACGCTGCCTCTCGCATGACGAAAGTGCATTGGCAAATTCACGCATGAAATGACACCCTATCTACACCGCGAGAGTCCATTGACGCGACCCAACGCAACGGTTTGAGGCTGTCTACAGTGGACGCATTGACAAGAATGTGTTCTAAACCGTTTATTTGTGTTGTTGGCAGTATTAACACTAACGCATGCAGCGCAAAATGGAAAGGGTCACCCGTTTACTGCCGACGTGATGCGCTGCCACTGACTACAATGGGTTCTATTAATTTTTGACACGACACACCACTCGCGTCCGGTGTAGACAGGGTGTGACGGGTGAGTGAAAAATACAGAAGCGCAGGAGGAGGAGGAATTGCTATAGATTTATATTTGTTTCGGTTTCTTTTTCAAAATGGTGCTAGATTGTTGATGTAAAAATTTCAATTTGTATACCAATCCTTGGAATATTTTTTATTTATTTCTTTAAACAACTATACTTTTATAATATAATATAGTATAATATAATAATATAATATAATATTACATTATATTATTAAATAAAATACATTAAATTATATTAAATTATTTATTTATTATACCAATATTTACTTTATGTTAATATATTATTAGTGTATGAAACCAAAAGGACACAATACATCATAAGGATTTGGGTTTCTGAGCCCCTATGCAAAGCATAACTACAAATATTTCTATTCATTATAGTAATGCCCATGACTTCTCCAAGCCTGGCAATCACAATATTTAAATTCCCTCATATTTTCTGTTGTCCCTTGACAGTAGGAACCCTAAGACTAATATTCTTATCTATACCAAGAACAGAACAGTGGCTCCTGCAAGAATTTGATTGGTTAAGTTTCAAGTGAGTTAAAGTGGGTTAGTGGCTGATCAAGGTTAAGTTGATTAAATGTGATAAGGTGGGCAATGCCTGGTCTGGGTGAGTTAGTGCAGTAAGGGTTAGAGACACGGGTACCTGAGAGGTGTCAGCATTAATCCCGGGTGAGGGGGATCTGCAGGCGGGGGGAGAGGAGACCTCACTGTTGGTGCCCTCCTCACCAGACTCCTCTGTGACCGGGGAGAGGAGAGTATGACAACGGCCTGCTGTCATCTGGCCATTTAACACAGTCAAAAAGGCAGAGGAAGAAAGAGAAAGAGAGACATGTACAATCAAACAGGGCAGAGAGTCCAGCACCAAGATAAGATGTGAGAAAAGACACAGCAGACTGAAGAGGGTGAACAAAATCAGAGGACAGGCTGGAAGAATATTTAAGGAACAGTTCACCCCAAAATTAAAATTTCTCTTGTCATTTAATCACCCTCATGTTGTTCCAAACCCATCTTTCTTTCTTCCGTGGAATACAAAAAGAGATGATAGTAAGAATGTTAGGGACTGACAGTCTCAGTCCCCATTCACTTTCATTAAAAAGATTGTGAAAAAAAAAGTGACTGAGTTTCACATTCTTCCCAACATCTCCTTCTGTGTTCCATGAAAGAAAGAAGGTCTTACAGGATTTTAACAAAATGAGGGCGTGTACATGATAACAGAACTTTCATTTTGGGTGAACTATCCCTTTAAGGTGTCTTTAGAAAGCCAATATAAGGCTGCACTGAACAGGCTCCAAATTCTGTGTAAAAATGCAATGCAGCATCAAAGCCAACCATAAAAAATACTATCTCTGATACACATTTTTGTTTTTATATTCACAATTTTAGTTTCACATAAAATGCATGCAACTGAAAATGCATGCATGTTGCCTCTATGCGGCATTAAAAAGTCTATGTAAATGCACCTTTGATGGGATATATGCAATATTTTAGAGGGTCAGAAATGCTGAATATTACCCCATAAAGCCTGCTTAGAGGACTGCACTGCAGCACCACTAAATTACAGACAGACCACATTTGTCTAGAGTTGCCATGACTAAGCCTTTTACAGAACTCAAGTCATGAAAAAGGAATGGGGCAGAGGATACACACACATAAGATGAGGCACAACCTCCCTCTTTATGAACTCAATGTAAAAATACATGCATGAATACCAACAAAAACTGACACAATGTGTGCAATGACAATGAGTTGTGCTTGCCAGCATAAACTGAAGTAATCTGAACCATTAGAGCTCAAGCATTATGCTAAATTTAGATCTAGCAACAATGACTGCTGAACTACAGCAAAGAAACCCCACCTCCCCTCTGTAAGTCTTTAAGACTGAACGCTTGAATTCCAAACAGCTGGAGCACAAGCCAAACTGTGTTCAGCTCCTTGTTGGCAGTTAATGTGGAATCCGGCCCTGATCATGACTCCCAGCCCTTACTGATGCAACACAGGGCAATCTGGCCCACTGAATAAGACCTAAAAATGCAGCTGACAGTGAAGACAACTAAACAACAATGTTGACAAAGTCAAGGCCAACTAACATCCTGTTTCCTAAGAGGAGAGAGGGAGAGAGAGAGAGAGAGATGATGGCGATAAGACAAAAAAAGGGCAAGCACATGTACGCAAAAATAACCCCTCGCCCCTACACATGCCACAGCCCAGGCATGTGTATGTGTGTAAATCACTCACCATGACAACAGAGGGGTGTGTTGGTGGGTGTTTGGGCATCTCCTCCTCTTCATCTTCCAGATCCTCCAGCCCATCAGAGAGGCCGTCAACATCGCTGACCGTAAGCAGCATTGTAGCATGCTTTGCCTTCACAGTCAACATCTTACACTTAGAGTTCAGGGCCGAGATCTGCTCCTGGTAGCCTTTTATCTTCAGGGCCAGTTCCTGTCACAATGACACATTACATTATTAATCCACTTAGGCTCCACGCTGCTGATTTAAGTCCATGAAGCAAACAAACATATGCATCCTGGATTAAGTCCCATAGATGAAGTGGAAAAGGGGGTTAATGCATCAAGGGTTAATGCAGAGAGCGGCATCGGCGAGCTGAGCTGAGAATTTTTTGCTCTCGCTCAGTCTGTTTGCAGTAAAAAAAAAAAAAGGCACAGGCGAGCAAACGCTCAGTCAGAGGCATTTGGAGCTCTCAGCCAATCAGAGCGCACTGGGTGATGGCTGAACAGCCAAGCCTTCAGGCAACAGCCAACTTGATTGGCAGAGAGTGAGACCAACAGAAATGAGTGGGAGGGGCATAGAGAGAGGAAGAAAGACAAAGTGGAGAAAAATCACTCCCTCCCAACCAGCCAACTCACACTCATACACAAAGACACCGGGAAGAGGAAATGAACTCATTTAGAGGAGCTCAGATATTTTCCTTCCTTCCCCTCACTTCCTCCCTTTCCACCAATCCCCAAGCTGTTTTGCTGAAGGAAAAAAACAGGGCGCAAGCAAGAAAATGAAAGGACTAGAGGGAGGGGAGGAAGGGGGTTCACATTGCATATTTTGTATGGCCTGTGGAGTAGTCCCTCTCCCCCTCCTGTCTTTCTCTCTCTAACTGTCGCACATTCTCACAGACATACACAGACAAGCCAGTCTGTGATAATGAGGTCATGTGGGAGAGGACTCCAGCTGCAGCATTCAAGCTGAATACAGAGGAAAATAACTCTGGGTAATAAAGCCACAGCTGCTGCTCCAACTGAACCTAACTCTGCTAATAAAAACACTGGGACAGATTCTGTACTGTTTTAAGGTTTGTTTTTACTTGACTTATTTAAACAAGGGATGCACCGATACCACTTTTTCTCTTCTGATCCGATTCCGATATCGGAAATCTCAGTATTGGCCGATACCGATCCCAAGCCGATACCAGTGTTGTTGTTTTTTTTTGCATATCAGTTTAGAATATCTTTATATTATTGTGTGGAACTAATTGGGAGTACTCTTTAATATGTAAAGAAACACAAACATCTAACTACACATTATTTCAATATAAATGTAACGCTTATTAAGAAACACTTTATTATTAACTAGTATACTGGATAATGTAGCAGCAAAATTAACAGTAATTCCAGTCTTCAAGTCTTAAGTAGAAAAGAAACCAGTTTTTTCTTTTTGCCTTTTTTTTTTGTCAAAAATGTTTCAACTTGCATCTGGACTTTAAAGAATTCAGATCTCCTTTTTGTTCAATTTAGTTGTAAGACATCAGTCCACTTTTAATTCACAGTTATTTTTTGGAACACACTCAAATTAAATATTGTTATAAATTGTAAACAAATACTAATGATGACAATAATAATAATAATAATAATAATAATAAATTGTTATTAATATTATTATTATTGACTTTTAATTTTAAATACAACAGTAATATATTTAAATCGTGCACTTTTTAAACCCTCACGCTTTTATTTTGACATTCTAAACTCTCCAGGAAATCCTGTATGTGCCTGTTTGTAGGCAAGATTAATTAGTTTCTTATTCATATTCTGGTAAAATGCACCTCCGGTGCCATTCTAAATGCATATTATAAGTGAACCGAACTATTGAGCATCTACATCTGAGATGTTGTTTGTGAGTTGCGCCCAAATATTGCACACCGCTGTGAAAAGTGCTTCACCAGCCTGCACGTGCTTATGTGTGTGTGGGTCAACAGAGCAGCGCCATTCACTAACGCGCTGGCGCTGTGCATGCATTTATGCTATCGCATGTCTTCAAGTGGCTTCGAATAAAATGCAAGAGTCATATGGACTACTTTAATGGTGTTTTTGTTTTTTTATGTCATTTTTGGAGCTTGACAGTAACGAACATGACTAACACACAGTATCGAATTTGGATAGGGCTCATCGGTCCGATACCCGATCCATCTAAAAACGACAGTATCGGAGCCTATACCGATCCAGGTTTCGGATCGGTGCATCCCTAGTTTTAATTTGGTCAATAAATTGTCAATAATATTGGTGGCCGATAAATCAGTGCATCCCTTAAATTGATATGTAGAACAAATGCTAAAACTGTACTGTCTCTTTAAGAACAGCACTAGGGACTTTGACAGAAGTGTTTGTTTTGGTCGAGTGCAGCTGCGTCTCTACATTAGGGGCAAGTGGGGCTAAGCCAAAAGCTTTGATCATATTTATGTCAGCTGTTGACATGAGCATCGGAAGTTACCGGGTGCAGAGTACACCTGCGTAGTGAACTTCATTGGTAAGTTTTAAAAGCTAATTTTTTTCTAATGTGCTGTTAGATTAGCTAAGCACCGTTCATCATTTATTGAATTGTATGCCATTGCATTGAGGTGCTGTGATGCTGATGCACTGGTTTGTATTAGATATCAATGACTGCTAAATATTGTGAGTCTGTCATTTTGATTAGTTTTGTTATGCTCTTCATTCGAGTTGGTGAGATAATATGCACACCCTATTACGATTTGCCTATTTGTGGTTTATTTTCACGGTCACTTGAGCTTTTTGACGTGGATGTACACGTCTTAAAGAGATGCACAATACCAGGTGTAAATGATGATGGTGCCAGTTAATACACATCTATAATGCATATTAATATCAGGGAATAAACAGGGCCCATACACAGCGGGAATGTGAGGGAAAACGAGTGAAGTCAAAACTGATGCACTAGGTTAAAATGTTTTTCTTGTTTCTTTTTTATCTGTCAAAATGACAGACTTTGGAATTATTCATCAATGTTTCAAAGATCAGTCAAATAACTGATTGTTAAGTGATTCTTTGTGCCCCACACTAAATAATGTCCTTGAGACCCCATGGTCGAGTGGCCTCTTTCAGCATCTTTGTGATGTGCAATTAAAAATTACAAGTTTCCTTTGTTGTTTTTAACTGACTGTAAAGAAGAGAAAGGGTATTAAAACGGGTATTATTCAGTGGCAGATGGATTGCTTGGATCTCATCTTTGGACTTACATTACATGGAAAGAGTCAGTCTTTTACTCTCAGCACACACTGAAAGATCTCCGTTGCTGAATTTCTTTGCCACTACACTACTAAATCACTGGTGAGTGAAGTCTGAAAGATTACTAGCCAGTGGCTAATCACAGACATTTTAATTGCATATGTGAGGGATTTCCGTGAATTGTAGAGGGTTTCGCATCCTTGGGATTTTAAGAATCAAAATCGGGATTGTTCAAATGAAGATCACGATTAAGAGGAAAATCAATATTTCATCAAAAAGATAAAAATGTGAATAAATAAGTATAATATTTTGTTTAAAACGCATCACTGTTCCATTATAAGTGTTCTTTGTGCGTGAAATACCCTATCATTTATTTACATGTAGGACCTACACAAGCATACAATACAGCACAAATTATGATTAAAACTTACATAATATTAAGTGTGTAAGGATTATGCATAGTGGCAAACTAGTAGCTTCTAGACATTTTTTTTTATTATTATTATTACAGTGATGCAGCCCACGGCACCTTATTTTTTTCTGCATTTGACCCCTGACCGAAAAAGTTTGGTCACCCCTGGTTTAACTGGACATAGTCTTTGATGTCAACAACAGAAGATATGGGCAGCGTTTTCTCCTCCCTTTTAAAAGTTGACAAGCCCATTTATTTTGCCCATTTATTATTATTCTGACTATGCACAATTATATTATTAGTTCAGTTTTATTACTTGTATTTTGCTTCATTTTCCCTGCTGTCCGCAACCCTTTCAGAACAGACCTGTGACCCATTTCTGTGCCACGAAACAACAGCTGAGAATCAGCATGTTCTCCATAGCATTCCTGCAGTGAATTGTATGAATGACTAACTGATGCACAAAATGAGAATGACAACAAACCACGTTTAAACAAATTAACAATGATGATCTAAGCATTTTTGTGTTTATATCCATAAATTTGAGAGTGTTAGTGTGATTTCCTTACCTCATGATGTTGAATCTGTGTCTGAAGCTCCTGTATGTTTCCTGTGGCAACGGGGCGGTCCTGAATGACACGGTGTGCCTCTTCAATAAGTCTCTGTAGGTTCTTCACTTCCTGTTCATATTGCTCATATTGCACCAAGGCCTCCTGGGAGAATGTGAAGAGAGATGCAAAATAAGCCATTACAACCACAAGTGCCCAGCTTGAATCAGATGAATCCTATGAGCATGATCCTGTGTGCCATTTGTAGCATGTACTGTATATTAAAGCACTCATATTGCACACTGCTGAAACACAGCATTTTTTCCCATGAAGAAGGACAAGTTTTGCTTTACATGTCCTCTTTCACAATATATGTGAATTTAATTAGCATAGTAGAATAAGTTGCAACCTGCTGTTTGTGTGTAGATACCTGTAGTATATTGCACTGCTGAATGGTGTTATGTTGGAGATGGCTGCTTTCTTGCTGCAGACTCTGCGCAGTAACACAGAGTGGCAACGTTGCCATTACCTCCTCTGGCAGCCGGAGGGCACTCTGACACATCTGCATCGCTTGCACCAGCTGCTTGAGACCCTCCATCTCTGACAACAGGAGCTAAGGAACAAATATTATTCAGCATTAGTTTTTTTTATTTCAGCTTTGGCATGGTACTAGTAACAAAATCAGCACATGCAAAGTGTCAATATAATGTGACAACACTATGTGGAGCACAGAATATAATGATTGCATTCATAAAGTATTTGCATTTCCTGAAGAAAACACCAGTGTTTGGAAGGCAGCAATCGAATAGTGTAAAACAAAAGTACGTTTTAAGTAAGGTTTTAGGCTTTGGCCCTGCATAAATGCAATGCTGTATCAGAACCGCTTCAGCAGCGTCACAACACTCAGCACACTCAGTCATGTTTTCTGTTGGCTGTGTATGAGAATCAACACATAACAGGACATCATTTGCAATGTGAAGGCAGCTAAATATAGTAATAGATTTAATAGAGAGAAATACCAATCATAGTTGTGTGTCTCTTTATCAGAACAGTAAATAGTCTGCGTAAAGTCAGTCAGTGAAAATAAACAGATGTTGAATCCTCCTCACACCACGTCTCCCCATATGGAATTTTTACAATTATGTGATTATCTTTGCTTACAGTTTGAATGTTGAACATGTTAAAATACTTTCTGCTATCCCAGCATAATATGCAAAGATAACAGCAGATTAACGGCAAAGTGAAATTATCTACAAAACAAAGTTTAAACCGAGACTCTATGTTAAGCGTTTTGGGAAGAATTAATTTGTGGAGAAGAATAAAAAGAGATAATGAAAAGAAATAAAAAAATATATAAATGTATTGCGCAACTTGCAAACACTATAACATTGGGAAATGTAATAAAACCAATGTATTGGAAAGTAAATGAAAAGTAAGTGAAATGTAAATGAAGATGAGTCTGAAAAGTGAGGAAATGTGAAAGTGATGAGTCAGTGTACCTGTCTCTGGGCCAGCTGTTCCCTGAGGCTGAGGCAAGCCAGATCAGGAGAGGTCAGAGTCTCCTGAACTCTCTCTATAGACTGATGGAGGCACTTCACATCACTCTCCAGTCTCCCCAGATCCTACACAGAGAGACAGACAGTAGTACCATTATTTCCACAACAATATCAATTTCTATAAGGTAGAATTTGAAAAGTTATGAACTAAAAGATTGCTTGAAAGTGAATGTTACGTTGGCTACAATGACAAATATGTTTATACAGGTAGATTTTCAATATTCCATTAGGTATGTTGTAAGAATTGAGGCATGTTTTAATATGCAGAAGAAGCTGCTTTAAAAAAACAGGATAAGGTGATGATCAAGAATGGTAAAGGAGATTTGTAAGAGGGATGCTATGCTAACTAGAGAGGTCAATCAATATGTATCTGCATGGCTGATTAATTGGCAGATATTTGGTATATATATTTTGGTAGATCACTAAATTTACTAATAAGACTGTGGGCTAAATAACAAAGTAATGACCCAGGAACTGAGGATTTAGTGAGATCACAGCTCATACAGTACACCATTGTGCCCCTGAGCAAGACACTTAACCTTAAGGTTGCTCCAGAGTAACTGCCACTGCAGTCAGTGCACAGTACTTTGACCTGGAATGTCTGCTAAAAATGACAAGATATCAGCTCAAGATATAGTGCTATCAGCTGAAGTTGGCCTAAAAACTAAGTAAAAAAAAAAAAATGCTCAGAGCTTCAGGCTTAAAAGGTCAGAAATGGCCAAATTACAGCAACTCTATGGAGAATAAAGAGATAATTAATAAAATATTAAATAGATGGTCCAGGCATTATCTGGCAAAGTTCCAGTCTGTGCAATACTAGTGGGCCTAGTTTTCAGTTTTGTCTTGCTCTGCTATAAAGTAAAAAGCGCTATTTATTTTATAATTAACTTTAAGTGGTGGTGGCATAGTGGGCTAAAGCACAGAACTGGTAAGCAGAAGGTTGCCAGTTCAATCCCCACAGCCACCACCATTGTGCCCTTGAGCAAGGCTCTTAACTCCAGATTGCTCCAGGGGGATTGTCCCTGTAATAAGTGCACTGTACGTCGCTTTGGAATAAAGCCTATGCAAAATGCATAAATGTAAATAATAGTTGTTAGTAAATTCGTTTTCTTCTCTGCTGATGTTTCAGAAATTGTTTTATGATTATTGTTTTTTTTCTTTTCCCATTTTTTTCCTTATTTTTTTCTGATTAACACTTTTAATGATTCAGACACATGAAACAGAAAAGCAAACATATATACACCGAATCAACTTTCAACCCCCATAATTCCCTTTCGCCCTCCCAATCCCCAACCCCACCTGACCCCCAACAAACATCCCTGTGGTCCAACTTGAAAATACACACACACACACACACAAAAAATAAATAAATAAAAAAAAATAAAAAATATATATATATATATATATATATATATATATATATATATAAAATAAAAAAATAAAAATCACATATTTAAAACTACACATCTCTCTCCACTTCCCCTCCCCGAGAGCCTTCCAAATATGCCAAATAGCTGCCCCATTTTCCATTAAACAATTCCAAGTTTCCCTGCCTTCTACATGACATTTCTTCGAATGCCGCCACCCTGCCCATCTCTATGCACCACTCCCGAAATGAGGGTGCTCCAGCTGACCTCCATCCCCTAAGGATGACCTGCCTGCCAATCATAACATTGGCTAGGACCCAAACTGTTATATTTATCCCCTATATTAATGACCGCCCCATCGCCTAAAATACAGGGTCTGTGGCAAAATGAAATTTGAGTGTCCAATTCATCACACATAAAACTCTGAACCCACAACCAAAAATCTTGGATCTTAACACAGCACCAAAAAACATGGGTTGTGTCCCCATCTTCTGATTGGCATCGCCAGCAGGTGGGTGTGTCTTTAAGACCAAGCCTATCTAGAGGGGGTCCAATAGAATCGATGTAAAATCTTAAATTGCATAAGGTGCACCCTTGCATCTCTAGATGTAGACTTGATGTTTTTAGAATCCTAGCCCACACTCCCTCCTCAATACCAAGTTTAAATCTTAATCTCCCATAATCTCGAGAGAAGTTGAAGCTCCATCCCCCAGACTCCGAATTAGCAGGGAGTAATACACTGATGCCTAATGGCCTTTTCCAAAAGCAGTAATCACCACTTCCAGAGTATTGGCTACTTTAAGGGGGTGTATACTACTCCTAAAAATAGTACAAAGCAGGTGGCGCAGCTGCTCATACAAGTCACTGAGCATGCTAACCTCCCTCACAATCCACTCTGTCCAGCAGAAAGGGGACTTATTAATACATAATTTTGGGTTCAGTCATATGCTCGAAGCAACATTTAAATAAATGTCTGAATTACACTCTAGACACTTTTATCCATACTGTGTGCAAATGCGAGATAATGGCGAGTAATTTAACTTCTCCGGTTAGTTTGATAGAAAGGCTTTGCAATGGCGAAACAGGGGCAAGAACATCCTGTTCAATACAAAACCAGGGAGGGGCTCTCTCAGGTGGAAGCGACCAATGAGCCAAATGTCTGAGACCGAATGCATAATAATAAAACTAAATCTTGGGTAGGCCTAGCCCACCTTTATCAATCGGCCTATGCAACTTACTGAAATGTAATCTGGGACGTTTACCAATCGCTATGCTATCAATTGCTTGAAATAAGAGTGGGGGACATTTACAGGGAGAGATTGTAGCAGGTAGTTGAATTTTGGAATACAATTCATTTTAAAAACATTAACCTTCTCAATTATAGATAAATGTAATGAAGCCCACATCGCTCGAAAACCTTTTTATTAAAGGGTCAAAATTAACTCTAACTAAATCACACAAATTTCCTGGGAATAAAATGCCCAAATACTTAATGCCCTGTTCGGGCCACTGGAAGGCGCCCTGATGAAAAGCCATTACTGGGCAGTACGCTGTCAGAGCCAAAGCTTCCGATTTAGACCAACTGACTCTGTATCCTGAGAACTTAGAAAAGGAATTAATAATTCTGTGGAGGCAAGGCATAGATCTAGTAGGGTCGGAGATGAATAATAAAATATAATCTGCGTAAAGCAAAAGCTTATGCGCCACACCTCCCGCCACCACCCCTGGAAAATCATCCTCCTTTCTTATCGCGGCTGCTAATGGTTCCAGGGCAAGACAGAACAATAATGTGGAAAGAGGGCAACCCTGCCGGGTGCCCCTATCCAGAGTAAAATAATTTTAAATTAATCAATTTGTTTGTACGGCCGCTACTGGGTGTCAGGTGTCTATAAAGTAACTTAATCCATCCAATAAAAGTATTCCCGAACCCATATATTTCCAAAATCTTAAAAAGACAATCCCATTCTACCATATCAAAAAGCTTTTCTGCGTCAAGTGAGATTGCAGCGACGGAAGTCTGATCATTTGCCACTGACCACAAGATATTGATGAAACGCCTAATGTTATCAGAAGAGCTACGACCTCGAATAAACCCCACCTGATCTATATGTATAAGAGATGTCATAACTTTACTTAATCGGTTAGCCAAAAGTTTTGACAATATTTTAACATCTAGCTGGATCAGGGAAACTGGACGGTAACTCTTACACTCATTTGGATCATTGTCCTTTTTAAGAATCAGACTGATCCGGGCTTGTGTCATGGTTGGAGGAAGCTTTCCAATCTTCAATAATTCCATATAAACTTATAGCAAAAGTGGAGCCAGTTCTGTAGCATAAGATCTAAAAATTCAGCAGCAAAGCCATCTGGCCCCGGAGCCTTGCCTGTAGGCAAGGCCTTAATTACCTCGCCAAGCTCCTCCAAGGTTATCTAAGAATCAAGATAATTATTTTGCTCAGTCGTCAGTTTAGGAAGTTCTAATACGAAGACGTGGAACTATAGAGATCAAGATAGAACTCTTTAAAATTCTTAGAATATCAATGGCCGAGGTAAATATTTCACCACCAGCAGATTTCACTGAGGGAATGGTAGAAAAAGACTCTCTCTGTTTTATATATCTAGCCAAAAGCTTCCCTGCTTTGTCCCCCAACTCAAAGTATGACTGTATTGCCCTGAATAGCCAAAACTCCACCTTCCGCGACAAAATAGTATTATATCTGTATTTCAATCTGGTCAATTCTCTGAGGCCATTAGACGACATTCGGCGCTTCAACTCTGCCTCAGCACTTTTAATATTCCCTTCCAATTCCACAAGTTCTTGTGCTTTGGATTTTTTGGTGAATGAGGCATACTGTATGATCCGGCCCCTAAGAACCACCTAAAGTGCCTCCCAAGCCACGCTCACAGAGGATAATGAGGACCAGTTGGTCTCCACATAGACATTGATTTCAGCCTTTAGCATATGTTGGAATTCAGGATTTTGCAAAAGGGATACATTAAAGCGCCAACTATATGATTTCTTTTCCTCCGTATGTAGCAACACCTCTGTGGAAATGTTCTTAGTTCAGGGCAATGGAGGAGTCAAGAGACAACGAAGCAGGTTCAAGGTTAGCTCTTTACTTGGCACTTTCTTTTAACACACAAACAATGGTAACTGTCATTATAGATAAACAAACAAATCAATGAGGCACACTCCCAGATGCTCTGGCTGTGGTGCTTAGGTTACTCTCTCCCCTCTCTGATGCTCTGGCATGCCTTTTAAGTCTCCCTCCGCCATCACTATAATGAGAGACAGGTGTTAAGAGATAATTATGAACCAGGTGACGAGCCTTACTGCTCTCTCTCTCTCCCGCAGACCAACACATGACCACGCCCCCCATATATATATTCTAGAGTAAATCTTATGGACTGTACTATATAAAAAACATTTATAGTCCCTACCAGATGGGTTCAAAAGTCTCCAAATATCTGTAAGACCAAGATTTTTACACATCCTGTGAAGTGTCACTGTTGCTCTAGGGGGCTTGCACACTTTTGCTTCACTATGATCAAGGACTGAGTCCACCAAAAGATTAAAATCTCCTCCCAATATTATATCATGAGGGGTGGCAGCAGCTTGTAACATCCCTTCAAGATCTATAAAAAAGCCCTGATCATCAACGTTAGGTGCATAAATATTCGCCAAAATAAGACTTTGTCCCTGAATTTCAGCTGAAACAATAATGATTCTTCTTAATTTATCTTTAATCTGTTTCAGACATTTGAATTGTAGATGTTTACTTATCAGTGTAATGACTCACCTGCTCTTACTCAAGCCAGCACTATAAAAAAAATGCCCACCCCATATCTTTCCAAATTTTTCAGCTTCCTGCGGGGAAAGGTGCATTTCTTGAAGAAACACTATATCATATTTCTTATGCTAAAGAAGATAAATAGCCTTCCTTCTTTTTATGAGGTGCCCACTATTTTGTTTTTCTTAATTTTTTAGGTCAAGCTCATTTTTCATCAAAAGAGACTAAAATGACACATTTAACCCTAATTTATTTACAAACTACAAACAAATCAGTATTTAAGAACACAAAACTGCCCCCTGCCACTTTTATAAGTCACACAAGCTGGGTTTCCATCCACATATTTATGCACATTTTGGGATATCACATAAAAACTGCTGGATTGAAACACCAAGAAGCAAATCAAATTTCCAAAATGTTCAAAACTTAAATGCTTGCTTGTGGTGGAAAAAGTCTTCATTCTATAAGAAAAAATTTGCATAAACTATGATGAAAATACAATTACAGAATAAACTCCTGTTGAATTTAAAAGGAATACAAAATGTGCATCAAAAATATCATGTAACTGAATAACTTGTTCATAACTGCACCAGCCAGCAGACCAATCATCCTATCTGAGATGTTGCTTTGGTCATCCAGAAATGATGGTGTCCTTAAAATCCCCCCAAAAATGTTATAGATCTGCACAGCAAAGACATAAGGAAAGAGGAGTGTACACACATAGTGGTCCAAGAACTTTGTGATGCACTGTTGCTCCCAGAAATGAGACAAAGTTCTTTACGGTGTTTTGTCTGTGTGCTCTAAACCGTGAGTATTTTATTAATAAAGGAGTCAGAGTGGCTACAATTTCTCCAGAAGTGACGATTTTGTTCTTTTGAACACATGTGATGGAAACACGGGTTTATTCGCACACTGTTTTTGTGATATTATGGTTTTTCGCATAAATTAAATTTGCAACTTGGATGAAAACATAGCTATTGTTATCTTGCAGAATTCCCCATGAGGTTACATATTTTATTGATTAAAAACTAAAGACAGGGCATATTACTCATTACTCACTAAAAAACTTGTTGAAACCTTCCTAAAAATCAGCTAGCCATTCTTTCTGATATGAGTTACAAATCAGGTCTTAAAAAAAAACAAAAACAAAAACAAAAAAGCGTAAACCCCATTTCTTCATGGCAATGTGCCAGTGATATAATTATGGCATGCATTAAGTCATGGATAATTTTGATGACTAATTAATGGGCACCACAGAGACATTTGTTTATGCATATCAAAATATATTCTACTAATCCCACAATAAATTGTCTGAACATTATAGATTTAACCTTTTAGTATAATTTAATGTAAAATAAGTTAAAGCAGTATAGTGTGCAGTGCATACACCAATTTAATGAGTCAGCGATTATGTTGAGATACAGAATGGAAAATAATTATGTTGCTCTCAAATGGGCCACTAGATGGCAATGTCTTACTTGCTTAAATTTACAGCAGACTTGAAGCTCATAGAGCAGTGATAATTGCAATTGATTTTTTAATTTGTTAATTTATCTATTTACACAACTGATTTTATTTATGCAGCATATTATTTTATATCTTGTATACATGCATACAGTAAATACACAATTCAAATATACAATGGGCATATGCTTATTTCTTGGACCAAACCTGACTTTCATTTCAGAAATTATTATAAAATGTGAATTGTATTAAAAATGCAGACACTGAGCATTTAACATAACCCTATTCAGTATGACATGTAACAAAGAACTGAAGAATAGAGTAAAAAAGGACCATGGGCACAGGTATAGTCCACCTGCAATAAACTCACTGCTGTCATTATATTAATTTGATGTAGTTGGGTGTTCTGTCATGCATTACCTTGGCTGCGTCCTGTAGGCTCAGTAGTCTGGATTTGGCTCTCTGCTGCAGCTCTTCAGCATGTCTGCTCAGTTCTGCCACCTGCTGGTGCAGAGCATCTGTCTGGACTACCTCCCCCAGAAGTACCACCCTCTCCACCAGACCCTCAAATTCTCCCTGGAGGTCCTGCCATTCTTGCAGTAAGGCCTGGTCAAGATATCACAAGATACACCTATATTACATTTCTGACTGCTATAGACAACAACAAGCGATTGTGGTCTGGTCAGGCTAGTCAGGGGGAGGGTGTGTGCCTGTGTGTAGGGGGGAGGCGGTCTGTCACCCTTTTGTACCCACCTGATGGGTTCTGATTTGCTCCTGCATCTGAGAGGCTGGACTCCAGATGATGTTGTCTGAGACCACAGTCTCTGCTTTTTCTGTCCAGTTGAGAGTTAATGTCAGCATTTCATTAAATTCTTCAAAGTTCTTCTCTGCCTAGAATGTAGAAAAAGGTCATATGTTGAGGAACCAAAAGACACATCATAACATCCAATACATATAGTAACATCTGGGAGGCATAGTACACTTGATTAAGTTCTGACCTTCTGAAGACCTGTGGTTCTTCCCTCTGCCAGCCTACTTGTCTGGGCATGAAGCTCAGTCATTTTGCTGAGGCTGGAGTCCAGTTGCTTGGCCAGGAGAGGGTTCTGCTCACCAAACTCCTGCACTGCCACATCTAGCTCAGACAGAGCATGACCACACTCATCCAGCTCCTCAAACAGAATCTGAATTAACAGAGAAGAGAGAACATGTGAAACAATGGTAGAGAAATAGCACTGGCCAAACGAGTAAACAAGCAATGATGGAACTGTGCACTTCAGTTGTCAGGAAAAAGTTTGACCACAGCTGTCAGAGACTGTGCAGTAAGTATTCATACCTCTGTCTCCTCTTTAGCCTCCTCAACATCAACAGCCTTCTGCTTGAGCTTCAAAGAGATGAGTTTGACTTTCTTGGAGATATCCTGAAGTCTGGTGTTAAAGTCTTCTTTAATATCTCTGCTGTGTTTGACCTCTCTTTCTCTTGCCTGCACCTAAGCACAGGAGAAATAAAAAAGGATGTGTTAAAGAGATGAAAAGAAAGAAAAATAGAGAAAAATACATGATGGAAAATGTAGATTTATGAATGAAGGAAACCTGATCTTCTGCTGAACCCAGTGCCAGTGTGACCTCTGCCAGCTGGGTGATGATCTCAGAAGGAAGGGTAGCGTGGAGGTCCTGGTATTTCATCTGTTGACGGTCTGCAATCTGCTTAAGGGTCTGCCGATGAGACTGCATGCCTCCATGAGCCGTCTAGCAGAGACCACAAAAACAAGCCCTCAACGGACCACACTGATTTCTAGGGATGCCCCCGACCAAAGATTTTCCTAGTCGACTAGTAGTCGTTAGTTTAAGCCATTAGTCGACTAGTTGTCGCACGTTTATGATATCAATTTAATTACTTAAATGTATATTTTTTGGGGGGCATCAGAAAATGGTTTGAGTTCCAGGGCTGAGAAAGGATGTTATAAGTAACATTGGTAACACTGTTCTATATTACAGAGAAATACTAAATGATAATAATGAACCTTTAAAATATTAATTTTACAAGCGCACGCAACAAGCGAGCCGCAGTGACACCAGCAAAAGTGGTAATGATTCTGAATGTGTCTGAAAAACCAGCAAGGAGACTGTCTGAACATTTTGTTAATTTATAGAGGGAAATGCACATTAGTGTTGTACTGACTGACGATGATCTCGGGGATCTACGATGGTCAGAGTGATTGTCAATAGCTGTTGCCTTTGACAATGTCAAGACGATATTTGGCTCGTTTACCCATGAATGTATTAAATTATTATTATTATTATTATTAGGCTATTATTATTATTATCAAATTAATATTACAAATAATTTGCCCGTAGACACACAGACACACGCTTCAAGAAACATACTTTATTATATTACTAAGAACAGATGACAGAAAAGCTCTCTATGCGCATGTCTGACACGCTGTTTGTACGGAGGCATGCAGTCTCATGGAACACACGCATGTAAAAGGTTCTCACTCTTTCTTTGTTTCTGTCTTCTGAATTTTTTTATTTTTTTTTTGCAAGAACAGTATTGTCTGTGCTGCATATGACCTCAGACATCTCAGCTCAGGAGGTGCTTTGAGTTAAGTTCACTTTATTTCCACAGAGCAGTTCATTGTGAACGCAACTCTGCAGCCTATACATCTGTGATTAAAACATAAAATAATAGAAAAACACGTTCACCTCGAACCATGATTTATATTTCAGTGATTATTATCATCATTATAATTATTATGTTTACATTTATAATTGTTTTTATGTCTTCATTTGTGTAAGTAATTTTTCGCCTGCATGTTTAGACGGATACTTGCCTGACGGTAAATTGAAAGGTGGTTACTAATATATATATTATTTTTTTGATCAATTCATTATTTTAATTGCTTTTTAGTTTCATTTGGAGTGCAATTTGAATTTAGAAATGTATTTGATTCAAGTTTTTCGCTTTTTAAATAAATTTATTTAATTTTCAATGCAAAATCACTAAAGCAAGAATATTCACCGATCCCTCAGCCCGGGGGTTGACGATGTAATTCGATATTGTGATATATATATATATATATATATATATATATATATATATATCTTGTGAAGGAGGGAACAAAAATAATTTATTCACACACATGATGTATTTTCCCAGACAACAAAATACCTGACCGGTAGAGAATGCACAGATGAAATAGGTTCTTTGCCAGAGAGATGTTGCCCTTCACAACTGTTGTAAGTTGAACAACACACAATTTAATTGCACATTTCTTTCCCGTTTCATTTGAATTTTTAGTTAAAATAAATAAAAAATAAAGTTCAAATCGAGGTGTCTTGCTTTATTGTGTTGGCTTAACCCTAACCCTGCTTAACGAAAATTACGCCATATTACCACCTAGTGTCCAACCAGAGGTAATACCGGTGTTCGTCGGCTTCCTGTGGAGTTTTTTTTTTCTGCGTCCAACCAACCAATCAAAACTTGGTCGACCAAGACTCTTCTCATCGACTAACGTTTGGGGGCAGCCCTACTGATTTCCAACATCTGTTTCATTATGGGTAATGCAAACTGGGTTGTAGGGTTGTAGTTAGAATGTGAGTATTCTCTGTTTTTCTCCACAGTAAGGTGCTCTACAGTACCTTCAGGTCAATAAGCAGGGTGTCCAGGTCTAGTGTGGGGCTCCGCAGCAGTCCCTGAGTATCCTGGATCCAGCCTTTCAGTAGGTCCAACTCCCTCACCACTTCCTCCCTCTCTAACAGCTCTACCTGCACCTGCTGCCTGCTGGCACACACCTGCTGCAACAGACTGAGGGAGAGAAAGGCAATGGAAAACACATGTTATGCAAATTATTGAAATGCAAAGCAAATGACAAAACCAGAAAATTCTATAAACTTTATATATTTTGAGTAGTGGGCAACCGATACAGGTTTTATGGCCAATGCAGGTACCAACATCTAGATAGACAGACAGACAGACAGACAGATGGATTGAGATGCACCATCGCTTCAATTGGTGTAGATCGATTACACATACTTGTCATATTTCTCCTGAATGCTTTGAATCTCCAGCAGACAGGGGGTCTCTTGATTGTCCTTGCAGGGTGTTGCAGTGTGATGATGGAGGAACAGGCTGCGCACATGGTGTCTGAGGAGGGTCAAGGCGCTGATCTCTCTCTCCACCTCTTGACTGAAAGAGTCATAGTACTCCAGCAGACTGTGTAGGGCTGCCATGCTGGAGGCTTTTTCCACCATGCTGTCAGGACCACGGCTGTGCAGGTCCTCACACACAGTTCGCATTTTCTCCAGCTAATCACATGTGGGATGTGTTACTTACTCCAACAGGGAAGCAGTTTTTACTTCTTTTACTATCTACTACTATAAAATATTGTTTATTTTATTGCAAAAATGTTTATTATTCAAAAATTTAAATAGAAAATTAGAAACACATTTTAATATTGTTTAAAGGTGCAGTTGCCTATATAGGAAATAAAGTTTTGGGCTTTGTTGATTGTATAATGTAGATTTGTGAAAGCTATAACGCAAACAAATATTTAATTACAGCTTCATCCAACTGAATCAGCCATGGTGTCATTAAGAATTAATGCAGTGTGAACCCAATTTATCCTTAATATTAAATAAGATAAAATGGGTTAAGCTGTCAGAAACTGAGGTCACAATAAAGTAGCTATCAATATAACAGCATCTGTGTACTGCAGGATATCAAAGACATAAATTGCTCTTAATAATGGATGGAAAAACTCTTTGTGGTTGTGCTGTTCTCCCTGTGCTGTATCCAGTCATACAAGAACTATGACTCATTCTTACTGAATAATGTCATATCCTCAGTTAAACAATGAAACAACACAAAGGCAGTACTGTATGTGCTGGCAAAAATAAATCAATGAACTTATAAAGTTACTGTTAACATTTCAGAAGAAATACATTTTCGAGCACTACTTGCTGGAGGGACCTTATCATATTCACATTATCAATACTGATATGGGTGCTTAAACTCTAATAACTTTTTTACTTACAGTATCTAAGTATGAATGCTGAGTAGTTTCATACTGTATATAAAAAGTATTGTATAAGTTGTGTCTCTGTTACACAACATGTACAGTATACACTTCACTGACAGACTTCCTCTTATGATGTCATTTACTGTGGTTGCAGCAGAGATTTATGGGAGAAGTGGTGAGTTGGCACCTTTCATGTTGTAACATTTTTAGGTTGTGATTGCCAAGCATTACATCATTCTGAGCCCACTGCCTGCAGCAAATAACCCGTCTGATCTCAAAACCTGGATAACTCGAATAACTATTTTTTTATTATTTCAGAACCAGATTTATTCTGAAAAGATTTATTTAGGTATACTACTGGGATCACACTGCTTACAAAATGACAGATATTACTTCTTTATAAATGATGATGGCATATACTGTTATATTTTTTACATAGAGTAATAGGAGCATTTAACTGAGTTAATAGACAAATTGAATTAATCTGAAAATTAGTTTCATAGGAATAAATGTCAGTTAATTTACATGTACTGAATTACATTAAAAAAATATGCAATTTTATAATTATTTGGGCATTTAACAATCATTTTATTTTCCTTTATTCTGCTTTTACAAAACAGGTCTTGTATCTGATTTGCCAAATAGCATTTGGCTGATTACATTTTCTGAAATGGAGAACCAAAGAGTATCAACTCATGAAAGCCCAGTACCTTCTCCCTGGTGCATCTCCAGTTATGTGCAGAGTCCTTGAGGGCTTTCACTTGAGCTCTAGTAACACTGTACAGCCGAGTCCACCGATGGCCCAGTGAATGGACTGACTGAGTAATAGTGTAATTTAAGACAAGCTGATCAAACTGTGCAGATTGTTTTTTCAGTCCATTCAGTGTGTCTTCAAAACCATGAACCTGTGACACAATTCCCTGTAAAAAAAAAAATAAAAAAGAAGAAAAAAAAGACATTTAGATAATAGATATTTAGAAAAATTCCCATATCTATTTCAGTTTCACTGTATTAAATGCTTAAAGGAATAGTTCACCCAAAAATGAAAATTCTGTCATCATTTACTCACCCTCATGCCTTTCCAAACCTGTATGACTTTCTTTCATGGATCACAAAAGAGGTTAGGCAGAATGTTAGTCTCAGTCACCATACACTTTTATATGAACATAAATTATGACTGAGGCTAACATTATGTGTTTGTGTGCCATAGAAGAAAGAAAGTCAAGTGGGGTTGGAGCAGTATGAGGGTGAGTAAATGATGACAGAATTCTTATTCTTGGGTGAACTATCCCTTCAACAGTGCAATATATTCCAAAGTAAGGAAAGAAATAGACAATAGACCTGGTATAATCCGAGCTTCTCTTCAGCCTCTTGTAGAGAGTTTGCATTGGCAGATGTGAACTCTGTCATCATCTTCTCAACTTCACTCATCTGCCTGATAACTTCATCTATCTCATCTTGGAAGGATCTCCACTGAGCTAGGCATCTAACAAAGCAAAGTAAGCATGTGACTTAAAATCCAGTTGCATACAGAGTATAACACATCAACGTCTGTAAATCACTATTGGAAATGTCAATAAGAACAGCAAATATAATGTTGTTAATATGAATAAGGCAGTTATGGGCCTTGCTTGCCTCATTCTTTCATTTAAAAGTGTTACGCCAAAACCTCATTAGTATTACCGTTTCAAGCTGTCCTGATGATGTTTTAGCTGCTCAAGAACCTCTGAGCCCTTGCGGGAAGACTCCACATAATGTTGCTGGATTTGCTTCATAGTAGTGGGGCTCAAAAAGTCATCCATTTGAGGGATCAGAGCCTGCATCTCCTGCATGATACTCTTAAAAGTTTGTTCCCGGGCTATCACTTTTTCGAAGTCTTCGAGATAATCTGAAAGTTTCTCTAGGTCTACCTCATGGGGGGCTGGCTCAAGTAGAGCACCAGCATCCTCAAACCACTGCTGGATAGACTGTAAGGAACGATGGTATCTCTGAAGCAAAGAAAGAACTGACTGCAAGGCCACCTTAGAATACAGATAACAGTTTAAAGAAACATCGGGTTAGTTTTCAATATTTCATTACTAACTCAGTCAGTATTGAAAAGCATAACAGTCTGGAATTAAAAACAGAAACTTACCTGTTTGGTGTTGAAAGCTTGTTGAACATCAGTCTTCAGCTTTGGAATATCCATTAAAGTGGTTTCAAAGTGCTTGGGTAACGGCTGTTGGTCTTTCATGTACTTCTGTTTCTCTTCATAAGTTATAGCATCTAATACCCTAAACCTAGATTTTATTTCTTCTTGAAGTACCAACAGTGTCCTGACCTCCTCCTGCACAATCTCAATGTTTGTCTCTTCAAACGTTAATGGACATCTTAATCGATCCCTAAGATTTTTGATCCACTCTACTAATGCTTTGATATCCATTTGAAAATCCTTATTTCCCATACAACCTCTCTCACACTCTTCTATGCGTGCATTTACCCTTTGCTTTAAGGTAAGAACTTGTTCCTCCCTGAAGACAACCTGAGTCTTGAGGGTCTCTGAGTCAAAGTGCTGGTTGAGGTCCTCTGTCTGTGCTATGAGATCCTCTGAATAGGAACTAACTTCTTCAAGATCTTTTAATAGCTCATATAGTGTAGATAATCTCTCCATGGCATCTGACGCCCCCTCTGAGTCAAGTTTGTCAAGCTGCTCATTGAATGAAGTCATTCTATCATCCATTTTTTCAGTAATTACTCTGTGCTCATCTAATATTTTCAGCGGTTTACGTAGTTCTTTCATCTTATACTCTATCTGGTGATTGAGCATGCAATGGAGATCAACTAGCTGGTCAATGACTTCAGGTGCATATGGCTGGCCCATGCTTAAGAAATGCTGAGTTTTACCCCTAAGCTCTTTCATTCCCTGGAAGAGATTTGCAAGACATTTCAGTAGCTCTTCGTAACTGCTACTTAATCTTTCTCCCTCCTCAAGGCTTTGGTTGGCTGCCTGATTCTCTAAAGCATCACACTTCTCCTGCAGTTCCTCCAAAGCTTTCCGTGTAACATATATAAGTGACTCAAATTCCCTGCGTTCCAAAAACACTTGTTGAATCCTATCGCGTTTCTCTCTGATTAACAACAGCATGTCATTGTACTGTTGTGGCAGGCCATTAAGTTTCTCATCTAGGTAGCAGTGGTCCACCTCATTTAAGGTGGGAAGAATCTCCTGTCCTGCTCTTTGGACAATAAGCAAAAGATTCTCATACTCTGAAGCTTGATCCAGAAGCTGCTGGTACTTGGTCAACTGGTTCTGAAGGCCCTCATCATTGACACTTTGGTAAATAATTGGAAATGTGGCCACCTCTGCCTGTTTCAGCCAGTCACAGATTTTGTCCAGGTCCACTATGAAGTACTTTCGAATGACTAGCGCTTTCTCTAAATACTGCAGATGCTCTGTGCTCTTCTGCAAGGAGGCCTCAAAGGTTGCTTGTAACTCCTCCAGCTTCTGAAGGGTTTCCTCCTTCTCCTCTGTTGCATCCTTCACTAATTCTCGTCCCTGTGTCCAAAGTGATGTCAGCTCCATCTGATATGCTCTAAGGCTGCTGGTAAAATTCTTACAAGAAGACACCTGTTTGTGCAGTATGTTTGGTAAGAGTGCAACATGATCATCTGCAAGAGCCCTCTGCTCTTGCTTTTTAATCCATTCCGCTGCCCTGTCCAGGGCTTGGAGGAACTGTGTTCGTTCTGTAAATACTTTACTAAGGCTTTTACGATACTGGGCTGCCTTAGCTCCAAGTGCTTCTATCTCTGCTTGTGCTTCTTGGACCAAAGTCTGGAGTTTCCTCCTCTCATTAAGACCTAGACGAGAGGAAAGGCTGCTGGCATCTGTCACAGCCTCCGCCAGAAGCTTCTGCTTGGCCTCCAGTTCTGCACAAAAGCTCAAGTGATCAAACAGAAAGCTTTGGGCCAAATCTGCTGGGGGACTGGTCTTAAGCACTTCAGAGAGGGATGGCTGCTGCAGCTCTGCCCACTCTTGTGCCTCTCGCAAATGGTCCTCCAGTTGATTCAATTCTTCCAGTGTTTTGGATGAATCTTGGATTTTCTGTTGGACAAGCGATTCTACCTGAGTCCAACGTTGCTCCAGATAACCCACCTGCTCTTTAACAAGGTCCCGGTCCTCCAAGCTCAGACGAGGCAGGATCCCATGCCTATTATTTCTCAGGTCATCCAGCACACATCTCTGGTCCATAAGGTCTGTGGATAACGTCTTCAAGGCATCCAGGCACTCAGCTGTGCTCTCAATGTCTCCCCTGGAATAAAAGTTCTACTTTTTACTTTACGACCAAAAATAATAATGACTGACAAAAATATCTGAAGAACAACGTATGGCAACTATCAAACATGAATATGCTGTATAAAATTTGAAAATGGAAATTTTGCATGCCTGGCCAGTTGATCCCATTTTCTGGACAGCTGGTCAAACAACTCCTCCACCATACAAATGCAGTCATGATAGTCCCCACTCCTCTGTAGATCCTCCTCTTTCTGTTCCAGCATCTGTGCAGCCTGTCTGCCCAGATCCAGCCAGGCACAGCGCAGACGCCCAACTTCCATAAGCTCGGGGGACTCCTGACCAGCCGCTAGCCTATTAATGCTTTCTCTTAACTGGGTCAGATCAACCTGCCTGGCTCGTATCTCCTGGATAAAGTCCTTCGTAGCATAAAATATAGGGTGTTATTAATAAATGCAGCCTGTCTTTATTTGATATCCTCTCAAATGGACAGCTCTGTATGTCACCCTCTGTTACTGGCAGCGAGTGAGCTTTAAGGTAATTGGGATTTTCATTCATTCTATTGTTGACAATTTCTCAGCACATCCCGAGGTGGTAATATCTGTTATTTTTCACACACAATGAAGGGGTCTGCCTAGACGCTGTTATTACAGGCACTGACAAATCAATTCTCACATCCATAATTACACGAAGATAAGTAATCTGGGAAGAAATCCTTATTAATGAATTCTTCCTGCCAGGAAATGTAACAGAGGGCAAAGATCACAAGAGCTTTCAGCAAACACAGAATAGACTGCATCTTATAAATCGATATACAGAAACCGCCCATCTATTCAAATCATCTTAATGCAATATTAAATTTGCTGTAGTGTTTCTGCACAATATCATATACTGTAACTCTTATTTCATAAACATGGCTAATCTTTTAACTGACTTCAAATGGCTGTCATTTGGTCACAAAGCTGTTGCTTACCTGAGCCTGTTCCAGCTGGTTCTGAGCAACCTTTGGCTCGAGCTCAGCTGGCCTCCTCAACATGCTCTGGAGGAGTTGTTCAGCCTCAAGGAGACGACATTCAAGGTTAGATCGGAAGTCCTTGATCTCTCTCCAGTTGTCCGCTAGATCCTGAGATTCCAACATCCTCTCCTCGATCTGTATTCAGGGCAAAATTCTCTGTATATTTTCTGACCAAGTCGTTTAATCAGGATTTGGAATGGCATGAGAGGTTGTGAAATATTGATCAGTTTATTAGACTAATTAAGACAAAATTCGTACTAGTTCGTTTACATACTGTATGTACCCAGTAAGATTAATTTACATATCCAACCGAGGGCCTGGGTAGCTCAGTGGTAAAGACACTGGCTACCACCCCTGGAGTTCGCTAGTTCGCTAGTTCGAATCCCAGGGCATGCTGAGTGACTCCAGCCAGGTCTCCTAAGCAACCAAATTGGCCCGGTTGCTAGGGAGGGTAGACTCACATGGGGTAACCTCCTCGTGATCGCTATAATGTGGTTCGTTCTCGGTGGGGCGTGTGGTGAGATGAGAGTGGTTGCCATGGTGGATGGCGTGAAGCCTCCACACGCGCTATGTCTCTGTGGCAACGCGCTCAACAAGTCACGTGATAAGATGTGCGGGTTGACAATCTCAGATGCGGAGGCAACTGGGATTTGTCCTCCACCACCCGGACTGAGGCGAATCACTACGTGATCACGAGGACTTCAAAGCACATTGGGAATTGGGCATTGCAAATTGGGAGAAAAAAAAAGAAAACTAATATTTACATATCCAACCATTTTAAATGAGTTGAAAAATAGGTTTATATAAAGTTTACTTAACATATTTAAGTTATAACATTTTAATACATTTCTAAAAGGCTATAGAAGACAGTGGAACAGCCATGAGTCACTGACCTGAAGTTTGACCTGCTGTATCTCAGTAGCTTTTTCTCGCACATTCTCATCAGACAGATCACAGGTAGAGCACACCAGCTGCAAAAAGGTGCTAGCCTGCTCCTGTAGAGTTCGATCCTGCTTCATCTGATAGGAAATTAAAGACACCCCCAGAAACCAAATCAGATGTAGTTTATAATACGTAAAGATGCCTGACCTTCTCTTACCAATTCTCTCAATGTGCCAAAAAGTCACTGTACATATATAAAGTAACAAAAAATGAATATATACCTGTGTTAGTGCCTCCTGTAGGCAGTGTGGTGCCTGCACAGGAAGTTGTATATCCATTTGTACATTTCCAAGCCATGTCTGACACTGTTGCAAAGTATCCCGCGCACTTACATGCTTCTGCAATTCCCGATCCAGACTCTGATACACCTGCACAAAGACGGAGAAGAGTTTGTTTTAAAACTTAAAATAGCCACACTGAATGACACACTGAATATAGTGTATTATAGAAAGTGGGTCACGGATCATTGTCTGCTGGGCTGTCATGCGTACAAATGGCCGAATAGAAGGATAGAACTGTACATTTGCAATGTTTGGGGCAACAGTGACCTCTATTGTTGGATCGTGTTAATATCTCCAGGTTTGCGTAAATGACCGTAAGTCAGAGGCTGCATTTCTCTGATGTTAATTATTAGCTGTCCAATCACAATAATCCATAAATGCTATGAATCATTCTTTTTGGACAAGGTCTCTTTATGTAGCGCTGCATGCGCTAGCAGCCGCTTGTGGCCCTTGAGCCACCTTTTGCGGCCCGCATTACGATTTCATCATAAAAAATATATTAATCAATAGCCTATCAAATGTGCATGAATTCAATTAAGGTCTTCCTTTATTAGTGGGTTTACGGTAGCTCTATGAATGGCTGAAGCACAGCACAGTTAGAAAGGGAAAAAAACTGCAAAAGGATGTAACGAATGAAATAAACAACAAAGAATATCTGAGCACAGCTGATGTTTAATGAGAGCGGCGGTCTGTCAGTGGGCGCATTCATAGAAACAGTATGTGCGCACACACGCGTCAAGAATGCGCGCTCTCAGTCTCACCTGAGAGTCACTCATCAGTGCGAATCTGTCAAACTCGTTTGAATGGCTTAACAGAGATTTTTGCTTGTCATGAAAACAGTCATAACAGGGAAAAATAATAGTTTATCCTGCAATAACGGCGTTGAGATGCCTTCATGCAAATGCTAATTAATGAGCTGTGTTACTTCACCGTAAAACACTAAAGAGGGTGAACAAATCTTTATGACTTCTCACTGGAGTATTTTTGGAAAGTAGCATCTCAGGTGAGTGTGATGTTGAACACTCATGGAGTTATAAGCTGACAGTGTCTTTGACAGTGACAACAGAACTGATCATATCTGAAAGTGGGTCTTTGAAAAATGTAAACCAAACCATGAGAAAACTGAACGGTTACATCCCTAATTTAGGCTTTAATATAGGCTTGTATGATATTATATTATACTATAAAATTAAGAATACTTAATATAAAAAGCCCAACCCCACCAACCCCCCCCCCCCCCCACTTCAAAAAAAATTGGGCTGCAGTGGGCAAAAGGTTGAGAAACACTGTTTTAGAATATAGACTGGTATTTCAATTGAACTAAAATGAAAAAAATATAATGTATAGAGGTCAAAACTGAGCTAATACATCATATGTCATTTAAATTATGCTCTTCATTTTCTGCAGAAAAACAAAACCTCACAGGATGTTGCAAGTACTACTTAACTGTATAAAACATATGAACAGCATGACAAAAGGGAGAATGACATGAGTAGGGCACACGTTAACTATGCTAAATTGGGTCAAAATAAAGCCAAGTCCATTTGACAAGTGTTGAATGCTCTGGCATCCCTAATCCCATGAGCAGAAAAGCTGACGCTGATTGACATTCTTAATACAAAAACCCTCACAGGGGGCAGGTGATGACAGGCTTGCTTTGGCAGACGGCAAGAGTTGGCAGAGCACGTGCAGACTGAGATTGACATTGACCAGATTGCCAGGTGGCGGGATTTACCATGTGGCATTGTTCTAGCAAGTTTGGCACAAGATGTTTGGTAGGGGGTATAAACTAGCAAACAGAGAGGAAGGGGTTTTAGCAATGTCTGGGGTTGTGTTGACTGATTTGGACTTGATGGGCAAAATAAAACTGGCATAGGGAAGGGGGTGAGGTATTAATAGACTGGGTGGTTTGCTTAGAGAGTGGCAGAGCAGACATGTGTCATATGGCAGAGAGTAGTTTGCAGTTGCCACATTTGGGGTGCATGTGATTACAGTTCTTATAGGAAAGCAGGTGGCGGCTTTTGGTGGGACACTGCAAGAGCTAGAGTAGGGGGGAAATGGTGATTTGCTAAAGGGGTGTGTGCACTCACTTTCATTGCCATGGGCTTTAATGATATGCTTTCATGGAGAAATTACTTCTTAATGCCTCCTGATGGGTCTTCTTGTAATGACACTGGCATGCATAAGACAAAATGTCAAGCAGATTTCATTGCCACATGGCCAGACTACCAGGATAATTGACTGCCTGGTAAAGGTTGATTTAATCTGATTTAAAAGACTAATAAATTGAGAGAAGTATTTTGTTAACACTTTAGTGCATCTAGGAAGCTAAAAAGGGTAGATTAAAATAGTCAGGAGATTCTGGCAGACTGGCAATACGTTTGAGCACATTTGAGCTGGCTGGAACGACCTTTGAGGTGAGCAGGAGCGCAATACATAGTGACATTGACACAATGACTAGAAACCATACAATTAATAAGCACAAAAAATTCCAAATTCCTCAAAGTGTTTACATTCACTACAATTAATTCAGTGGTTTAGGCAAAAATAAACCAAGCTGGTGACACTTTACAAAAAGGTTGTGTATTACAACATTAGTTAACACAATATATATCATGAACTAATAATGAACAATACTTTTATAGCATTTACTAATCTTGAAAATGTTCATTTCTACATATACATTTTTACCATTAAAAGTTGTATATGCTAACATTAGCTAATGCATCATGAACTATCATGAACAAATAATGAACAATAGTATATTTTAGGGTTGTGAATTGATTAAAAAAAATGTAACTAATGAATCACACAGTTTGCTGTGATTGAGATTAAATTATGGTACATGATGCACTACAACAAACATTAAAAAATCATCATAAATATATTTACTTTATACTTTGTCTCAATGAACATGCAAGAAATTGGTTAGTCATCATTTATTTGAATTATTTAAATATGTACATGTTAAAAAAAAATTATTATAGTTTTTTTATTTTTTTAATTTGTGGGTAGAGTTAATTAGACAATTTTTTACACTTATTAATCTTTGATACAAATATATGTATACATGCCATAAAATCAGTGGACATGTTGTAATTACAATTTGGGCAAAATCTTCTGGTGTTTTCCAGTGGACTTTTTTTAATAATAGGATCAATTGGGCAGATTCAATTCATCTCAAACTTTATTGACAAGAGAAACTTAAGTGTACATTGCCAATGCATTATTAGACACTATAAATATAGATATAAAACATACTGAAAGCTGAAGTTTAATTTGCTGTAGTTTAAAATCTCAAAACTATCATATTCTCTGGCTGCCGCTCAGTCACTAAAAGTACCTGGCTGCAGCTTGATGAACGTGTCCTTCTCAGTCTCTATCGCCCACATGCGGGGTCTCACTCGGGTGGTTTTCGCTTTTGTCAGTGGTTCAGATAAAAGTAAATGAGCATTTTCAGGAAATGAGAAGAGATACAACAGCTTGCCCGTATCTCTCGCATGCCTGGTTCACTGCTTGTGGGTGAAGTCTCCATTCTCCGTAGAGTAAATCCGCTCCCGTGTTTTATTATGCCCGGGACATGCGTTGCGCGTAATGAATGAGTGTGCACTGCTCCACACAATCAGTTTCTGTGCTAGGATGTGCATTTGAATCGAGCGTGCACCTCCTAAAAAAATTATGTTTACCAATTTTAGCCATAGAAAGTGGGGAAAAACATTAGTGAAGTTTCAGCCATTGTACAAAGGTGTCTGGTTTTGTTCCTAGCAGGCAGAAGATGCCTTAACCCCACCCTCCACCCTAATTGGAGCATGTAAGGCTAAGTAGCCTCTGCCAGGAACAACTCAGGACACCTTTCTCACATCACGTGAAGTTTCAGGAAGTAAAAAAAAATGGATACTGCATTAAATGAGTTTTTTAACACGATAAAAAAAAAAATATTAATCGCAGAAATTAACGTGTTAAATTTCTCAGCCCTAGAATATTTATAAATTAACATTAACCAGGATTAATAAATGCTGTACGAAATTATTGTTCATTGCTAGTTCAAGACATTCACGCTAGCTAATGCACAATGTTAACATACAGAATCATAGTGTAAAGTGAAACCATCAAGTTATACTCTTTAATAGTGTCAGTTTAAAAGGCTTTCTATGTTTGTGAAGTTCTGACAGAGTGATCAGGTTATCACCCTAACTATTTATGCATTAGAATAGCCATAAAATCACACTCCCGTCTACAAAAACTGTCTCAGCAAAGTATACATGGGCACAATGCTAGTCTAGTGCGTTTGTGTTGGCAAGTACACTCACACGCTGGGCAGTGCTGCAGATGGCAGAGTAGCTGTCTCTTGCACCCTGCTGGTGGTTCTGAATTTGCTGGCGAAGGCGAGCCTGGAGGCGCACACCGCAGCCGGACAACAGACCCTCTCCCTTCTCCTTCAGTGTAGCCAGACGCTCCTCAAAGCCTGCTATCTCCTCCATAATAGCCTGAGATGATGCGGTGATATTTCCAAACACACATTCAAGTTGAGTGAGAAAGAGGTTTGAAAACAGAGGCAGAGTCTACAGAAGTCTACTCCAGAAGATTTTGATTTCTTAGAAACAGCATATAATATTCCTGACAATTCTGATATTAACACGAACTCTTCATACAGTATTATATGATTTTGTATAACATTCTAACAAACAAGCATTGAACATGACAGTACATCACATTTTCATATTTAGGTAAACAAAGCGTCCGATTATCATTTGGTTTTCATGGTTATTTGAGGTGTAATATTCTTCTGTGAAGCCTTATGGTTTGTCACCTTATGTCTCGCTAGCTGCTGAGTGGCGGCTTCAAGTCCACCACTTGATGATGGGTCAGGAGTCACCATTCTGCTGGACATCTGTAGTAGCCAACGCTCTACTTCCTGTAGATCTTTGTGGTAAGCTTCCTGTTTCTTCACCTGACCCTCCAATCTTAGAACATGGGTCTAAGAAAATAGGAATGATTAAGATATTTGCAAGCTCTGTGGAAGGGCATCTATGCTGAATGACCCATTTTTGCAGCTTACAGTATTTCATATAAATGTTCTGAGTGGATTTGGAAGGGAGCTTTGCCATGTTAACTTTAAAGTTTGTCTACAAAGTGAATCAAAATATTTTCTTTCAAAAAAGCAAGAAAAAAAGCTTTGGGTTAACGTAAAGTAGCCTTGTAGTGAATGTGAGAGCTCACCTTTGCTGAG
Organism: Myxocyprinus asiaticus; assembly: GCF_019703515.2. Lineage (NCBI taxonomy): Eukaryota > Metazoa > Chordata > Actinopteri > Cypriniformes > Catostomidae > Myxocyprinus > Myxocyprinus asiaticus. The sequence continues at coordinate 21,312,342 of NC_059368.1, forward strand.
CCACACAGCTCCTGGTAGTCCGCCTGTAGTCTGGCCATGTTGTCTGTGATGGAAGGGGAGTGGAGGAGTGTCATCAGAGTTTTTCCTTTCTCTAACACGAAGTTCACAGCAGAATCACGGGACAACAGTGTCTGCTCCACAGCCTGGACACAACAGAAACAACCAGCACTCAAGCTTCTAGAAGAGTTCTTCACAAAATTGAAGATTTTTATATCACATTAGTACTGCGACTCTATCTGTCTATCTATCTATCCATGTACAGGCCGATTAATCAACCTAAATACAATTATATGTACCTGTATAATTATAGCTTTAATATAGGATGAAGACAGCAAAAAAAATCTCCTACCTTATACTTGGCCAGCTGGGCTTTTCTCTGGTAGAGTTCTACTTTGGGTTCTACAGTAGAGCTAAGCAGGGCTCGAGTCTCCCAAAGCCAATGCATTTGGACCTTGTATCTTTCTTGGAAATCTTTATAGAGCACAATGCTCCTTTCCAGGGTCGCATGCTCTTCCCGTAGCCCCAGTATAAGCTCTTCAAGCTGTGATCGCCCTGTTTGAACTTCCCTCTCTAGCCTGGATGCTCCAGGGTCATCCAGGAAAGAAACGGCTAGCTCTGCTCGCTCTCGAAGTGTTTTGAGTAGGCTGTGACCATGATCCATCTCCCCCTGTATAGACTGCAGAGTGAGAGAATATTATATTCTCTTTAGCAGTGTTTCCAAACCTTTCATGTCCCCCTACATCAATACCAAACCAGAAATGGCTTGATTTGAACTCATATTGTACTAAACATTATTTGGTATTATCATTAGTTGTATATTAAGAGTTACAGAAATGTACCTCTGTTCGGTGTATTTATACAGTGATGCACATATATTCCTCACTTGTGTCATTCACACTAATTAAAGCAGTTTACACATAATATTTGTTTTGTTTCCTTGCCTTAAGAAGAAACTGGATGTGATAGAAATACTGTAGAAATAAAATAATGATTTTAATCATGATTAATTAAGTTGACAGCCCAAATATATTTCAATTACAATTTCTGTTTTATACAAGGTAAACTTAGCACTATCAAAATCTTTCCAAGTACCCCCTGGAACTGGAAAGTCTCCCATGGCAGGGCCATAGCCAGGAATTCTGGGCACCTTCCATCAATACTACTGGAATTGTTTAGGTTTTCCGCACCTTTGGGGCCCTAAAATCATTCCCAGCTTTCATCTTAGCAGCCATGGCCCTGCCCCATAGGGTACACAATACTCTATAGTGCTACTTTTAAAACGAAATACCATAAAAGGGTACAAAAAGAGCAACAATGACAAACAAAACAAAAATAAATCAATAAATTAATGAGAAAATTAATGATTATTAATGCAATAATTAAATTAATGAAATTAATGCCAAATGTGAAATAATTATGCCTTCCCCAGTGTGCAACCAAGACGTGTATTTCCTGTTCCTGACAGTTTCTGATCCCCTTTTTCATTTGAGGCTTCAGGTTGTGAGAGTGCTCCTCTGAAGTGGACTTTTCTGATGGGCTCTTTGAAGCCTGCCAGACTCCTGACATCGGAGTGCGGAGACCCGGCGAGGCCCCGGTCAGAGATATGAGAGGAAGACCCAATTACCCAGGCCTTAAATAGGGCTGCCACAGTGGGGTTTCCCCAGCAAAAAGCATACTCAGCCCCACCAACTCTCTTCTGTCCTTTACCTTTAAGCATGAAGCTTCTCTATATGATTTCAGCCTGTCATCTCAACAAAGAGCAGTACATGAGCGGCCCCTGGCTGTACAGCTGGATGTGGGGCTACTGCTGAAGTACTGCCAGGGAAATGAGATCCAGTGTTTTAATGATCATCACTACACCCAAATGAGAAGGAAAAGTTACTGATGCAGAAAGATGTAGGAACAAGGATAATTGGGCCGAGAAATATGATGGATTAATTTGAATTGGGTTGGCATCAAATTTCACAACTAATTGCATGCTTATTCATTCACAAAAATCATTACATACATGTACATGGGGGGGGGGGGGGGGTTGCCTACATTGTGGGGACCAAATGTTCCCACTAGGATCACAAAACCTGAAATCACATACACTGTCCTACACAGCCAACTGTCCTCACAAGGAAGACAGCTTAAGGGACTAAACAATGTTTTAATGAAAATGTAAAAATGCAGAAAGGCTTGTGTAGTAAGGGTTAAGTTTAGGGGATAGAAAATATCATTAGCTCAGAATAAAAAACAAAACAAAACAAAACAATAGAAATCAATGGAAAGTCCGGACAATGATAGAACATTAAACGTGTTTGTGAGTGTGTGTGTTTGGACAGTCACCATGTCACTTTGGTCTGCTGCATCTGTGCAGCTCCACTGATCCAAAAACACTGATTAAATGATAAGCCAAAGCCAAACAGTATATGTGGATATGTATGCATGTATTTGTGTATTTGTGTGTATGCATACAACTGTGAAAGAGCAGAGTGGGCATGTGATGCTGAAGCATCACATCAATTACACAGTATGTGCCAGCAGGTTCCACAGACAGACCGCTCCTTCATCTCAGCTTTCACAGTGGGGGAGTGAGCGAAGTGGATGTGTGTGTGTGTGTGTGTGTGTGTGTGTGTGTGTGCATAAAGCTTTTGTTGCTTTGTCTTCTTAAAGATATGATCAATATGTCTATAACATAAAGAGACACATGTGCGTGCACACACACACACACACACACACACACACACACACACACACACACACACACAGGCTCTTACAATCTCAAATATGGGCGCAAAACTGTGCCAGGCCCACTGAGAGTTATAGTCTGTAATGTGTGTCATTTTATCAGGCCAAATCAATAGCTCTTCAACCACAGGATAAAAAGGGGTGATAGTTTCATCTGTTCATCTCTTGCTTTCATTAAGTAAAAAGAAAAAACATCTTTGCACAAGTGTTAATCTATGTTTGCAGATTTAAAATATATGCCTAGATACATTTGTTTAGGATGAATGTATTTTATGATCAAATGTTTCAATCAAATATACATAGCATGTATTTTGTCATAGTTAACAAAAGAAGAGTAACTTTGCATAAAATTGATTAACCCTCTATTGCGCTGCATTATTCTCTTTAGTGGTTACATTCATTGCATCCATATCCACTGCATTTACAGTATATCCATTCCACTGTTGCTTATTTCTTGGCAACAAAGACATTTAAGCAAATTCTTATAAACATAAGAATAATTTGCATAACTGCAACTGTTTGAAAATTAAGTTTACAATATCTGAATCATAGTTCACATCAATCAAAAATGTGTGTCCTCCACACAGAGAATCATGCCAGAAAAAGATTTTATCAAAGATTTAATGACTGCCAGGATGTAGTGTGACCAACAAAAAACTTTGACAAAAGTCAAGTCATAACTGCACCATTTTATTGCCATCATATTTGCATCATATGCTTGCAAGTGAAAGATCATACAACAAAAAGAGGGTTGAATTCTGATGGAAATTGTAGGGTCTTCATTCCAAAGTATTAAGCTCCTATACAAGTTACAGATACAGAATGATGTTCTCATGTTGTTGGTAATGTAAGTGTTTTCACTGTGCCATACCTCCAGCCTCTTCATCTTCTTTTCCATGGTAATGTGGTCAAGGGCCTCCATTCTTTCAATAACAATTTTGAAACTCTTCCTCGCTGCACTCAGCCAATCAGAGAAGATCCTGAGAGCATTGTCAGCCTCTGTGATGCTCTGCAACTCCTCCTGGAGCTGTTTGAGGGTCTCCTGAATGACAGAGGGATAAATCAAAAGGCACACTGTCAAGAACACTCATTTGTGTTTGTGCATTTCTTCCTAATTTTGTTCCCCACATCAGCATGTAGTGTTTTGATTGATCCAATGCTGCATACTTGCAACCATTCACTGCTGAGGGCTTGAGGCTAAGCTATTTTGTCACATGACATGCACATTGACATGCAGATCGCTCGTGAACATGGCACCAACTAACGCTTTGTGCTGTGCTGAGCGCACACCTACAGTATCTGCAGAGACATAATCGCTCTTGACTGCAGCGCATGTGACGGCCTGTTGTTTCTCGCAGAATAATCAATCGCTTTCTTTTATGACACAGCCAGGGTGTGTGTGCATGTTTGTGAGAAGTGGGCAAGAAGAAGACGTGTTACAGCAAGTGTTAAAAACAATTCAGCTGTTGCCAAGGAAGCAGAAGCACCGACTGATGGGTAAGATTGGCTCTTATACTGTTTAATTCCAAGCTTAGGTCTCAGTGTGGGAAAGACATTGATTTTTCACCATGTAGTTTTTTTTTCTGTCCTCCCAGAGGGACAGGAAATAAATAGAAGCTGTTTACCAGGCTGGATAGCTCCAAAGTTTATACGACTGTGAAATTAGACTTATCAGAGTGTTTTGACAGCAAAGTCAGAGATAAGTCAATGACACCAGGTTCTACTAACAGAAATATCATTATGGAGACAGACGAATACATACAGAATGACTTAAACTTGTTTAACCTGGTTTTGCAGTGTTAGCTAAAAATTACATTTTTAATTAGAAATTAAAAATAACTGAAATATAGTGAAAAGGGATAGGTCACAATGGTCGATCATTTGTCCAATAACTGACTAGTCAATTTGTGAGGCTGACCATTTAATCCAACATTTTTCTTTAGTTATAGTGATATTTTTAAGGACAGTGTTTAATTAGCATGCTATGCTTTAGTTGGTAGATGGTTTGCAAAAGTTTTTTACATTCTTCTCTTTTAAAGAACTTTAGGTTACTCATATGACCCCGGTTCTCTAATAACAGAAGTGAGGCATCTCACTATGGGATATAAGGATATATAATATCCTGGAAGCACCAATGACACCATGTCTGTCAGTTGACAGACCAATCATAGCAGTTATAAGGGAGCCCCACTTCCCTCATTTAAGACATTGCCTAAGGTCCCTTCTTCATGCAACTGCAATTAGGGAAGTGTGGTGAGACACCTCACACCTGTTTTCAGAGAACCGGGGTTACGTGAGTAACCTAAAGTTCTCTTTCTAACATTAGTTCGGTATCTCACTATGAGATATAGCCAACTCCCGTATTGCAGACCAGTCAACCGACATGTGCAAGAAACCAATCAAATTCCCAAAGAATGGATAGGAGGGAACAAAGGACACACTTGTGCTTTCACTGTGTTATTGTTGATGTTTTTTTTAATCATCGGCAGATTGACTACCCACACACCAAGGACTGAATAAGTCAATGATGACTCTGTAACATCCAGTCTATAAAATCTGACAAAAGTGTGAGGTGATGCCCAACTCGCAGCCGCACAAATGTCCTGGACTAAAACGCCACTAAACAGCGCCCACAAGGTATCCATGCCTCTGGCAGAATGAGCTTTCAAGCACTCTGGTGGACCCCAGAGTATTATATATGAGACAGACGCTGTCGTGATATGGGTCAGCCTTTATGAGAATCAGCCCATGAAACAAAAAGCTGATTACTTCTCCTTAATGCCTTTGTTCTTTGTTCCAGTACGAACTGGACACAAACAGTGAAGCCGCTCATCCTTCGATGAGGAAAAAGGCAGCGGGTAAAAAGCCAACATGTCCACTGGCTTACAGCTAAGCACAGAGTTGCTCATCATCGCTCGTCAGAGCCAATAACAAAGATCCCTTTAGCGAAAGGAGCTTTAATTCTATACTTTTTACTGGTTCAATGTGAGCTGAGAAAGCACTTTCAGGACCATGGACAGATTCCATGACGGAACTACCGGTTTTGACACCCTGTTCTAATGCCGAGCGCCCCTCATAAACCTGCAAACAAGCGGGTGTTGACCTATTGTATTAGAGTAAATTCCGAAATGACAAGCCGATATGCAGTGAGATAAACCTTAACGGTAGAAAAGGCTCTGCCTTTTTCCAAAAGTTCCTGAAGAAAAAACAAAACATCTGCCACCAAACATAAAAATGGAACAATGTGTGCACACCATTGTTTAAACAATTTAGGATTGTACGCGGAGCGCGTTGAGGCAGCCCTCGTGCTCTGAATCATCTCAGTCAACCTCGGGGCTAAACACTTAAATTTAGCCTCTCATGGGCCAGGCCCAAAGAGCTACTCAGTCCTGGTCGGGGTGAAATATTTCCCCCTGTGCTTGTGACAGCAAGTCTCTGCATAGCGGGAGCAGCAAGGGCTGGCCGAACAAGAGTTGTATTATCTATGTCAGCAACAGTTTCCCTGGCCAGTTCGGGACGATATGTATGACCGAGTGACCGTATTCTCTTACTCTTCTTAGATTTGGAATGATTACACTAAAATCACCGCGGCCTAACCTGAGTGATGTGTCTGTCATAACCACTTTCCTCAGTGAGACCACTCCTAAAGGGATTTCTTCAAGAAGGGAAGCGGGGACTCTCCAATGACGGAGAGTTTGCATCCCCTCTGACATCACTCTCACTCTGCGGATGAGATGATGGTGAGGACACAAGTGCTCCGCTGCTATCCAGTGCTGACACTCTCTCATTCGCAGTAGTCCCAATGGAATGACTGACAACGTTGAGGCCATCAGACCCAATAGGCGTAGATAAAGCATGAATGATACTTTGTTCCTGTGGCAGGGAGGAGGGCGGGGTTCAAGCCCTCGAGAGGGATAAAGGCAACCGGAGGCGGCAGTTCGAGAGAGAGTGAGTTACGGGTAGCTGACTTGTACGTGTTTGTGTCTTTTTGTTTAAGTTTATTATTAAACTACTATTTATATTGTCAAGCCTTCTCGCCTCCTCCTTTCCCTTTTACCTTGTTACACTGGTGCCGAAATCCAGGAAGAAGGAGGGATGCGCCATAGTAGAGTCCTCGCCACTACCATCCACCCCAACAGAGTAGGGGGACGGAGGAGCCGGGGGACAGAGGAGCCCGGCCGCCTGAGAGCGGAGGAACGGCCGCCGACCGCAAGGGGAGGAGAAACAGACATAGATCGTAGTTCAATTTGAGACCTAGATATATTATTTCTCATCAGGGCATCAGACTGCTCTTTGTCTCATTTATTTTGAAGCCTAAGCTCTCCAAATTAGATACCAGTGCTCTCATATCTATCTTTGCTGGCTGCCGAGACGGAGCGCAGAGGAGTATATCGTCCAGATAAGCCAACACTCTGAAACCCGTTAATCTCAGAGGTGTTAGCGCTGCTTCAACACACTTGCTCAAGACTATCGGTGCCAATTAAAGTTCAAAAGACACCTTCAAAAATTTGTAGGCAACACCATGATAGGAAAACCTTACGATTTTTCTGTGTGATGGATAAATCCATACATGAAAATGTGTCTTTCAGATTAATTGACGTAAACCAGTCTCTGGGAAGAATAAATTGAGAAAGCGTTTTGAGCGTGAGCATTTTTAACTTGTAACTTCTGAGGTGTTTGTTGAGGTTCCACAAATCCATCATGGGACGGAGATTCCCCCGCCCGGGATGACAAAATATCTGGTGTAAAAGCACTGACGGATGACCTCCTGTGGTACTAACCTTATTGCTCTTTTGCTCATCAAATTGACTATTGCTTCCTCTAAAATCTGAGCTGATTCCACCTATGCTGCTGACATTACCACACTGTTGAACAGAGGTGGTTTTACAGTGAATTGCAGCCGATGACCCCGTTCTATCATAGGGGTCACCCAGGGGTTAACTGTGCATGCGCGCCAACTCTGTGCCTAAACAGAGAGTGGCCCGCTGCAGCCCTCACTCACTGATGGTACTGCGGCAACATCTAGCAGCTAGTGTTGTCACTAGGACGGCTGGAATAAATTGTTTGACCAGGGCAGCACAAGATGGCAGACATGTACCGTCAACAGATCTCTCTCCATACCCTGGCCTGCCTGCTGTGATGGCCAGTCAATGGACAGTTTGGCCACCACCTGTCTGCCCAATTCAGTTAGGTCCAGCTCTCCCTGAACTAGAGAATGGGATTTGTCCATTGCACTGCCCGGCTGGGAAGTAACATGAGCCGGGAGAATAGAGTCATCCTCATCTTCCTCGCCATCATCCTCCAAAAGGCGATCATCATTGTAATCCTCCTCTTCCCAGTCCCCCGCAATAGGGGCAGAGTCAAATAGGGGAGGCAGATCGGGGGAGACTTCATCCATTAGATCGCCCTAGTTGCTCTGTTCCTGTGGCTGGGGCAGGGGGTCTTTCTCCGCTGGTGATGAAAAAAAAACAGGGGTCTTATATATTTGACACCGTGACCCACACCTTCCTTTCCAACACATGCCGTACAAACCGGGAACAGTGTGGGCAACACTCAGGAGAGCAGTCTATGCATGTCTGACCCCCAGACAGGCAATGCGTAGTGGGTGGGAATCCTTGGGAGAGATAACAGATCCACAAGCACATGGACAGGAAGGATCTTTTCCCTTCGCTCCGCTGCTAAGTGAACTCGTAGTTGCTCAGTGAGTTTGCCAGGCTAATTATACAGGGCATCCTTAAGACCAGTTAGTCGACTAGTCATTTAGACTACCTACTGACTAGTCAGTATTGAAAATATGTAGTTTTGCACATCTCTAACAGAGAAACAGTAGTAAAACACACTTAAAGCTTATTGAATGATGCTACATAATTCCCTGAAATTATTAGTAAGGTAAAAGTGTTAAAGGCTGTTAAAGGTTGTAAAAGGCTGACTAACCTGTATCCGAAGAAGCAAGGCATGGTAGCGGGCAGTGTGCTGGGTAACCCTTGCACTGACACGACCACTAACATGAGCATCCTCTACAACCTGCTGAGCAAGAGCACTGAGGCCTTCCAGATCACCCAGACGCTGAACAGCCTCCATTTGCCACCACTGCGAATTGGGAATGGCAATAAAATGTCATCAAATTTTCTGACACCAGTGCTAATGGAAAGAATCCATATGTAGAATTTTCCGGTATTTATGTCGCTATTAGTATAACACTGTCAAAAAGACTTTTGGAAAAATAAAAAAAACATAATTTTAACACAGCTCACCTTCAGGTGCTGCAGCTGGGCCTCCTTTGTAGTGATATCAGAGCGCCGATGACTTCTCACCCTAACTTTAAACTCCATGTCTACCAGCCACTGGTCCAAGCTTTGGAATAGACCCTCCAGCTTCTGCACCCTTGAGAGGGCCTGCTCTAAATGGACTTTGGTCTCCCCAAGCCGGTCTTGGTACCCCTGCCATTCTGTCTTTGCAGTTTCCAAGGCCCGATCCTCAATTTGAGGGGCACCCCATGAAATGACTCTGTCTCGACTGGCAAGAACTGAGCTGAGCAAGTTATGTCCCTTTGGGCAATGAGACTGGAGCATCTGGAGATGTTATTAAACAGAGAGAAAGAGTGAAATGTCTGTAAAAAATAATCTGATTACTGACAAAGGATGTTTGAAAAGTTGTATGTTCATGTCCCATTTCTGCTCAGCTTGGTAAAGATTAGGCCTAGAATATAATAAGGATAAAAAAATATTGTGGTTATATTAACCTGCAATTCTTTTAAAGTGTTTTCCAGAGCATTTATATCTTCATCCAGGGGTGAGAGGAGGGCCAAACTGCTCTGCTCTTGCTCCAGCCAGTCTTCAAACATGTGCAGTCCTCGCTGGTACTCTTGGTGAAGCAAAACTAATTCTTCTGCTTTACTGACAGCAGCCTGGAACACCAGTAGTATATCTTACTTCCTGCAATCTCAAGGACTTCTTCTACAGATCATTGTGGGACATTTGGTTGACTGCTTCATATTACTTGTTAAATATACTGTATCCTCATGAAAAATTTAGATCAAGCAATGGCCTACAGCACCAGAGGTTTGATATGCATACCTTTGCTTTATCTTTGATGGCTGTATATCTCTCATTGAGTTTCTGGATCTCCTGTTGGGTGGCTGTGTGTTCAACAATGTTGGAACCCTTGGTAGCAATGGTCTCTAAGGGGCTGGAGTGGCTAAGAACTTCCTCATAGAGGAGCTGTTCAGAAAAACACATCAAATAAAGAAATACAAGCTTTCAGTTGGCCTTCGATAGAACACTGAGATGTAACTCAATACTCAAGAATCTCAGAGACTCACACTTACATACACCCAAAATATAGCAAGCTAAAACTGACCTGACCCATATCAGTTGTGCTGAATCATACTTTAAAAAAAAAAAACAGGTAATATCTCCTATAGAGGCCCTACAAGTAGAGGAGATTCTATGTTTCTCTAGGCTTAATAAAACCTATGAAAAGTATCAGTTGCCTTGGCACGGCCCAGATTGGCTGTCTTGTCCCTCATTTCAGCATAGTGTTTGTCTGAGTTTCCAAGACTCTCTTCCACTCGCTCCATCCAGCACTCAAACTGACTGACATCCTCCTGGTAACTGGTCCAGTGTGACAAGGCACCCTCAAGCTGGCTGTAAATGCAACATGTAAACAAGACATCCTATGGCATGATTATTCAAAAGAATCTACAGTGCATCCGGAAAGTATTCACAGCGCTTCACTTTTTCCACATTTTTTTATGTTACAGCCTTATTCCAAAATGGATTAAATTCATTATTTTCCTCAAAATTCTACAAACAATACCCCATAATGACAACATGAAAGACGTTTGTTTGAAATCTTTGCAAATTTATTAGAAATAAAAAATGAAAAAAACAATGACACTCAAAATTGAGCTCAGGTGCATCCTGTTTCCACTGATCATCCTTGAGATGTTTCAACAACTTGATTTGAGTCCACCTGTGGTAAATTCAGTTGATTGGACATGATTTGTAAAGGCACACACCTGTCTATATAAGGTCCCACAGTTAACAGTGCATGTCAGAGCACAAACCAAGCCATGAAGTCCAAGGAATTGTCTGTAGACCTCCGAGACAGGATTGAATCGAGGCACAGATCTGGGGAAGGGTACAGAAAAATTTCTGCAGCATTGAAGGTCCCAATGAGCACAGTGGCCTCCATCATCCGTAAATGGAAGAAGTTTGGAACCACCAGGACTCTTCCTAGAGCTGGCCGCCCGGCCAAACTGAGCGATCGGGGGAGAAGGGCCTTAGTCAGGGAGGTGACCAAGAACCTGATGGTCACTCTGACAGAGCTCCAGCGTTTCTCTGTGGAGAGAGGAGAACCTTCTAGAAGAACAACCATCTCTGCAGCACTTCGCCAATCAGGCCTGTATGGTAGAGTGGCCAGACGGAAGACACTCCTTAGTAAAAGGCACATGACAGCCTGCCTGGAGTTTGCCAAAAGGCACCTGAAGGACTCTCAGACCATGAGAAACAAAGATTGAACTCTTTGGCCTGAATGGCAAGCGTCATGCCTGGAGGAAACCAGGCACCGCTCATCACCTGGCCAATACCATCCCTACAGTGAAGCATGGTGGTGGCAGCATCATGCTGTGGGGATGTTTTTCAGCGGCAGGAACTGGGAGACTACTCAGGATCGAGGGAAAGATGAATGCAGCAATGTACAGAGACATCCTTAATGAAAACCTGCTCCAGAGCGCTCTGGACCTCAGACTAGGGTGAAGTTTCATCTTCCAACAGGACAACGACCCTAAGCACACAGCCAAGATAACAAAGGAGTGGCTACGGGACAACTCTGTGAATGTCCTTGAGTAGCCCAGCCAGAGCCCAGACTTGAACCCGACTGAACATCTCTGGAGAGATCTGAAAATGGCTGTGCACTGATGCTCCCCATCCAACCTGATGGAGCTTGAGAGGTCCTGCAAAGAAGAATGGGAGAAACTGCCCAAAAATAGGTGTGCCAAGCTTGTAGCATCATACTCAAAAAGACTTGAGGCTGTAATTTGTGCCAAAGGTGCTTCAACAAAGTATTGAGCAAAGGCTGTGAATACTTATGTACATGTGATTTTTTTTTTTTTGTTTTTTTTTTTTTTCTTCATTTTTTATTTTTAATAAATTTGCAAAGATTTCAAACAAACTTCTTTCATGTTGTCATTATGGGGTATTGTTTGCAGAATTTAGGAAAATAATGAATTTAATCCATTTTGGAATAAGGCTGTAACATAACAAAATGTGGAAAAAGTGAAGCGCTGTGAATACTTTCCGGATGCACTGTATGTTTCAGGAAATGCTTGAACAAAAACAATTATCTAATTCAGATACAAGAACAGCTAGATAAAAACAGACTGGTTGACAGAAAGCTCTTTGACCTTTTACACTGTATAGATGCTGACAGGAGTGAATCCCAGGAGTCTTTGAGGTCTTGGATCTGCTTGCGTACCACTGGTACACCTTCAGCTGAAGTGTTCCTCTGGACAGACTCCCCTCTGGTAAGGAGCATCTTCAGCTGGATTTCTCTGCCCTGACAAGCTGTCAGAAGAGCCTGGAATAAATCAAACATCATGTTGCACCTTCAACAGCTACAAATATATGAAATATACAAATATACAAACCAATGATACTAAAAATACACTGTTAATAGGTCTGGTAGTTTACTGCAATTATGAGAACATAAAACATCAATATCAAGAGTGTTATATGTTATATAACTGCCGTGGTTAATGTTGGCCATAGTAGTTAGAAAGATCTGTAAAACTGTGTTTAATGTAAAAAAATGTGTAAAACAAATGACAATGTACCTCGAGCTGGCCCATTCTGGTGATAAGCACACTCTTGTCAGATGTTGGGGATCTGCAGGTCTTGAGTACCTGTTGGGACTCTGAAACCCAGTTCTGAAGTTCCTGCAAGCCCTGCGAGAAAAGCTGATGCTCCCCCACCACTCGTTCTACCCTGGAAACCTTTTCCTGCAGGAGTCAGCAAAAATAAATCAAGACTAGAGCAGAAGACTGGGAAAATAAGGTTCACTACTTAATGTATACAAAATACTAAAAACAAATGCAAAGCATTATTCCATCAGCTGTCTATACTAAACAACATTACCCATAAATAGGGCTGGATATTGCCAGCCACCTCACGATACGATACGCATCACGATAAATATGTCACGATACGATATATTGCGATACATCACAATATCATTGTTCGATTTCCTTATGATTCATATGCTCTCAATTTCATTCCAATAACTATTGGTATATTTCAGTTATGTCCATTTTGCTTACAAATGAAAGAAATTCTCTCTCAGTTAATGTTTTTTATCAGTAGCTTTTCTTCACTTTGGTCACATTTTAGCTTTTAAAAATATACAAATGTCATGTATTCCATCAATAAATATGATGTCAAAATGTTTTACATGTGTGTGTGTATATATATATATATATATATATATATATATATATATATAATCTACTACCGTTCAAAAGTTTGGGGTCACTTGCCTGAAATGTTTCTCATGATCTTAAAAACCTTTTGATCTGAAGGCGTATGCTTAAATGTTTGAAATTAGTTTTGTAGACAAAAATATAATTGTGCCAACATATTAATTTATTTAATTACAAAACTAACATTTTATTTAAAAGTTTTACAATTTTATTTAAAAAAAGTTTTTGAAATGGATGACTTGGACCAAATAATTAAGAAAAGCAGCCACTAAGTGCCCAGCATATAGATGGGAACTCCTTCAATACTGTTTAAAAAGCATCCCAGGGTGATAGCTCAAGAAGTTGGTTGAGAAAATGCGAAGAGTACATGTCTGCAAAATCTAGGCAAAGTGTGGCCACTTTGAAGATGCTAAAATGTATTTTTGATTTTTTTAGTAACAACATAATTCCCATATTTCCATTTCTATTATTCCATAGTTGTGATGACTTTACTATTATTCTAAAATGTGAAAAAAAAATATAAAAAAAATAAAGAATGAGTAAGTGACCCTAAACTTTTGAATGGTAGTGTGTGTGTGTGTGTGTGTGTGTGTGTGTGTGTGTGTATATATATACACTGGTGGCCAGAAGTTTGGAATAATGTACAGATTTTGCTGTTTCAAAAGGAAATTGGTACTTTTATTCACCAAAGTGGCATTCAGCTGATCACAAAGTATAGTCAGGACATTACTGATGTAAAAAACAGCACCATCACTATTTGAAAAAAGTCATTTTTGTTCAAATCTAGACAGGCCCCATTTCCAAGCAGCCATCACTCCAACACCTTATCCTTGAGTAATCATGCTAAATTGCTAATTTGGTACTAGGAAATCACTTGCCATTATATCAAACACAGCTGAAAGGTATTGGTTCGTTAAATGAAGCTTAACATTGTCTTTGTGTTTGTTTTTGAGTTGCCACAGTATACAATAGACTGGCATGTCTTAAGGTCAATATTAGGTCAAAAATGGCAAAAAAGAAACAGCTTTCTCTAGAAACTCGTCAGTCAATCATTGTTTTGAGGAATAAAGGCTATACAATGCTTGAAATTGCCAAAAAACTGAAGATTTCATACAAAGGTGTACACTACAGTCTTCAAAGACAAAGGACAACTGGCTCTAACAAGGGCAGAAAGAGATGTGGAAGGCCAGATGTACAACTAAACAAGAGGATAAGTACATCAGAGTCTCTAGTTTGAGAAATAGACGCCTCACATGTCCTCAGCTGACAGCTTCATTGAATTCTACCCGCTCAACACCAGTTTCATGTACAACAGTAAAGAGAAGACTCAGGGGTGCAGGCCTTATGGGAAAAACTGCAAAGAAAAAGCCACTTTTGAAACAGAAAAACAAAAAGTAAATTGGACAACAGATAATTGGAAAAGAGTGTTATAGATCTAAACCCCATTGAGCTTTTGTGGGATCAGCTAGACAGTAAGGTGTGTGAGAAGTGCCCGACAAGACAGCCACATCTATGGCAAGTGCTACAGGAAGTGTGGGGTGAAATGTCACCTGAGTATTTGGACAAACTGACAGCTAGAATGCCAAGGATCTGCAAAGCTGTCATTGCTACACATGGAGGATTTTTTTGATGAGAACTCTTTGTAGTAGTTTAAGAAGTTCTGAAATTTTTTTCAAATTGTAATAGTCATTTTTCACATTATTAATGTCCTGACTATACACTGTGATCAGTGGAATGCCACTTTGGTGAATAAAAGTACCAATTTATTTTCATAAGAACAAAATCTGTACTTTATTCCAAACTTTGGCCGCCCGTGTGTATATACATTTACATTTATGCATTTGGCAGACGCTTTTATCCAAAGCGACTTACAGTGCCTTTATTACAGGGACAATCCCCCTGGAGCAACCTGGAGTTAAGTGCCTTGCTCAAGGACACAATGGTGGTGGCTGTGGGGATTGAACCAACAACCTTTTGCTTACCAGTTCAGTGCTTTAGCCCACTATGCCACCACCATTCCATATATATGTGTGTGTGTGTGTGTGTGTGTGTGTGTGTGTGTGTGTGTGTGTGTGCGTGCGTGCGTGCGTGCGTGTGTGTGTGTGTGTGTTTGTTTAGGTGCCTAATTTGTCCTATTTAGAAGAATTTACACCAATATGTAGAACACGTGCTAAAACTCGGTACTATCTCTTTAAGGACAGGATTGAATGTCCGATTAGAATTAAATATTTACTTTTGTCATTTGTTTTATCAACATCTAACTGTACAGACCAAAGAGGGAATTATAAGAGACATTATCAATGACAAATGGATTAGGTGGATCTCATCTTTGGACACACATTATAAGGCAAACCAAACTTTTACTCTCAACATGCAGTGAAAGCATGCTGAACTCAGTGCTGAACTGGTGAGTGAAATTTGAAATATTACCCAGCAGTGGCTTATTACAGACATTTTAAGTCGCATATGTGAGTGATATAATCTTGTTGTAAAGTGCTGCACACAGATTAAAAGATTGCTTTTGGGATTTTAAGAATCGATATCGATATAATTAAATGAAGATCGCGGTTAGTCGGAAAATTAATATTTTTGCATGGTGTTAAACGCGTGAGTGAGGACCAGCGTGTCCGCGAGAGGAACAGGCTTAGTTTCAGTCTCTCATGCACCTAATAGAAGCATCTCTGACTGAATTGGGGAACGCCGCTCTGAGTTTGCACTTATTTTGACCTGCTTCGTCTTTATTGAACTGTTGGTCGTGATGTGAATACAGAAATAATTGAATAAAAATATCGATACAGGAATCTAAAGTATTGATAAGATATTGTGAAGAAACGTATTGCAATATATCGATATTTGATGGTATTGGCACAGCCCTAATTACAAATACTAAAATACACAAGTGATATGTAAACTAGTATTTAACTTGCTCTTTTATGGAGTAGGCAATCAAACAACACTGAATAAATCTGAATTGAATTAAACTGAATAAAAACGATTAAGAACAGATAATGAAATTCTCAAATGCAAGAAATTATTCCTTCTCCAATATTCAAAGCACATTAACATTTCATATATAAATACATAGCAGAGTTGTTAACATTTATTCTGTTTAAGAGAAAGTGGACAGTCGAAAGTGGAAAATAAAAATCCCCCAGACCATCCAGATTTTAAAAACTTGTTGCTAGACATTATTTAAACAATAGCAAATTTTAAATGTATAGTATATCACCAAACAGGCAATCATTATATCTACCATCACAATCAATGGTAGTAATGGACAAAGCAAGCACAGGACTGATGAAGTATTCAGACAGGTAGCGGAGGTTACCTTAATCAGGTTGCTCAGGGCCAAGTAGCATGCAGCCAGCTGACAGACCCGATGCACAAAGCTCTTCCCAGCACCCTGACCATCCCAGAGCCCATGTGCTCTTCCTCTCAGCCCTGCCAGTTCAGACTCTCTGGAGCATATCTCCTCCAACAACGTCTGAGCATGTGCAGTCAAGGGTCACACGACAAGCAGGGATCACAGGAGAAGAAAGAAGAGGGTTCATGCCACAGATAGACAAAGCACACACACACACACACACACACACACAAAAAACAATGAGTTTTTGGCTAAATCAACTGAGATGGACAGGTCATTGCATCTTATTCCATATAATGAAGTGAATGGTGACTGAGGCTGCCATTATGCCAAATATCTCCTTTTGTGTTCCACGGAAAAGAAAGTAAGTAATTCAGGTTTGGAACAACATTAGGGTGAGTAAATTATGTTTTAATTTTTTGGTGAACAATCCCTTCAATACAAATTTCTTGCTACTTTTCTTTAGATTAAAAAAAAGAGCACACTGTGAAATTGTCAGTTAGGCAGACACATTTCATGATAATAGAGTCTATCATGTTGGGTGCACTCAGGGGATAAAGGGATCAGGAGGCGAAGTGGGTAAAAGCAGGAAAAGGGGAGAGGGGCGGGAATGTATAATCACTCAGAGGACCTCTGTACACTGTACAGATAAACTGTTGGAAATGTAATTGCCAACAGAGCAGACAAAAGGGCCCAGCAGGTGACAAATCAATACAAAAATAGATATGAAAGTGATACGGCAAAAATAGAAATATTTATCTTTAACTTTCAAACCTCAATTCTACATTAATATTATTGTGAGCTTATAAATTGGGGTTTTTAGTGTTCTTTGAATGCAGTTGGAGAGCTACACTGCTCTGGAAATAACTTATTACTAATCTTGATCCTTTATAGTGGCAAAAAGCTGGACTCAGCAGAATCAACATTGACTGACAGGGTTTATTTCATTATCTCTAGCTGATACTAACTTATTTAATTGAGCTTTAGTACAGCAAAATTACTGCCACACTTAGTTGATTTCATCTGATCATTTAATTAAATGTTGACTACAGATGGAGTAGCCCTCTTTATGGATTATGCTAAAAAAGACATGGTACTGTAAAACAAGACAATGAAGACTAAATGCTGTTAATATCAATTCACTAATACTCTAGTCTCCAGATGTTTAATGGATAATATAGTCATAAATAATAGATAATACAGTAATAAGTAATAAATCAAATGTTTGCTGTTCTCCTATAAATGAATTCATTTGCACTTATTTTCTAAGTAAGGTCAGAGATGACAGGAATACAAATAGCAGTGACTGATTTCATTCAGTGATATCAAAGCATAAAGTTACGTATGTAACCCCGGTTCTCCGATAACAGGAGTGAGGTATCTCACTATGCCTTGTGCGTGAAATCATGGAAGCAATTTCTAGGTCCTTTCTACACACGCAGGGCGCAAACTGGGTACAAACAATGAAGCCTTTCTTCCTCTGATGAGGAAAACGGCAGCGGGTGAAAAGTCAACAAGTCCACTTATTGGCCATTAAACTGTGAATCGCTCACCTTTGGCACAAATGCAGGGTTTCTCTTGAGGATCACTTTCAAAAACTCCGGAGTGAAGCGCTAACAATATAGCTGTCTTTAGCGAAAGATGCTTTATACTAATACTCTCTATTGGTTCAAATGGGGGCTGAGAGAGTGTGTTCAGAACCATGGACAAATCCCACGGCGGATCAGTGGTTTTGAGAGAGGATGTAACCTCTGTGCTCCCTTCATGAACTTACACACCAGTGGGTGTTGACACATTGTTCCAGAGTCAAACCCAACATGGCATTCCGATATTGCTGCAAGATATACCGTAGAGAATACTCTACCTTTATCCAAAAGGTTTTGCAGAAAAGTCAGCACGTCCACCACAGAACATACAAAGGGAATCATGTCTCTGTACGCACCACTATTCAAACACACCCCACTTTAAATCATATAGAGATCACTTTGAGGCTGCTCTCGCGCTCTGAATTGTTTCAATCACCCTTGGAGGCAACCCAGTGGCATTTAAATTCATCCTTTCATGGGCCAGGCCTGAAGAGCAACTCAGCCTGGATGAGGGTGAAAAATATCTCTGTGTGCTCGAGATAGGATATCCCTGTGCAGGGGAAGAGGCCAAGGCTGGTCATAAAGGAGCTGAATTATCTCCACCAACCAAAGTTTCCCTGGCCAGTACGGGGCAATCGGTATTACTGTGTGACGTGCTTCCTTACTCTTTTAGAGTTGGGCCGATCAGGCCTAAAGGGGGAACGCATCTAACAGTTCATTTGGCCATGGGTGTGCCAGCGCATCCACACCCATAGGTGTATCTTCACTCCCCAGAAAGAAGAACAGAGGGCAATGAGTGTTTTCGTGCAATGCGAAGAGATCTACGGCAGCCTGCCCTAATCGCTCCCACAGCTGACTCACCACCTGTGGGTGGAGCCTCCACTCACCATATAGGGGATTTCCTCTGGATAATAAATCCGTCCCCCTGTTCATTACACCCAGGACGTGATTCGCCTAAAACAAGAGGAAGTGCGCACTGATCCACACAATCATTTTTTGTGCCAAGCTGTGCAGCTGCTGTAAACACGTGCCCCCTTGTCTGTTTATGTATGCCACTATTGTCATGTTGTCTGATTAGACTAGGACATGGTGGCCTTGAAGGAACTGTTTATGTACGCATTTTGTAGTGACGCGAGCCAAACCACATTCACAATTCTGTCTTCACACATCACGGCCCAACCTGTGAGTGATGCTTCTGTCGTCACCACTTTCCTAAGAGAGACTGCCCCCAAAGGGGTTCCCCGTGAAGGAAAGTGGTATTCTCTAACGACGGTTAGCGTGCATCCCCTGACGTCACTCTTACACTGTAGTTGAGGTGTCACTGGGCACACAAGCGCTTTGCTGTTACCCAGTGCCGAAACTCTCTCATTCGCAATAGTCCTAAAGGTTAAGGCCGAAACTGTTGAGGCCATTAACCCCAACAGACACAGATACATCCTGAAAGGGACTGTTCTCCCCATCTGAAAAAGGGATAAACAACTGCAAAACGATCTGATGCATTCCTACGAAAGAAACATTCGATACAGATCGCAGTTCAGTCTGAAACCCAGATCATTTATTTCCTGAGATGACACTAGACAGCTCTTTGTGTGGTTATCTCGAAACCTACATTTTCCATATGAGACACTAACTTGTGTCTGTCTCTTAGAGGAGCAGATCATCCAAATATGTGGACACTCTGAGACCTGCTCTCCTCAAGGGAGTCAGAGCTGCCTCCACAAATTTGCTGAAAATTATCGGAGCAAATGAAAGTCAGAACGGAATTTTAAAAAATTCAAGGCTTTTCCGTGACTTGGATAAATGCCTGTATGGAAATATGCGTCTTTGAGATCTACAGATGTGAACCAATCTCTGGGATGAGTATACTGAGACAGCACTTTGAGCGTGAGCATTTTGAATCTGTATTTTCTAAGATGTTTGCTGAGATTCCGCAAATCCAAAATGGGGTGGAGACCTCCCCATTTTGTGGAGATGATGAAATACCAGGAGTAAAACCCCTGACAGCTCTCCTCTGCCGGTACCACCCTTATTGCTCTTTTGCGCAATAAAGGGCTTATTTCTTCCTATAATTTTTCCTCAAATAGAGCGACTACTCCATCTCCCTTCTCTTCTTGTTTGGTGGGGAGAATAGGTCGCTTACTTTGTGTGGAGGGGAGGTGTACAGAAATCCCTGGGTGCTGTTCAATGTCCCCTCTTTTCCATATGAGATGCAGCTAGGTCGACCCCACCTAGAGATTGGCAGGGCAATGTTAAGCGGCTGCTACCTTGAAGGACGGCCTCTTTGCCTGAGCTGGTCTCAGCTGTGTTTACAGCTGGTACCTGTTCATGGGGGACGGCCTGTGAAGGAAAGTGGTATTCTCTAATGACGGTTAGCGTGCATCCCCTCTGATGTCACTCTTACACTGTGGTTGAGGTGTCACTGGGCACACAAGCGCTTTGCTGTTACCCAGTGCTGAAACTCTCGAAATCCCGCCTGTCCCCCTTTTGAGAGGCTGTGAAGCTTGCACGAGCCGAAACGGGCGTGCAATGACCTTGCGAGGGAGGCACATATCAAATGCTTATTTTTTTTCTAATTGCTGTAACTGATGCCCTAAATAAAGCCTTAAGCTCCACCAGGGCATCAAGAAAGTCAAGTTACTCTTTGTCAGAGAGATCTGAAAGTCCCAACCATAATGCCCTCTCTCCCACCATGAGAGGCCCATTCTACGACCACAGCTCTGAACTGAGAAAGCCGCCCGCCCGGCCCATTTCCTGCATATTATGTATATCAAGACATGAGAAACCCCATGTGAACACACTATGGGAAAAAGGTTTCTTCCAAAACCTTTTCATCTCTGCCACGCATGTTGGAACGGCAGGACTGAGCTGTTTAATGGGAACGAGACGTGACGGCAGCCTCTTCCCATCAAAGGGATCCCTTTCCGTGCCCTGTTCCCTTTCCTGTGCTGCTGCCCTACAGCACATCTCGATCAGATCAAGATCCACAGGTGTCGGGGAAAGGGAGCCCCCATTCTGCCCATTCGGCAGCCTTGGATGGTTGAGGTGGAAGGATCGCATCCTCCTCCTCCTCGAGAAGATCACTCGTAAAGTCATCCTGCTCTTCTTCTTCTTGTCTCTCCTCAACTGAGACATCAAAAAGAGGAGGGAGGTTCGGCAAGGCCTCCTCCATAATGTCCCCCCAACTACTGGAATCAGGTTTTGAGAATTCGTTCTCTACCAGTAGCAGGGAAAGATACGGGTATCCTGTTCTCGCACCCGAGACTCGCCTTTTACGAACACTAAATGGGAACTTAACGCAGTAAGGCAGCACTCAGTTTACCTCCAGGCAAGCGATCCCACAAGCACACATGCAAGAAGGTTCCTTCCCTTTTGCTCCGCTTGGTTTTGCAGTGGCCATGGTCCAGTGATTATCCTCCAATATCAATTGCTTCCATGATTTCACACACGAGGCATTCTTCTATAGTAAGATACCGAAAGAATGTCTGAAAGAAAACTCTTTCAGTATGGATAAGTCAATAAAACTATCTCAGAGTACCTGAAGTTTGGAGAGCTCTAGTCTCTTGGCAGACAGATCATGTAGGCGAGCACTGCTCTCCTGTACACTGATCTCAGTTCTGTTCAGCCAGTCTTGCAGGGGTTCCACACTCGCCTCAAAGTCCTGCATCTGGCACTGCAAGACCTGAGCACAGACATTCATGTTACACATGTGCCTCAATTCATACATAATTTTTCTTACTTGCTTAAAAAATGTGATGATGTAATCCAATTAGGGATACACCGATCCGATACCTGGATCAGTATTGGCTCCGATACTGAAGTTTTTGACTCAGTAGATTCAAAGCCGAGAAATGCTGTATGATAACAGTATTTTCTAGAACAGTATCACACCTAACTCAAAGGAACATTAATCTCACCCAGGATAACTACAAAATAAACCCATGTCAGAACATAAAACGACATAATTACCATTACACAGAACTTTAAACATAACTATAACCCCCAATAACTTTGAAATGTTAATTAATAACACCCCCAAACAGTCCCCAAAACCTGCACAGATGTACCTCATTAATTATGCTATGACAACAGCCAACAGCAAGTCCTCAATTATTAACAACAACAGATGTTAAAGTATATTCCTGCTAAGGACTATAATTCGATGTAGTTTTAGCATCTGATATACATTTAAATAGGTAAATGTGCCATTTTGCCCTTTGCACCAAGAAAAGTGAAAAAATGCAGACGTCTGATCAATCCATCTAACCACTGATCTACAAAAGCCCGTAACCTGAATAAAAAAAGAGAAATGAATGAATGTGGATGAGGGCGTGCTGGCTAGTTGTCACTGCCATTCTATGTTGTTTGTAGACGCGTATTGAACTATAAGGAGATATAAGTCCAGATGTTTAAGTAAGTAGTTATAACTTGCATTATATAACTTATATGATAGTCGTAGAATGACCATATAAGGTTTGCACAATGTTATCAAGCTAAACTGTTTGCACAATGCTATCAAGCTTATCAAGTAAAATAACGAGTTTTAAAACATATGTGGGTTTTGTGTTATTCTCCTTTTTATTTGATTAAATTTGACTTAATTCACAATGACAAGATTGATATTGAAGATCAGTCTTAAAGTCAGCAGAATTAGACAAAGTAGGATAATGAACAATATTGCTTTGTATCCTATTATTGATGATGAGGAAATAACTTTAACCCTTAACTCACACAATGTTGAATGCAATATGCCATTTTAAAAAGGTAGCCTATAAAACACATGGCATGCTTGTGTAACATTGTTAGATGCAGACACAAACAATAAAATGACTGTCAAACAATTTAATAGACACCCATACACAAGAACATGCAGTTTAACCAATACAGTGTTCCAGAAGTATCTGAAACTGAAGACAGCTGCCTTATCAAAGGTATGCATGAACTGTGCAATGACAGTCTCTCTCTGTGCCGGTGGCACGGAAACAGATTTGAATCTCTTTAGTTAGATTACGTCAGCATTCAAACTGTGTAAGTTGTTAAATAACTAGTCAGTCACAGTGATTAGACAATGTTGGAATCTGGTCTGGTATAAATTGGCCATATTATTTATTTATTTATTTTTTATACATTGGCTATATTGACTGCGGAATGTTGTTGTGATGACATCACAACCAGCCCAGTTTGCTGCCCCCCCACTTCAAAACTCGTTCCGGCGCCGGTGAGTACATGTAATAAACATAAACAATTAAATAAGCAGAGAATTTTTAGAAAAAAAAAACAAATTTACCTACACACATATAGAAACACACAGCCCAGCTCTACCTGTAAGGCCATCTCTCTTCTCTGTAAGTTATCCATCAGGCTTCTCCAGTCATCTCTGGCTGTGTTCGATTTGGCGCTGATCGCCTCCACCCTGTCTGCAGCCACAACACTACTGAGCTGCTCTCCATATGATAGAATGGTGTTTAATCTGGCCTGGCCCTGCTCCTTGTCACTCATGAACTCCTGTGGAGCAGAATGAGAAAGACGTCACCCACACAGACACAAGTAGACTATCACAGATCATAGGGCAGCAAGTGCGATGAGTAACATCCAGACATTGACAGTCGCCCAGCAGGGATCTCCCACCATCTGTGAAGCGGACACGTTCCCTTCTTTTTTCGCTTTCTCCACTCAAACGGTACAGATGCAATTATGTATGACCAAAAGCATGTCTGCTGCCGTATTGCTGGTTCAGGACAGTAAGCCATGCGGAAATATCGTTCCACATTTGAGATGCCTGCGATGGTAAATAAAAAATGAGCAGCCAGCGTTTCTCTTCCACCCATCTTATTTCCTGCTTTTGTGATTTTTCTATTCTCAGTAACCCTGTTAGTCCCCTTTTTTATATATCTCCCCTCTTATTGTATGTGCCTATTAAAAATGGGCAATTTTGATCATTTTGTCTACTCAAGGACTTAACAGATAAATCTTCAGAGTACACGAGTACCAATGGCCGCTGGTGCTTTTCAAGAGTGGGTAAGCACAGATTATTTTTATTTTGGTGTTTGCAAAGTTGCTCCCAAAAACTGCTTTATCTAATACACAAACAGTGATTTCCTAAAGAAAATTATTAAGTTCAGAATTATTCCTGAAAAAAGAAATAAAAACAATAGGCAAAATTTAGCATTATGAACGCTAAAATAAATGTGTTACGTCAGATCACAAATAACTGTGCCCGTATCTCCAAGCCGCCGAACACTCTGCATTCAACAGCATGCATTTACATTTCAAACGCTGTCAGTTATATACATCACATTCAATTATTGCCCGTATAGTCCATAGTTCTGCCAATTTGAAAGCACCACCAATCATACAATCATATTAATTGTTTAGAGCCTCTGGTCCAATTAACATCAGTCTTTCACTCCATTAAAATGAATGGTACAGGTATCTGCCATTGACCCTCATTGAAGCACAGCTTCTTGAAGCACAGACGTCTATTGGCATATTATTGAAGAAAAAACAGATTACAACACTTGAAGGAACAGCGTAATAGTGATATGTGATATTTTATACTTTTATTTTAAAGCTCGTTTAAAGACATATGTTTTCTTTGGCTTTTACACTTTGATGGTTGTGTAATGTGATTTTATGGTTGTTTACTGTTTTGTCCTGCTATTTTAATGTTTAATGTTCAGTACTTTGGTCTACAATGTAGTTTACCATGTAAAGTACTTAAATGAGACTTGAGAATTGATTTGCTAAATGCAACACCAGTGATATGTACAGTTGAAGTCAGAAGTTTGCATACACTTAGTTTGAAGTCATTAAAAAAAAATTTTTAACCACTCTACAGATTTAATATTAGCAAACTATAGTTTTGGCAAGTCGTTTAGGACATCTACTTTGTGCATGACACAAGTAATTTTTCCAACAAGTGTTTACAGACAGATTGTTTCACTTTTAATTGACTATATCACAATTCCAGTGGGTCAGAAGTTTACATACACTAAGTTAACTGTACCTTTAAGCAGCTTGGAAAATTATGTCAAGCCTTTAGACAGTTAGCTTCTGATAGGAGCTGTACTGAATTGGAGGTGTACCTGTGGATGTATTTTAAGGCCTACCTTCAAACTCAGTGCCTCTTTGCTTGACATCAAGGGAAAATCAAAAGAAATCAGCCAAGACCTCCAAGAAAAAATTGTGGACCTCCACAAGTCTGGTTCATCCTTGGGAGCAATTTCCAAACGCCTGAAGGTACCATGTTCATCTGTACAAACAATGGCACGCAAATATAAGCCCCATGGGACCATGCAGCCATCATACCGCTCAGGAAGGAGACGCATTCTGTCTCCTAGAGATGAACGTAGTTTGGTGCAAAAAGTGCAAATCAATCCCAGAACAACAGCAAAGGACCTTGTGAAGATGCTGGAGGAAACAGGTAGACAAGTATCTATATCCACAGTAAAACAAGTCCTATATCGACATAACCTGAAAGGCTGCTCAGCAAGGAAGAAGCCACTGCTCCAAAACTGCTATAAAAAAGCCAGACTACTGTTTGCAAATGCACATGAGGACAAAGATCTTACTTTCTGGAGAAATGTCCTCTCGTCTAATGAAACAAAAATCAAACTGTTAGGCCATAATGACCGTTGTTATGTTTGGAGGAAAAAGGGTGAGGCTTGTAAGCTGAAGAACACCATCCCAACCGTGAAGCATGGGGGTGGCAGAATCATGTTGTGGCGGTGCTTTGCTGCAGGAGGGACTGGTGCACATCACAAAATAGATGGCATCATGAGGAAGGAAAGTTAGGAGGATATATTGAAGCAACATCTCAAGACATCAGCCAGGAAGTTAAAGCTTGGTCGCAAATGGGTCTTCCAAATGGACAATGACCCCAAGCATACCTTTATAGTTCCACATCTTGTCTACTGATGAAGATATTAGAAACATTGTGGAACCATTAGATCTTCCTAAACTGAAGACTGAGCAAAAAAACGCTCTTGATTCTGAGATGACCTTGGAGAAGCTTGACGAGGTAATTAAGTCCCTACCTACTGGCAAGGCTCTGGGGCCAGATGGTTTTGCCGCAGAATATTTTTTAGATCCTATGCTACAGAACTGGCTCCACTTTTGTTTGAAGTTTATACTGAATCATTAAAGAATGGAAAGATTCCTCCAACCAAGACACAAGCCCGGATCAGTCTGATTCTTAAAAAGGACTAAGATCCAAGCGAGTGTAAAAGTTACGGTCCAATCTCCCTGATCCAACTAGATGTAAAGATTTTGGCTAACAGATTAAGTAAGGTTATGACATCTCTTATACATATAGATCAGGTGGGGTTTATTAGGGGCCGCAGCTCTTCTGATAACATCAGGCGTCTCATCAATATCATGTGGTCAGTAGCGAATGATCAGTCTCCTGTCGCTGCCATCTCACTTGACGCCGAAAAGGCGTTTGATATGGTAGAATGGGATTATCTTTTTAAGATTTTGGAAATGTAAGGGTTCGGGAGTACATTTATTGGCTGGATTAAGTTACTTTATAGACACCCTGTAGCAGCAGTACAAACAAATGGATTAATTTCAGATTATTTTACTCTGGATAGGGGCACTCGGCAGGGTTGCCCTCTTTCCCCATTATTGTTCTGTTTTGCCATGGAACCATTAGCAGCCGCAATAAGAAAGGAGGATGATTTTCCAGGGCGGTTGCGGAAGGTGTGGCGCATAAGCTTCTGCTTTATGCAGATTATATTTTATTATTTGTCTCTGAACCTACTAGATCTATGCCTTGCCTCCACAGAATTATTAATTCCTTTTCTAAGTTCTCAGGATACAAAGTCAATTGGTCTAAATCCGAAGCTTTGGCTCTGACAGCGTACTGTCCAGTAATGGCTTTCCAGCCGGGCGCCTTCCAGTGGCCCAAACAGGGCATTAAGTATTTGGGGATTTTATTCCCAGCAAATTTGTCTGATTTAGTTAGTGTTAATTTTGACCCTTTAATAAAAAGGTTTTCGAGCGATGTGGGCAGGTGGGCTTCATTACATTCATTTAATGTTATTAAAATGAATTGTATTCCAAAATTTAACTACTTAATACAACCTCTCCCTGTAGATGTCCCCCTGTCTTTTTTCAAGCAATTTGACAGCATAGCGAAGTCTTTCATTTGGAATGGTAAACGTCCCAGATTGCATTTTAATAAGTTACATAGGCCGATAGACAAAGGTGGGCTAGGCCTACCCAAGATTTTTTTTATTACTATGCGTTCAGTCTCAGACATTTGGCTCATTGGTCACTTCCACCTGAGAGAGCCCCTCTCTGGTTTATTATTGAACAGACAGTTCTTGCCCCTATTTCGCCATTACAAAGCATCTCTATCAAACTAATCGGAAAAGTTAAGTTACACCCCGTTTCACATTTACACTCGGTATGGACTAAAGTGTCCAGATTGTTTAAATTGGACACTTATTTAAATGTTGCCTCGAGCATATGGCAGAACCCAAGAATGTGTATTGGGAAGTCCCCTTTCTGCTGGCCAGAGTGGATTGTGAGGGGGGTTGCTACACTCGGTGACCTATATGAAAGTGGAGTGTTGAGATCATTTGAAAACTTGGTCCAACATTTTGGGATCCCCAGACCTCAGTTTTATAGGTATTTACAACTGCGCCACCTGATTTGCACTATTTTTGGGAGTAGCACACAACCCCCTAAGGAAGCAGATGCTTTGGGAGAGGTGATTGTGGCTTTTGGAAAAGGTCATGAGGCATCAGTGTACTACTCCCTGTTAATTCAGAGTCTGGGGGACGGAGCCTTAACTTCTCTCAAGAGAGTTTGGGAGAAAGAGTGTGGGCTAAGATTCTTAAAAACGTTAAGTCTGCATCTAGAGTTGCAAGGGTGCGTCTTATACAATTCAAAATTTTGCATAGATTTTATTGGACCCCTTCTAGACTGTATTGGCTTGGTCTTAAAGACACACCCACCTGCTGGAGATGCCAATCGGAGGATGGAGACATGGCCCATGTTTTTTGGTGGTGTGTCGAGATCTAGAAATTCTGGTCGAAGGTTCAGAATTTTGTGCGTTACGTGGTTGGCACTCGGGTTACGTTTTGCCCCAGACTTTGTGTTCTGGGCGATGGGACGGTCATCAATGTGGAGGATGGCCATATAGAGAACTGGGTTCTGACCTGTGTGATGATCGCCAGGCAGGTTATTTTGAGGGGTTGGAGGTTATTTGGTGCACCCCCATATCCGGAGTGGTGCACGGAGGTGGGTAGGGTGGCAGCTTATGAGGAGGTGTCCTCATAAGCTGCGTGTCTGTGTCTGTATATGTGTGTCTGTTTGATTTTTATTTCTATATATTTACGTATGTTTGACCACAGAGTTGTTTTTTGGGGGGGCGGGGTTGGGGATTGGGAGGGGGTTGGGTTGTGGGGTTTAAATGTTGATTTTATATATATATATATATATATATATATATATATATATATATATATATATATATATGTTTTGCATTTCATAGTTATTGTATGATTTAATTAAAAAATAATTACAAAAAAAAAAAAAAAAACATCAAAATGTATTGCCAATACATATTTTTATATAAAAAAAATAAAAATTAAAAAAAAATTTTTTCCCATATTATTCGAAACCACTGGGAAGGATTCTACAGAAATGCCATGCTGTTCTCTGCTCTTCAAATAAATCATTTGCCATACGGGTTGCAGTAGAAAACCAAGGTGCTTTATAGCTTTTACATGCTTTAAAGTGCATTCACATCGACAACACCTCACGGAATTTCTTCAGAATGTCTGCTTTCAACATGCAAGCAGTGACACAGATGAGAAGGATGTAGCCTACATATAAAGCTGAATAATACAGGTAGCCTACTCCACTAAAATTACTCTGCACTAAACATCATGTTTGCGCTTAAATTAAATCCAAGTCTAACCGACAGAAATGGAAACTTTCTTTTTAATCTTGTACATTTTGTGCACTTTATTATCATGCAGTAACTGGCAGCAACACACTGACGTTATAACTGATGTATGCAGTCATGAAATTACACAGCCTCCCTTCGAAATCTGAATTGGACAGCATTTGTAATAATTATCTATATATATATATATATATATATACACAGTGGTGTGAAAAACTTTTTCACACAGGGCCATGTAGGTTTGGATTTTGTTTTCCCTTAATAATAACAACCTTCATTTAAAAACAGCATTTTGTGTTTACTTGCATTATCTTTGACTAATATTTAAACTTGTTTGATGATCTGAAACATTTAAGTGTGACAAACATGCAAAAAAATAAGAAATCAGGAAGGGGGCAAACACTTTTTCACACCACTGTATATATATATATATATATATATATATATATATATATATATATATATATATATATATATATATATTTTTTATCAGCAGATGAGTTTTCAGCTAATGCAGCCCCTGGCCATGCCAGTCTTCTTTTTTATTTCTAAAACGCAAGCTACAAGGATTTAAAGCAATGTCCTCATTTGGCTTATGTCTTTTAATGATAAATAGTGCCAAAATTCATGCGATTGCTCTGGAATTCGCCAGGTCGTAAAGTCGTGTCGTGTATGATTGCACCTGTACCATTTTCAAACTGACTGACTCGTAACGTGTACAGGGGCTCACGACCTCCCGAGTGACAGAACTCGCATCATGTATGCTCGGCCTTAGAAGCTGAAAGCATTATCTTATTAGCCAAAATATTTAATAAACCAACATCAAAGGGAGGAAGATTTGTAGAATTTTAAGAATGATTGTTGTTCAAATTCTGCAAAAATCTGTGCAAATTTCTGTGGCCTCAGATTGCATCCAGACCAACAGTAGTTATGTCGCTTTCATCACAGCTCTACATCATTACTGTGCATTTCCTTGTGCCCTCACAGGTTTTCTGCTGTGCTAATTGAACTCATAAATAGCCCAGTCTGCCACATCCTTGGCTCAATGGTAGCCTCATAAACTGGCTAATGGGACCTGAGAATGAACTGTCACTTTGTCAAATTACATGACAGGCAAAACAACAACCTGCTGGCCAAACTGGCTATATTCCAAGAATCCTGACTCTCGCCCAGCCAGGATGAGCCCTCCCGGGCATGGAACCGTCCATTCTGCTCACCTGGATCCTCTGTATAGCGGCGGAGGCATCCTGGATGCTGTGAGGAGAGTCAAAACATTTGGCGGTGGAAATGTTGGCATTGACCATCCATTGACGGAAGTCATGTAGAGAAGAACGGAAGCGCTGTTCCAGCAGTTTCTCCTTATTCTGACACTCCCGGGAGGCACGCAGGCTCAGACTAGAGAGAAAAAGATAAAGACACACACAGGGGTATTAGAAAAGGGAAGGGTGAAAACTGGGGGATGGTGTTAAAATGTGTATGCAGGGGGGTTGATAGCGCATGGTGAGCAGACATCTGTTTCAATGACAGGCTCTCTCGGAGGAAGAGTTTGGGTATCAAAAGTGAAAGCGCAGCAGAACCAGTCCATACAAGAATACACTAGCATCACAAATACAGATGAGGCTAAAGTGGACAGTGGAGGCAAGATAAGCATGTTTTTTTTTTCTTGTTTTGTACTGCAATACTTGAAAAGCATGCTAACGAGGCAAAGGCTGCTGTCATGACAAGTGCACTCAGCTGAAATGCTCACTTGAGATGCAGTGCTACGAGATGCAATATATCAAAGTCCTTCATTCACCTCAACGCTCATAATTGTAATTGTAAAACTTTGTCCTGAATTAACTTTTTATTTGTATTTATTCTTGAATTTTGTATTACTGTTGATTTCTTAGGAGTTATTGTATTAACTATTTGATTTCTGTATTATATAATACACTGAATTATTCTACAGTTTTTGACAGAACTAAAAAGGAACCAATGTTATTGTAATATTTATAATTTTTGTAATGTTAGTCAAAAATTATTTGCCTACTATTTTGTAACACTTCTTAATTGCACTGCAAAGCTCAATGTGATTTTGCCAACTAGGATGTGCTCCTGGATCAACATCTACTGTTGGTCCTGGAACAACATTTCTGTCACACACACACACACACAAAAAAACAGTCTTAACCCTATCCCTACACCTAAACTTGAAAAATTGGAAAATGAAACCTTGAAAAGAACAAGCCCCTAACCCTAAATCTAAACCAACATTAACCATAAATATAACCCTTAAATCTGATTAGTTGATAGACATGTTATTCCAGGACCAACAATGATGTTGCTCCAGAAACATGTGCTATCATCTGATGTCTATGGTCTTTACTGTCAATAAAAGTGTTGAACAACATTCAATATTTTTAAAAGGATTATAGAAATGAAACAGACACACAGTAAGCAGTGTAGACATGATGTAAGAAGCTCTGTAAGACACTGGCATGTTTTACTTGTCTGCAAAGTATAAACATGTTAAATGAAAACAGGTTGTGACCACTTGACTTGAAAAAGTTTAACCTTGTGTTTGCATGACTGCAGCACTCACCTGTTGTGTAGCTTGATAAGAGCGCTGATTCTGTCCGACTGAGAACCCAGATCACTGGAAAACCCATACAGCTCATTGAGCTGCGCTTTCAGCTTCTCCTCCATAACTTCAGCTGCCTGAAGCCCCTCCAGAACACCCTGACAGACACACACACACACACACACACACAGCTGGGTTTAGTGTCAATGCAGGGGCCACGCTTGATGCCCGAAATCTCATTTACAGGCTTGATGCTCCTTCTTTCACAGTTGCACACTCACACACACTTAAGCAATAACACATAGCTCCATTCAACTCAAAGACAGAGACAAGGCCTCTTACAAAAGCATTTCTGTTCTTCAGTGTGTCCAGGAAGCCTTCCTACTTCTTCTAACATGCCTGAGATTATAAAGAGCCAAAGTCGTGCCTCTCTCTCTCTCTTTACTTCCACCCTCCCTCTGACCCTCTCTTTAAAAAACAGAGGGAAATGCTTCCCTGACTTCCTCCTATAGAACACTTCCTCCTCCAATCTCTCTCCTCCTCTTCCTTCTCTCTCTCCTCCCAGTCTTCCAATTCACAAGCTGCAGTTCACCCTCTCTTTCACACTCTTCCGTGGCTCTCATTCACTCCTCCCACCTTTGACATGTTCTCTCACTTGCATTCTCATTCTCTCTCTCCCTCCTCCTCCTCTCACATTCTCCTCCTCCTCACTCTCTCCCACTCCCGGTGGGAGTCAGCTGTCAAATGTTGAGGAGCCTGAGCCAAGCAAACGAGCGTGTAACACAAACAAGTCCAGACACCGGAAACAAGGGATGAGAGAAAGTAAAAAAGAGGGAACAGTGCAGGGCTTGAGAATGACCACCATTAAAATACAAAATGGAAAACAAAATCTGCACTCCTTTTTCAATTATGTGAGCAGCAAGAGGAAGATGGGAGTAAAAACAATCTCAGCAGCAGGGAAACATACATCTCTCGACTATACAGGAGTTTAAAAGAAAGTGAGTGAGCCAGATAGAGAAAACAAGGAAAAGAGAGAGAGAGGGGAAAAGATAGGCTACATAGAGAACTGTATAAGCAACTGTCCTTTCTACATTGCACACAGAGGCCATTCTGTGTCCTTTAATATAACCTTGTAAATGAGTATACCTTGAGTTAGGAATGATAAACATAGTGAACTGTGTGAGACTTGGTAAATGTTTGTGCTGTAAACAGTATGTGTCTGTGTTAGAGCTTAGACATAATTCGTCATCTGTACTCTAATGAAATATATTTTACCTTATACAAACTCCCTCCCTCGCTCTCGTGCTCAATTACCTTGGCGACCGTCCATCCCTCAACCGCCGCCGCTCCGCTATTCCTCCGTTCCGCGCTGCTCAGTCCTTCGCTCCACTCCTTCAGTTGTCCCTCCAGCTTCTCTATTTCTCCCTCCAACTGCGCTGTCAGCCGCGTCTGCTCCAGCTCGGCCCCTGACGCCGCGGCCACAGCCGTCTCCAGGGCGTCGCGAGCTCGTAGCGTTGCTCCCTCCCACTGGTGCAGGGCTCGAGCCAAAGCCGCCACCTCTCCATCCATCAGCTCGCAGCCCGCCGCCGCCGTGTGCCTTCCTGCTCTCTCAGCGCTCAGCCGCACGCGCCGCAGCCGCTCGCGCCCCTCGCACGCGCCGCGCTCCAATAGGTCCTGAAGGAGGGAGGGAGCACGTGAGTGAGAAGGAGAGAGGGCGGGTAAAGTTGCTACGGAAACTGCGGCATCAGTGGCTGACTGTTATCCAACTGCTGCATGGATGACGGTCTGTTCAGCGCGGCAAAAACTCCGTGCCTCCTCACATCGACTCTCTACCCGTCTCGCTCATCTAAATACATCTTAACGTTATATTCATATATGACTCTCTCTCTACTTGTTTACTTTCTTCGCTGTAATTTTATCACATCCCAATATAAATAATGTATTATTTATTCATTACAAATAATAATAGTAATAGGCTATTCTTTTTTTTTATAAATATACAAATAGGTCATCAATCATTCAAAAATATGATTGAACTGTAAAAGTAAATAATAGACTCTATACATAACAGTTCTCCAGAGTCCTGAAATATTAAGATGTGCAGTAGGCCTAGCTCTTTTTCTTCAGTAATAAACATACATGCCATCTGTTTATTACTGAAGAAAAAGAACTACTGCACCTAATTCAGGACTCTGGAAAACAATTATAGGCTACCTGATATAAATTGCATTTACTTTTA
The DNA here is from genome assembly GCF_019703515.2 of Myxocyprinus asiaticus. Lineage (NCBI taxonomy): Eukaryota > Metazoa > Chordata > Actinopteri > Cypriniformes > Catostomidae > Myxocyprinus > Myxocyprinus asiaticus. The sequence continues at coordinate 21,346,216 of NC_059368.1, forward strand.
CAGTCGAAAATTTTTAAGCTGATTGAAAAATGGAATAAAGATAGAAGCATTAATTTAAATCAGATTTATTTTAAGTGCTCCTTTAGTCTTATTCTCGTGTTTACCACTCCTCCATTCTCTTTGGCTGCCATTAATTATCCTGGGAGAAAGGTGCAAAAAGCATAGAAATTTCCCACCCAGTCTCCCCCTCTCTTAACGCCTCTTATTGCTCTCTCAGTGCCTTTGGTCCCTTCTTTCTCACTCTCATTTTCGTTCTCATGGAACACACACCCCGTGCTCAAACAAAGTGTTATGTGGGTAAGCAGAAGGTATAACAAACCAATCAGCACATATTGCACTTGTATAAAACGAGTAAGGAATAATTGACGAGGGACCATTGAATTGTTTAAAAATAATGCACACCCTGTGCATCGTGATCATTGCACTTCGGGTGTGCATTATTTTTAAACAATTTAATGGGCCGGAGTCAATTATTCCGCTTATACCACAGTTACCACACCTTAAGACATCGTTCAGGGTTTTCAAGAAATGAAAATCAGAAATGTTCTGCTTTTTGTCCCTAAAACACTCTTATGAGAGGAACTACTTTCTTTCGCCACAGATTCAGCGTCTTGCTTTAATACAGTCCAAGCCTTCGTGCTAATTCGAAAACATCACTTCAGAACTAGCAACGGAGGATAATGAGGCTTGCGCTGCTTTACAGGAGGACTGGAGCAATAAGGTAGTGCGTTTGTGTGCGTGGGTTTGGGTGTGTGCGTGTGTGTGTGTGTTGGCAAGTTTAAGTGGTTTACAAGGACATTTTTTGTGAGGGTTAGGTTTAGGGGTAGGGTTAGGGGATAGAATCTATAGTTCGTACAGTATAAAAATCATTATGTCTATGGAGAGTCCTCATAAGGATAGCTGCACCAACGTGTGTGTGTGTGTGTGTTTGTGAGCGTGTGTAAGTGTGGGGGAGACGAGGGAGCGCGAGGGCTTTTTTTAACTGAAATTGAAATAAGTGTAGGATATTTTAGACATTGTTTTGATGTTCTTAACCGATTTACTTTAACCAATGACTTTGTTTTAATTAGTTATTTTGTTGTGGTAGCCTGTAGGGCTCTTTGAAATAACTGAAATAATTTGGCGAAGTGATATGGAACCGTTATGCTGTCAAGACCTGGAACTACTTTATAGCCGTTTCCTTGAAAAATAATTGCATGCCTTAGAACATCCGTGAACCAATCAGAATCAAGCATTCAACAGACACGTGGTATAAGTAAAATCTAAAAGAACCTGCTTCCATCCATTAATCTATAGTTCTGTGAGAGAATACAATGCAAAAAGTCTGGCCTTGGAATTAAATATACAGGGTTCTCTTCCCCCAACCACATAATTGTTCCCACATTCATACATACAGTTAATATTCATACAAACACACACACAAATAAGTAATATTTTTGAACAAATGGGTTAAAATTTGTTTACAACTTTAAATATATAGTTTGTATATTCAGTAAATTATGTTTTGTCATTTTTTGAGTTTCTTTTTTAAGTCTCTTTGTGTGAATTTTTGTCGTATGCTGAACAGTGCTGTCTTAACTGGCTGCTTTTGCAGAGCAGTTTCCCTCATGGGGTTAATAAAAGTGCAAATCTCTCTCTATTTATTTATTTAAACACCTACACGCACATATATTCATACTGTATGTGCAGATGAAATGCAATTATGTATATCAATGTCTCACATAATTTCACATGCAGTCTCACACCATGTCTTCTGGTATAAGAATTGATTTTGTTCTTATTCATTTCACACCATCCATAATGAAAGATTAAAAAATGTTGTTTATGAATGAAAAAAAAAATATGCAGTTCCTCTCTATCAATTTTCCATATAGGTTGTCAAGAAACCATTTGAGAGAAGAGAAGCATGTTCACAGGAAAAGGTATCCTACATTTAATTATTGTATGATAGCTTTATGTGTGCCAGTTATGAAATTTAATTAAATATGACAGCCATAAAATACCATAAAAACATTACCAGTAGATTTTCTTTAAAAAACAAGTCAATAATTTAATTTTCTTACCCGGATTTCAGTCAACTTCTGACTTAAGGTGGGAGAGTCACCAGATGGGTCAGAGCACTGCTGAAGTTCCTCCCCCACCACAATGAGCCAATCAGTGAGCTCCCTGATTGTTTCCATGTACTTCTTATGCTCAAGGACAACATCATCTGAGAGTCTGACTCTCTCCTAAATAGGACAAAATATTAATTAAATCATTTAAATTTTAATACAACCATTAACTTATTCACTTTTACACCTCAACCATCTAATTTACAATACACCTCTGCTGCAGCTTTGACATCCTCAAATTGCGCCCTAAGGAGAACCATTTCTTCCTCTTTAAAGACGGGGTCTCTAGTGCGTTTGTACAGTTCGGCCGCACTCTCCTCCAGATAGCACAGCGCTCCTTGGTGGTCCTCCACATCTGATGACAGCAAGCGAAATCTCTCCAGTTGCTTTCGTTTCTCCCTTAGTCCTAGTTGGGGCTCAAGAGGACCTTTAACCTCCAGCCCGACTGCCTCCAGCCATCTCTGCAGCTGCGCTCGAGACTCCACAAACAAATCCCACTGATTAACAGTCCACTCCAATCGACTAAATACAGCAACGACAGATACAGAGACAGAAACATATATATTGCAATTTTAAATGTGTATATATGTGTTTATAGCATCATATACTCAGAATCCTACATATCCTTTATATGAAAAACAATTTATGAATACACAGTGGGGTCAAAAAGTCTGAGACCATTGTGCAATATGAAACTCACCATCAAACCATGACCAAATTATTCAGCAGATAATTAGAAAAAAACAGCTCCGTCATTACACCCTTGGTGTTAATTGAAACTGATAGAGCCAGATAATAATATGGTTACCATAGTGATTATGGGTTTAATTGAATAAAAGCCCAGGTTGGCACCTGCAGTCAAGCACACTTGCCAATTAAAAAAAAATATCTAAATGACCCTGGTAATTATATTACTTTTGATGCTTCCCATGGACATGTTCATTTACATTTACATTCAACGAAAATGTATCTTAACTTCTGCACTGATGGTCATTTTGTAAGCTAGTTCTTATAATCAGAGTTCATTGAGGTCAATAGGTCACACAGTCACAGCACCTGTGGCAACTCATGGCTCTTAAAAGCAGTGCCGCCCATGCATCTTCAGCTTCTTGAAGCTTAGAGCAGATCACTCCACGATCCATCTCTACGTTGCTCTTGATGACCAGTTCTGCCTTCCCAGCGGCCATGTTGAGCTTCACCTCGCCCTCTCCCTTCATAAGCAGGATATCCTGGACAAGAGGAAACAAAGACAAGTGACAGCTACTGCATAAATACTCACTAACCATTTTAAAAATATGACTTCCCCCTCAAACAGTACTGAGGTAATGTCAGTTGAATGTTACATCTAAACCCCATTCCTGGGCTGAGTGGTTGAAGGATGTCCAAAACTTCCAAAACTATATTCTGATTGGTTAAGCCATGTTTGAAGCCATTGTAAAATGCTGATAAAGACCACAAGCTCTATATTAATGCGCAAAGTTGTTACATCGCTTGGCAGTCATAAACAGTCTAAAGTTAAAGGGATAGTTCACCCAAAAATGAAAATTCTCTCATGATTTACTCACCCTCATGCCATCCCAGATGTGTATGACTTTCTTTCTTCTGCAGAACACAAATTAAGATTTTTAGAAGAATATTGCAGCTCTGTAGGTCCTCACAATGCAAGTGAATGGGTGCCAACATTTTGAAACTCCAAAATCCACATAAAGGGAGCATAAAAGTAATGCATATGACTCCAGTGGTTAAATCCATGTGTTCAGACAGGATATGATGGGTATAGGTGAGAAACAGATAAATATTTAAGTCATTTTTTGTCATAAATTCTTCTCCCTGCCCATTAGGGGGTGATAAGCAAGAAGGATGTGAATCACCAAAAACAGAAGAAGAATGAAAGTGAAAGGAGATTGACTGAGCAGGGAGGAGAATTTATATATATAAAAAAAAAGGACTTAAATATTGATCTGTTTCTCACCCACACCAATCAAATCACTTCAGAATATATGGATCTGAACACCAGAGTCGTCTGGAGTACTTTTATTTTGCCCTTATGTGGATTTTGGAGCTTCAAAATTTTGGCACCCATTCACTTACATTGTATGGACCTAAAGAGCTGAGAAATACTTCTAAAAATCTTTGATTGTGTTCAGCAGAAGAAAGAAAGTCATACACATCTGGGAAGGCATGAGGGTGAGTAAATGATGAGAGAATTTTCATTATTAGGTGAACTATCCCTTTAAGCTAATAAACTGTACTACTGCAAAAAAAATATTCATATAAATTAATGTAATTGTTTTTGAATATTATTTTTTATATTAATTTTTAATATTAATAATTTAATTGGCACACTGCCAAAAACAGTGAGTTGAAATTCAGTTGTGTCTGAAAAAATCCAAAAAGTTATATTCACTTAGTACCTGCCTCAGGGAAAAAATATGTTTTGGGATCACTGTATATTATTTATATCCTTTTTCTGTAGAGTATCAATTCTAAAATATTATAAAAGTAAATTTTTATATAATATCTTTCTCTAGAGCACCGTAATGATATCAAAACACAAGATTCCACCAGTATTTCGGATTTTCCCAGAGGTTTCCTAAGACCTTCCTGCATGTACCTGTGCTTGCTCCAGTTTCTCTTCCACCTCCTTTTTATTCCCTTCTGTGTTCTCCAGTTTCTCCAACTTCCCCTCAACATCCTCTAGCCAGGCTTCCACTGCCTTTAGCGCCTCTTCGAACACCTGGTACTCCTGCAGGCTACGGAGTTGACCTCTGGCCCTCTGCAGCACAGCCTCATAGTTTAAGAGTAACTCTGATGCCACACTGTTCTGATCCGATCCAGATCCTCCCTTTTTCAGAGTGAGAGAGGACTGACACAGATGTTCAAGAGATGCCCTTTGAAAGAGAATATACAACCGGCTGGCATTTAGTCATAAAGTCTGGTGGTTGTTAGATGTAAAATGCTTCATGTACTTGACAATCAGATATACAAACACATGCAGACAACTATGTACATGTGCCAACTTATTATCACTATATATCCTGAACATTCTCACATACTGTTACACGTTTTCACATGAACATGCAGGCAGATTGTCCATATGTACCTCCTCATCAGCAGCTCTCTGTGGACTTCCTCTGCTCTTTTCAGCTCTTCAGAACAGTCAGGGGCTTCTGGCTTACTCTCACCCCACAGAGGAGCATCTGTCTTTAGTCTCGCCTCCAGCTGCTGCAGCCAGTCTCTCAGCTCCACTACACGTGTTTCATACCTCAAGAACAGAGAGGAAACACATCTAATTTAAATTAAATATATTTAATTTTTTTATTTTCTTAATATTTCAAATATACAACATGGTAAAAGTATGTGGACACCCCCTTCTAATTGGCAGGTTTGTCTAGACCGTTTAATTCCAGTGAAGACAAATCTCAATGCTACAACATTGCTATAGTCAAGCTGTCAGCAAAGACTCAACTCAAGCTTGCCTATAGTTTAGAGATGAAATGTTCAGCAAGCGCATAGTTAACACTCCTTTTTCCTACCAGCAGTTTCTTACCGGTTTAACAGGTTGGCACTTTCTTCCAGGGACAGATGTCGCTGTCTACATTCCGCAACAAACATATCCAAGGCATGTTGACAGGAGTCCATTCGCTCCTGCACGCCTCTGGTGCTACCTTTATTCAAATGCAACAAGAGTCTCTCGCCATCCTCACACAACCTGGCCAACTGCTCCTCAACCTCCACCACTTCCTCTAGTGCAGTCTAAAGAAAGAAGGGATAAAGCAATCACGGTTCATGTGGGACATGATGAACAATTGTTATTAATAGTGTTAAAGGGCTCTTAATCACTAATTTCACATCCAGAGTAAAACCCCACTGAATGGAAGTTGTATATTGATCTAACAAAGTTCTTTATTATTTTAAAGGTTAATTTAGGTTACATTAAAGGATTAACTCACTTAAAAATAACAATTCTGTCATCATTACAGGTTTAGTCTTTCTAAGCCTGTATGACTTTATTTTTTTTTCACAAAAGAAGTTTTGAAAATTTTCATTGTTCATACAATTATCCATACAATGGATATGGAAGAGAACTCCAAAAACGTCATGCAAATAGTTCATTCAACTCATGCACTTATGCTTTATATCTTCTTAACAGACTGAAAATGGAGTCATTATTCACAGAAAATCTTCCTTGACCGCTGTGGTCACCACTCACTTTTACTGTATGGAAAAGAGAATCTTGGACAATTTGCTCTTACCTCCTGAGACCCGAGCACGACTGCTGTGTGCATTTCCCTTTTTGATTTTTAACCAGTAGCCACTAATAAACATGCAAAAATAAAATGTGATTTTTTAAAATATTTTTTTTGAAGCGCAAATAGTTTTCCTAAAACTGTTTAGAGTATAGGATTTATAGGATGCTCCCTTGCTTCCTATTTAGTGTGTTGTCTGCCTTCACTGGTCTCAGAACAGTTCGAAATGCACCTTATTTGCATCCTAACTCCATATAAAGCCTCTGAAAGCAATATTTTCCAGCATGCACCCATTGATTCTCAATGTGACAATGCCCAGTGAGTATGGGATTTCTAAGGGAAAAATAGTCCTACAGTCCACATAAGTGGTCATTTTGTTTCACAGCCTGCTGTTTTGCGGTTAATTGCTGAAATTTAAAAAATGGCAAATCGGATGAAACTAGAGACTCAGTCTTTTGACTTAAACAGGTTTCAAGGTAAAAACGTAATGAAGTTTCTTCCCAGATGTAGTTATGTTGGTGTTTCTCCCAAAGAAAAACTGCACTGAGATCGGCACCATGTTGTTTTGTCACGTGACTCGGTGCATCAAAAGTTTAACCCTTTACTAACAGCCCAGAGTGTCCTGAACAGAGATCAGTCAGTTTAAATGAAATGTATAGCATATAGCAAAGACAAAACACACAGTCCATGCAGGAGGGCACGGGGTCACACAAGGCTTTATTTTCCAAGGAGGAAAGATAGTCATACAGGTTTGAAAGACTTAAGGGTGAGTAAATGATGACAGAAATTTCATTTTGCGGTGAACTATGCCTGTAGACTTCTGCTTTCAACAAGTTGCCTTATTGCTATGCTCAGGTGCAAGGTTTGAATAAATGGCTTTAATTCCTTTATTTAATAAATTACACAGTCGGGGCCTGGGTAGCTCAGTGGTAAAATACGCTGACTACCACCCTTGGAGTTCGCTAGTTCGAATCCCAGGGCGTGCTGAGTGACTCGAACGGGCCACGTGATAAGATGCACGGGTTGACTGTCTCAGACGCAGAGGCAAATCACTGTGCGACCATGAGGACTTAGAGCGCATTGGGAATTGGGCATTCCAAATTGGGAGAAAAAGGGGAAATAATTTAAAAAAATAAAATAAAAAATAAATAAATTACACAGTCATGTTTTAGTTTGACGCTACCTTAAGCTTCTGTTGCTTGGATGAAATGGCAAGAGCATCTCCTGTTTGCTCAAAGCAGTCCTCAATTCCTGCCCTCAGCTCAGAGAGCCAAGAGTGGAAAGCATGTGCTTTCTCTGCAGAAGTAAAAGGAAAAACAGAGGGAGAATGACAGTACGTAAGAGGACATACAATATGTGAGCTGTTGCTGTACTGTATATTGCCAGATGGACCATGTAGGTGTGTATGGATAGAACGGCTCTCTGTTGTCCTAGTAACCAGCCTCATCCAATTCCATTGGGAGCTGTGATAATGTCAGTGGGAGAAGTAGCATCTGAGGCACAGGCGTGTGGCAGTCATGCTTTTAGGGAATGCCGTGTGGAATCATTTCAAACAATTATAAATAATAAAAAATCTATTATCAACTATTCATGAGCCACTTTAACGGTAAGTGACTTTAAAGGAATATTCTGGGTTTAATACAAGATAAGCTTTATTGACATAATTTGTGGTATTATGTTGATTACCACTAAAAATATATATTTTTGTCTCATCCATCCTTAAAAAAAAAAGCTACAGTGAGACACTTACAATGAAAGTGAATGGGGTCAATTTTTTGAGGGTTTGAAGGCAGAAATGTGAAGCTTATAATTTTATTAAAACACATTGATTCTTCTGTTAAATCTTGTGTATTGTTTGGGCTGTAAAATTGTTTAAATAGTTGTTTTTACAGTCGTTATAGGGTTTTAGGGTTTACAGCGTATCCTTGTAATGGCAACGAAGTTACAAAATTCAACATAATTTTACACAAAAGGTTAGTAATCAATATTCTCACACTTAAATCATGTTAATACGCATACTGTTTACATCTTATTTGAACAATTATGGATTGGCTCCATTAACTTCCATTGTAAGTGCCTCACTGTAACCCAGAATTTAGCTTTTTTTTTTTCTTCAAGAAAAGGAGGGATGAGTCACATTTAATTTTTGTTGTAATCAACATTATTCCACAATCGCTATCGATTGAGTTTTAAGGCATAGTTCACCCAAAAATGAAAATCTGACTTTCTTCTGCTGAACAAAAATGAAGATTTTAGAAGAATATTTCAGCTGTGTATGTCCTCCCAATGCAAGTAAAGGGGTACCAAATTTTGAAGCTCCAAAATTAAATAAAGGCAGCATAAAAGTAATCTATAAGACTCCAGTGCTTAAATATACAGTATATCTTCAGAAGTGATAAGTGTACGTGAGAAACATATCAATATTTATGTCCTTTTTTACTATCAATCTCCACTTTCACTCTTTTTCTTTTGTTTTTGCCAATTCACATTCTTTGTGAATATAGGGAGGAGAATTTATAGTACAAAAGGACTTAAATACTGATCATATTAATATTATCATAGCTTCTGAAGATATACAATATATTCAACCACTGGAGTTAATTTTGGGTTAATGTATGCTGCCTTTATCTGCTTTTGGAGCTTAACATTTTTGTACCCATTCACTTGCATTGTGAGAACTGCCAGAGCTAAAATAATCTTTTAAAAATCTTTGTTTGTGTTCAACAAAAGAAATTCATAGACATCTGGGATGGCATGAGGGTGAGTAAATGATGAGAGAATTTTCATTTTTGGGTGAACATTTCCTTTAACTTGAATTGAACCTAGAATATTCCTTTAAAAAATATATATATATATAGTTCCCTATCTGTCACTCACTCGACGTTGTGTCGATGTAGTGACACTAGGGGTCACTCTTGGGAGCCCCAAACACCTCTGATCTTTTTTAAAAGGCCAATGAGAATTGGCGAGTGGAATTTGCATGCCACTCTCCCGGACATACGAGTATAAAAGAAGCTGGTATGCAACCACTCATTCAGATTTTCTCTTCAGAGCCGAGCGGTTCTATTCATTGAGCTGAATTCATCCGCCGAGTTCATTCACCTCTCTCTGCTGGATCTTACGGCATATTTCAGCGGCTTCTCCCCCTCTGCATCTGTGGTTTGCAAAGAACACCCCTGGGTGCTTCGGCAGAACATTTAAAAGAGTATTTTCTAATAGAGTATATTTTCTTTCTGAAAGAGCAGCACACATGGAACATCTTTTTAAAGACGTTCGGCTATCCCCCCACGGACCTCCCATTCCCCAGCACGCTCGCTTGCCCGGACGAGATTGCCGGCTCGTCTCAGGGCGAGTTCGACCCCTCGTTCAGAGCCCGGGAAGAGGATGAGTTATCGAGCGCAGCATCGGAGAGCGGGCTCGTCCAGTCAGACGCAGAGGCATCAACTGGGCTTCCTCCTTCGGGAATGGTCGCCCAGTCCCAGGCTGTACGAGGCACCTGTATGCCTTGAAGTGGCATCTGTTTGCTAAGTGTTGTTCTTCCCAATGCGAAGACCCCCAGAGATGCGCAATCGGATCAGTGCTTTCCTTCCTGTAGGAGAGGTTGGAGGGGCAGCTGTCCCCCTCCACCTAGAGGGTGTATGTAGCCGCTATTTCAGCTCATCACGATGCGGTAGATGGTAAGTACTTGGGGAAGCACGACTTGATCTTCAGGTTCCGGAGAGGCGCTAGGAGGTTGAACCCCTCTAGACTGCGCCTCATCCCCCCGTGGGACCTCTCTGTAGTCCTTCAGGGTCTACAGGGAGCTCCCTTTGAGCCCTTGGAGTCAGCTGAGCTTAAGGCACTCTCTTTGAAGACTGCTCTCCTGACGCGCTCACTTCCATCAAGAGGGAAGGGGACCTGCAGGCGTTCTCTGTCAGCGAATCGTGCCTGGAGTTCGGTCCAGGTTACTCTCACGTGATCCTGAGACCCCGACCGGGGTATATGCCCAAGGTTCCCATGACCCTTTTTAGGGATCAGGTGGTGAACCAGCAAGCGCTGCCCCAGGACGAGGCAGACCCAGCCTTGGCGTTGCTGTGTCTGGTGCAAGCTTTACGCATCTATTTGGATTGCACGCAGAGCTTTAGAAGCTACGAGCAGCTCATTGTCTGCTTTGGTGGTCAGCAGAAAGGAAGCGCTGTCTCCAAACAGAGGATCGCCCACTGGGTCATTGGGCCCACTGGGTCACCATCACGATGGCATATCAGGCTCAGGACATGCCACCCCCTGCAGGGTTACGAGCCCACTCTACCAGAAGTGTGGCGGCCTCCTGGGCCCTGGCCAGTGGCGCCTCTTAGGCAGACATCTGCAAAGCAGCGGGCTGGGCAGCACCCAACACCTTTGCGAGGTTCTACAATCTCTGGGTTGAGCCGGTCTCGTCCCGAGTAGTGGCAGGCACGAGCAGGTAAGTTCCAGGACAACTGGCCGGGTGTACCATTTGCGCATAGCGCCTTTCCCCTCCCTTGAGGGGAAGATGTATGCTCTTGACTCCCAGTAGTGTTCACAGACTGTGATCCCTGGATGACTTTCCTCCTTAGCCCTGTGACAGTTGAGTTTGAGGAGAAACTCGCTGCCGGCTCAGTAAGTGCGCTAATGAGGCCCTGCACTAAGGTAGGTGCTCCGCATGTGCTGGTTCCCCCGAAGCCAACCCCATGTGATATTTTCCGCAAACTCGTTTCCCTGTCTGTAAACTGCGTTTTCCTTGGGCTGAAGCCCCTCTGCCCCCGGTCGCCATGCTTTGTAGAAACTCCTCCCCCTTTGGGTAGTACCTACCATGGGACCTCTCCACATGACATACTTCCGACAAGGCTCGGTAAAGACCATGTGACGTATTTCCACTCAAAATACCCCCCCCCCTTTTTTTGGGCAGGGTGTGGTCTCCGTGGTGTCTTCCCCTTGGGAGTGACCCCCCCCCCCCCCCCCCAACGTAGACACTTAGGGCTCCCAGTCAGTTAACAAATTCCACTCTTTTTGGGGAGAAAAGAGAAGGAAAAGAGGCCTCGGCTGGGCTAGCCTGTCCACCTATTCGTTGGGCAGTCGACTTTTTCCTGAAGGACTGTTCGACGCTCATAAAGAACGTTGGGGGAGGTTATGTGATGGCCTGGTGCACTGGCTACAAGGCACACAGCAGTCTGCCCGTCACACACCGCCACTTCAGTTCAGTTAGTTGTGGAGTTTTGTATAGGGACCCCTAGTGTCACTACATCAACACAACGTCGAGTGAGTGACAGATAGGGAACGTCATGGTTACTTTCATAACCTCCGTTCCCTGATGGAGGGAACGAGACATTGTGTCCCTCTTGCCACAATGCTGAACTACCTGCTGAAATGGCCGGGACCCTATCTCGGCTCCTCAGCACAAAACCTGAATGAGTGGTTGAATACCAGCTCCTTTTATACCCATATGTCCGGGGGAGTGGCATGCAAATTCCACTCGCCAATTCTCATTGGCCTTTTAAAAAAGATCAGAGGTGTTTGGGGCTCCCAAGAGTGACCCCTAGTGTCACTACATCAACACAACATCTCGTTCCCTCTATCAGGGAATGGAGGTTACGAAAGTAACCATGACGTTTTCTGGTTTATTCACAACTGGCACTTATATCATGCTTTTTATTAGTAGCCTATCATAGATTTTGTTTTTATATATGGGTCTTTGGCACTTACAGTATTTCCAAAAGATTGGTTTTTTATTGATTCCAACTTTTAACCGATTTCAGCTTTATTTCATTTTGTTATAAGACGATGACATTAAAATGGTCTTGGAAATGTTTTTACAAGGTCTTCATAGTTTATTTTTCATAGTTTATACTTTTCAAAAACCTGTTATGTAAAGATTTTATTGTTTTACCTTTGTCCCAGACATAGACTGTCAATCTTAAAACATGAAAATCTATCATAAAATATAATTTTTTTTTTAATTTGTATCGATTTATGTAAATTTTTTAACAAATTACAACTGTCCCTCAGTTGTTGCATTATTTCCACCATAACCTACAATTTTTGGATAAGAACATGCTTTATGTGATGTGTGAAGACAACAAAGAAAATCAAGGTAAACATTACAAAAGGTATCTGGCATTTTATTTAAAAAAATGTTTAACTGCAATTTCCACCACAGAATGTTATCAAACAAAATACATAATTTGACATATGGTGGAAATGACACAATGGTGGAACATTTCCGAAAAAAAAAAAAAAAAAAGACATAATTGTCCTGTGATGCATATATACACACTGTTGGACGTTGTTAATTAGACAAATTAAAAAACTAGTGACAGTGTGAAGAGTATGCTTTAAAGAAGTTTTTTTTCTAAAAGTCTGAAGGGCCAAAAGTGCCAACAGTTAAAGAAACGGCCATATACTGTATGACTAAATGTCACTCACCATTAAAGTGCTGCAGTAGAGTGTCCTGAAGAGACACCAGTATCTGGATGCGGCGATGAGTCACGTCCTCATTCCTCTTGACCAGGTAAGAGATGGCATCACCCAACAGTGTCAGTTGCTGAGATGGGTATGTTCTACACAGAGCCCTGAGAGACTCACCTGCAACATCCAGACTCACCTCCAACTGTTTCTGCAACCTCTCAATCTCCTAAAAGAACAGGGAGAAGTATACAGTATACATGCTCTTTTCAATAGAATATTAAATGGTAATCAAGGCCCCTGCTTAAATGAACTGATTTTAATGGGTTGGATAACTCAAAGGGAATTTCATAATTACACCTGGCTGTATCAGATTGCACACAATAAAACTAAATTTAAACTTGCTTAGCCTACTGGGGAATGAGATGGACAGCTATTCCTGGTTATAGTTAACCTATGCTAAGAATGGGAGGTGAATGCATAATCCAGCCTAAATATGTAAATGATAATCTGTCAATTCACTAACCTTAATCTTAAAAACATTATTTGGGTCAGAGGATGTTGAAATCTCTGACAGCGAGTCCTCTGAGGTCTTCAACTGCTCTGAAATCTGGGAAATGAGGTCTTGTAGCTGCTGCCTCTGGGAGTTAAAGTCTTTATACATGGCTCTAACCTGTTCGTACACCTCTGTGGCATGGGAAAGCTGCTTCCACAGATCTGCTGCCATCACCTCAAAGCAGCAAGAACACATTCAAGGCATACGTTGGGTTTAACAATTACCTTCATTACTGTATGGTAAATATTAAGCCTTTACACTGTCATTGTAAGAATATTACCTGCAATTCATTGTGTGTGTGCTGGGTTTTAATCAGTTCCTGTAGCTCAGTCATCTTCTCCTGTACAATCTTCAATTCCTCATTCTTACTGTCCAATTCCAGCTGTACACAGACAGAAATGATGGTGGTCTTTTCTTAAAATGTAGTGTCATGTTTCCTTTGCAAAATTAGAACTCAAGTTTAATTTAAAGTTAATCAAACAATGCACTTAGCTTTGGTTGGATAAATCATTTCACCTTAAACTCAGTGAGGCGCTCCTCCATGTTATGAGTGGACAGGAGACTGGCAGTACCCTCACTAAGCTCACTGACAGAGATGGCACTCCAACACTCTATGTCATTAGCTATTTTATTAATCTCATTCCACAGCTCAAGCGAACATGTCAATAAACTGATGTCTGCATCCATCCTTTCAGAGATCTGGACAATGACAAACATTGGTCATACAATTTTTCATCATATAAATTGGGGTCTAAAAGTCTGAGAACACTAGCTCTGCTGAAAAGACCAGTATTGCTGGTCACAGGCTTATGCTTATTTTTTGTGTTTTGGATGCTGGTGTGCTGGTGACCCTACCAGGCTTTTAAACTAGCTTAACCCTCTTCATAAAAAAGACCATACTGGTCAACCAGCTTCACTAGCTAGGTTTTGCCAGTGAAAAGCATGGCTATGCTGGTCCACCAGATAGACCAGTACCAAACCAGCACTAACCAGCATAAACCAGCATGGGAATTGCATGCTGGTTAAGCTGGTCTTTGTAGCAGGGAGTGAAAAATGTTCTCTTTTCTTTTTTGTTTTTTGAATTTTTATTTCATTCCTAATTTTATGAAATGTTGAACTGAAAAATGTACATCAATTCGACAATTTGTTAGTATTTGGGATGTCTCTCTTTTACAATATGCACTCAAGCTGGCATGGACTCCATTAGTTTGTGCAAAACCCGATGATCCATGTTTTCCAAACATGATTTTGAGAATGTTTCAAAGAGCATATTGTGAGTTTAAATTGAAGCCAGTTTGAATTGTAACTTTTTTTTTACAAAAGAGTTAGCATGGTAAAATTTCAAAAAACTTAAACATTCTGTTTATTTCCAGGTTTAAATTAGATTTTGAATTCCAGATTTTCAATGTGGACTTTTAGGCCCCACTGTACATATTATGGTGTAACCTCTGTTGAGATCATTTTAAGACCCCTGTTCAACATCAGAATGTAGACAGTATATTTTAGACTGAATCATTTCACTATGACATCTCATTTACATTTATACCTTTGGACTGACAGTGCTTTCAATGTATATATTCTACCGGTTTGTGTGTTTCATAAATCAAATACAGTATATGCACTCACATCCAGCCACTGATCAACAATGGCATCCATTTCATTGTCACACTGAGAGCTTTCCTCTGGCAGCTTCCTCAACACAGTTGTGAGGCGTTTGCCTGTACCAATAAGTTTATTCAGGTCGTCCTGAGTGGATGCCAACTCTGGTCTTACCACCTCCAGCTGAGCAAACAGAATTATCGTTATGACCGGTGCACTTATAATCATAATCTCAATCTGTTGTTTAATAGCCATTATACGGCACCACTGAGATCCAAAAAGACACTAACCCGTGACAGAGCTCTACGGATGTCCTCTGGGTTGTGTGGGTCAGACTGGGCCGTGGTAATGGTATGAGCTCTCTCTATGACAGAGTTGACTTTGGTTCTTAGGGTCTGGTAGTCCCTAGAGAGCTCCAGCAGTATCCCACACAGGTCATGGCTGGGAACAAATACAGACAGGTTTATATTAGATTGAAAAATAGTCCAAGTGCAATACAATGCAAATCAACCGAATGCTTTGAAATACACTACATGAAGTAAAGAAAACTTCAGCAGCAATAGAACTGTGCAAAACACTGCAGTGTTGGCAATATTTCAAAACACTCTCCTATTCCTCCAGTTTCTTTAACCCAATGCATAATCTATTTAGAGATTCGCCCACATATTCATCAAACAATGCACACACAATAATCCACATTTAAACCACATTTAAACACGGCAACAGCCGCAACCTGTCAAAAAATCCATCCATCAAGCCACTGGCCCAATCCTGCCTCCCCCTCCCATTAGTCAACCATATCAAGTTCAATTTTATAAGCCATTCATCTATCCAAATGCAGAGAGTTTCAATCAGAACTTGGTGCATTAAGACCTGGATACTAATATACTCACTCCTCCGCAATAATCCCTCTAATCCTCTCCCAGGTTGATTGGACCAAGGCTACGTCCCGTTGGGCTTCCCCACCCAGCTCGGAGTCTCTGTGGGCCAGTTGTTCTCCTCTTTCTCCCAACCATAGCTGACTGTGCTGTAGGGCCTGTAGCTCTTCCTCCAGCTGCTTGAGCATCCATAGCCTGACAATCACATAGAGTATTATTGGATCAGTGTGGCACAACATACACGTATACAGTAGGTATGACATCATTAAAGTAGCAATATTACAAAAATCCTTCATTTTTACTAGAGCTGTCAACTTAACATGTTGGTGAATAATTATGTAAAAAAAATGCATAAAAAACATTTACGCATTTAAATGAATGCCCCCTGATCTGTATTTCAATGCTCTTAGTAGTTCAGGCTTGAAGCACGCCACCTTCATATTTTTGCAAGTCCAAATTCAGTGCATCCCATTTGCAGTTTTGTAATTGTTTGGAAGTCTAACAATTTAAACAGGTATCCAAAGTTCTAAACTATCCAAAAATTCCAAACTAGAAATTTATTTCAGAGAATTAAAAAATAAAAGGTTAATACTTTCAATTTTCATGTTCAGCTATATCACACTTGTCAGTACTTTTGCGTTGTTTGTTTTCAGTTAAATTATCTAAACATCCTTTAAACAAGTTAAGTTTACTTGAGAAGCAAAATTGCATAAGATATTAAGACTTGTTTTCAGATATCTTTTGAAGTTTATATTGCATATAAATATTGGATATAATTGTTTTTTTGTTTTTTTTCTTATTTTAAGTATAAATCTGACTGGCTTCAGTCAGTGCAGCCCATCTGCCACTACAGACGTTACACAACATATTATTATTTTTTTTTTTAAATCAAAGTGTATTAGAAGCCGAACAATTTGTACAGGAATCCAAACATTTCCGATTTTGTTTTTTACGGTTTTTCAAAAATATTATTTTGAATATTTTAAACTTTCATGTGTAGCTACATCAGACTTGGTGTACACTTGAAATACACTGCAACAAATCATGTCCTTTATCCGTATTTTTTATTTGTTTTCCAGTAAAATTATCTAAACTTCCTTTAAACCAGTTAAATTTACTTGAGAAGCAAAATTGCATTAGAACTGAAGACTTATTTTAAAGAGATAGTTCAGCCCAAAATTTACATTTTCTCATCATTTACTCACCCTCATGCCATCGCAGATGTGTATCACTTTCTTTCTTGTGCTGAACAAAAATGACGATTTTTAGAAGAAGATTTCAGTTCTGTAGGTCCATACAATGCAAGTAATCAAGCAAGTAATACAAGGCAGCATAAAAGTAATCCGTACGACTACAGTATTTTAATCCATATCTTCAGAAGTGAGTTGATAGGTGTGGGTGAGAAACAGATCAATATTTAAGTCCATTTTTACTAGAAATTCTTCTGCCTGCCCAGTAAGGGGCGATATGTATGAAGAATGTGAATCACCAAAAACACAAGAAGAAGAATGTGAAAGTGAAAGTTAAAGTGCAGATTGACTGAGCAGGGAGGAGAATTAAATATGTAAAGGACTTAAATATTCATCTGCTTCTCACCCACACCTATCATATTGCTTTTGACATTGATTTAACCACTCGAGTCTTATGGATTACTTTTATGCTGACTTTTTTTTTGTTTTGGAGCTTAAAAATTTTGGCACCCATTCACTTGCATTGCATGGTCCAAAATGTTTTTCTAAAAATGTCATTTGAGTTCAGTAGATGAAAGAAAACCATACACACCTGGATGGCATGAGGGTGAGTAAATGACAAGGCAGCAAAAGTACCCCGTGTCCCCCGCACTCTTTAAAAAGGTGATTTTTGTCCCCCACACTTTTCCAAGCTAAACCCATACCGAGTCCAAATGGTGGATTTGTATACAGTATTCTTTGCATTTTGTTACTTTGGGCTGATTGAGTGACCATCCAGCCAATCACAGGTGAGTTTCATGAGCCGAAACAACCCTTACGTAATAGGCCGTCAGTCAGACAGTCTAATAAATGCGGCCCTCATTTCTACAAAGTTGCTTTCAGCAATGCTCATTTATCCGTTTTTTTTATCGCCATTGATGTTGATCTAAATGAATAATCTAGAGATGAAGAACACACAAACGAAAGATATTTATCAGCATATCATTCTTGATTGGCAGCATTACGTGAAATGTACTGCAGAAAAATAACAAAGGACAATCCTTTTAAGCACACATTGTAAGTATAGTTTGTATCAGTGCTTGAGTCTTCATTAAGTTATGTTTTTTACATTATGTTTGTGAGGTAATAGTTTGATCGGTTGTTTTTTCCAATTTGAGCAGACAAACTAGATATAGTTAAATATGTAAAGCTATTTTTAATATCAGCTCCTGTTTTTTAACTCTATGTTGGTGTGCATTCGATAAACTGTAGGAAAAAAGATAGATCTGCTGTGTTCTTAGAACACTTACACATTTTACTGAAGTGAACAGATATGTAGACACACTTTTTTTATACATAAAAATGTTCGGACGTTATTCAAACGCATTATAATTATTATAAGACTATTATTGTTGTCTTTTGATAAAAGTTATGCTCAGCAGCTCACAACCTGTAGGGAAATGATAGATTTGCTTTGTTCATCTAATGCTTAAAACCTCTACTAAACTCTCTTTGTAAGTCTGTAGACATACAAATTTTAAAGGATTAAATTATTCTTTTGATTGTTGATTTAGTGACTAACTCATTTCACACAAGACACTCATTTGTCACCAGCTTGTGGCATCACCAGAAATGGTCACTGAATCATTAAATGGATCTGAACTAATTTTGGTGAAAGTAAAACACTCGAGCCACTTGGATACATTTAAATCCCACAATGCACAAGCACAGAGTAAAAAATAAAACTGTGCACATGCACAATTGTCATTATTGTAATTGATTAAATAATTTATTCAGGACCAGCTTGTGCTCAGTCTTTTATTGTCATGTGTGAAACAGAAGCAAGTGCTCCACAAGATGCCCTTTATTTTTGCAGCTAATTCTGCAATATTTTGCAATACTTAAATCTTTAAAATACTACAGATATTAAAAATAAATAATACATATATATTAATATAATACTTATATCATACTTATATATTAATATTTTCTGTAATACAGGGGTCTTCAACCATTTCCATAGAGAGATGGAGCCGGGACCCCCGTTACATATTGTATAATATTGAGTGTTGGGTTTTATGTCTATAAAAACGTGGATGGTAGGCTACCAAATTATTGTTTGTATACTTCATGATGTTTACATTGCAAAGCCATTGAAATAATCATTAAATGCTGCCCTGCTGAAAAGACCAGCTAAAACCAGCATAAGCTTGTTGGCTGGTTTTATCTGGTCGCCCAGCCTGGTCATAGCTGGCCAGTCTGGTTTTTAAGGGGTTTTGAACCCTTTTTTTAGCTGGTCAGGCTGGTCTTAGCTGGTCAGGCTGGTCATGCTGATCTTAGCTAGTCAGGCTGGTCAGGGTGGTCTTAGCTGGTCAGGCTGGTCTTAGCTAGTCTCCCAGCCTGACCAGCTAAAAAGTGTTCAAATCCCCTCTGAAACCAGCTAACTGACCAGCCTGGGCGACCAGCTAAAACCAGACAGACAGACAGACAGAAAGAAAAACAGACAGACCCTGTCCTTGCAGAATAAAACATCTATTATAAGGTTACTAAAATGGAGTCTTCATCTCATGTGAGTGATTGATTTTATACATACATTTTAAAATTACTGTTGATTTCATTGAGTAAATATTTTTAATGAGGAAAACAATGACTGAATGCACCTTTAATTATGTTGATTTGAGAGTCACCATCTTGTGTGTGTGGAACGTCAAGGACCCTGTATGCCAGCTTTATAATCTCAGCGGTAACTATTTATTTACACCAGGCAAGTACGCTATTGTTCTGAAAGCAGGCTGTCATCTGCTCAACCGCACAGTGTGACCAACGCAAAGCAGACGCGTTTACTCGCGCAACCCTCCACTGCAGCGCTGCTGAACCTGATGTGTGTCGCTCTTTGAGTAGCTCGTGATAAGCAGTGGTCATGTGAAGGATTTGTCCGGGCTGTGTGCTTCTGCTGACTAGCACTGTTTAGTCACACTTTAAGATTTGGCTTGCAGCTGCGAAGGACTTCAACATGTCGATAATTCATACTCCTGTCACTCGCTCACATACGTGTAAGTGATTATTACAAATACCACCAACGATGGATCAAACAATAATTTGCAGACCCCCTGCGGTACGGACCCCCTGTTGAAGACCCCTGCTGTAATATATTAATACTGCACTGTAAGTGTTGGGTCTGTGCGAGCCACCTACTGACAGCTGTATCCCCCCACTTTTAAAATGACTGCTATGCCCCTGGTAAATGATGAGAGAATTTTCATTTGTGGTGAATTATCCCTTTAAGATATCTTTTGAAATAAATTTTTCTTGCCACCCCATTGTCAATAATCTAAATCAAGGTATAATCTCATGAAAACACATCATAATGTCTAACAGAAATTTGCTCCTCAGGTAAATTTATATTGTTTTAAGACAAATGTACAGACAAAATATTTTGTAGGCCATAAAGACTGCTAAAGTACAAAAAAGGTACAGAGCCAATGTACCTCTGCTGAAAAGCCTGTGTGCTGGCCTCTGTAGACCACGGTAATCTGGCTCTGTCCTCCAGCTCTGCCAGACTCCTAAGCAGCAGCTCCTTTCGTCCCTTAAAGGAACTCCACATGGTTGCTAGTGCCTCTGCCTCACTCTGCTTTGTCCCAATGCTCCTCTGTAGCGCCTGCACACTCAATGCAACATCATCCACCAGTCCTCTGCATGATGTTCTTTCCCCCTCCACCTCCTGTAGATGAAAGTGTGCCTTGTTGAGGATGATGTCCAAACTAATGGCCTGCACCTCCAGAGACGCTACCTCCTTGGCTAGGTCTCCAAGTTCCTGATTTATGTCCATGACTTTAGAGTGATCCCAGCTCCCTTTTCCTTCAGCCACTTCCTGGAATGTCTGTAAAGTAGTTTTGCCATTGTTATAGGCCTCACTGAAGGCTTTGAGATTGAGTAGGGCTTCATCTCGATGCTCTACTAAACTCTGAGCTTCAGTGAAGAATTGAAGACAGTCCTCCTTCCTGGTCTGGAGATGCTGTAGGTCTTTTGGAGCTAAAGATTGGCTGAGGGCTTCTATATGTGGCTGTAGGGCCTCCACTAACCTTCCCTGGGTCTGGAGGGAGGCCATGTCCTCCTTTAGGCGATTACAGAAAACAGATAATAATTGATATTTACATTAATGAAAGGGTGATGATTGGATGATAAATAGTAAAGACATAATGTACCTTGATTTTAGCATCAGAAGACTTTAGATCAGTGATGCTGACTTTGCAAGTGTTTTGAATGTGCCTGAGGAAGTTTTCACTCCACTGAGTCAGAGCAAGTGAGGCCTGACTGAACTGCTCCAACTGAGCAAGATGGGACTGAAGTTCTTGAATCCTGAAAAACATTTTTTAAAGTCAACTCCCATCCTTTAAAATTCACAGGAAAGGAATATTCACAATGCAGATATCAAAGAACAGGCATAAAACATGCAGTGACAAACCTAAATAAACTCAAAAACACCTGGATAAAATATCAAGCATGTTTTCATTTCCTGTTTTGACATACTGTATTTCCTATAGAGGAAGTTGGGGTGGGTCATGACAAAGGTCACTTTTTGTACATAGCCAATAGCCTTTAGTTTACATCACAGCTGTGCAAGATGAGTCATCAATATTTTTGGATCATTTTGCCGGAGGAAAAAGACTTTTAAAGGGACACTAGCATGCAGAGTGGTTCAAATATAACAGACATAGCCACAAAACTCCCAGTTTTATTTTATGGGGTCTTTAACATCTATATAAAAAAAAACCATGGAAAACACGCACCTCTAATAAAATTTTTAGTGCAGGTGCACGACTAGAAAATATATTTATGAAAACACACCAAAGTCGGCACATCCCAAATCAATTTAATAAGCTTACCAAGAGATCTTCGAAGAGCATGTAGCTCAAATCGATTTGGGAACAGCAGTGTGCCAACTTCTGGTGTTTTCGTAGTCTTAAAAATGTATGACATCAGAATCCGAATCACAATAAGAATGAGCTTTATTACCAAGTATGCATACACATACATTAAATTTGTCTTGGTGACAGAAGCTTCCAGTGCACAAACAATACAATGACAAGACAGAGATAATAATAAAAAAATAGAATAAAAATAAAAAGTGAATAGAAAATATAAGTATGTACAGAAATACACAATAAGAATATATATATATATATATATATATATATATATATATATATATATATATATATATATATATATATATATATATATATATATAGATAGATAGATAGATAGATAGATAGATAGATATGGATGTACAAATACAAATCTGTTATATATATATATGCAAGGGAATGTATGGCAGAAGAGGTAGGATATGTTGGATGAATATACAGTGGTGTGAAAAAGTGTTTGCCCCCTTCCTGATTTCTTATTTTTTTGCATGTTTGTCACACTTAAATGTTTCAGATCATCAAACAAGTTTAAATATTAGTAAAAGATAACACAAGTAAACACAAAATGCAGTTTTTAAATGAAGGTTGTTATTATTAAATCCAAACCTACATGGCCCTGTGTGAAAAAGTGTTTGCCCCACCTGTTAAAACATAACTTAACTGTGGTTTATCACACCTGAGTTCAATTTCTCTAGCCACACCCAGGCCAGATTACTGCCACACCTGTCCTCAATCAAGAAATCACTTAAATAGGACCTGCCTGACAAAGTGAAGTAGACCAAGAGATCTTCAAAAGCTAGACATCATGCCGAGATCCAAAGAAATTCAGGAACAAATGAGAAAGAAAGTAATTGAGATCTATCAGTCTGGAAAAGGTTATAAAGCCATTTCTAAAGCTTTGGGACTCCAGAGAACCACAGTGAGAGCCATTATCCACAAATGCGAAAACATGGAACAGTGGTGAACCTTCCCAGGAGTGGCCGGCCGACCAAAATTACCCCAAGAGCGCAGCGACTACTCATCCAAGAGGTCACAAAAGACCCCACAACAACATCCAAAGAACTGCAGGCCTCACTTGCCTCAGTTAAGGTCAGTGTTCATGACTCCACCATAAGAAAGAGACTGGGCAAAAATGGCCTGCATGGCAGAGTTCCAAGACGAAAACCACTGCTGAGCAAAAAGAACATTAAGGCTCGTCTCATTTTTGCCAGAAAACATCTTGATGATCCCCAAGACTTTTGGGAAAATACTCTGTGGACTGACGAGACAAAAGTTGAACTTTTTGGAAGGTGTGTGTCCCATTACATCTGGCGTAAAAGTAACACCGCATTTCAGAAAAAGAACATCATACCAACAGTAAAATATGGTGGTGGTAGTGTGATGGTCTGGGCTGTTTTGCTGCTTCAGGACCCGGAAGACTTGCTGTGATAAATGGAACCATGAATTCTGCTGTCTACCAAAAAATCCTGAAGGAGAATGTCCGGCCATCTGTTCGTGACCTCAAGCTGAAGCGAACTTGGGTTCTGCAGCAGGACAATGATCCAAAACACACCAGCAAGTCCACCTCTGAATGGCTGAAGAAAAACAAAATGAAGACTTTGGAGTGGCCTAGTCAAAGTCCTGACCTGAATCCTATTGAGATGCTGTGGCATGACCTTAAAAAGGCAGTTCATGCTCGAAAACCCTCCAATGTGGCTGAATTACAACAATTCTGCAAAGATGAGTGGGCCAAAATTCCTCCACAGCGCTGTAAAAGACTCATTGCAAGTTATCGCAAACGCTTGATTGCAGTTGTTGCTGCTAAGGGTGGCCCAACCAGTTATTAGGTTTAGGGGGCAATCACTTTTTCACACAGGGCCATGTAGGTTTGGATTTGGTTTTTCCCTTAATAATAACAACCTTCATTTAAAAACTGCATTTTGTGTTTACTTGTGTTATCTTTGACTAATATTTAAACTTGTTTTATGATCTGAAACATTTAAGTGTGACAAACATGCAAAAAAAATAAGAAATCAGGAAGGGGGCAAACACTTTTTCACACCACTGTAAATAGACTAAGCTGTGTATTGCACATACTGTAATTATTGCTCAATGGGGCAGTTTTAACTGTTCATGAGATGGATGACATGAAAGTAGTTTTCACCTGTGTGGTATATTGGTACTGAGAGAACACCACCTCTCCTCCAGGTTGCAGTGAAGATCTTTAAGCTCTGCAGCTCTTTCCTCTGAAGCTGAAGAGTACAGAGACTCTGCCCTGGTTTCCATACTACCCAACAAAGACTCCTGAGAGGGAAACTCTGACTGTATTTCCTGGTAAATCATAAGGAAGGCATTGATTTATTTGCCATGCAATATACAGGATTGTATATCCCCTTTGTGTTTCACAACTTTGACTTCACACCTGCAGTGTCTGAAGCTGGCTGTGTAGCTTTGCTATGTCTGTGGTCAGATAAGGAGAATCAGATCTGCATAGAGTTTCACACCTGTTCAACCAGGACTGCAGAAGTGAGAGATCTCTCTCATATCTAAACATCAAAGAGCAAAAACATTGTAGTTTTTGTTTTTGCGATTCCATTTTTTTAAGTTTAGGTAAGAGAGACAAATTTCATTGTAGTTAACATTCACTTAATGACAAATGGAACATGGATAAACATGCCTCTGCCACAGAGTCAACAGGTTTTCTAGTTTTGATTGTTTTTCAGTGGCTTGCTGGGTATGTAATGTGTGAGCTTGCTGAAGCTCAGCTACATCTTTCTCCAGCTCTTCTCCATCAGATAGCCTCCTTAAGCCCAGACTCAAAGACATTAGTTTTGGCCCCAGTTGCTGTAGATGCTGCAGTACATCCTGAGAATGGAGGAAACATAGCTAGAGTCATGGATAACAGTGCTCTAATGGACTCAAAGACCTTCATATATTCAAAAATATCTAAATCAACATTCAAGTCTAATATTTGGTCTAGATATTGTATATGTACTGTATATTAGATTATTTAGGCTTTATAAAAGTTTGTAATTCCTATACACATGTAATACTGACCATATGTTCATGTAGACATTTATATGTTCTTGATGCTGATGTGCAGGAAGTAATTGGCATGTTCAGTTTTTCCTGTAGTTCTTTCAGCAAACCTACCACCTTACATTCATGAAAACATTGAAAACATGCTCAAATGTAATTATTTAATTAATATTTTTATTTTAAAAAGGGTCTTAGGACAGAGGAGTGTACAGGGCCACATATGTATTGTTACCTTATTGAGATCTTGGGTAAATTGTTTTGTGTTTTTCAAGCTAGAGTGAAGCTCCGCCTCACATTGCTCCACGCTGTCTTTAAACTCGTCCCGGTACCTCAAAATCTGCATCAGACGAGCTTTAATTCGCCCTGCCTCATTTGGCATGATGAAACGGATTAAAATCTGAAATTCTGTCTCCAATCGCCTCAAGACCTCCATCTTCTCCACTAAGCTCTCCTTCAACAGCTAATAGGGAGCAAAAAAAAAAAAAAAAAAGCTAAATTAAACCATAGCGCTAAATTAAATCTCTCATGTTGTCTGACTATTTTGATAATGTTTATTAAGTTAAAGTCTTCTGATCCAGTTCATTATCTCTGCTCACCTCAATGGTGTGGATCTGCTCATCCAAGTTGGCAGAGGTTCTTCTGACAGCTTCAAGCTCCCGCCTACTTTCACAGACCCAGGAGACAAAAGCCACAGACTCACGGCTGAAACTTTGCCACCATCTGTGCACCCTCTCCAGATCTGACATGCTATTGGAACAGAGAGAGACAGAAGAAAATAACAGAGTAATGGCTCTTATAAACCTCTTACAAAACAGTCGATCTACTTTAAAGAAATATTCAGAGATTACAAGTTAAACTCAATTGACATCATTTGTGACAATGTTGATTATCAAAAAAAAAATTTCAAAATAAAAAATAAAGTTTTAAATTTTAAACTTTGCACAAAAATATGGTTTTATATAGGCTTGTAATCCAGCTTGGACTCCAACTTTTTAGAATCTGCCAACTTCCTCACAGTGTGCTCAGGAAACCGGATTGAAAACAGTTATTATTTTTGCAATTCCATTTGGTGCCACTAGTGGCACAGAAAATACACACTTCACCTTTAAACCAGTCTTACATTTTCACAAGGCTGGCCTGTATCTCCTGTACTTTCTCTTTTATGGACTGGGCTTGATCCTGCAGTAAGGACTGATTCTCAGGGCAAAGCTTGATGTCCATTGCCTTCTTTACCAGGGACTCAGTCCGTACAGCAAATGCATTACTCTGCTCATAAATCCCCTAAAAACACACACACACAGATATGAATATTATACTCAGTCCAAAGCTCATCCTACATATACCTAATGTATTTTTGACTGTGCTCTCACTTTAACATTCTTCAGTTCTGCAGTTAGGCTCTCCAGGCTGTTAAAGATGAACTCCCTCTGCAGGACAGAACTGACATGACACACAAACTGCCGGACGGCCTGTCCGTCCTGTTCAAACTCCTGCCATGCACTCACATTGACCTAATGAGCAATGAGAAAAAAACAATATACAATAAAATACTAAATGCATTCGTTTTTAATATACCACTTGACTATTAATTGTAAAAAGGCCAAAGCTTTAACAAGTATACTGTAATTATGGTCAATTCATTTCAGTAATATATCATGTTTATGCAATACTGTGTATTATGTTGCATTATAATGTCACACTTTATGCACACAGCTTGAGTGTGCATTGTGTTTGACAGCTGGAAACAAGCTTGAAAATGGAATTAATACTTGGGTTGTGTCATTTATGTCCGGAAAGTGTTGTCTGTACAGATCTTATGGGGGAAATAAACCATAGTACAATATGGCATATGTGTAAGTATCATTATTTGGTTTAAAGGTCACCTGCAGGCGTTTCTCTTGAGCTGCCCAGTCTTCTTTACTGAAAAGCCTCTCAGATCTTACAGCCTCTTTTGCCCATTGGTTCTTTAATTTTGCCATGAGCAGTGAGAACAAATCATGAGTGAATGATGAAGAAAATGAAAGAGAGAGAAATAAAGGAGACATAGAAGGGAAGAGAAAAGACAAAACAAATGATCTCAAGACTCACTTCTTTATGGAAAATCATTTGATAAAGAATTGCTTAATCACAGAAATCAGATTAGCAAACAAACTTGATGAATACAGAGATTCTTCACTTTTATTGCATTACATGTGTCAATAAAATGAATTTCACACTCCCAACCTGGTGAATAAGGAGCAGCTGTTTGGCCTCTGTTACATTCTCTGTACTCAGTATTCTTCTGTGCTCCTGTGTCTGGATCACCTCCTCCTCATGAGCCTCCTCTTGCACCTCCTCTCCACTCCTCTCATGGTTCACTGCAACAGGGCCCTCCTGTGAATACAGTACAAGAGCAGACTTCAACTTTACAATATATCATTAGACCAAATGTCATAAACCCTACCACCCGCCCATAGATATTTGTACAATAAAAAGTTTGTGCAAATGAAATGCAAATATGCACATGGGCATATATTAACATTTGCATGATATTTTCTCCACAAACATTTTCTTTACAAAGTTAATTTAAAGGTAATTTTAAAGGTAACATTTTTCCATGTTAAAATACTTTCTTCTATCCCACCTTTATGTGCAATAAATATTGTTTCAAAGCAGCTTTAAAGAGAATAGTGCCTTACAACTCTTATTTTTTACAAATAAGATTTTATTTTTCATTATATGAAATTATATGCCAATATATTTTTTATTTTATTTCTTACTATGGCTGTCAATAAAATAAAATAATCATGACTAATCTAATGATTTCAGAATGAAATGGTAATAATGTCAAATAATGTCAACATTTTTACACTTTTTTCTCTGAAATGTTTTTGCAGACCTCCTAGCACCCCCATGTGCCCCCCTGGGGGTCCCCAGACCCCTCTTTGAAAACTCCTGGACTAGAATACTAAAGAAATATATCAAATTTTCTGTAATTCCATATATTCTGAAGAAATAATTTTTTTTTTTGTAATTAAGATAAATATCACACATATCTTTTGTATCTGGAATTGAGTGGCCATTAGCAAAAATTCAAATCGCGTCCTTCAAGGGGGTCATGTACCAGCCGAGAAACTACCTTTGAGATGAATGGAAGTGCCAAATTGTAGCTCTCTCTAGCCATTACCGTTCTTCTTGATTTGAGCGGCCCAACACAGCAACATAAACATTATTTTGGGGTGGGACTACCTGTTTGGCCAGCCATTGGCTGACAGGACTATTTGGGACACTTGTTTGGAACAGTAATATTTTTTCGCTAGTGGAGCAGAACTTACATACTTCACCTTTAAGCACTCGGACAAAGCCTACAAGAGACTGCAAGAACATAACACAGAAAGTACTGTTCAGAAATTCTTCTTCTTGGTAGTGTAGAAGAAAGGGGATCCAAACATATATAAAAGACACACTGTTAAAGAACACAACCCCACATTAAAAACAAGGATGAGCAGATGGCATAAAGAGCACACTTTACCTCAGACAGAGAAAACAGCAGTTCAGAAAACTGTTGTGAGAGTTTATCAAGAGCCGCTCTTTGTGTGTGAACTTCACTATCAAGACTTATCTCCTCCAACACAGCGAGACGTGCTCTGAGCCAACCCAGATTTGGGCCCTGAGCCTTTACAGCCCGATGCTGCATCTGCAGAGAGAGGGAAAGAGAGCAGCTAAAGGAGAGTGGAGCAAGTCTTCTGCCTACTTGTATAGTAGATATCATTTATAAAAGTGTATTGTAGCAGATATCATACAATTTGGAGTCAGCTAACCTGGACAGTGGTGATTTCAGCACCGCTCTGCGATGTCTGCTGGGAGAGCAGCCATCCAGACAGCTCACTGAATCTGTAGTCCAGCAAACAAAAAATTGAAGATCTAAATTATTACACAAACTTTAATAATTATTTGTACCTGATTTATATCAGGTATATCAACATGGACAGAAACTGTCCTGTAATGTGTCTTTAATGTTTCTATCTCACCTGTCATGCCACTCTTTCCATTTGTCAGGGTGCTGTTGTAGTCTCACATGTGTTCTCTCCACTAAACTCCTGACCTCTGAAAGATGTTCTCTGGTCTCAATTAGAGTTTGATGGCCTGGGTCATTTTCTGGTAGATCTTGACAGAGCAGCATCATTGTCTTTAGTCTCTTCTCACATACTGACAGTGGGTGTCTTTCTCTGAAATATGCCTATATAAACATAGAAATAAATCAAAGATATTTTTCACATTTCAATAGCACTCTGTACACTGCAGTGTTATAACATGTGACCCTGTATGAACTTTTCTTTCTATTATTTATCTCTTCTTCTTTTATTTATCTATTCCTCATCTTTCTGTCTCACCCTGTGTTCTTTGATCACATTTTCACTGCCGGCCATGAGCAGGGCCTTGTCCTCTCTTTTCAGCTCTACACTGCAGTCCTGTAATACAGTCATCACCGAACGCCTCTCTGTTTCCACCCGGAGTCTGAGCAGGTGGGAGGGGGCCTCAGCTTGGATGTCCTGGTAAGGGAAGAAATACATGTTAACAATGAATTATTAGATGAAGTATGTTATTTATGCATAACACAAGTGCAAAAATAATGACTGTTTTCAAATAGGTTTCCCAAACACTTCCTATCACTGCCATTGATTGGACAAACAGTCCTGTCCCAAACTCACACCATCGGTTAAGGCAATGTTGTTCTGTAGGGCCGGTAACTATTTTTAGTAGACATTTGTGTGTCTACACAAATTTCTACAGAGAAATTTCAACTGACCTTCCATTGTTTGTGCAGTGTTCTGATTGTCTCTCGAAGACCCTGTTGGTCTTCCTCAGAGATGATGTCAGTGAGATCATCACATGCCTTTAAATAAGCACTCAAAATGTGCTGGTCCAGTCGCCCAAAAAACTCCTGAGCAAAAATTCACACACTCAATTATAAGAAACAGACATGTTTATTATATTTAAAGTTGAATGTCTGATTAAAATATTATTGACTTACGTTATGTTTGTGGAACAGCTCATCTGGGTCTCCCCTTTCCTTTAAACAGGCCTGGCCCACCCGCAGTGCCTTCTCCAGATCAGTGCGAGACTCCTCGAACCGCCGCATGAGGTTGCCGTTAGTCTCAGCCACCTGCCTCCATTCTAAAGCCTCCTGCATCAGAGCCTGCATTGAGAGTACAAGCACTGTTAGTCTTTCACCTGTTTTGGTAAGAGACAAATCCAAACTAGATCTTAAAGGCATTATATCAGATGGAATGAAATTTCCATGATCTTTTGAGATAAAAGTGCTTGATGTACTAACATACTGTAACTTTCAGAAGTCAAAACATCCTTCTGAGCTCAAAAAGAGCATTTATTGAAACAAGGCAGCAAAAACAACTTGTTCTGTATTTCCACAAATTTGCGACGTCTCAAACAAATGCATCAGCACTGTCCTCGTTTACATTTTAGTTGATCGGATAATTGGCTCACCAAGTCACAGTGAGGTGATGAGAAGAAAGCCAGATAGATGGACCGTTTCATTAAAAACCAGAGAGAGTGTGGAAAAATGTTAATAAAAAAAATGAAATATGACTGCTTTATTCTCAAAAAATGTGACTAATATTATAATTGGACCGCTAGTGGAAAAAAATGATAAAAATGTATGATATAACCCTTTTAAGAAAACATTGAGAAACACTGATAAGATACTTTGCTCTCATTTCTGAAGTCAAGACTAATCCCTGCTTTACAAAAACTGCTAAAAAAAAAAAAAAGTGTTAAAGTGTAAAAAAAGAAAATGTAAAAGTGATAAAAAAAATCAAAGAATTACAAGAAACCTCTAATGGTATCAATCATAAGAACATCTGCAAGACAGTTTCATAAATTGACATTTCATTCACAGTAATTCTCTAGGAATCGTAGTGCAGTCTGACCTGTGCAGTGGTCTGAATCTCTGTTATTCTGTTCTGCAGAAGAGATATGTCAAAATTGTGTAGTGATTTCGAACAGCACAGCGCCCTCTGCAGGGACAGGTAACTACGCTCCAAAGCGCACACACAGTGTTTACAGTTCTGCTGCTGGGTCTGTAGCTCCTGCCATAAATTAATAAAAACACAGATTTACACAATGTTAAGTAAAATAAAAACACAGAAAGGTATCTTTTCCTTATCGAATCCATGTGTGATTACAAAAGACAGACACGTTATTAGTGTTTCACCCCACTGTATACTTCATGGTCTAATACTCTTTTCCTCCCAATTATCTGTCTGACCTGGCACATTTCGTGGTTGTGTTGCTGGGTGATGATGTGTCCAGCGTGCTCTGCTGTCTGATAGAAAGCTGAGATTTGCTTCTCTAGCTCTTCTAACCAAGGAAACAGAGCCTGGCACTCCCTCAGGATTAAAGGACACTTCTCTTTCAGCTGTGAAGATACAAACAAAAACATATAAACACACTCACATAATTTCTTCCTAGACACTGGTCAAAGAAAGGGTCCATAAAATGGGGTCCAAAAGTTGGAGACCACATAATTAAAGGAGTCATGAAATGGAAAATCTAATTTTCCTTGATATTTAGACATATAAGAGGTAACTACTATAAAAAACATACTGTAAATTTCAGAACTCAAAACTTCCTCCCCAGTCTAAAAAGAGCATTTATAGTTCCCACCTGTTTGAAACGTCAGGTTTTGAAAACTGTGTGTTCATGACGTAACGAGACATTGCTCAGACATTACACGCCCCACAACATGTGTCATCGCACCCACCCACTGGTGCTCAGTTTGTATCTGTGGTGGTGGGGCCGTGGTTGTGTGCCGGCTTGAGAACGGAGAGCGAGATCGGGAGATGAGAATGGTGAGGGTCATCACCTGTTATTGACTGTCTCTAACAGCTGTTTTTCATCGCAGTGAGAGTAGAGATGGATTTAAGAGTGAGCCAGACGCCAATGTGGGGGAAAGAGAGCTGCACACATGCACACCCAGAGACTGTGTTGTTTTGAGCTTGCTAAAAAAACGAGTTTTGAGTTCTAAAAATGTAAACACTTTGAGTTGGATTTCGTCATCTCCCACTTCCTCCTTTGTCGAAGAGATACGAGCCTTGTTACAGTATCGTAAACAGAGAGGGAGAGAGACAGGCCTACAGTGACCAACTATTTCTGAACACCAGAGTGGACCCATCTGGACTATTTTGAAGTTTTTTTGTGCATATAACTTGCATTACACAAACATCTTTGACCATTGTCATGTTTGTCGCACTGCTTTTAAAAGACGGGGTGTCAAGTTACAATTCAGAAATGGAGATGCCATTCAGTTTCATTCAGCTGCTCTGCGTCTTGCTGTTCTTGCGCCCATCTGCACTATTTTTAATTGTTGGTGTATGTGAACAAGCACTAGCTGGAAATCTTTGACCGTTTGGATGGAATTCTGGCGATCTGTGCCTCAGTGCACAAATGTGTGTGCATCATGTTTCAGAGTGTTATGGACTGTGTGTGTGCAAATATCAGCATGAACTGCTTGTAAACCAGTCATAATACGATTCAATCTTTTTTTTGTGATTAACATTTTTATTGATTTTCCAAAACAAAGAAAAACAAAACATATATACCCTGAATCAACATTAACTCCCACTACTTCCCCTCCCCAACCAAGAATCCCACCCGACCCCAAATGGACATCCCAGTGGTCTTACATAAGTACAAACATATACAGAGAATAAAATAAAAATAAATAAATAATATATATATATATATATATATATATATATATATATATATATATATATATACACATACATACACACACACACACACACACACACACACAAATATATATACACATATACACATATACATACATATACACATACAATAAACATACAACTCTAAACTATACCTCTCTCTCCACAGACCCACTCTGAGAGCCCCCCAAAAACATCAAATATCTACCCCAATTCCCAATAAAAGGATCCCATATCCCCAGCCTTCTACACGTTAACTCTTCGAAGGCTGCCACCCTTCCCATCTCCTCGCACCACTCCCGAATTGAGGGTGCTCCCACCGACTTCCAACCCCTTAAAACAATCTGCCAGCCTATCATCGCACTGGTGAGGACCCAATTGTTTATGTAATTGTCACCTACGTCGATGACCGCCCCATCACCCAAAACATAGAGTCTGGGGCAAAACGAAATCCGAATGCCCAACACGTCACACACAACACTCTGTACCTTCAACCAAAATTCCTGAATCTCAGCGCACCACCAAAAAACATGGGCCATGTCTCCATCCTCTGATTGGCATCGCCAGCAGGTCGGTGTGTCTTTAAGACCAAGCCTATACAATTTAGAGGGGGTCCAATAGAACCGATGTAAAATCTTGAATTGTATAAGGCGCACCCTTGCATCTCTCAATGCAGTTTTTATTTTTTTTTTTAAATCCTAGCCCATTCTCCCTCCTCCAATTCCAGGTTTAAATCTTTCTCCCATAATCTCTTGAGAGTGGTTGAGACTCCATCCCCCAGACTCTGAATTAATAAGGAGTAATACACTGATGCCTCATGCTCTCCTATAGTATCTGCTGATTTAGGGGGGGTGTATGCTATTCCCAAAAATAGTACAGAGCAAGTGGCGTAACTGAAGATACCTAAAATACTGAGATCTGGGGATCCCAAAATATTGAACCACATTTTCAAAGGATCTCATCACACCGCTCTCATAAAGATCACCAAGTGAATTAACCCCACTCGCAATCCACTCTGACCAACAAAAAGGGGACTTATTAATGCATAGTTTGGGGTTTAGCCATAGGCTCGAGGCAACATTTAGATAAATATCTGAATTAAACACTCTGGACACTTTTGTCCATACTGAGTGCAAATGTGAAATAACAGGGTGTGATTTAACTTCTCTATTTAGTTTGATGGAAAGGCTTTGCAATGGCAAAATAGGGGCAAGAAGTTCTTGTTCAATTCAGAACCAGGGAGGGGCTCTTTCAGGTGGAAGCGACCAATGAGCCAAATGTCTGAGACAGAATGCATAATAATAAAATAAAATCTTAGGTAGGCCTAACCCACCTTTGTCAATCGGCCTATGTAACTTATTGGAATGTAATCTGGGGCGCTTACCACTCCAAATGAAAGACTTCGCTATGCTCTCAAATTGCTTGAAATAAGAGAGGGGGACATCTACTGGGAGAGACTGTAGCAAGTAGTTACATTTTGGAATACAGTTCATTTAATAACATTAACCTTTCCAATCATTGATAAATGTAATGAAGCCCACCTGTCTACATCGCTCGAAAACCTTTTTATTAAAGGGTCAAAATTAACTCTGACTAAATCAGAAAAATTTGCTGGGAATAAAATGCCCAAATACTTAATGCCCTGTTTGGGCCACTGGAAGGCGCCTGGCTGGAAGGCCATTACTGGACAGTACGCTGTCAAAGCCAAAGCTTCGGATTTAGACCAGTTGACTTTGTATCCTGAGAATTTGGAAAAGGAATGAATAATTCTGTGGAGGCAAGGCATAGATCTAGTAGGGTCAGAGACGAATAATAAAATATCATCTGCATAAAGCAGAAGCTTATGCGCCACGCCTCCCGCCGTCACCCCTGGAAAATCCTCCTCCTTTCTTATCACGGCTGCTAATGGTTCCAGGGCAAGGCAGAACTATAATGGGGAAAGAGGGCAACCCTGACGGGTGCCCCTATCCAAAGTAAAATAATCTGAAATTAATCCATTTGTTTGTACCACTGCTACAGGGTGTCTATAAAGTAACTTAATCCAACCAATAAACGTACTCCCGAACCCATACATTTCCAAAATCTTAAAAAGATAATCCCATTCTACCATATCAAACGGCTTTTCGGCATCAAGTGAGATGGCAGCGACCGGAGTCTGATCATTCGCCACTGACCACATGATATTGATGAAACGCCTAATATTATCAGAAGAGCTACGACCCCGTATAAACCCCACCTGATCTAATGTATAAGAGATGTCATAACTTTACTTAATCGGTTAGCCAAAATTTTAGCCAAAATTTTTACATCTAGCTGGATCAGGGAAATTGGACAGTAACTTTTACGCTCGTTTGGATCTTTGTCTTTTTTAAGAATCAGACTGATCCGGGCTTGTGTCATGGTTGGCAGAAGCTTCCCATTCTTTAATGATTCAGAATAGACTTCTAACAAAAGTGGAGCCAGTTCTGTAGCATAAGATCTAAAAAATTCAGTGGCAAAACCATCTGGCCCCGGAGCCTTGCCTGTAGGTAAGGACTTAATTACCTCGTCATGTTCCTCCAAGGTTATCTCAGAATCAAGAGAGCTTTTTTGCTCATTCGTCAGTTTAGGGAGTTCTAATGGTTCCACAAAGATTCTAGTATCTTCATCAGTAGATGAAGATGTGGAACTATAGAGATCAAGATAGAATTCTTTAAAGGCATTATTAATATCAATGGCTGAGGTAAATATTTCACCACCAGCAGGTTTCACTGAGGGAATGGTAGAAAAAGACTCTCTCTGCATTATATATCTAGCCAAAAGCTTCCCTGCTTTGTCCCCTGACTCAAAGTATGACTGTCTTGCCCTGAACAACCAAAACTCCACTTTCCACGACAAAATAGTATTATATCTGTATTTCAATCGGGTCAATTCTCTGAGACCATCAGACGTCATTCGACAGACGATGCCTCGGCACTTTTAATATTTCCTTCCACCTCTACGAGTTCACGTGCTTTGGATTTTTTGATGAATGAGGCATACTGTATGATCCGACCCCTAAGGACAGCCTAAAGTGCCTCCCAAGCCACGCCCACAGAAGATACTGAGGACCAGTTGGTCTCCATATAGACATTGATTTCAGTCTTTAACATTTGTTGGAAATCAGGATTTTGCAAAAGGGATACATTAAAGCACCAACTATATGATTTATTTTTCTCTGTATATGGCAACATCTCTAAGTTCACCAGGGCGTGATCTAAGACTAAAATGTTTCCAATTGAGCAGTCAACAACAGATGAAATGAGGGACTTAGATATAAAAAAAACATCTATTCTAGAGTAAATCTTATGAACTGATGAAAAAAATTTATAGTCCCTACCAGATGGGTTCAAAAGTCTCCAAATATCTGTAAGACCAAGATTTTTACACATCCTGTGAAGCGTCAATGTTGCACTAGGGGGTTTACACACTTGCTTCACTATGATTAAGGACTGAGTCCATCAAAAGATTAAAGTCTCCTCCCAATATTATATCATGAGGGGTGCCAGCAGCTTGCAACATCCCATAAAGATCTATAAAAAAGCCCTGATCATCATTTCTTGAAGAAACACAACATCATATTTCTTACGTTTAAGAAAATAAATAACCTTCCTTCTTTTTACAGGGTGCCCCAACCATTCACATACCATGTGGAAAGAGACAACTTATTCATATTAACATTTGACCTATTGATATAATAAAACAAAAAAATTGTGGGTCAAAAACAAGATTACACAGACCACATTCCCCATTAATGCAACAATCAAACCCCAAACTTCCCCCTGAACAAAACAAACAGAAAAAAGAAAAACGTGCGCATTAACCCCGTGCACGACAGCGCCAACCGGCGTCAATCCCTCAAAACTCAAAAGTCAATGTACGTCTACGAGAACCCCCACGACAACTTTGCCATCGGATTATTCAAGTCCGGTGTTTCTGCACAAATTTTGTGAGGCAAAATTACATAACAGAAAATACTTTGTAAAACAGACCCCAGCCAACAGGCAGAATAACAGAAAAAACATGTAGATTAATTCACAGAACTGTCTCAAAGTTGTGTTCCTCCACAAAACAAACTCCAGCTGATATAAAGCTGTTCAGTTTCCTCGGACAGACAAACAATTGTTCAGTGAGCCAGCTGTTATGAGTGCAGCAGATGATGTAATCATTCTACTGTCCCTTAAAAATACTCCACAAAAACAAACTCCAGCCAACAGGAGGCATAAGCACAAAGAACGAACAGATTTATTCACAACTGTCCCGAAGTAGTGTAATTCCACAAAACAAGCTCCAGCCACTAGGCGGAGCCAGCACGAAAAACAAAACCGGCATACTGGTTCCTCGGATGATCAAGAGCCAAACTAACTCAGAGGCCGCTCAAAAAAACAAAAAACAAATACACCATAACTTACTCAGCCCGTCAACTTTATAAAAGACGTCCTTTATGTGAGCATGTAGATATTTTGCGGTCATCCATAGTGTCCATTCTCGATCTGACCGGGAACTTCAGTGTAAAACAGATCTTCCGTTAATACAAAAGTTTCTTGGAGTCATGCCATAAAACAAACTGCAGCCGCTAGGCGGAGCCAATGCAAAAAGAAACAATAATGGCACCCAGCTTTCTCAGATAATAGATTTCCTCAACAACGAGGCAGTCCACTAATATAAGAAACATCAAATGGCTTACTCCAATGTATTTATGAAGGAGAGTGCCTGTTTTGGACATGTAAATACTTTGCGACCATTCTTCGTTTCTATTCTCAGTTTGGCCGGAAACATCAATGCAAAAGTGATCTTCTGTTGGTGTAAGAGTTTCTTGCATTCCCTGAACCGATCACGTTTCTCTCTTGTCATATTCGCAAAGTCTGGGAACAAGAAAATATTATGGTTCTTCCAAGAAAGCTTCCCTTTGCTCCTCGCCTGGAGCAACACGAGATCTTTATCGGATGATTTCAGAAATTTCAGGGGCCTGTCTCCCTGTGAGCTCCAGTTTATGGCCTGTTATGTCGAGCAGACTCGGGAAGAGCTCGTCCAGAAATTTCACCATATCTCTGCCCTCTTCATGCTCAGGAATTCCAGCAATTCGTATGTTATTCCTTCGGCTCATATTTTCAAAATATTCCAGTTTTTCCAAAATTAATTCCATATCTGTTTTGGACACGGGCGGATTAGCGGATAATTCCCTTTCCGATGACTTAAGATAATCGATCTGTCTTTCAACTTCTGTCGCTCTTGTAAACAACTCGTTTCCATCGCCGTAATCGATCGACGTATTACAGCGAGATCCTCCAAGTCAGCAACAACCTTCGTCAGCATTACCGAGATAATGGATATGTTGTACAGTTGACGCTGAATTTCTTCTCTTGACGTGCCGTCCAAATCGAGTCCCCGGCTTGCAGGGCCGCCAGAGTCCTCAGCTTGAACACGTAAGTGTCTTTTAATGTCTCCAGAGTCAGAAGATTTTGACTTCTTTGCCATGTTACCCCAAAGAGCAAGTATGTAACTGGGTGTATCGAATCTCACCGGATTATAACATGAAAATAATTAAAAAACTAGCAAAGTTCGCAGAGCTCATGTCTCACACGTCTGCTTCACGCATGGCGTCACGTGAACTCCATACAATTCAATCTTTGCAAAGGAACTGTTATTGAAGAATTAAAAACACTTGGACTTGACTGCAAAACCATGAGTAAACAGTTTCATTCATGAATATTTCAAATGTCATGACTGTTTGATAGTTATGTTGTTGCTGAGCTTGAGAGAACAGTTTAATATATTCGGATACAATGTACTCTGATGTGTGTTATGTGTAAACCCTGAAATTTAGCTTTAGAATGTTGTGTAGAGTTTGTTTATTATCTTTCGATTGAGTTTCAAATATTTCTGTATTTGAGGTGGCTGCATAATGTTAGCCAATTAGAACAGTGGGCATTTATATTGAAGTTTAAAGGAGACGCTGAGGCCAAAACCGAGCGTTTCAGACAGAGAGCCAGAATCAGGGTGGAAAATGATTATTATTATTTATTATTAAACTATGACAGTTTGGGTGCAGACATTATCAGTGGACCTCAGTGAAGAAAATACAATTATTTAAAAAAAATAGCATTTCATGACCCCTTTAAATTGCTTCTAGTTTGCATTTTTCTCATTTAATAAATGTTTTAATTACAAATTATTTTAGAATATAATGTTTGAGTGAAAAGTCGAATCGAAAAATGAACAAGAATGTGATGAGGAGGAGGGTGTGGCTGGGCCGAGAGGATTCACGGCAAGCGCCGAGTTGCCCAATCAGTGGGAGAGAGATAAAAGGAGGAGTTGGGGATGCCAGAGAGAGAGAGAGAGAGAGAGAGAGAGAGCACATCAGCAGTGTTTTGTGTGTACGCTTTTGTTATGTTTCAGTTCAGTGTTTTATATTGAATTAAAGTCTTTTTGATTGTTAATCCGGTTCCTGCTTCCTCCTTTCCTGATGAACGAGAGGCTTGTCTGACACACTGGTGCCGAAACCCAGGACTGGAGGAAGATGCGCCATCAGAGAACCCTCACCGCTGACGGAATATCGTGACGCCGAGGAGAAGAGTGGTTCAGTGGTACTGGAGCGGTCCGCTAGGAGACGGAGGAGCCATTGCCTTCCGCCAGGGGATGGACGAGCTGTTGCCGTCTGCCAGGAGGCGGAATCCAGCGCCATCGCCCGGTGTCGCGGAGGATCACTGGACAGCTGTTGACATCTGCCGGGAGGCGGAGGAACCACTGCCATCCACTGGGAGGCAGAGGAACTGCTGACGAATGCCAGGAAGCGGAGGAGCTGTTGCCGTCCGCCAGGAGGCGGAACCAGCGCCATCGCCCGGAGTCGCGGAGGATCACTGGACAGCTGTTACCGTCTGCCAGGAGGCGGAGGAACCGCTGCCGTCCGCCAGGGGACGGAGGAGCCACTGCCGGTCGCCAGGAGTTGAATCCACTGCCATCGCCTGACGTCGCGGAGGATCGCTGGACAGCTGGCTGAGGACTAAATGGCGGCGTGGTCGGGAACTGTAGTTTTCTTTCTATTCTTTTTTCTCCTTCTCTCTCTCTTTGTCTCTCCCGCTATCTTTCTCTCTCCTCACCCTTCATCCTACCCAGGTACCCAGGAGGCGGGGAAGACCAGCCGGCGATGGAATGGCTAAAGGGGCAACTCCTCCCCTCCAGGAAGGGAGGTTTCCCCGGCCTGAATCGGGCGGTGGAGTTATGTGACGAGGAGGAGGGCGTGGCCGGGCCGAGAGATTTCATGCCCGGTGCTGAGTTGCCCATTCAGTGAGAGAGGTAAAAGGAGGAGCCGGGGACGCCAGAGAGAGAGAGAGTTCAGTGTTTTATGTTGAATTAAAGTCTTTTTGATTGTTAATCCGGTTCCTGCTTCCTCCTTTTCCAATGAACAAGAGGCTTGTCTGCCACAAAGAATTTCAGGGTTTCTTAGTATTTTGAATGTAGCTTTGTTGCTTTATTGAGAGCATTCACTCGAAATGACTCCACAAGTTTGTGCAAAACCTGATGATCCCTGTTATTCCAGCACAATTTGAGAATGCTCTGAAGAGCATGTTATTTTAATATTTCATGTCACATTTCTTATATTTCTTCTAAAAATGTGTTTTTTGTTTGTTTTTGAATCCCAGATTTTCAATATGGTCTCACACTTTTAGACTTCACTACATGTTTTACCCAACAAGTTCAAGTTGAGATGATCAGGCTATTGAAGTTTTTCACATAGCAATAACATATTCAATAATTTAGCAAACATGGCCCAAACCTGATGGAGCTGTGTTTCGATTGTTGTTATAGTAGAGACTGCTTTAGTTCCACCACCATGAACACAGTCTTTGGCCAGAAGATGGACAGAGTGAGCCTTATATTGTGTTTCCATAGAAGGCAGCCTGTGCTTGATATCCTAGGGTATATGTGAAATTATATAACAAAAAAAGCTCAGATGTAATTCAAATCAAGGGAACTGATTTACCTCCCCCAAAAGATTAAGTACACACTTTAAATCCAGTGAACGTGATGACCTTTTTACCTCAACATCCTGCATAAAGGCTTTGACATCCAGCAATGACACTTGCAGTGGTGAGGTAAGTTTGCTAAAAGAGGTGTCCAGAAACTCTTGTAAGGCTAAGCTGACGTCCTGATGTTCCCTCACATTATGAGTATCAGGAAGACGGGCATACTGTGAAGAGAGACACGACAGTGTACAGTGTAGGCACTGTAGGAGTACAGTAAGTATTTTAACTAGAGCGATTTAACGCATAAATTCAGTGTGATTAATTATATAAAAAATAACACATTAATGTAAAAATTACACAATTAATAATGACCCGGACCATAATAAGGAATTTACTTTCATACTTGAAGCCACCTTCATATTTTTACAAGTCTCAGTCTGCAGGAGGCAGTAAGTGCAACTCCAGCTGTATAGGCAACGCACAGCTGTACAGGCAACAATCCACAACAAACTACAGCATACAGCACAAGGTGAGGACACATTCTTTTTGCAGACAAAGCTGAACAGAGAGCAACTCCGAATGAAGGGGTCTCGAGAAGGGTTTTTCTAACTTTCACACTACGTTTAACATGACACAGTCTAAAAACGCTATTTATGATGTGACGCAACCAAAGTGAGACACTACATAAGCATCCGTCTGACTAATGTGTCCATAGACGTGTCCTAAGAGAAGCCCTTATAATAAGTATACCTTGGACAGATTGACGAATTTAACTGCAAAATGGATTGCTGTGGACAGTAGGCCAGTGATAAGGAAATAAACAATACATTGCCTTGTAAAGCCTTTTTTGTATTGCTTAATCAAAGCTTTACTCATCTGCCACAATAATATAATGTATTTTAATTCTCTCAATTGATTTATTATATATAATTTTTAGAATTTTTTTCAATATAATTATTTGTAATTATTTAATGATTATGTATATATTTATTTGTATTTAATTCTATTTTTTTAATTTCTTGCTAGTAAATATTGATATGCCAATTAATTCTATTAATTAATCGGCATAACATGTAATTAATGTAATAGAAAATTTAAATCAATTTACAGTCCTAATTTTAATACTGAAAAAATTCTGTCTCCTTTAACAAACTGTACTACAATACATATCAGCCAATCGAAGCAGACAGTGTCATTGGTCAACAGTGCCATTTAGGAATTCACATGGAAACTATGCAGCCATGCTCAATGCTTTAAGTCATGCTTTACAGTAATTTGCCATATGTAACAATTTAGCATAATACTTGACTTTTAATGTGGGTCAGTACAGCTCCATCAGTAATTTGCATTTGTTTACCTGTTTGACATTTAGAAAGAGTTCCCTCCATCGTCCATTGAGAAGCAAAAGCTGATGCTTTACATCTCGTGTCACTGTTTCATCACAGGTCTCAATAAGAAAGTTTCCCGCATTGTTCATAGCAGCATGCTGTTCCATCCAGTGTTGAAGATTTC
Organism: Myxocyprinus asiaticus; assembly: GCF_019703515.2. Taxonomy (NCBI): domain Eukaryota; kingdom Metazoa; phylum Chordata; class Actinopteri; order Cypriniformes; family Catostomidae; genus Myxocyprinus; species Myxocyprinus asiaticus. The sequence continues at coordinate 21,388,354 of NC_059368.1, forward strand.
GAAAAAACTCCTGGAACAACATAGATAGCGAGAAAATAAGAGAGAGTAAACCAGAATGCCTGTTAGTATAAATGTAACTCTGCTCCAGTTATTAGAGTTACGCTTTAGAGTTACATCTGTCTGGATCTCTCACCCGTTTGGTGTTCTCAGGTTGTCTGAGAGCTCCCTGGGCATCCTCCAGCCAGGCCTGCAATGAGGCCACGCTGCTGTTATATCTAAGCCAGTTACACTGCACTTCCTCCAGCATGGACCTTACGCTCCGCACCTCCACTGACAGACTCCTCCACTGATCAGACACCTCTCGCAGGAAGAGCTTTACCCCTTCCTCTACTACAAAGGCAAAATACACACACAAATGCAGGGAGGATAATTCCCATGAATGTTCTACTAAATACGTGTGTGTGCACTAAATTAAAATAATAATTTTTAATCACATAATGAACTGCTCAGAACTTACACCAGTGTTTGTCAGCTGGTTTTGATTCAGGGGCCAGATATTTCATTGGACATCAAGTGGCGACCCATCATAATACCAAACATTACCTGTATTGTAGCCTGGGTTATATTTCTTTTACTCTGCATAGTTTTCTTCATGGTTTTTGAGGATGAGGGCATGTAATGCAAGCTGTCCATGTTGAAATCCGCCTAATTCGGCCGGCTTCAACCAAGTGAGACAATTGTGTGGCAAAACACTGTACAGTTTGATAGAACGCACAGCCTTTGACATCAACAACAAAAGATATTGGAAGCATTTTCTCCTCCTTTTAAGTCGATAAGCCAATTTATTTTGTTATCCTAACCGTATATATGTTTTAAGGTTAGCTGTATTTATTTGTATTTAGAAGTGTTTTTTCCTACTGTCCAAAATCAGAACAGACGTCCAACCTACCAGTTGAAAAACAATGCATTAAACTACCATAAGATGTAATTGACTTGTTGGAGATATACTTTGAGATCTTCCAATAGCATTTGAGATATAACACAAAGCCCACATCTGTGTTGAGGTTGCCTTGGGCATGTAGAAAGCAACACGTTGACAGTCTATTGCCAAGATAAACCCAATCAGAATACAGTCTCTACACTAATGGACTGGAATTCCCTTTTGAATTCTGTGCCTGGGAAAACCTCATTTACCAGTAGCCCAGGGAGAGAGGGATGAAAAAAAAAAGCAGAAGGAAAAGAGCAACACTGACAAAGCGAGAGAGGAACGTAGACAGCAGGCAAATGCTACAGGCACAGACTGAAAGGCTACTGAGGCCACATGGATTAAACTCACAGAGGGTGAAAAGAGGTGAGACAGACACTACTGTATCAAACTGCCCTCTGGATGCTGAGATGGTAAAATGTGAAGGATTTGCTCAAGAAAAATGTCAGTGCTTTTATCTTTCCTGCTATGATATAGTTTCTGCACCATAAATATATCTCAGATTTTTTATACATTTCCATGCTGGTCCAAAATGGTTTATGCTGGTTGTTGCTGGTTTTGTGCCGGTCTAGCTAGTGAACCAGCATAGCCATGTTGTTCACCAGAAAATAATGTTGCTCAACCAGCAAGGTTTTTCTGATGAAGCTGGTTGACCAAGGAAAGTTTGCTTGTTAAGCAAGTAAAGAAGCCTGGTAGGGACACCAGTATACCTGCATTCAAAACATAATATATTGTATGCTGGTGAGCAACAAAGCTGGTCCTTTCAACAGGGACCTTTATGCAGTCACAAAGAAAAAATGAAACCCCAAAATCACTTGTCTAGAAAGTTGCTGAGCTATTAACAAACTACATTTAGCAGTCCCATAGGCAAAATATGTACATATAAAACACATAATTATTGAATATATGAAGCATACCTGAACTGTCTGCTTTAATGTAAAGATCAGCAGCTTGTATCAGAGCCTGGTGGCTGGATTCATACTTCTCAAAGAACTGCTGTCCCTCCACAAATGACTTGAGAAGCAGAAAGTGAACAAAGGTACAAATGACAAATGAGCACATTTAATTATGCAATCCAAATATCAAGTATCAAAATAATAAGTTTCATGTTATTTATTTATAACAGAGGTTAGGCTATACAGAATTTGATGGAATGGGCTCAAGAGTGACGATGGAAGAGTAGAGGGAAGGATGAAAAATACTACCGTATTCATACAGTGCTGTTGGTTTGTAAACTTACACTATAGCTTTGCAGCAGAAGCTCCATTGACTCCTGTTGGCCATATTTAATGATCCAGGATTTGAGCTTGGACTCAGCTAGTGTCAAAAATGCCAGCATACAATATTTTGTCTCCCAGAATTCCAGTTTGCTTAAGTGAACTTGTGAGGAGGTAGATATGTAGTTCAGTCTGAGAGCAGTTAAAATAAAATAAAATAAAATAAAAAAGAGTCAATACTCAATACCTAGTAGTTTTAAAAGTTTTATTTGTAGTACTTCCAAGGGATATTTTAAATGTAATCGCTTTATTCATTGCTGAGATTATCTGTTATGATGTTTACCTCTCAGACATATCTTGTAGTTGTTCCATGGGAATGGGGACATTATTGACACATCTGTCTCTGTGTATTAACTGCACAGTCTGCTTATGTCCTTCAAGGAGTCTTAAGATCTCCTACACAACCAAAAGCAAAAAGTGTAAGATCCAAGATTTGTTTTAATGGGAGAAAGTTAACATTTTGATAGTCTTTTTAAGACTCATTCATCCATTCTCTAATTCCAACACACATACATCTGGACAAACACACACACTCATCCAGTTCTACCTGGTCATGTAGACGTTTTTTGTGAATGGCTTTGGCGGTCTCATCATGGGCTTGCTGAGGAACCAGCTCCTCTTGTAAAAGCTTCTCTGCCTGATGTAGCCACACACCAACCTCACCAAGAGGATCTGGCAACCCACTATCCAGATGTAGATGCCAATCCAAAAGCTGCAGCAAGAAAATTCTAAGTAAGAAAAGGTTGAGTAAGAAAAAGTCCCCATAGGTAAACATGTGGGTGTATCTTACCCTTGCAGACAGTCTCTCCCAGGCCTGTTTGACCAGAGCCTGATCTGCAGTCAGCTTGCCATCCTTCTGAGTGGATTGAACACATGTCTCCACCTGTCTTCTCTGCACCTCACACTGTACCCGGTAACGCTTGAAAATCTGAGAACAACAGAGAGAGTGAGTGAGTGAATGAAAAAAAGAGAGAAATACAGGAAATTAAAAGAGAGACTAAAATGTTTAATATGTGTTCTGAATATACAAATAATACCCAGTGTAATGCTAACAGGAGAGTAACAGCAAGAGAACACTGCCTGTCCAAAGAATGACAAAGCAAGAGACAGAGAGAAATGAAAAAGAGAGAAATGCCAAAAGCAAAAAATAAAAATAAAAAAATAAATACTATACACAGTCAAATCACACATTCATATATTCATGCAATAATGGACTCCAATTTCCCCACTTTCTCTCTACCAATGCGGTCCCTGCTAGAGCTCTGATTCTTGTGAATATGTAACATATCCGTGGGCGCTACAGACAGCAACAGACATAAGTTAACTGGTGTGCAGCGCCAATGATTATGAGAGCAATGAAAGCTTTCAACTATAATGCGTATCTGTTATATTCATGCAAACAGTATGCGAATGTGTGTTGCAAAGTTTTTGTAGCAAATTCTTTGTCTGGCATCTACCACATTTTCTCTGTTTTTCTATTTAGTTTGCATAGATTCTTATGCATTAGGACTGGTGATAAACAGATACACCATTCAGGTCAATGCATTGGCCAAAAATTGGCCACTGATCTGCTTGGCTTATTTAAAAAAATGACAGCTTCCCCTTGTATCAGTATATAGCGGGGTCCAAAATTCTGAGAACACTAGTGAAAATGTTTCTAATTTGAATTATATTGTTCTATGCTTCTGTTTGTTGACAGCATGAAATCAAGCTGGCATGAACTCTGCAAGTTTTCATGTAATCCCAGCATGATTTGACAATGAGCACGTTTACATGCACCTTCATACCCTGACTATGCTTAATAAGCCGACAACGTGTGTGGTCATGTAAATGCAATAAACAGTGTTCTTAGATAGCTTATAGAGTAAACAGCTTAAGAATAAACTGTTCAAAACAGTTAGATTTTTGCCCATTACCCCGATTTTGCATTGCATGTAAGCACCTTTACTGCCGTTCTTACCGGCTTTTTCAATGTGCGCATGCCTCTGCACGGTTTGACATCAAAAGCAGAGAATAACCCGATTATTTCAAATGTCATGTAATGTGAGCAATTAGCGAATTGGTGTGCATGTAAAAAGGCTCAATGTTTCAATGAGCATCTAGTGTGCTTCAATGGAAGCAAGAAAATCTGACAATTTCTAAAGAGGACGTAACATGGTCATTGAGCGTGTTTACATGTACGTTCTTATACCGATTATTCTAACCAAGCCGACTACATTTGTGGTCATGTAATCACATTAAACGCCGTTCCTTTATCGGTGTATGGTCATAAATGGCACAAGAATAAACCGATCGGCACGGGTACATTTTTTGCCTATTAGGCCATTTTTGCATTGCATGTAAACACCTTAACTGGCATTCTTACTGGCTTATCCAATGTGCGCAAGTGTTGAACGCAAGCCTCTTCACGGTTTGATGACAAAAGTGGAGAATAACACAATTATTTCAAATGTCATGTGTGTGCAGATCTTGCTTTGTCTGATTTTTTTACAAATAAGCTGATATTTGGGAGTAAGTAGCCTATTGGTGTGCATATAAACGGGCTCAGTGCCACACATTTGCTCATTTTACTAGTGACTTAGAAACAGTGTAGAATCTTAAATATTTCTTCAAATATAAATTTTACATCATAAACAAAATGATCAAAATCCTAAAACTTTCTAATTATTTCTTAGTTTAAATTTGATTTTGGTGGGGCCTGGGTAGCTCAGCAAGTAAAGACGCTGACTACCACACCTGGAGACGCAAGTTCGAATCCAGGGCATGCTGAATAACTCCAGTCAGGCTTCCTAAGCACCAAATTGGCCCGGTTTCTAGGGTGGGTAGAGTCACATTGGGTTAATCTCCTCGTGGTTGCTATAATGTGGTTCTCGCTCTCGGTGGGGCGCGTGGTGAGTTGTGTGTGGATGCCGCGAGAATAGCGTGGGCCTCCACATGCGCTACATCTCCACGGTAACGTGCTCAACAAGCCACGTGACAAGTTGCGTGGATTGACGGTCTCAGATGTGAAGACAACTGAGATTGGGCCTCCACCACCCAGATTGAGGCGAGTCACTACGTCACCATGAGGAATTAGAGCGCATTGGGAATTGGACATTCCAAATTGGGGAGAAAAGGAGAGAAACTAAAAAAATTAAATAACATTTTGATTTTGAATCCCAGATTTTTTAGTGGACTGAGACTTTTGAAGCCCACTGTATATTGGTATTATTTCAGTCATCAGCCACCCTGCACTCTTAAATATCAGTATTGGCATTGGCCATTTAAAAACAGATATTGACTGACCACTAATTAAGATTCCTGGAATTTTAATTTTTAAAATTTACAGAATTCAATTGATATCTTGTGTTATATCTCATGTCAACATAAGGTTGTAGTTTGTGATTGGAATTAACGTGTTTTAATGTAGGCACCATGAGCTCACCTGGTACTGCACACCAAGACTTCCCCCATCCCTCTGCGCTTGAGCACAGTCTCTCTCCAACTGATCAGCCCATGCTTTCAGCTCCCTCAGTGTCTTACGCTGCTCTCGCTAAGAAAAGAGAGAGAGCGAGGATTAAAAAAATAAGAAAAATGCAAATATTTGCACAGATTTAAAGCCCTTGGGCAGCTCGAAACTCATCATTTCCTCACTTAAAAGTAATTTAATGCACTTTATACATTTATACATACATATATACTGTACATATGTGACTCAATACAATTTCGCAGTTCAAACATGCATCACTAATGCCACATTTATAAAGCCAACACAGACTAGATTCCCTGCTGTTTGCTGAATTCCTCTTCTCCATTTTGTTGATCTGCCCCAAACCTCTCTGTAGGGGAGCCAGAAATCATCTCTGCGGGGAAGATACTAATCATGTTACACACTTTTACCCTCCCTATGAATTAGGTCAGGAACAAGGGCAAGAAAGTGAGAGCAGTGCTCAGCTAATTCTACAAAATTAGTCCTATTCTTCCAGAACTCATCTTACATTTGGCATCCTCAATGAAGCAATGCCTTTGGGTCATCAACATGATGATATCATGACCTTGCCAACATCTAGTGCATGTACTTCTCCCTACCTCCGAGAAACAAATACTGTCACAGGCATACAATGCCCTGGAATATTACAACCTAACTAGTTAAAAAGGAATAGTTGACCCAAAAATTGAAATTGTCATTTTCGTACCTTTATGATGTTACAAACCGTTATGACGTTCTGTCTTCCAGAGGCAGAATGTTAGAGCCTGAAAGCCTTAGTCACCATTCACTTGTATGAAGAAAAACAAATGCAATGAAAGTGAATAGTGACTGAGGCTAACATTCTGCCTAATATCCACTTTAGTGAAAATCATACGGGTTTGGAACATCATGAGGGTGAGCAAATGATGACACAATTTTTGTTTATGGGTGAACTATCCCTTTACATGTATAACAAAGAGGCGAAAACCTTGGCTATGAAAAATGGACAAAATGTCACAAGACAGAAATAATAGTTTCTACAAAAGCACCAGGTTGTGTCAGGATCAATTCACCACAACTTGTTTTGGAACCTTTAATATTCTCTGATGACCAATGCTAATCACCAGGCTATCACTGCAAAGCAGGAAAAAGCCAAAGGACATTATTGTCATGTAAATGTCACCCAAAGCCCCAGTTCTAATGCAAATACAATAGTAAAGGGAGCAAAATAATACAGAACATATCAAAGGCATACAATGTTCTGGAATATAAACCTATTCCACATAGTATCTGCTCTACTCATGATGAAAAGGAAATTATTGTCTATTATATTAGCCTCTGAAGGCAAAATACTATTGAAAGGGTGGACTGATGGAGCAGTCAAAGCAGGCATAATATGTTTTATACAAGCCAACGTACCTCTAACATTTCTTCAATGGCTCGAGGAGTAAGATAAAACTTGAGACAAAGGCAGGCATAATAGGAAAAAGGGATGCACGTAAACAACAAGACATTAGTGAATACAAAAAAAGAAGGATAATAAAGAAAGAGATGCAAGAAAATGATGATGACTGCACTCCACAAACAAAAATGTGATAATTTAAAAAACAACCAAGAGTCAAGAGTCTAGCCATCAGACCATGAGACATACAGTATAGTGAATGAAGGGCTGGTAAAAGTTTGATTGCAGGATGAGAGAGCTCTACCTCCTCTTGTTGTCGTCCAGTTTCTGTCACATGGGAGTCTGGCTGATGTTTCAGGAACTGTGCAACATACGTCATGATGGACTTCTCATCTGGCTTATCCACATCCACATCTAAATCATATCAAAGATCAAAATTTACAATAAATTTATGATTTGCAACAAAATGAAAATAAATGTAAAAAAAATTGTTTTATTAATTGTATTAATCTTTTTTCTTCCTGTTCTTGACTTGTATGGTGCCAGAGGAAAGAAAGAAGTTGGTTCTCTTCTTCAACCTTTCATATGAGGTCTACAACTAATCACGGCTGGGACTTATGTGCTCAGTGAACTGAATTTTATTGAAAAGCTTCCTTTCTGCCCTAAAAAGAATGTTTGGTGAGCATCTGTCATGTCCTTTTTTGCTGCTGTAAAATGATCCAAGTTCGTGGGCAATGGAGGAGGCAGGAGACAGCGAACAGTTGAGTATTTTATTCACACACTTCAGCTTCACAGAAAATAAAACAAAGAAACAGTTCTTGGTGGTCAACTCAAATAGGGACCTCAATATGAACAGTCTCTGTCTTGCTGCTGGTTCTTCAGACCCTACTGTTCTGAGCCACACTCTCTCTCCCACACTGACGCTCTGGCGTGCCTTTTCAGGTCTCCCTCCACCATCACTATAATGAGAGACAGGTATTAGAGATAATTACGACCCAGGTGACGAGCCTTACTGCTCTCCCTCTCCCGCAGACTGACACATGACCACGCACCCCATGCCACATACACCCACCTCTGACTCAGGCCGGCGCATCATCCGACCTGCCTACTCCCCCCCCATTTCTGGAGAGAAATTCAGCCATAACCATCTGCGCCCTCGGTCTTTGGATCACCTCGAACTTAAAGGGCTGAAGAGCCAGATACCAACGGGTGATCCATGCGTTAGTATCCTTCATGTGGTGGAGCCACTGCAGAGAAGTGTGATTGGAACAGAGGGTGAAGGCCCGCCCCAGCAGGTAGTAGCGGAGGGCAAGAACAGCCCACTTAATCGCAAGACACTCCTTCTCGATGGTGCTGTATTTTGACTCCCTGAAGGAGAGCTTGCAACTAATAAATAGCACTGGCCGTTCCTCCCCTCCCACCTCCTGCCAGAGCACTGCGCCCAGCCCCCTGTCAGATGCATCAGTCTGCAAAATAAAGGGGAGAGAGAAATCAGGTGCATGTAAAAGCGGCCCCCCACACAGTGCGGACTTTACCTTAAGGAAAGCCTGTTGGCACGACTCTGTCTACTTGACTGGATCGGGAGCCCCCTTTTAGTAAGGTCAGTCAGCGGGCTAGTGACATCAGATTAGCTAGGCACAAACCTTCGGCAGTAGCCAGCCAGCCCCAAAAACTGCCTTACCTCCATTTTGGTCTTGGGCACTTGGCAGGTGCGATCACTGCGGTTTTGTTAACCTGTGGACGCACCTCCCGTGACCCAAGTGGAACCCCAGATACCTAACCTCCACCCGCCCAATTGCACACTTCTTTGGGTTGGCCGTGAGTCCCGCCTGTCGCAGCGCTCTCAGGACAACCCTCAGATGTTGCATATGCCGCTGCCAGGGCTACAGGCACCACCTCCCTCCATGGTTTGAGGAGGTTGAGGAGGTAGATTTGACATGCCCCTCTCCTATCCATTCGCCTAACCTCATAATCGAGATCTCCGAATCGTCGTGTGACCTCAAAGGGTCCTTGCCACTTGGCGAGTAATTTGGAGCTCAAGGTGGGCAGCAATACAAGCACTTTATCTCCCTGTGCGAATTCCCATAGTCGAGTGCCCCTGTCGTTCAGATGGCATTGACGTTCTTGCGCTTGGAGCAAATTCTCTTGTGTTACCTGCCCCAAAGTGTGGGGTTTTGCTCTAAGGTCAAGAACGTATTGAATTTTGTTTTTACTATTCGAAGGTCTTTCCTCCCAAGCTTCCCGTATGACGTCAAGCACGCCGTGCAGCCGGCGCCCATACAGTAGCTCAAATGGGGAAAACACTGTGGAGGCTTACGGGACCTCTCGTACTACAAACAGCAGGGGTTTGAGTCACTTATCCCAATTCTTAGCGTCTTCATGTACAAACTTACGAATCATGTTTTTTAAGGTCTTATTAAATCATTCTACCAACCCGTCGGTTTGTGGGTGATAAACGCTGGCGCGAATCGATTTAATGCCTAATAATTAGTATAGTTCGTAAAGTGTACGTGACATGAATGTTGTGCCTTGATCAGCGAGGATTGCCTTTGGAATCCCCACTCGGGGTATAATTCTGAAGAGTGCCTCCGCAACACTATGTGCTAAGATGTTGCGCAGTTATCGCGTTGCATAGTCCACAAGAACTAATACAAATCGATGGCCGCGTGCAGTCCGTTTTAATGGCCTGACAAGGTCCATGCCAATTCTCTCGAAGGGGACCTCGATCAATGGCAGATGGCGCAATAGTGCTTTTGGGGTGGCCGGTGGGTTCACCAACTGACATTCATGGCACGCCACACTTCATTTGAGTACGTCGCCGTGAATGCCCGGCCAAAAGAAACGGTCCAATATACGGTTCAAAGTCTTTTCGTGACCTAAGTGGCCAGCCATTGGGTTATAGTGAGCCAACTGGATGAGTGTTTCCTGACGGCTCTTTGGTACTAACAGCTGAGTTGTATTGTCTTTGGTCTGAGTGTCCTGCGTCACTCGATACAACCGTTCTTTGATAATAGAAAAGTACAGGTATGTGAGCGCAACATTAGGCTGGAGCTGTTGACCATCAATTAATTTCACTTGGTCAAAGGCGTGCTTGAGGGACTCATCACGCGACTGCTCCAGAGGGAAATCCCCCTCAGGGAAGCCCCTGAGAATGAGAATTTCCTCGTCTGCGTCATCCTGTCGCGGAGCCGATGTTGACGGCCCTGGCACTGCCTCTCCAGCCATAGCATCGCACGTCACACACCGCGACACTACTTTGCAGGACCCATCCACACACATTACCCTCAATAGATTTTTAAAGCCAGGCCAATTGGTTCCCAGAATTAGTGGATGGGTGAGGCGGGAATAAAATGCAGCCTCGACTCTATGCCATTTTCCCCTGAATCGTATCTCAATGGTAACCACTGGATACTTGTCTATGTCACTATGCACACACCTCACCCTCACACTTTATTCTTATCCAATGCCCCACCTTGCACCAAGCGTTGGTGGATCGAGGTTTGAGAACAACCTGTATCCACCAAAGCTTGATGTGTATCCCCTTTTACTCTTACCGGTATCTGATACGCCCCTGCCCGATTGGGGGCAGCCTGTGGAGCATTGGGGATCCGGACCGGTGTCCCCACCTCCAACACTGGACACCGATCCTGACTGTGTCCGGCTTCCCCACAGCTCCAGCAGACCGGCCCAGGTCTTCCTTTTGTACTCGTGGGGGTGGTTTCGCCAACCTGGGGGGGATAGCGGAGAGAGACAGGTGGAGTAGGAGGGACAGACAAGGGGAAGGGTCCTCTGGACCGGGGGTGGAGTTTGGGCGGGGCTCCTCCCCACCTCCGAGGAGCCGGAACTGGGCGGGACTGAGGGGGACGGGGGGGAACGTGAGAGACAGGGGGTGGAGAGAGAGAAGAGAGAGGAGAGAGAGAAGAAGACACTGCTTTGCTGCCTCCCGGAAATGCTGCCATGTAGTCCTCTGCCAGCTGGACGGCCTCCTCCAGCGATGCCGGGCGGTGGCACTGGACCCACTCGGACATGCCTCGAGGAAGTTGGGAGATGAACTGCTCCAGTACCACCAGATCTACGACTTCCATGGCGCCACGGGTTCCCCCCACCAGCAGCCATTTCCGGCAGGTGTCACGGAGCTGCTGTGCAAAAGCGAATGGGCGGCCGTGCTTCCCGAAGCTCAGGGACCGGAATAGCTGCCAATTCTGCTCCAGGGTTCGACCGACCCGTTGCTGGATGGTCTTTCTTGGATGGCTGTAATCAAGGAGGCTAGCGGCGGGAACTTGCTGTGCCGCTAGCTGCGCCTCCCTGGAGAGTAAGGGCAACAGGTGGGCCGCCCACTGATGGGGAGGCCACCTCCATACCTCTGTTCAGGCTGTAGGCTGTCTTCTCAAACAGGTCAAGGAAGGCCTCCAGATCATCATTTGGCCCCATCTTCATTAGGGCCACAGGTGGGGTAGGCTCTGGGGAGGTCGCAGCGCCAGCCCCCTCCCTGGCGATCAGGCTCCGGAGCACCTGCCGGTCCTCCGCTTGTGCCTGGAGCAGGACTTGGAAACGTTGTTACTGCTCCAGGTGTACCTCCATGAGGGCTTGATGCTGGTTCTGCTGGATGCTGTTGAGGGTCTTGAAGACTTCGCCCAGCGGTGAGGACTCCATAATGGCGTTCTCCTCCAAAGCCGGGTTTTCGGCACCACTGTAAAATGATCCAAGTTCGTGGGCAATGGAGGAGTCAGGAGACAGCGAACAGTTGAGTATTTTATTCACACACTTCAGCTTCACAGTATTAAAACAAAGAAACGGCTCTTGGAGACCAACTCAAATAGGGACCTCAATATAAACAGTCTCTGTTTTGCTGCTGGTCCTTCAGACACTACTGCTCTGAGCCATCACTATAATGAGAGACAGGTGTTAGAGATAATTACGACCCAGGTGACGAGCCTTACCGCCCTCCCTCTCCCGCAGACCGACACATGACCACGCCCCCCCCATACCACAGCTGCACCTCCTGTCTTCTGGTTTATGTGTATCTATGCATAATAATTTAGCTTTAACACACCATGAAATTACTCAGAATTCAAAAATTACAATATGCACAATGTTTCGTGTGATATTTTAGAAATTTTCCCTGCCAGTAATTGCAACTTCAGATAATGCTAGTACACTGTCTTTTATAAATGGAGTAACGAGCAATACCTTAATAGCTAAGCAGTAATCATATACATGTTTACACTTTGAATGCACTTATACAATGTCATATAATCAACTTTAATGTCCCTAAAAGAAAATGTATTAACAGAACAATAACTATCTGAGATGGTTAGAAAGTCTAGTCAGTGTAGCGTAGGCTCCACTGATGGTTCTCTGCACAAAAGATGTACCTTCACTTAATGTTTGAGCACTTTTTGTTCAGTCAGCTTTACCGTGGCTAATGGCCCACTAATCGTTTAAATGTCAAACTTAATTTGTCAGCCTCCTTGTTGAAAGCATGAGGAAGCTCAGATGGTGTCAAGGAGGTCTAAGACTTAACCCCTCAATTAAACATTCATCAATCACACCTTCTGTGAGTGGCATGCTGCTAATTACAATTTAAACATGTAGTGCTTAGAGCCTCATACAACACAACTGCATGGTCAAAATGTACACAGTCAAAGAAACAATAATCTCCCTGAATGTTTGTGTCCAAAAAAAGTCTTTGCTGTTACAATACAGTATATACAATAAATGGGTAGCTGACATCTAAAACTATTTTACTTTTACAAATACAGTTATTTTGTCACACATCAGGACCATTACTATCACATAACATTGCCAGTACTAGGTTGCAATCTTTGGTGGGGCACTTGTATGTTTGGGGGGTGGGGTGGGGGGGTTAATTGTTTCGCCATCAGTCCGGTGGGTGGAGTGCCCCTTGATCATTTTCCTGTCAGGATGGGGACATCTGGTTTCTGGGGGGCTTGCGGTATATCTAGGGGCGCAATGCACCCCCCCCCCCCAGACTCTGCCATGCCATTTAAAATAAGCTAGTGAAGAGTAATTAAACGTTTTTAAAAAATGGTGAAAAAGTGATGATGTGTTACAACACCTAAAATATACACTTTCCCTTATACATTCACATAATTGTTTTTTTTTTTTGTTTTTTTTTTGGGGGGGATTTTTCCCCTTTTTCTCCCAATTTGGAATGCCCAATTCCCAATGCGCTCTAAGTCCTCGTGGTTGCATAGTGATTCGCCTCAGTCCGGGTGGCGGAGGACGAATCCCAGTTGCCTCTGCGTCTGAGACAGTCAACCCGCGCATCTTATCACGTGGCTTGTTGAGCGCGTTGCCACGGAGACATAGCGCGTGTGGAGGCTTCACACCATCCACCGCGGCAACCATGCTCAATTCACCATGCGCCCCACCGAGAACATACCACATTATAGCGACCACAAGGAGGTTACCCCATGTGACTCTACCCTCCCTAGCAACCGGGCCAATTTGGTTGCTTACGAGACCTGGCTGGAGTCACTCAGCACGCCCTGGGATTCGAACTAGCGAACTAGCGAACTCCAGGGGTGGTAGCCAGCGTATTTTACCACTCATTCACATAATTGTTAAAAGACTCTGACCCCCTTTACACCTGGCATTAACATGCATTTTTGATAACAGGATCGCAATCGGATACAACTTGACCCCAATAAATGCCAGGTGTAAATGCATTGGATTGTGATTGGATAGCTGAAACCACATTCGGAAGTGGTCAGGGATGGATTCTAACCACATTCAAAAGAAGGTGTAAATGTAAATGCATTTTCATTATCGGGATATAACTATACAAGTAATTAATTATGTAATAAGGTTGTGCTATAGTCATCTGTTGTTAAAGCACTGTGTTGCAGGTTCTTGGCTTTTTCTATTTGTTATTTTCTATTAACAGACTGTGGACCTGTGATCTTGTCACCCAATTTAATGAAAAATATTCCATTAATTATGCTACTGGACTACACTTGGATTCTCTTATTTCTCTACCCAAATCCTCACTCATGTCTCTCTCCCAGTCAGGGGAGATTTAAACTATTTTTTCTCTATCTGATCTTTACCTCTATCCAGTCACACTGGAGAGGTGTTGAAATGCAAGGTGTAAATACAATTCATGTTAAGAATATTCAGGTACTTTCTGGATACGAAACATATTAATGTCAGGTATAAAAGGGAGCCTCTGATTGCAAAGAAACCTCCATGAATTGGACTGAATAATTCTCATGTGACCAAAATGTAGTACTACATACAGTTCATACTCTCTTAGTTAAAATGTTTTCTTTATGATTGGTATCACCTTCAGGGTCAAGTAGCCGTGGAATACCCAGTTCTCTCTCTGCCAAAGAGAAGGCCTCCTCTAGGTTATCCCTGTTGGGTCTCCTCCAAACACGCTCCATATTAACCAGGTGGGGTCGCAAAGCAAAGATGACAGCATGAAAAGCCACCCCTGTGCGCCAGCTTGGGCCAAAGTCCTTCACATCCAGACCCAATCTCCTGTTAATACATGTGCAAATGTGTACATAATGTCAAAAACCCTAGAAGAATGCAGTTATACCCTTAGGGAAACAGGATTACAAGAACAATGAACAATACGTATATTCATTCATGGTCATGCATGAACATGCATTCACATTACAATTCTTACTTTGTTGCTGTGTTCTGAACCCACTTGAGCAGAGCTCTCTTGGCCCCACCCTGAAAAGAAAGGCGAGGCTTGCGTTTGACAGGTGGGCTGCTGGTCTCGGTGCTGTTGGAGCTGTCCACTGAAGAGTTGCTGCCAGACTGAGGCTGCAGGGCTGGTAGATGACTAGTCAACTCCTCTATCTGATCAGGACATTTGAAAATGTTAGTACCTATACTCTTTTTTTAAATTACAAAAACATTAGGACATTATTTATGGAAGAATGGTTAAATTCAGTATGGAAATATACCTGGAAATATAAGATGATAGTCCATATCAACCCCAGCACAATAGAGGGTCTGCCATCTACCACATCTGTTGTGTTGATGTTAACTAGTTTGATCTGCAACCAATCAGTACATATAACTTTAAGAACACTGATCCTGCTAACACTGTATTATTTTTATTTGATCGAATCTATTCATAATTCACAGCTACATTTCGAGTGATCCTGATTCAAACAGCGATAGTGTCAATCACAAACATTACAGACAGTCACCGAAAAGGTCAAACTCACCGGAGATCCTCTGTATGCTGACTGAAATTGTGACAAAACAAAAAAGAGAAAGAAAGAGAGGAGAAGAACAGACATGATTACATGCTGTTGACAAAAGCAGGCTATGACTATAACAAGTGTGTGTCCCACCAACTGAAGGACAGGTGATAAAGACCTTCACGTTTTGAGATAACACAAAACCCTTCAGTGACAGAAAAGGTGTACATTGCACACACACACACACACACACACACACACACATGTTGGTGCAGCTATCATTATGAGGACTCTCCATAGACATAATGATTTTTGTACTGTACTAACTATAGATTCTATCCCCTAACCCTAACCCTACCCCTAAACCTAACCCTCACAAAAAACTTTCTGTATTTTTACATTTTCAATAAAACATTGTTTAGTATGATTTTTTAAGTGATTTAAATTATGGGGACACTAGAAATGTCCTCATAAACCACATTTATAGCATAATACCCTTGTAATTACCAGTTTGTAACCTGAAAAAAAGTCCTCGTAAACCACTTAAACCTGCCCCCACACACACACACACACACAGACCAGGGCACATACATTAAGAACCAAACACCTACGTTAAGAACCAGACACACATACAGTACAAGACAACAGCATTGTGGAGTAAATAACTAAATAGCTAAGCCACTAACTTAACATTTGTCATGAGCAACACACACACACACACACACACACACACACACACACACACACAAACACACACACACCAAGGAACATGAATTAAGAACCAGTCACACATATTGTTTTAAATATAATTTTTTGTAACATATAAGTTCAAATGCTGGCAATGCCATCTCACAACCACTCTTTTCATGAAAAATAAATTAGCTAATCCACAGTAGAAGTTGCTAAATTAAACTCGAATGAAAAAATGAACTAGCTATGATGTAATAACTCTCTTCTATGTGTGCCCTTCTCTCTTTCTGTACATGTGTGACACCCCATATGAGAGTTTAATAGCACTCTTGTGATTTAGATCGGATAGAGTAAAATCTTTTCTAAAGAAATGTGAAGTAAACATATGAGAATCCATAAAATTGTCTCTAATTGCACACATACAGTATTTGGACTATAACTTCTAATGGACGTTGTTTACTGAAGCCTCTCACTGACAAAAAGACGAGAGCTTACTCGCTTTAATGGACATGTGTGACTTTATTACGTTTATGTCTCTAACTCTCTTATTGATTTTACATGTCAGATGTGTATTCCTGATATAAATTAAGGATTTAATCTCAATGTTGCATTTCTATCACAAAACAGTGGTGAAATATCAAAGCTGGAGATTACGCCTTTCTAATGATGTATAGTTTCGCGAGATTAAATAAGAACTGTATGGAGAATAAGTGCAGAGAATGTAAACAATGATGATCGCAACTCGCGACTCGCACGGCCGTTGGCGATCTTTTCGAGAGAGGGGATAATTCAGTAAACGTTACAGCATGCTTCTCCTCCTCCTCTTTCTTTTTCCTCTTCCGATTCCCAGACTGGTACATCGGACGTCCTCTTCATAATGCCTGCATTCCACTCTTACTTGAATTTGATCGTAGCTAAAAGGATGGGGGACCCCTAGTGGGGTTTTCAAAAATGTCATTCTAGTGTTGCAAATCATTAGTTACAAGTGTCGTTGCCATGAACTACTGTAATTGCAGCCCATGGGGGGCCCCCTGCAAGCTTGGGGCCCCAGGCAATTGCCTGCCTTGCTTGTCCCGTAGGTTCGCCTCTGAACATCAGTAGAAGTGTAGCCTTCTGAAATATTTGTATTGCACAAGCAGCTTTGAAGCTGGACGAACAGAAGCAATTATTCAACACACTCTCATGATTAATTTCAGTGAAAATGTTCATTTGGAGGATTTATTTAAATGAACATGTTCAAAAACAAATCATGATCTTATAATATTAGATTTATTACAATAATTGTACAAAATAATACAATGTTTTTTGTTTTTTTTTCTCCCAATTTGGAATGCCCAATTCCCAATGTGCTTTTTAAGTCCTCGTGGTCGCATAGTGATTCACCTCAATCTGAGCCAGTTTGGTTGCTTAGGAGACCTGGCTGGAGTCACTCAGCACACACTGGGATTCGAACTAGCGAACCAGCGAACTCCAGGGGTGGTAGCCAGCATCTTTTATCACTGAGCAACCCAGGCCCCAATAATATAATGTTTAATAATATGCTGCTATTCATGACTAAATTCTGGTGTTGTATAGTGTAAATTGATCTGTTCAAATACTTTGACCCTTACTGAGATTCTCATTGTTTCTGCACCAGATAAATACTGCTCTGACTGCATCTAACCATCATTAAATGTTAAGCTATTTTGCATTCACTTATAGATTACTATATCCAGTAACAACAAAAATCTCTCAAAATATTTTATTTAAAGGGATAATTCACCCAAAAATGAAAATTCTCTCATCATTTACTGTGTGTATGACTTTCTTTCTTCTGCTGAACACAAACAAAGATTTTTAAAAGAATATTTCAGCTCTGTAGGTCCATACAATGCAAGTGAATGGTGGCCAGTACTCTGAAGGTCCAAATATCACATAAAGGCAGCATAAAAGTAATCTCCATGGTGACTCCAGTCTTCTGAAGCGATCCAATCAGTTTTGGGTGAGAACAGACCAAAATGTAACTCCTCTTTCACTATAATTCTTGACAGCAGTCTCCTTGGCGATCATGAAGTATAATCATGCTTAAAATCATGATCGTGCCTAGAGACTGCAATGGCAAGATGTACAGTGAAAAAGGAGTTATATTTCAGTTTTGTTCTCTCCCAAAAATGTGGATCGCTTTATAAGAAATTGATTAAACCACTGGAGTCTTATGGATTACTTTTATGATGCCTTTACGTGAAATTTGGACCTTCAGATTTCTGGCCACCATTCACTTGCATTGTGAGGACCTACAGAGCTGAAATATTCTTCTAAAAATCTTCATTTGTGTTCTGCAGAATAAAAAGTCATACACATCTGGGATGGCATGAGGGCGAGTAAATGATATGAGAATTTTCACTGAGGGAGCCAGGTCCTTTCTGGCAAAATAACATGAATATAAGCCAATATTGGATATCTATGTGTAGTGCAAGTCTTGTTTTTTATAAGTACACTGAGTAAATGTTGGTGGGCACTGGGGAATGTTTAAAACTAAAGAATTATGTATGAACTGTAAGATTAATCATTAAGTGTTTTAATTAACAATACACTGGGGGATCCCTGAATGAAAGGTCACATATTTAAGTTCACATCTTATACTTTCTCATGCACAATCAAAACATTAATTTACAGTACTTAAAACAGTGTGAGCAGACACACACAATGGATGAAAATATACAGTTCAATACAAATACATCATTCAAAAATGTTCTCTACTCTGGTTTTTCCCACTGTGCTCCACGGGGAGAGAAGCAACATGAGACAGGGATGACAGAGAGAGATAAGATGGTGAAAGACCAAGAGAGCTCCTGGATAGATCAGATTTACCAGACAGACCACCTCAAGAGTGGGAGGCAGCTTCATTCACTGACAGGGCATATAAGGGCAGACTATACAGTCTGAGGCTCAACTAGACTGCATGTCTAAATGAAATATCTATGTCCTTTTCTCCAAAGAAATAATATGAAAAATATCCTGTTTATACAGTAAAAAATAGGCACATTTTGAAATTAAATTGTGTTAGTAACGATAGACCTGGAAAGACAATAAACATTTCTTCCTTTAATCTACTTTTAAACAAAAATGTATTGAGCTACATAAAAATGGACCTGGCAACCACAGATAGAAAGAGAAAGATTCTATGAGGAAAGCTCATCATCCCATGTAAGGTACCAGAGAAAGATTTATAACATGGTGACTCAGGATTGAACGTTAATAATGAGAATGATTTCAGCCTAAGGTGTCAACATCACCTTATAAATCTACACTGATTTATATGTATAAGCTCTAGAGCCTGTCATAAACTATCTAGCATGTTATAATTAATCCATTAATCCTTAATTTTTTGCTGATATGACTGAAACACTCTGGGGCAAATTCAGTAAACAGCTGCACTTTTATGTGTGGTATTTCAGTGCAAAAACCTGCATCTTATTCACTATCCACCCATATTCCAGTGTAACCAGCCACTAAATGCACTGAAATAGTAATGTGGCATATTTAAATTAAATTAATGTAATTCTTTTCAGGGCAAACAATCTAACTTTCTATGTAAATTATGCTTGTTATAGATTGTACATTATTGCCTTCTGAAATTAGATTTTTTTTGTTTAACTGAGACATTTGTGTACATTTTCTAATGATGATGGCAGCAGTAATTCATCAAATGATGAAATGAAGCTGTTTCAAGTGCCTGGATTGCAGTGGTGGAGCAAAACTGTACTGTATAGTCTTAGTAAAGTGTGGCAGAGCGTGGTAGTCTGCTGTATTCTCCACAACCTAGCACTCAGAACTGATCTGGAAGATTTGGAACTGCGTTCAGCAATATATTTTTCAGTGTTCCCTGATTTGCATAATTCCTTTAGTGAATAGGGTGCTAAAACAACACAGACAGCATGTGCAAATAAAAGGCATTTCAAGTGGGAACAATTCATTTTGACTGAATTCCTCCTATTGTTTATTGTAGTTTAAATGTAAGCACTGTGAAGCAGAATTTAGTAAATATAACTTGGTTTTCCTGCTTTTTTTCTATCAACTCTCATGAGACATCAATGTACACCGAGCAGCCACAACATTGAAACCACCTGCCTAATATTGCTTAGGTCCCCCTCGTGCCGCCAAAACAGCGCCAACCCGCATCTCAGAATAGCATTCTGAGATGCTATTCTTCTCACCACAATTGTACAGAGCGGTTATCTGAATTACCATATACTTTTGCAGATACAGGTCAGGAGCTTCAGTTAATGTTCACATCAACCATCAGAATGAGGGAAAAATTTGATCTCAGTGAATTCGACCGTGGCATGATTGTTGGTGCCAGATGGGCTGGTTTGAGTATTTCTGCTACTGCTGATCTCCTGGGGTTTTCACACACAACAGTCTCTAGAACTTACTCCGAATGGTGCTAAAAACAAAAAACATGCAGTGAGCGGCAGTTCTGTGGACAGAAATGCCTTGTTGATGAGAGAGGTCAACAGAGAATGGCCAGATTGGTTCGAACTGACAAAGTCTACGGTAACTCAGATGACCGCTCTGTACAATTGTGGTGAGAAGAATAGCATCTCAGAATATTATTCTGAGATGAGCGTTGGTGCTGTTTTGGCGGCACGAGGGGGGCCTACACAATATTAGGCAGGTGGTTTTAATGTTGTGGCTGATCGGTGTAAAGCGAAGGAGCAATATCAGACAGAGACTTGGGGGATACAGCAGGGAAGAGGTCATGTAGGTCAGAATGAATGTTTAAGACCTGGAGCTGTACACCTGAGCAAAGCACTCTGGGAATGGGCTACCTTACCCTCCTGCCCTCCAGAAACTTGAGCGCTCTTCCCACGTTAGCAACCCAGTGGATCTTCCTCAGCTTGCGGCCCTGCTCACACGGCTGTCAGATTGGAGAGGGTAGTACAGCAGACAAAAGGAAAATGGTGAAGATAGTCAGAGGAAAATGTAAATAGCCAGCAAGGAAGGGGAGAAGGGATGAAAACGATCCGAAAAAGAGAAAGAGACAACAAGAAAGCAAATGAGAAGGATGGTTATATGTAGCATGGAGAGAAAAGCAAAATAAAATATATATAAAAATACATGATGACACATCAAAAAGATGGCAAGAGAAATGTAAATACAAAAACAAATACACTTATCCAAGCACCATGTGTCACTCAGGATATTGATTGTTACAGCACTGTAAAGACCTAAGGCATCACTTGCCTTATGGGAATTTTCTTGCTAAGTATGAGTATTCAAGAGCAAATAATGTGTGATGAATAAACTTTACAAATAACTGGTTCTTTTATAATATTAATTGAATTATTAAATGTTTTCTATCATGTAAAACAACTTTGATTCTGCAGCTAACATCACTTTGTGATACTGTAAAATAGTAATTTGTACAGCTTTTAAATATTTTTACAATACCAAATAGCAAAATAAATAAATAAATAAATAAAAATTCATGTACAGAGGGACTAATTGCAAAAACTACATGGAGCTTACCAGTTTGTGTCCAGACAGGATTTCAAGAAGAGCTAACAACATCACCCCATCTTTAATGTCTTCAAAGAGATCTGAGACCACCAAGGGAGGATTACGCTGGGGAGGGGGAAAAAAATTATTTTACATATTACTTTTACATTTACAACTGCAGGATATACCGTTTGTAATATACCGTAGATTTCTGCTTTAAATTGGTCATAAATTTTGATCTGATCCTTAGCTAAGTCACGACAATAGACAAACACAGTCTGTCTGCTTAAATAACACACAAACAATGATATATTGTTACAGGTATGTCCTTATTTGAACACACCATGCTGGGTGTGTGAACCCTTGGATTTAATAACTGGTGGATCCTCTTGTGGCAGTAAAAACATTCACTAAATGTTTCCTGTAATTGCAGATCAGACCTGCACAACATTTCAGCAATATTCTTGGGCTGTCTGGTGTGAAGGTCATGCCAAAGCATCTCAATCAGGTTAAGACACTCTTTAAGGCATATTTTCCTCTGTAGAAGCCATTCTGCACTTTTTTTTTTTAACACTGCACTGTGAATGTTTACACTGTATGTTCAGTATAGAAATGAATACGTATAATCATGTTGTGTTATTTGTTTAAGCAGACTGTGTAAGTCTATTGTTGTGACTTTGTTGAATATCAGATCAAATTTTGGGCTCATGATTGATCAAACTCCGGTTTGAAGTAAAACCTACAGTCAAGATTTGGGCTGTCACACTGTGACAGTCCTGAGTTTAAAAAGCATTAAAAAAGCCTGAGTAAAAAGTGCTGATTCTGGAGACGACACAGACGGTCTGACCTGACGAAGCCCCTCCACTAATCCATCCAAACAGCCCCTCTTTACCCGGACGAGACATCCAGGATTTCCCTTAAGAAAGCATCACATGACTGAGATTTGGAGTAGAAAGCAGCTGGGTGGCAAAGTCATTCATAAGGAGATTAATATGAAACGGTGAAAGTGAGTGAGAGAGAGAGAGAGAGAGAGAGAGAGAGAGAGAGAAATGGAAAAAAAAATAGCTAAAAAGTGAAAGTGAACAACATCAAGAGGAAACAACAGTGGGGATGACCTTAATTAGAGTCACAAAGACTTCCTCAGGAAGTTTTTAAAAGATTTATTCTTAAACCATTTTAAGAGAGTAGGGGGAGGAATTGCTAAGATATTCCAATTAGCTATAAATAATTCAAAAGCTAATTGGATGAAATCACTTCATGGGATATTACATTAAAAAGAGGCACTTTGGGTAATTACTGTATGTGACTAATGAAAAAGAAGAGGAAAAATCACAAAGGCACAAGCAGCAGGGCTTAACATACTAATTATCTATGTCTGTTTATTACTGATGGTAATAGATTGTCACGGCAGGCGCTGGTGATGTATTCAACTGACTGACAGCATTTATCAATGGTAGCTGTGTTATTTGGGTAACCCAATCAAAGTTCATGTGAACACAGAAATGCCTGAGGACCTCTCTAACTGTTTTCAATATCTGTCAGAGATGAGAGAGAAACTGTTAGGGGGCAGGGATGAGTGCAGTTGAGGTCGAGAGAAGGGCATGGCAAAATAATGAATATTCTCGCAAAGAGCAGCTGCTGTTTGTGCACCAAAACACTATTTATTTCAATATTTCAAAAAAATATACAGTTTATTCATTATAGATTCACAACATCCTAACAGATCACTACGTCCTGCATTACATTTATCACCCACATCTATATTCGATGTGACTGAACTAAATAAATATCGCAACATTCAATGAGTTTGATGATTCAAAGGGAATCACCACTTTATCCCTTTAATTCTGTACCATATTATACTCTAGTTTAGCACATGGTCATAAAATAAAAAAATTGACTTTATTAATAAAGGTACGTACAGTAGCCTGCCTAGTGGCAAATCTCTGTGAACAAATTGCCAAATTGAGGGTGTGGGTTACAAATCCATGTCTGCATCTAAAATCGTGTACTGTTACAGTATGTACTGTGATGAAGGAAGCACTTCTCAGCTGGTAAAACAGTATATTCTATTAAGTATGCATGCCACTAGTATGAATAGATTTTTTACAAATTTTATCCGGGTATGTGGGTATTGACCTGTGACCTGAATATATGACGTAAGAACAACAACCGCGAAAATAATCTACCCTGGTTTTGTTAAACAAGCACAATTTAAGCACAAGAAACAACTTTCTTTGTATATATATATATATATATATATATATCTTTTGAATCTCGCTGGAAATAGTGGTAATCCGGGTATTTCTCACGTACTATTTTATGAATATTGAGGATTCGGACATACTACTTCATTGGCATACAGTTTTTGGCATACTATATAGTAGGGAAGTATGGATACTCGGACGCAGCATGTGAGTAGGATACATTTTATGAATCTGTGGGCACAAATTGCAAAATTGAGGGTGTGGTTTACAAATGCATGAGTAGGCCTATTGATGGCAAAAAAAATGTAGGGTACAGTTTACAAATATATCAACATGAACTGTTAAAATGAAGGAGTGGTTTACAAATTCATGAGCACAGTTTATGAATCTTTGGGTATAACTTGCAAAATTGAGGGTACAACTTACAAATCCGTGCTTGCTAATTGCAAAATTAAGGTTACAATGTACAAAAATGTGGGAACACAAATTGCAAAATTGAGGGTATGATTTTCAAATCCATGAGTATGCATTCTTATTGCTGAATTAAGGGTGCAGTTTTACAAAGCAGTAAGCACAAATTGTTAAAATGAGGGAACAGTGTACAAATCCTTGAATACTGTGTATAAACTGAGAGTACAATTGAAAAAAATCATTGGTATTACAATAACTTCTCCTTAGTGGCCCAAGGGGGGCTCCATATGAAAGGTTTTAGCCCCTAATCTTCCCTTTGATGTTGACATTCATTCTGCAATCAGTCTCACAATGCAAAGAAATCTGATGGGCTGTTGATATGTCAAGTGACAAAGCAGGTGGAGGCAGCAGTGTGTCCAGGTGGCTGCTGTATGCTGCTCACACATGCTATCTGTCAAACTCATGAGAAATGAGCTCATCCTCAATATTGGGTGTGCCATAATTAAGCCCTAACCCTGTCTGAGAGGATTTGTCAAAATTGAAATGGAGGGTGGCCTATCTTTCATTCGAACGCACTCCTCGTCTCCCTCTCTTTTCTCTCTCTCTCTCTCTCTCTCTCTCTCTCTCTCTAGTGGCTAATCAAGCTGAGGCTCTTAGGCAGATTAGTGCTCAGTCCTGACTCTCTGATGTCCTTCAAATTTGCAAGCACATGCATGAGTAAAAAGGCCTGAGGCACTGTGAGTCCAGTGATGGTATCATTTAATGAATGGTTTGGAGTATGAAGATTCTGTTAAATCTCTTAATGCAATACTGATCAATTCTGTGGCAATTGATTACTGGGTTGAACCGAGATCTTTCTCTGATGCTGATTAGTTTGTTTGTCTTTTGTGCCAAGGATGTGCACAGACAATTAAACAAAGCCTTGATTTAAAAACTGCTTATATGTACACACTCCATTTCTATTTTCTGTTTAATAGACCCTTTTCGTATTTCCAGGTTTATAACATGGAAGTAAACCAAAGCAGAGTAAATTTCTATACTGGTAAAAGGGAGATGACAGCAAATATTTTTGCACTCCAATTTGCTCCAACAGCAAAAGAAAAAAATCTGCGATTACATTTCCATGAATTTCCAAGGAAACAGAGAGAGATGGATTACAGCAATCAGAAGAAAGAAGGATGACAAATTTACAGTCACTCCCTCAGCAGCTGTATTTGAAACCCCATTGCAGCAATGATTTCTAGTTTATTATTATTATTAATTGCAGGGTAATATTACACAAAAAATACTGCTACAAATTTGCATTTAATAACAATAATACAAAATAAAACAAAAAGTAAAAAAAAGTAAAATAAAGTTTGCTAGATTTACACTGCTAAATTAAGGAGGAAATACATTGTCACTGTCTGTGAAAAGGGTCCATATGCATTTTTAAGATTACAATTAGCACATATTAAAGAGCACCTATTATGGTTTTTCAAATATAACCTTTCATGTAGTGTGTTATATAGCTGTTTGTGAATGTAAAAAAGTCTGTAAAGTTTCAAAAATCAAAGTGCACGACAAATGGAGTTATTGACTCCCAAAAGAAAGAATTGATTCTGAACACCTGAAATGAGTCCTTAGTAATTCCAGACTTACTTCCTGCACTAACCTACGTAATTTGGTAACAAAAAACCCGCCTCTGGTCTTCATCAGCTGCTCGCGAACAGCTTTGACCCACCCTCAAACACTACACTAAGCGGTAGACCAATCACAACAGCCTGGGACACCTGACCAATCAGAGCAGAGTAGGCTCTCTGAAAGGAGGAGTTTAGAATGAATCCTTTAGATCGGATCATTGAACAAGTCGTTTTTGACACCGGGAAAAAAAGGTAATGCTGCAATTTAAATTATGAGCAAATTAAAGTTTTTTTTGACCTTGGATGCTTGTAAATCTATTGTATGAGACCTTTAAAACAAAATTAGGCATATTTAAAAACCATAATAGGTGCTCTTTAATATGAGAAGCGATATGATAGGTGTGGATGAGAAACAGATCGCTTTCACATTCTTCTTCTTGTGTTTTTGGTGATTCACATTCTTCTCTGCATATCACCCCCTGCTGGGCTGGGAGAAGAACTTCTATATTTTCTTCTTAAATATTGATCTGTTTCTCACCCACATCTATCTTATCACTTCTGAAGATGTGGATTTAACTACTGGAGTCGTATGGATTACTTTTATGGTGCCTACATTTGCTTTTTGGAGCATAATATTTTGGCACCCATTCACTTACATTGTACTGACCTACAGATCTGAAATATTCTTCTAAAAATGTTAATTTGTGTTCTGCAGAAGAAAGGAAGCCATACATCTGGGATGGCATGAAGGTGAGTAAATGATGAGAGAATTTTCATTTTTGGGTGAACTGCCCCTTTAAAGTGATAGCTCAGCCATAATTTAATATTCCATCATCATTTCCCTACCCTCATGTTGTTCCAAACCAGTGTGACGCTTTGTATTATGTGGAACACAAAATATGTTAGACAGAATGTTAGGGACTGACAGTCTCAGTCACCATTCACTTTCAAAATATAGAAAGAAAAAAAACACATTCACTGAAAGTAAATAGTGGCCAAGGCTAACATTCTGTCTAAAATCTATTTACTGTGTTGCATGGAAGAAAAAAGTAATACGGGTTTGGAACAACATTATGGTGAATGATGACAGAATTTCCATTAATAATAATAATAATTCTGTAATACATGTTAAATGTGTATGATGTAATAGAATGTAGGGAGTTAACGTCCATTATGTCATTTGTGAAAGTAACGAGTTACTCTCTACTTGAGTACTCTTTTAATTAAATACTTTCTTACTCTTACTCAAGTAATTATTTATGTTAGCACTTTTACTTTTACTTGAGTAATTCTTTTTTTTAAAGTAATTGTACTTTTACTTGAGTACAGTTTTTGGCTACTCAACCCACCTCTTGCCATAACTCTGTGGAAGTGATCTGTCACTTGTGCTAAGGTTGATGCTTTAGCAAATACTGCACACTTTGCAAATGGCAGTGATTTGAAAACCAGCCAGTGAGCATTCAACTTCTGCCAACATACACAAGACTTTGTAGCCTTACTGCAACATCTGTATCACTTATTACTAGTGAAATTTGGAACTAATTTTACCTGTTCGCACATAATTACGTTTCATTATTTAATAAGAACCCGTGGGTGAATCATCTTATAATCTTTTGATACTCCTATAAAGGAATGATAGGAGAGGGACAAATGGTGTGGAATTCACATTCTGTGTTATTTCACCAATGCAAAGAATTAATCCTGTGCCTTTAGGCTATGAATTAGAGAACTGGAAAATCACAGGAGATTATTTGCATTAGAGGTTTGGTGGAGGGCTAGAGATAGACAATTTGATCAAAAATACAACTTCTGAACAACTTGAGACTGTGGCTGAGTTCAGAACTGCATACTACCATACTACTCATACTATTTCTGCCATAGACACATATGGCAGAATAAGTAAGAGTAGTATGGGTAGTATGCCATTCCGAACTCAGCCAGTGATCAATAAAATAGCACACACAGTTTCACTCCAAATTAACAACTAAACAGCTTTATCAGCAGTAGGAATATCTTCAGAAACAGATGTATAAAAGCGTTCTGTGAACAATCAGAATAGTCACATTTCATACTAAATGATTCTGAAAGTTCTCCTGCAAACACTTGAGAGTGCTATCACCACGGCAACATCATTCAGTGGTGGGATGAGTTTAAAGGACACCAGTAAAGAATTGGGAACAGCAGGTTTCTGGAACGCATGTTGGTTTTTAGCTACTGAACAAATTATTTGGATTTATAAGATATAGTGAAGATAACTGATACTGACGCTTGTAGAGTTAGTTAAAATATTTCTCTATTTTAATTTTAATTAGACAATTTTCATTTCTGTCCTTCCCGCACACACATTTCATAAATGAAGTGTCATGTCTTGTGTCTATTGAAGCAATCAGATCATGCAGTATCTGTCACACAATAGAATTGCGAGTACAAGATTATATATTCAAAATACAGTCCAGTGAATGAAATACTTAAGACTTACTTTCTAAGACTGATCTGAGCTCTATCTGTATCCCTTTATTCAACTCTCACTCATGACACAGAAGAAAGAATTAAGATTTTTGCTAGATCTGGAGGCTTATTTGAATAGTAAAAACAGACAGGTGGCCTAAACAATGTAAACACAAACAACACACACCTAAAGTTAGTCATTTTTAATTTTTTTGCACTGATGAATCTGTTGAATTCTGTGGAAAGGATTTAAACATGGTAAAATGTGTAAAACGGATCTGAGAGCACTAAAGGCAGCTGAAAGCATGATCACATCACATTTTATCATCATGAGATCATAATGAACATTTGCAATACAAAAACACAACAGTTTCATTCAAAAGCCAAAAACAAACAAAGAAATAAATAAGAGCCAGAGAGTTTACTTAAAATGTTAATAGCCATTAACACATTCAAATCTTCTGTGGCTTGCAATTTTATGCTGGAAAGGCGCTGGTGTGAAACCTAATATGAAACGTCAACATGTATTTCCCCACAAATTGATTTTTCAAATGCATTTGCTGCTTCTCGTCACATAGGATGATTCAAGTCAGGTCTTGGGGCTCAAACTGGAAATATTTATGGTGGCAGGGTAATTGCGAACGGCTTGACCTATCACTCTTAACACACAAATCAACATGCTGTAATGCTATTATCACAACCATATGATGAGCCCAAATGCCCTTGTGTCCAATTTTGCTGGTTAATTTTTCTAAGCACCTTTTATTGGGCAAGCTTTTAATAACATAATTTATTTAAAGATGCCTCATATTTCAATTATTTAATCTAAAGCTATCAGCTGTAATCTATCTCTTTCTAGTAGGTGAATTAAAGCTTTGTTTTTTTTTTTCTATCTATGGTTACTTAAAGGTAAAGAGTGTATACTCTGTGCCTCTAGAGCCACTAAGCAGAATTGCAACAATAAAGGCTGTTTTCAAATAGGTTTCCTAAACACACCCCTTGTATTTCATTGGTTGGTCAATCTCATAGTCCCAACCCAAACGCACGCCATTGGTTTGATAGTGCCACAAAGCCATCTTAGCTCACAAAGATTTATTTTACATAATCTTGGCTTGTTACATAGCTGTCTATAGGTAATTCCTGTCAGCAGGTTGACTGTACCCTGCAAAAGGGGGCACAGTAATCTATAGAGGAGATTAGAGTGCATGTTTATGCTGGACCTGGACTGCCACAGGTCTTGTGACTGATTAATTCTGCAATGTGGAGAAAAGTGGCAAACAACCTTCAGGTACTTTGTATTTCTACTTGTACACTTGCATGGATGAATGTTTGTTCAGTATCAAATCACACACATGACTCAGCTCACCTTAGCCAGATGAGAGTTTATCCATTTTGTAAAAGTTCTTTTCTGCACAGCCTCCTGCTCGTCTGAAGGAAAGACACACAAAACACATTCCTAATTAACAGGATCTCTGAACAAAATCATAAAATGGGCATGCAATATAGATCTTAAATAAAACATAAGACATTATGCTCGTTATTTACAGTAAACATTTTGATATTTCTGTATATTGTATACAGCAAACAATTTAAAATAGGATAAATGAGTTGTACTCCAGACAAAAGATTCTGTCTTATTAGAGCCCTGATTGTGGACTGTAGGGAGACAGTAATTTCCTTTTTCCTAGCTGTTATATCAGCAAGAGATGACAACTGACGCAGACACAGCATCTTTAATGAAACCACTGTCTGATGGATTACATTGAAGTCGGTCACTTGTCACACACCGTCTGTGTGCATGTGTGTGTTAGGACAAACTTGTTCATGCATAATGATAATATGTGCCTATATCTCATATGCTAAAAATTCTGTATTTTGTGAATTAATAGTTTGATTAATCCTGAATCAGAGTTTCAAATATTGATGAAAAGAGGATTGTGATAGATTGCAACAGAAATAAATTGCTGTTACATTAGTGTATTAAAGTTTCAGACTGTGTGTGTATGTGTGTGCCCAGCATCATGAGGACAGAGTGACTCTGAGCAAGAAACACAGATGCAAACTCACATAATAAACTATGTCCTCACACAGTATGCACCTATACAGTCATATACACACAAACTGTCCCAATTGCACCTACACTGTTATATCCATGGAGTCTGTGCCACTTTTTTTTCTAATTCCTAATGAAATCCCTTCTAAAAGAGCCACCATGTTTAATTAACACTTCATTGTCTGTCTCTCTTTCAGCTGCACACAGTCACACTCATACACCACCAGTGATGATGTTTACATTTTTAACATGTATGTGCAAGATACCCTTCAGACCCCGTTATTCCCAAAACAACATTGATCACACAGAATCTCAATATGTTGGTACCGAATGTTCCAGTACCCAGACACTGAACCTATTTTGCTGAGTTAGTGGCAACCGCAAAATCTGCATCAATTTAAATGTGTTTCCTGTGGAGCGACTGAGACCGGGGGCTCTGGTCTAGCGGTCGACCGATAGTGGATTTTGTTGATTCCGATAACTAAGTTGGGGGAAAAATTAATCGGCTGATGGTTTTGTGATGGGCAAATACATAGAGGCTACAAGAGTTTATTGTTCAACCCAAATCCCAGAAAAAGATTTGATTTGAAGATTTGATGCATAATGTGGGACTTTTAACTGTTAACAACCCCAAAACACACAAGAGACTCTTATTTTGAAATGACAGAGACTTGGCTTCATTACAGTGCTCTGTATTTAAAGGGATAGTTCACCCAAAAATGAAAATTCTCTCATCATTTACTCACCCTCATGCCATCCCAGATGTGTATGACTTTCTTTCCTCTGTAGTACACAAACAAAGATTTTTAGAAGAATATTTCAGCTCTGTAGGTCATTTTAATAAAAGTGAATGGTGGACCTTTTAAGCTCCAAAATGCAGATAAAGGCAACATTAAACTAACCCATTCGACTCCAGTAGTTTAATCCAAGTCTTCTTAAGTTATACAGTCGGTTGTGGGTGAGAACAGACCAAAATATAACTCCTTTTTCATTGAACATCATGCCATTGCAGTCTCTAAGCATGATCATGATTTCAAGCTCGATTACACTTCCTAGTGCTTGACGCATGAGCAGAGCACTAGATGGCACTATAGGAAGTGTATTCGAGCTTGAAATCACGATCGCCAAGGAGACTGCTGTCAAGATGTATAGTGAAAAAGGAGTTACATTTTGGTATGTTCTCCCCCAAAACCGACTGGATCACTTCAGAAGACACTGATTAAACCACTGGAGTCGTACTGATTATTTTAATGCTGATTTTATCTGCTTTTTGGAGCTTCAAAGGTCTGGCCACCATTCACTTGTATCGTATGGACCTACAGAGCTGAGATATTCTTCTAAAAATCTTCATTTGTGTTCTGCAGAAGAAAGAAAGTCCTACAGGTCTTAAATGGCATTAGTGTGAGTAAATAATGAAATAATTTTTGGGTGAACTAACCCTAACCCTTTAAGTATTTACCACTTTAAACTTTTTATAGCCTATATTTTCACCAGTTGGAGACCCGATGTACAGTATGTGCTGCTGGAGCAAGTTTCCATATAGTCCATATATCTATTCAAGACAACAAAATCTGCATTCAAGTGCAGATAAAACTATGGATGAATATTGTCAAAGATGTCTCCATGTGACTGTTTTTATTTTATCTCTATAAGCCGCTGTTATACTGTAAAACCAAGCCGCTCAGACTGTAGAATCCTCCAGTTCTGCACACACAGGGAACATGGAGAAATAAAAATTTTTTAATAAAATAAATACTATTGCCAACTATTGGTATAGATTTTTGCCGATAACCAATAGTTCCAGAAAATAACTATTGACGCCGATTAATCTGTAAAACCAATATATCAGTCTACCTGTATTCTGGTCTGATGGAAACCAAGAAGTAATCGCATTCACATATTCAGAGGTTGCATTTTCCTTCTAAGATTAAATTTTTACTCCACTGCTGGTTAAGTTTAGGTTTGGTGTTTGGGTTAGGGCGTACAGTACGCTTAATAAAATATGTTTGCCTTTATAACATAATTTAGAATTAAAAACAACTCGCTTTTGGCACCTATCTGTGGACATTTCACCCGGAAACTGGAGCTCATATGTTCACAACACTTCCAGTTTCGGCCAATGGGGGCAGTGGTTCGAATTTTGGTAAGCACACAAAAAAAAGTTAACACACATATAAACTTAAATAAGTACAGATAATAAAAGTGCCAAAGATGCAGATCTGCCACAAAGAATTGCTCATGTGAAATCTACTTCACCATTTCAGGGCATAACAGATATTCAAGGGGATACATTTTCATAATCGATTATGCCAATTTCTTACCACGCAGGTGCCGAGAAACACCAGGCACTAAGTTGAGGGATGTGCCAGTCTTCTTCTTGGCAGCTACATCCTCCCACCGTCTTGCCACCTTGCCCTTGACTTCCATTCCAATAAAGTCCATGAAGAGGACATCCACATGTGATGGTAAGAGGTGTTGCTCAGGGTAAACTACCCTTGCCCTCTCCTCTTGTGGTGACTTCTTGTTTTCTCTTTCTCCCCTTTGATCTCTCTACAGGTAAGGAGTCCTCCCAGGACTGATCTGTTGCTTGTTGCTACAGAAGACCTTCAGTTGCTTTCTTTTTGGGGTTCCCTACTTTATTCTAGCCATCCAACATAAGTAACTACACTGGAGATTTTGAGTTCAGTCACCCATATTCTTCCTATAATGTCTGCTCTAATGGAGAAGGTGTGTGGGAATGTCTGCATGTGTGTAACGCCAGTCTCAGCATCTCTCTCTCATTCAGTACAACTGCAGGAACAATCCATTCCCCTTGTGCCACCAGCCAATCGGTTAGTGTGGGAATGTGTGATGTCATCACAGATCTGAGCGTATAAATGGGAGGGGGAGTGGTGTGTGCATGCATGTTAATGTGTATGTGTTACAAGTCACATAGCCAGCACGCACTCTTCAAAGACCAAACCAGACAGGACGTGTTCTGAACTGAAATTCCTAAAGATCAGATGAATTCTCCACCTCTTTCCCCTCCCACAAAATATACTGGATTCAGGGGTTTTAGGGAAAGCCGCTGGGCTGAGCTGCTTAACTTTGCCTGAAAACATTGCTTGATCTACTTTACAGCTCCCAAAGGCTTTATAAACCTCCTTCAACAGTCTAACAAAACAAATAGCCCTTTACAACTAGATGCGTGAAATGCAATGTGGGCTTTTTGTCCCAGAGCTATAAACAAACAGGCTGTAACACTGGTTTACTATATATAAAAATACTATTACAGAATAAAATACAATTTACACTTCTCCACTGGAGAAAAGGAATTTAACCACACACTATTTTTGCAGATTTTGAAAATGAAGATATGAGAAAATTAAAAGCCTGGGGAGAATGATTATCTCTAAAATTATGATAGTTTCATTAATCATGGGTGTAATTTTCTCCTTTATTCGTCTCCTCCCAAAAGGTTTTTAAATGATGACATTCATTAATATCAAATGGCTCCTGTCATATGCTATCAGTTTCCTGTTATCTTCAATTCCCTTCTCAAGCCTGGAATGTCTTCTGCTAAAGCTTTAATGAAAATCTCTCTTTGACAGGTGTGTGCATGCATGTATGTATGTATGTATTGTCTGTATGTATGCATGTGTGATTGTAAGAGAAAGAGATGGAGAGAGTTTCTGAGTATAGGTCTTTGTGTGAATGTGGCAGAATTCAGTGATGAACAATGATGGCTTGAAAAGCTATGCAAAGAAATAATACATATTATTGATATTTAAAACAATGATATTTATGGTGGCTAATGTTTTCGACTGACAGATAAGTGACAGCAGTAGTGGTTAGCCATCAATGCTTTGGTATGAAAGTGTCTAGTCTCTGTCCATGGTCCTGAACCGAGGTCATCTTTCTGAGTAGTACATTGAGCAAATCATTGTAACACCATCACTCTGAGGCCCTCAAAACAAAAGCAATATAGAGGCATTGAGAAACCTGTGAATGACCTATTTTTTATCATGCAAAACTTACAACAGAATATAACATATATTTAGCTATTTTTATAGTCTATAGAGCCTAAGTATTTGTATTTATTTGTAAATACATATATGGGAGCTGCTTTAGTGTAGAGAACAATGAGAAAGAGATGGAAAAAAGAGATAGCATTTTGGAAAAGCACAAATTCTAATTTCATTCAACAGGGGATTTTGTGTTACTAAAAGAAGAACCTTGTGTAAAGGCTGAGGGCTATTCTAGCCTAGGGATCCAAACAGATGCTGGGTTACCTGATCCCTGAGGCTATCCAACTAACCCCATGGGCTTCCCTTTTGTAATGCTCTATTAAAGCCAGTGTTCGCCAGTTGCAAAAGGTCTACAAAGAACAAAGAAATAAAGAAAGAAAGAAAGAATGAAAAAGAAAGAGAAAAGAAAATTTCACCACAAAGTACAGTGCATCACCTAGTGGTATGCTCAGGAACTCAACTGACTAGAAAAGCCATTAAGCTGAAATATAAATCTACAATACCATTAGATATAAAGACAGATATTTATGGAAGTGTGAGTTTCTAGACAAGCTTTCTCAGTTGAAAGTGCAGCCTCACTGCCAAGATCCACAAACATACATTCTTGGGATTTATATACGTTGCACACTTGCTGTACCTGGTGATTTCCCATGGGAATACTTTTTATTTGACGATCCAACAATTACAACCAAAAACAAGTGCCCCAAGCTGAGAAGACTCCCTCTCTACTTCACAAACACACAGGATTTTAAAATATAGGCTATACTTGTGCAGACCTCCTTTTGACTTCTATTGTTCTTAAATTAAGCTTTTTATAACCATCACAAACAAACCTTAGCCTCCCTTTTACCCTAAACCACTGGCATTTAGGCTTGAAATAAAACATTATTTAGTCCCTTTATGAAGCGAATACCATCCTCAAATATATATATATATATATATATATATATATTTATTTTTCTTTTTTTTTTCTGATTACCCTGTCAGAAATATGTCCCTCACAAGTCTAGTGAAACAAGATGTGCACACACACACACACACACACACACACACACACACACATGTTGGTGTTGGTGCGGCTATCCTTATGAGGCCTCTATATAGACATAATGATTTTTGTACTGTACTAACTATAGATTCTATCCCCTAACTCTAACCCTACCCCTAAACCTAACCCTCACAAAAAACTTTCTGTATTTTTACATTTTCAAAAAAACAAAACATTTATAGCATAATACCCTTGTAATTACCAGTTTGTAACCTAAAAAAATGTCCTCGTAAACCCCCCAACCCCCCCCCCCCCCCCCCCCAAACACACACACACACACACTTTTTCATCATTGCTCAATTTTGTCCATCACTATAGCAACAATTCTTTCTACACATAAGGGCATTATTTATAAGTGCGGCTATTAGCACTTCACCCTTGCAGATAATGGAAGTCTTAGTGAGCTTGAGAGTGTATCCCCACCCATGCTTTTCTGCTCAAACATGTGAACCCATGGCCGCCGCCGCCACCAGTATTGCCAGTATTGCCCGGCAATACTACTTTTTTCCATTATTTCGGCTTCATTAACCTGTATTTTTAGCTCTGGTAGTTCAAAATAGAATCCACATATGTGATCCAGTCCTGATTTACCTTTCAAGTTGTGATTGGAATCGTTGTGATTGGTCAAAATCAATTGGCTGCCCTGCTGCTTAACTGAATGTGCGTTTCAGAGAGGCCGTATTTCCCGCCCAGAGAAGATGAGAAGCATGAACAACGAATGTGAGAGGATAAAATAGCTATCTGTAATACACATTGATTATTTGTTTATAGCATCTTATAGATTTAGACTTTTACCATTTAATTTTTAACGTTATATTATTCTAAAAGGCTAACATTTAACCGTACATGATGTGTATAGCATGGCTGAGTTTAGTAGCCAACCAATTCACATTTAACTTGATAACCAGCAAAAAGGTATCAGGAGTAATAAAACAAAATTTGGATTGTCATATTTAGTGTTATGTAAATTGCTTGTATGTTTAATTTGGCTTTTGATTAACTTTTGAGCTTTTTTCTTTGCACAAGTGGATAATGCTAGCTAGCTAGGTTTTTGTGAGCCATTTACAAAGCTACCATGAAGCGCACACATGCAGCTCAAAAGAGCATAGTTTATTTCTTCAAAAGATTTGTCAAGGGATGTGGGAGGCTAAAAGATAATGTGAAGAAACAATTTTAAGTGACTTGAGGTTGGCGATATACCGATTATTTCGATATACGGACAGAAATGTGTCAACCACAAGACGTTTATCCTTGCTATCGCAGTGATGCAAAGTGCCGCCGTTTGGTAGGAAATGTTCATTTGTAGCCATCGTTAGTTGGTTGAGTGTTATTTTTCATTTAAATGTGCACTTTTCTTGACATAAAGCACGGAGAGAGTGGAGACACCTAAAGATGCTTAAAATGAAAACTGACTGAAATTTAAAAATGAAAGCATACATTGATAGTATTTTATTCAGGAATATTTACATTTGTTTTGTAAATATTGAAACAAAGAGCTTGCAAACTAATTATTAAAAACAATATGTCCTTTCATTGGACATAGTGGATATGGAACCATTACTCTGGACATTGTTTTAAATCAAAAAGGGACTTGATTCTTTCAGAAGTTTAATCACTTTCTATAAAAAATTTATATATCATGATATATGGTTAACCAAAAGTGTTAAGAATATCACAGTACAATATTTGCTTATATCGCCCACCCCTAAAAGTGACAATTACAAACATCAAACTTAATGAGTGCAGTACGATGTCAGGTCCAAATGAGTAAGTGGTGTTTTTGTAAACAGATATGAGCAGCAAAAGGAGACAGCCGGTACCTCATCACCCAGCAGTGAGAGTTTGAACAGGTGAGTAAATAGTTTAGTAAGTTAGATGAAGAAAATGTCCAAAACAAGTAAGTTAAGTGAAGATTAGAATTATTAAACTTAAAAAACACCTTAAACAAAATGCAGCAGACAGTGAAAATATTTCACTTTTATGATCCCCTCAAAAAGAGGTAATGGTAATTTAACCGTTCAATTACCTATATTAATATATGATTTTATGTTGCTTGCTAAAAAACAAAAACAAAAAAAGTGTCAAAATTTGGCAATACTACTTTGTGGCACATGATGGCACTCCTGTGTGAACCTTTCAAATGTGAATAATTCTGCTCCGGCACCAATCCCTGATTCTGCCAAATTAGCATTACTAATTATAGTCCAAAGCCACAAATTATTTTATGAATAACTCAAGATGATTACTACAATAAGAACTTCCTCCCATGGTTTCCGATGATTGGAACGTTTATCGGGACAGATGCTCTCACAATACATCTCGAATTTGCAAGTTTCTCTAGATATATTTTACCAAATAAATGGGAAATATTAAAAGGAAGAGAGAATGAAAGATTTATGAAAATCCAACTGAGCTGGACAGTCGAGTTTAATTAATTCTTAGCTAGCTTAGTTTATTTGGGTTTATTTATTTGTTTGATTTTACATTTATTTAAATATAGATTTTTTTTTTTATAAATGTTCTCCAGTTAATATTTATTTGGCAGAGCAACTTGAAGGATGGACGGAAGGACAAACGGTCAGACAGACAGACAGACAGAAAGAAGCAGGCTATGATATAGCGGTTTTGTGACAACTAGCTCACAACAGATGGAAATCATGACCTCCCATTGGTTTGAGTAATGAAATGATGTGGTCAGTGTCAGGGCAGAAGTAGGTCAGACAAACTAAGCTTTTCATCCACTTTGAGAATTTCTGAACCATGCCCACAAATATTGCCTACATTAGTGTTTCTCAACTGGTGGGTCACAGGTCTATTCTGTCTGAATGATGTTTGAAATTAGGAAATAAACTGGAAAATAAATATAATAGACTCATCAACTTTTAAAAGGGGGCAGAGAAAACTTCTGGTACAACACAAATAATGGCACTTGATACATGCCCTTATACTTGAAAACCATGAGCAAAACTATGCGAGATAAAAGAAAACCCAACCCAGGCTACTTAAAGGTTTTTTTCTATGGTGGGTCGCCACTTGATGTCCAATGTAAAATCTGGGTCACGAAGCAAAACCAGTTGAGAACCACTGGCCTACATCATGTGGAAGAATCACTCAGACACAAAACAGTAAAATCTCTCGTACAAGGATAACATACAGTAATGCTAAGAAATTAGACACACGGACCATTTATTAAGCATACTGGCTCTGGATTTGCATACTCAGGTTATCGAAAGACCCCACATTCTGTCTTGATGAAGCAATCAAAGGTGGAATCACAGGCTGGCTCAACCACAAATCAGGCAACAATGCTGATTATATCTACTTTATAAGGTGAAAAAGGTACCCCACTGACCTTCAGTATTTACCCAAGGTTGCTAGAGGCAAGGTGTCATATTGGCTTTTACTGACCAGTTTGATTGTTTGAATGACCAGTTCATTTGTGATATAGGCTGAGTAAAAAAAAAAAGAAGGTCAACCTGCTTCTGAAAGATAAGACAGAATGTATTATGAGGAGTCTTACTCTATCTGAAGGGCATTGTAAGTGTCATGGGTGTTTCTAGTGACTAAAAGAGAACTTAAACACAATCCAGCTATCTATTTAATCAGTTTAATCTGTGTGTGTGTGTGTGTGTGTGTGTGTGTGTGCGCGCGCGCGCGCGCGTGTACGTGTGTGTGTGTCGGTCGGTCTGACTGACAATGCATTACAATGCAATAGGTCTTTTCAAACATCCTATTGGCTTGGTGTTATGGATAGGATTTTCATTAAAAAAAGAGACTGCTGATTTTTACCACATTACTCCAAAGAATAGTCTTAAAAAGGAAAATAAACATTTGAATAAAGTTTCAGTTCCAAAAACAGCTTTTAGGAAAAAATATTTTGTTCGTCCTCCTAAAGAAACGTTGCCTGTATAAACACACCCTGATCTCCCCTTTTCTCCTTAGACGGCATAAAAGCTGAACAGAAATGACTTCATCAGGTCATCTCACTGGCAGCAAAATAAAACAATACATCAAAATAAGACAATCTGCGATTCACTTTATCTAGTTCTCCTACAGATGTTAATTCACACTTGACCTTAAAATAAGGGTCCAGTAAGGCTGTTTCTTTGATTTAGCAGTGATTATCACCATGGGCTCATGTCTAAAGCACCAGTATTGTGTGACTGACTCCCGAGTGATCTTGATACTTTACTCTGACTGGCAGCTGAGAGAAGATTATAATCTCATTGGTAACAACAGCTTCCTGTGAGAGGCCTGTGTTAGACCAAAAGCGTGAAAACCTCTACACACAGTGACCACTTTATAAGGTACATCTGTACACCTACATATTCATCCAAATCTAATCATCTAATCAATTATCTAATCAGCCAATTGTGTGGCAGCAGTGCAATGCATAAAATCATGCAGATCTGGGTCTGGATGGACACGCATTGTTGATGGGAGCACAATGGAGAATGGCCAGACTGGTTCGAGCTGACAGAAAGGCTACGGTAACTCAGATAACCACTATGTACATGAAGCTTCCTGAAGCAATGGGGCTTTAAATACAAATGTATTGAAAATGGGTTCGTTACTCAAAGCTTCTGAACACAGTTTAATAAACTGCCATCTGGTGGTCCAAAAATTATGCACACCTAGTACCTCTGTGGCTAATGTTTTTTTGGTTTTGAGCAATAAAAATTATCAACCCTTTACAGCATGTCGTTTTAGTATTTTGTTCACTTTTTTCATGTTTATAAATAACGCAGTAATTCAAGGCTCAATTTTTTATTTTAAAGACCCCCCTCCAGTGAAAATCATTTTTTTTACCTTGTTTACATGACCATATGGTGTTTTTTATATGCTAGAAGACATACCATGAGTGAAATCAGCAGTCAATGCCATGGCTGAGCATTTTTGCATTGGAACTGCAGTGTACCAAAGACCGTCTCAAAAACACGGATTCAGACAGCCAGGGTTTCATACGTCACAAACCTAAGGAACCAGTCCCGTCAATTTAAGGGGTGGGGCTTTCCATATCAATAGCATATGCTATGGCGAAGCAAGGGGTATCAGGAGAAGCCAGGTGTAGCTACGCATCGGTATTTTGCAAGACAGGTTATGTTTTCGGATGCAAAGTTGTGAAAGGACAAATGGTGAGCCTTCATGTAGTACCAAAGGATCTTAAAATCTGAGATAAATGGGTGCGGTTTATTTGGAAAAATTGTAAAGTCCCAGCAAAACATCCAGAGAAAACTCTGGTTTGCAGTAGTAATTTTCCAGAGAACTGTTTTGAAAATGTTACCCAAAAACAGATGAGTTTTGCCACTAAACTTATATTGAAGCCCAACACATTTCCATCAGTTTATCCTGGAGACACAGCGAGCCTGAACTGCAGGCGGATCTATGAATTTGCATATTCATAGATCCACGCATAATAAATGAGGCAAAGGTGTAGAGTTATATCTAAGCCATCTTAAGGCATGAAGGGATTATTTTCATGGAAAAAAAAACCTTTTAAATATGTAATTTTGATTAACAAAGATGAGTTTTTAGGGGTTAAACCAGTGATTGGAGAGGGACTTTAAAATGTAAAAACACAGCATATGAGATTATAAATTAATAATTAAACATGAATGAAAATAAATAACTGAACATGTAGATTAGGAAAAATATGATTGTGGGCTGGGCAGTGTGCTTATGCGACTGTATTAGGTTCGAACTTGTATCGGAATTTGTGCTTCTTTTTAACCAGATACCAAAGCAGTAACCTGGTTTTCAGCCGAATGAAGCTTCGGAACGTGGTTTTGGCAAAAACTAATCAAGCTACGATACAGTGCTTTAATGTGGAATGCGTTGTTTTTTTGACAAGCTTCGAAGCTTCGGTGTCGAACGTCACATCACTAATGGGCTACAACAGCAGAAGACCACGTCAGGTTCCACTTCTGTCAGCCAAGAATAGAAAGCTGCAGCTGCAGTTGGCAGAGGCTCACCAAAACTGGACAGTTAAAGACTTGAAAAACATAGCCTAGTCTGATGAATCTTGATTTCTGCTGAGGCACACAGATGATGGGCCCACTACAGCCTCGGCTTTCTGTTCTTGGCTGACAGAAGTGGAACCCGACGTGGTCTTCTGCTGTTGTAGCCCATCCGCCTCGAGGTTCGACGTGTTGTGCATTCTGAGATGCTATTCTGCTCTCTACAATTGTACAGAGGGGTCATCCGAGTTACTGTAGCCTCTCTGTCAGCTCAAACCAGTCTGGCCATTCTCCGTTAACTTCTCTCATCAACAAGGCGTTTCCATCCACAGAACTGCCGCTTTTACTTGTGATATGTGTAACAGTCATTGTTGTTGAAGTGCCTCTAGTGTTAATTTCACTAAGATTCTGCTGCGAAGCGCACAATGAGCAATGTAAAAAAGAAAAAAATTGCATCCTGTAGGTATAGTAATGTGATACTATGAGGCCAAGTTAAAAAGGCCACACTTTTGTAGCATTTAATATAATAATTGAAATGTTAGTCCATGTTTCTTTCATCAAAAACAGTACGATATTAGTACACGTAACCAGCCTTGCTGATATTCAGTACAAAGGACCCCTTGATTATGTGATATTGCTTTTCTACAACAGTTCAATAAACAAGTTAATGTTGGGTATGGTACATTTTAGACACAATATGGCCAGTTATTTTTTTTATTTTTGTGTATGTGATGTAAAATCCTAATATTGTCATCTATGCTAGTAATGTTTTATGTCTTGTGTATGGTAACTGTAATATTGTGTATGTGTAATAAAATTACGCATCCAAGTGCTGTTATACTAAATATCATTACCCTTGAAACACTACATGTCCAATCAGATTAGAGGACTGAAACTGTTGTATAACAGTAAATTAATCACACATTATCTTATAGCACACTGCAACCATTTTCATCTTTGCTGACCTGCAGCACCTTGTTTTGTGTGTGCATCTCTATCGTATTACATATTTGTGCAGCTCACAGCTGAAACTGACTGCTGAGTCTGTGTGGTGGAATGGAGAGAGATGAGGAAGTCATTGTAAAATATCTGAGACACCACATTGACGAAGGAGGACCACATCCACAGGAGCTCACAACTCCACAGCGTTCAAGGTGACCGTCTGTGATCAAGCTGGTCAGTAGAGAATGGGCCAGTCTCTGCCATATCTGGCACATCATTACACAGCCATTGTGACAGAATGCCAGAACTGACCCATTTCTCTCTCTCCCCTGCTCTGTTGCCATCTCTGTGGCATTGTGCCAGTTTTGGTGTAAGTGGTCTTAATGAGAGAGAGCTTGAGCACAAGGAATGACCTCTATGTGCCTCTGTTTCTTTCTACAGTATGTTTCTATGTGTATGTTGTGAAAGCACAAGTATAATCTGTCAAATAAAATGCACACCTGACAAATTTAAACCAGTCCCACTTTATATTAGGTGTCTTTAACATGTCACTAACATGGATTTTTTTTCTGTGGAACACAATAGGTGATATATTGCAACATTTCCTGCACTTCTGAAAACAACAAAAGTGCATGATGATCACTGGCTACCAAGGCCAGTTATAATTTTGCTTGGCTTATTAAAATTGTATATGCTGATATTTAAACCTACACTGTAAAAAAAAATCCTGTTGTTTTTACAAAAAAAATAAAAAATAAATAAAATAAAAAAAACCTGGTAGCTGTAGTTGCCAGAATAATTATGTAAAAAATACAGTAAAAATGTAAACAACTTTACAGAACAACCTGTAAATTTTACAGTTTAAAACGGTTGTGATTTACATGACCACGATGGCACTGTAAAGAAAATTATGTTACATTTATAGTAAAAAAAACCAAAAATGTCATAAACTTGATATTAACCTTCTGAAACTGTAAAAATCTGCTTTTTACTTTGTAAGGTATTTTTAATCAGCATAAAAATTACAGAAGAGCACATGATGACATGAAGTTCACCAATAGTGGCTCTTCCAGGAACAATGACAGTGCTCAGTGTCACTCACACAAACACTAAACACCATCAGGGTAACACATGTGAAATTTAAATAATGCAGTAAACATTAACTAAACTACATTAAATATAAAACAGAACACCCCAATGTACGTAACTGATATTAAAAATAAGAAAAAGCATAAC
Source organism: Myxocyprinus asiaticus (assembly GCF_019703515.2). Classification (NCBI taxonomy): domain Eukaryota; kingdom Metazoa; phylum Chordata; class Actinopteri; order Cypriniformes; family Catostomidae; genus Myxocyprinus; species Myxocyprinus asiaticus. The sequence goes on from NC_059368.1 coordinate 21,431,694, forward strand.
TATTCCCATAAAATATAATGAAATATGATGGGTCTTGCAGGGAATTGTGGGAACGCCCGATTACTGTTTTTCACTGTAATTTTTAAAATAATTTACAGTAGAAGTACATGTACTCTCTTGTTAAACATAGTGTACATTTTTACCATTAATTATACAGGAAAATCATACTTTTTACATCTAAAAAAAATTTCATTTTTACAACATTTTATAGTAAAAACTACTGTATTGTCTTTTAAAATATATTAAAAAATGTTACTGTATATTTTACAGTTAATATTCGTTAATCAATTTTTTTTTCTGTAGCATTTTTACAGTCTTTTACCATTAAAATTACAGACATTTTTTACAGTGTAGATCCTCTCGCATGCTAAACAACTAATTTATCACTACACTATCAATTCATAACCATAACCTAAATTATTATTTATAATTTTTCTTATGAATTATTAGCATAGGTAGTTATGTTGCATGTATTAGCAAACAATAATTATTTCTTATGAATTATTAGCATAGATAGTTACGTTTTTTTTTTTGTAATGTCTTCTCTTGACTAGGGCACCAAGTGTGCCAGGACTACCACTGGAGCTCCTAATAAAACAGGTGCAGGATTACACAAACATGCACACACAAAAGAAATAATTGCAGTGCACCTGAATACAAAAGCAGAAGAGTGGATGGACTTTGGGTGTGACTTTTGCATGAATCAGACAGAATATTAGCAAACAAAGACACTTAAATCACTCACACAGAGAAGAACAAGAAAGTCACACAAGCACATACTCATACCAAAAGCAGAGGGAGGGAAAGTAGCGAGGAGTGAGACACATTCCCGAGGTGTTCGTGTGGCTCATTTGTGTGGAAATTTCCCAGCCCACCAGACTGTAGGTGGAGAAGTGATCTCATGACCGCTTCCACAAATGACCACTGAAAAACACTGAAATGTAGAAAATATGCAGAGAAGAGGCAATTCTGTCTAGATAATGAGAGATAATAAATAGCAAAATTCCTAAACATATGGAAAGATTTTTAGCCTGGGAGGGCTTCAAACCAGACTTGCCGTTTCAGCCATATGGTGCCACTAATTGCAGTTTTTTTTTAACAACCTGCCACTGATTGGATGTGAGGTACCCAAAACGAGGACAAAGGAGGAACCCAGGGCATAGAGATTATTCGTGCCTGTTTGTTGCTGGGTTTCCATCCAAAATGTTTTGCATTTTTAAAGTGCATTTCTAAAAATTCGACTTAAGGAAATACGAATTGTTACACGTTTCCATCCACTACATAATGTGCATTATCATGAGGGAGCCGCCTCGTCATGTTGGAGCAGCTGAATGACCTCTCCCTGCTTTGGGGACAGTTTTATTTGCAAGATTGGAGCAAGAATCTCATTTTATTAAATGCATCCACGAGACACCGCAGCATAAGTGCAATATCTGATATAATGTGGGCTAAAATAGCTGCGATGCCCACACACCGCCAGTCTCCTTATACCTGGGAGTGCCCACTCTCAAAACTGTTCTGGCGGATTGTGAGGACTCACTTTATCGACCAGCTGTGGGTTAAACCCTTCAGAATGACAAGCGCTATGTTCAAATAATTGTGTGCCAAGGTCAGACCTTTCGGTGGGCTAGTCACATCAAGCTATCGCACACTCATAATACATGCACAAATGGTCCAAACACATCATCGTTTTGCGAACAAACCGTTTCAATCACCTTCAGTATGCACAATATTATATGCGCATTTGAACTAATGGAAAACTCTAGAAAACCCACATCTTCCTAGCGCATAAAATTTTAAGCGAATTTAGAAAGCTTATTCGCACATCAATCGTTTACATTCAGGATTTCTTATGCGCAATTTCAAAATGCGCATAAAAATAGTTGGATGGAAACCCACCTACTATTACATATGAGGGTATTTGAATGTAAACAGATGCAAATGTCTAATGTCTAATGATTTATGATATGTATAACATAAATACATTTTCATTTGACAAGACTTTACAATATGGTTCTATATTTTAACATAAGTTAATGCAATAGGTATCATGAAATAACAACGATTAATCTTTTTTCTTTACAGAATTTAATCTTGGTTAACGTTAATATATAATTACGAACATATTAACTAATGTTAAAGTATATGACTTTTAATGTTAAAAATTGATAAGCACATGTAGAAATTAACATTAATCAAGATTAATAAATGCTTAAAAAATACTGTTCATTGTACGTTCATGTCAATTATTATGTATACCAATGTTACACAACCTTACTGTAAGGTATTACTATTAATTAATATATAAATTAACTGAATAGGTTTGTCATTTTTATTTTCTGCTACATTAGAAGTACATCCTGATTTAACTAAATGCACTGGATGCCAGTTTCTTGATAAGAATGAATAAAAATAAACAGGATTTAACAGGATCTGTTAGAGAGCTGAGGAAGAATATATGTTTATATGTTTGTGTGTGCGCGCGTGTGTGTGTAAGCGCCTGCGTTCAGAGTCTGCCGGCTCTCCCATTACAAAAACAGAAGAGACAGGTGCTCATTAGCAAGACTTCCTCTCTTTTTCAGCAATAAACAGGCAATTTAAATGATGGCTTAAATGTTTTGATTGCAGTGAATATTGCCGCTGATGAGTACTTTGTTTAGGGCAGGAAGGGAAGCTCTCAGTGTCACACTTGCACACACAGAAATGGTAATCTAATCTGATCAAAGCAGGGCATCCAATTGGTCTGATAAGCAACTCTAATCTGCTCTCGCAGGAGGAGACAAAGAATTCAGCTCAATGAAGAAGGAACATTGAGTAGAATAAATTCAAATTTGTGTTGAATGTTACATTGATGTACATACATATGACATACTGTAGATATGGGCAGGATGCAATAAAAGTACAGTATGCCTTAGATTTGATTTCAAGGATGAAAAGTGTATTTTATTATATGATTCCTAGTTAAATATGAATAAATGACTTCTTATGGTGTATAAAGCACACAAACACCTTAAGAAGTATCATTATTTGTAAGTTAGACAATCAATCGTCATACTCGAAACTATTTTTTTGACAATTAATTGTCAGCCGAATTTCATAATCATGGCAGCCCTACTTATGACTTCCTCTCTTCAGCAGAACACAAAATAAGTTATTTATAGCAGAATGTCCAAGCCGCTCTTTTCCATAAAATGAAAGTAAATGACGATCACGGCTGTCAAGCCAGATTTTAAGTGAATATTTTAGATTTGTATAGTAAATTGTAGCAGCTAATCATAGAGGTTTGTGAAATTATGTAAATGTACAATTAAAGTAATTCTGGGGCACTTTAAATATAACTCAGCACACGTTAGCACATTGAATAGAACTCCAAGCACATCTGTCACTCAGGCACCAGATAGATAGATAGAATGTGTGTGTATCAAGCACAGAACCGCTTTAAAACTACTGAAAAGACACTTGTAATACACTGACCCCATTTACATGTATTTAAGAAAGCACTTCATCCAGACAAAACAGCAGGCAGCACGGCAGACTATATATTTAATTAAATCACAGCCCTCACAGTTTGATAATCGCAGTGGGTCATTTAGCAATTTAGATTTTATTTTGAATAATCTTTCAGCCCTAGAAGAAAGAACATCATATGGGTTTGGACATACTGTGAGTAAATGATGACAGACTTTTCAGTTTTGGGTAAACTATTTCTTTAAAATACATGAAGTGTATATGTTTGACAGTATCCTTTGTTGTTGTGACCTGAAGCATTGCTCTGGATACTTTAGAGAGTTGATAGATTTATTTTTCTTTAACATTTTGCTTGTTATAAGTAGTATCAAGATATAACAGCTGAATAAAATACATAGTATAACATGATTCATCCCCCCACAAGCATCTCTACACACCATCAATCTGGCCTGACACTCACAGTGCTCTACATTTGGTTTCTAAGGCGACCTAATCCCAAGCCTCCAGCATGTTACCTACAGAACATAGTGTTGTGCGCGTGCAACAGTTTTAACAGCAAGAGATAATCACAGTCCTACCTATAGTAGGTAAAGTAAAAATGAGATAAATTTACTTGAGAAGCAAATTTGGGTAGGATAATAAGACTTGTTTTCAGTGAATGCATCTTGAATTTATTTGAGCTTATTTTCTTAGACCACTGGTTAACGTTTTTGGTCTGGTTTTAAGCATAAACAATGAACATCACTAAATTTTGTCATATTTATAGATAAAACAAAAGAAAAAAACAACAATATGCCAGTAGGTTAAGAAACAATAACTAAATTCTTACTAATTCTAACTCAAAAGGTAATATTCTAATATATTTCAATATATCTTTTTAGGATGTCTAGACACAGTTGAAGTCAGAAGTTTACACACACTTAGGTTGAAGTCATTAAAACTCATTTTTAACCACTCCACATATTTCATATTAGCAAACTATAGTTTTGGCAAGTTGTTTAAGACATCTACTTTGTGCATGACACAAGTAATTTTTCCAACAATTGTTTACAGACAGATTGTTTCACTTTTAATTGACTATATCACAATTCCAGTGGGTCAGACATTTACAAACACCAAGTTAACTGTGCCTTTAAGCATCTTGGAAAATTACAGAAAATGATGTCAAGCCTTTAGGCAATTAGCCAATTAGATTCTGATAGGAGGTGTACTGAATTGGAGGTGTACCTGTGGATGTATTTTAAGGCCTACCTTCAAAATCAGTGCCTCTTTGCTTGACATCATGGGAAAATCAAAAGAAATCAGCCAAGACCTCAGAAAAAAGAATTTTGGACCTCCACAAGTCTGGTTCATCCTTGGGAGCAATTTCCAAATGCTTTAAGGTACCACGTTCATCTGTACAAACAATAGTACGCAATTATAAACACCATGGGACCATGCAGCCATCATACCACTCAGGAAGGAGATGCATTCTGTCTCCTAGAGATGAACGTAGTTTGGTGCGAACAGTGCAAATTAGAACAACAGCAAAGGACCTTGTGAAGATGCTGAAGGAAACAGGTAGACAAGTATCTATATCTACAGTAAAATGAGTCCTATATCAACATAACCTGAAAGACTGCTCAGCAAGGAAGAAGCCAATGCTCCAAAACCACCATAAAAAAGCCAGAATACAGTTTGCAAGTGCACATGGGGACAAAGATCTTACTTTTTGGAGAAATTTCCTCTGGTCTGATGAAACAAAAATGTAACTTTTTGGCCATAATGACCATCGTTATGTTTGGAGGAGAAAGGGTGAGACTTGCAAGCCGAAGAACACCATCCCAACTGTGAAGCATGGGGGTGGCAGCATCATGTTGTGGGGGTGCTTTACTGCAGGAGTGACTGGTGCACTTCACAAAATAGATGGCATCATGAGGAAGGAAAATTATTTGGATATATTGAAGCAATATCTTAAGACATCAGCAATGAAGTTAAAGCTGGGTAACAAATGGGTCTTCCAAATGGACAATGACCCCAAGCATACCTCCAAAGTTGTGGCAAAATGGCTTAAGGGCAACAAAGTCAAGGTATTGGAGTGGCCATCACAAAGCCCTGACCTCAATCCGATAGAAAATTTGTGGGCAGAACTGAAAAAGTATGTGCGAGCAAGGAGACCTACAAACCTGACTCAATTACACCAGTTCTGTCTGGAGGAATGGGATAAATATCCTGCAACTTATTGTGAGAAGCTTGTGGAAGGCTATCCAAAACGTTTGACTCAAATTAACAATTTAAAGGCAATGCTACCAAATACTAACAAAGTGTATGTAAACTTCTGACCCACTGGGAATGTGATGAAAGAAATAAAAGCTGAAATTAATCATTCTCTCTACTATTATCCTGACATTTCACATTCTTAAAATAAAGTAGTGATCCTAACTGCCATAAGACAGGCAATGTTTTCTATGATTAAATTTCAGGACTTGTGAAAAACTGAGTTCAATTGTATTTGGCTAAGGTGTATGTAAACTTCTGACTTCAACTGTACCTTAAAAACAAGTTAATAATAGTGTTTTGAGGAGATAGTATCCATATAATTTACTGTGATTTAGAGGTACCACACTTTAATTCTGTTTATTGCAGAAGGAAATACACACCTCCAGAGTCAGCTCTTCTTCTGTTAGCCCTCTCTTTTCATTGTTCCTGCTGTCTGTCACCAAGCAATCCTTCATCATAATCTCATTTCTACATTCATTCACTCTCTCTCCTCTGCCTCTTTGATTCAATCTTAACTGTGGTCCACACAAAGGGCACACAAGCACAATAATGTGTCAATAAGACACTGGCCAAAGATGCTCCAATACACACATTTTCGACTGTGTTTGTGAACAACATCTTCACTTTTAAACCTATCTTTAACTTGAAACCCTGCCGTTGTGATGAAAAACTGAAAGGTGTGTGTGTGTGTGTGTGTGTGTGTGTGTGTGTACAGGTTTCACTATATTTGTGAGTGCCACATTTTTGAAAATGTCCTTACTAATATAGAGAAACTTGTTGAAAACCCACTAGTGAGGACATTTTAGGTGGTCCTCACTAGTAAAAAAAAAAAAAATTCCCATAAATCGGCCAAATCATGTTTAGCTTTAAATGTACTGATGTGCACAGGTATATGTGAGGTTTAGGGTTAGGGGATAGAAAATATCATTAGCCTGCTATGAAATCAATGGAAGTCTATGAGATATCCTCACTTATATAGTGAAACAAACCTGTGTGTGTGTGTGTGTGTGTAGAGAGAGAGATAGATAGATAGATAGATAGAGAGAGAGAGAGAGAGAGAGAGAGAGAGAGAGAGAGAGAGAGAGAGAGAAACATTAAAAAAAACTCCTAAACTGCCAGGAAAGAAAAACTCCCCAAGGACAATTTTACAGCAGCAGACGTCATAAGAACGGCCAAGCATCAACTGCAAGCAAACCTTGAACTTTTCATGCCTGCAGATGTGACACTCCTGGTAATTTGCATGAGTGATGACACATCTCACAACATACCGTTCAACTGCAGAGAGATGCAATCAAATTGAGCAGCTAAATAACAGCAGCAGGGACTATTGATTCATAGGTGCAGTCTTCAAACAAAACTCAAACAATATCTTTCAAACTAGAACCCATTTAAGATACACATAAGTCAGTTCGGCCTTAAAATAACTTGTGACATCTTCAGTACATATATGCTGTGTCATCCTTCAAAGCTGCGAGGTCACCTTTAAGAGAAAGCATGCGTAAGCACCTACCCTGCAGCCTCTGCATCTCATTGGCAATCTCCCTGTCTGAACGGCCATAGTGCCGAGCAGATGCCATTCCAGTGATTTCAAGTTAGTTGTTGCTGATGCTGGTCAGTGGATTCAGCTCCACCTCAGATGTAGGGTGAAAGCTTTAAATCACAGCATGCCATTTAAATATGCGCTTTCTTTCCTCCCCTTGAAGTTCCGTGCCTTCTGCAGGAAGCAGCCTCATCCTCTCACACTCACTCCTCTCTCTCTCTCTGCCTCTGACACTTCAGTGGGCATCAGCATTATTTTTCACTGCCACCTGGTGTCCAATCAGAGTGCAGATCTTGAGTTCAGCCTCTTGACCAATAGTGAGGCCTGGATCATGTCTGTCACAACTATGGGTGCGTGCTTGGGTCAGGCTTTTATTAAAACCTGATATCACCTACATTGTGGGGAATAAACATACTAAATAATGTCTTAATATACCGCCCTTCCCCCGCGATATAATAGCTATGGGTGAGAAACAGATCAAAATGTAAGTACATTTTTTACTCTAAATCTCCACTTTCACTTTTACATCTTAAAGTCACATGTGGTGGCATACACATACAGGGCGTGCTGAGTGAATCCAGCCAGGTCTCCTTAGCAACCAAACTGGCCTGGTTGCTAGGGAGAGTAGAGTCACATGGGGTAACCTCCTTGTGGTCGCTATAATGTGGTTTGCTCTCGGCGGGGCGCGTGGTGAGTTGTGCGTGGATGCCGCGGAGTATAGTGTAAAGCCTCCACACGTGCTATGTCTCCACGGTAACGCGCTCAACAAGCCATGTGATAAGATGCACGGCTTGACAGTCTCAGACGCGGAGGCAACTGAAATTCGTCCTCTGCCACCGTCACTACACCACCACGAGGACTTAGAGAGCAAAAAAAACAACAACAAAAACAAGTATAAGATGGCAAAAATCATATGAGCTGGCATGTACAAAAACTACAAAGACTTTTACTTCAACAGAGAAATAAAAACCAACAAGGTTATTATGCTTTTTCCTAAGTATAACCCCTAACCTAATCATAAAGTCTAACCCCTTAACCAAACCCTAAACCTAACCCCTCACATAAAGCTGCTACAATTTGTACATTTTCGGCAAAACATGATCTGTCCAGTTAATGAGCCTTTCAAATAGTAAGGACCAATTAAAATATCCTTGCATATGGTTTTACTATAGTTGAGGACAAAAACATCCAACATAGTCTGATGAAAAATAATTTTTGCTAGACTCCCATCCAACGCTTTATTTTAAGAAAGGAGAAATTTGGTTATTGATTCCACATTTATTTATGCAATACAAATGACTGATGTATGTCAATAACCTGTAATACTCTTAGTCTCATTGCAAACCCGATGTTTTCTTTATTTCGTGGTACACAAACTTATTTCCTATTAAAATCATGGTTACGTTTAGGGTACAGTAAACATCATAATCTTAGTATGAAAACAATTCCATTCCATCTATAAGAGGTCCTCGCTAATGTAGTTTGCATGTGTGTGTGTGTGTGTGTGTGTGTGTGTGTATGTGTGTGTTACTTTGGTAATAATGCCACACATTATACTGAGTGATTTGATTATACTGTGTTATGTTATGCTATGTTTTTACATATCTAAGCCTTCTTTACCTCTCATGGAAAATGGAAAAAATGCTGAAATATGGAATATCTCATGCATGGGACTCCATTCAGTGAAATTTGAGAGGATGCGAATAGATACATGTTATAGGACAAAAAAGCTAAGTGAAAAAGCCTGACTGAAGCTGTAAGTTCATGATTCAGGGACCATTCTGCAGAGTATGCCAGTTTTCAAGCAGCAATGCCCTTTACCAGGTCACTGCAGATGGATGGAGAGAGAAAGAGAAAGAGAGAGAGAGAGAGAGAGAGAGAGAGAGAGAGGCAAAACAACAAGTTATTGACAGGAGTCAATAGTCTGACATCCACTTTCACTCACCTTCTTCACACCATGATGTCTTTATCCTCAATCAGTGATTCTAAAGATCACTTTCGGTGAAAAACCACCACATGTCAGAATTTAGCTAAATATTTTCCTGTGAATATAGAAGAAATGGAGTGTTTCACTATGACAAAATAAACAACCAATTAGCAAACACATTAACAAGATCAAGAATATTAATGTCCAGGTGATTATTTGGTATCGATGCAATGAGATATACATTAGTTTTAGCATGACAAAATGACTAGCTGCAGCTAGCAGCATAGTAACAGAGCCGTCTGCTGGTCATGAAGAGAACACTTGATTTCTCTGATTTATTAAGAGGTATTTACTTGTAAAAATTCATAATACGCCATTTAAATGTATTATTATTATTTTCATTATTATTAAAATTCCATTGTTTATTTATGTCACGTAGGGACCTCGAGAGGTTAGGGAGGAGGTAGACTGGTATGACATGATGGATTTTTGGTAGAAAAGTGACCTTTATTTACAATCCGTGACAGATGGATGTGCTATATATACACATTCAAAGTGAAAAGCAAAATAAATAAATGATAATGCTATGACAAAGCACCTTTTCTTTATCTTGACAGACACAGGTAAATATTGCTTAGAGAAGCAAAACCTAAATATAACGCTAGAAGCAGCAAAAACCTTTGCACTAAACAATGGCCTTGGTGTTTCTCTCACCCCTCGGTTGTTCTTTTGGATTCAACTATCTCAAACTCAGACCCAAACTCGTAAAAGCTTGTTACAGTACCCAATTTGAAGGCAATCTTCCCACCATACAAATTGGTCTAAACCATTAACAGTGTAATGCTAACTCCCTAGATACACATTAAATAATTAAAGCATATTCACATAAACACAGTCATTACATCAATATACATATATGTCAACAAAAGCACATTGTGAACATCTTTCATGCCAGTAAACATGCATTAAACCAGGGGCGGACTAGGACTAAAAAGTGGCCCTGGACTTTCTGGCCCAGAGTGGCCCACCAAACCCGGCCTGCAACACACCACACCATAACACACCTGCTCGTTGATTTCATTTTCCGGCTCAATTTCAAATTTATGTGTTTGAAAAAAAAAGGGCATATAGTCATGACAATGGCCCCACAGTGCAAAAATGGTCATACATTTAAACCACTGTAAATGTGATTAGTGGATTTTTTTAGAGAAAGCACTTTATAGATCAGACAAATAACATGTCCGAAAACGTTTTTCCCAACATACAGATGTTAGGTTAAAATGTACATGAAAGTACAAGAGAAAGTGTGTATTTTAGGTGCTGTGACAAGTCAGCATTTCTTCAAAGACTGTAAAGATCTTAATCACCTTTCAAATTTTTTCTAGAAGTGCAAATAAACTATTGTCTGGTTGTGGAAACAACAAGTATAATAATAATATATTATAAATGTATATATAGCTATACAAGATAATAAAATGTTGTTTAAAATAGTTAGATGAAAAAAGTGTCACACAGCAGGACAGATGACAAATTTCAATTCAATTACCCACAACTATGTGTAAATGTATATTTTAAAAAAATCTATGAAAACAAAGTTGCCCATACAAACAATATAAATATATGTAAAACAAAATAAACGTACCTCTTAAAGTGAAGATCTTTGGTTTCTGGTGGCGCCATGTGAGGAACGGACGTGTGAATGGCGAGCTCTGCGCACTTTGCTAGTTTTATTACTATTTGTGTCATAAACTTCCTGATTCTTAACTGTTCTATGAAGACAATATGCCAAAGAATTAAAAATCCTAAGGCTCTGGAGATATTAAAAGACGCTTAAGCTGATACCCCAGACAGGGCCGCAGATGCAGTTTGGAAAGGTGCGGCAGGAGAGATCCAGCGTCAACTGTCCAGCATAGCGGACTTGGAGGATCTTGCTGCAATACATCGATTGATTACTGTCATGAATCCCACCTTTGTTGTTCCTCCCGCTCACCACCAGAGGGCTCCATCACCTGGGGATTGACTTTAACTCTCTGGACTCAATTTCCCATAATCCCCCATACCCTGTCACTGATTACCTTCTCACCTGTTCCTCATCTACTCAGCTATTTAAGTCTCACTCTCACTCGCTATCATTTCAAAGTCTTGTTTTGCCCAGGCTAACATTTCTGAGCATTTTCTTAGTTTGTTGTATTACCTGTGTATTATCCTGGACTGTTTACCCTGTCTTTGATCCGTTGCTGCCTGCCTACTATTACTGCCTTGTTTTACCTGGATATAACCTTTGATTGTCTGCCGCCTGCCCCGATCTCTTGCCTGTTTATTGAATACCCCTCTGGACTGCCTTTGATATTACTGCCGCTGGTGATTTACCCCTGCCTGTCTGAATTACTACATTTATTGTTATTAAAAGCTGCACTTGGATCTCAACTCTGTTGACTCATCATTACAGAAGACTTAGCCAAAAACCGATCCAGCAGCTTTTTTCAACTAACCCCCGAGGTCTCAGCTCCTTCATCCAACCCAGCAGCACTCCCGGCCTCAGCTAGAACAATTCACCGCACCATAGATATAGCAGCATTCTTCGTTCAATTAAGCCAGGCACACTTATCAATAAGGGAGTACTCCCATTTCTTTTCCACCGTTGACGCCCACACTGGTTTTGATGATGCCACTTTGAAATCCATATACCGGATCGGACTCACAGCATGCCAGTGGAGGGAATTACCAGACTCCAGAGACTACACGTGGGAGGTATATGTGAGGCTAGTACTCGAAACACTAATTTCAGGGGAGCCTCCTCTCTCAATCCCAATCCCGGATCCTAAGACTTCTACGTCTGAAGCCTTCCCACGCCATGTCACAGCCACGTCTGAGTATGCTCCACACCATGTCACAGCCACGCCTGAGTCTGCTCCATGCCATATCACAGCCAAGCACGAGTCTGCTCCATGCCATATCACAGCCACGCCTCAGCCTGCTCCATGCCATGTCACAGTCAAACCTCAGCCTGCACCATGCCATGTCACAGCCATGTCTGAGCCTGCTCCATGGCATGTCAAAGCCATGCCTCAGCCTGCTCCATGACATATCACAGCAATGCCTCAGCCTGCTCCATACCATGTCACAGCCAACCCTCAGCCTGCTCCATGCCATGTCACAGCCACGTCTGAGTCTGCTCCATGCCATGCCACAGTCCAGCTTTCCGCAACTCATTGCTTGAAGGCCTTCACGGCCCTTGTCACCAAGTTGAATTATCCACCACTGATATCGGTGCGTAGGGCCATGAAGACTCTTTCCCACAAATTGTCAGTGCCCACGCCTGCCACGGCCAACGAGCCAACGCCCACGCCTGCTATGGCCAACGTGCTGGAAGCCTCGTCCGTCTCTGAGCCAGGGTTGCCAGCCTCGTCCGCCCCAGAGCCAGCGTTGCCAGCCTCGTCCGCCCCAGTGCCTACTTCAGCCGTCCGAAGGAGAAGGAGAGGAAAGGCTTTCGTTTCCAAGTCTCAGCCTATGTTCACGACCACAGAAGTCGTTTCCAAGTCTCTGCCCATGTTCACGACCACAGAGGTCGTCTCCGAGTCTCTACCCATGTACACAACCACAGAGGTTGTTTCCAAGTCTCTGCCAGTGTTCACGACCACAATGGTCGTTTCCAAGTCTCTGCTCATGTCCACGACCACAGAGGTCGTTTCCAAGTCTCTGCTCATGTCCACGACCACAGAGGTCATCTCCGAGTCTCTACCCATGTTCACGACCATAGAGGTTGTCTCCGAGTCTCTGCCTATACCCACGACCACAGAGGTCGTTCCCCAGTCTCTTCTACGCCCACGACCACAGAGGTCGTACCCGAGTCTCTGTCTACACCCACGACCACAGAGGTCGTTCCCAAGTCTCGGTCCATGCCCATGACCACAGAGGTCGCTCCCGAGACTCTGTCCATGCCCACGACCACAGAGGTCGCTCCCGAGACTCTGTTCATGTTCACGACCACTGAGGACATTTTCCAGTCATCCTGGACTCTTAGCCTCGAGCCTGCCATGGCTCTGCCTTCTACAACTTTGCCCCGAGCCTGCAACATCTCTGCTTTCCATGGCACCGCTCCTCGAACTTGCCACGGCTCCGCCTTCTTCGGCTTCGCCCCTCGCTGTCATGGCTCCGCCTTCCATGGCTCCACCCCTCGAGCCTGCAATGGCGCCACCTTCCATGGCTCTGCTTCTCGAGCTTCCCACGGCTCCGCCTTCCATGGCTTCGTCCCTTGAGTCTGCCATGGCTCCACCTTCCACGGCTCCAGTCTCCAATATGGGGTCACCACCCAGGCCTCCTGACCCTGTTTCAGCTCTGTGGTCATCAACCAGGTCTTCTGATCCAGTCCCTATCCCTCCACTTATGGCCACTTGGTGTTCTCTGAAACGGATTAACACTCCCAGGAGGGAAGGCCCCAAAGTAGGTCCAGTTAACAACAGTTTATTGAGATTCACCCCATTGTAGGTGTATGGGCAATTGAACACCACTCTGTGTTTTCCATTGTAAGTTACGATATGGTTAGGCAGATACCATGATTCCTCAGACAAGACTGCTTCCTGAGGTGATATCTTAATGGCACAGCCAGCTTCCTTCAGTTTCTGGATCTCTTCTTGGTACTTGCTAGCTAACAGTGGGTTCTTTGCTAGTCTGCGTTCAATGCTGCAGAGATGGCACATCACAGCCTCCTTTGGATCAAAAGGGGGGTGGAATATTGAGCAACTCCATCTACTTTCACCTGTACAGTCTGTGTCTCCAGCATATTCAATGCTTCTTGGTCTTGTTGTGACCTTATCACCACCTTTTCGCTACGGTAAGGCAGGATGTCCATCTGCCATAGCTTCTCGACTTGGCGACACAGTTCAGCTGATGGAGAGCAGCTGGAAATGAACAGACACTATGAAACTGGGAGTTGTTCCTGCAGGTGCTTGGATGGGCCTTGCAATGTCCAGCCAAGACAGGTCATGACAGCTGCTGGACCTCCAGGTGGACCCAGTCTCACTGGCTTAATTGTGGTGATGAGCTCAGTATGATCTGAACCAAAGAGCAACAGAGGGTGTGCCTTAACCAGAGGGGGTATGCATATCCCTCTGAGGTGCCTGTATCTGTCTTGGAGGGCGCACACAGGGTAGGTGTACTCTGCTAGTCCAAGTTGGTCTGCGGTAAAGGCTCTCTGGATTGTGAACCTTTCCTGGGGGTTACTTGGGGTGGATAAGCTAAAGGTTATGGAGGTACCATGCAGTGTTATAATATCTTGATGCACAGTTCGTAACTTCAGCTGCGCTGGGCTGCCCCTTATGACGAGGTGTTATGAAGCTGTGGCAAGCAGAATAGTGTACTCTGAGCCATTGTCAAGTATTGCAAAGGTTTCCAAAGCCCTCTGTTGGTGATGGAGGGTGACTTCGACAACCTTCAGGAACACTTTGCCACCACAGCGAGGTTGGTCTAGGTAAAGAGTCTCTGTGGTTGAGTTGTAAAGGGTGCTGCTTTTATTGGTGACCTCACCTTCCCGCTGATTGATGTTGTGGAGTGCAGAAAGGTGTTTACCTTGGCAAAGATGACAGGGTTTCTTGAGATCACAGTCCTTTGCCACATGGGGCCGTGCGCACCTCCAGCACCATTTATTGTCTTTAATCCATCCAGTTACTTGGTCTTTAGTTAGTGCTGCAAATGCAGTGCACTGGCTGAGGTAGTGTTCAGCACTGCAGTATGGGCAGTTGGCTTTGAACTTGGTTGGTGCTTTGGTTTAGGGCACACTGGGTTTGGCTGGTGGTGCTGTGGCCTTCCCCTGCTCTGCTCCATGCAGTATGGTGGTATGTTTGCCCTGTCCCCTAATTGATGCCCTTTGATCCCTCTTTGCAGCTCTGGCCCCATCAGTTGGGTCAAACTCCATGTAGTTGGCTTCCAGCTGCAACAAATCTGCAAACTCAATGAGGGAAAACTTCACCTTGTCAGGGTTACCCTTGAGGTGGTGCCTCCTAAATTGGGTTTGTTGGGAACGTGGAAGTCTGTTCAGGAGGCGCTTTACATTAGACCCACTGTGCAGCTCCTTCAGGGCTTTGAGCATGCCGACTATGGCTTGCACTCTAAGGGAGAAATCATCAAATGCTCGCTCATCTCCAGCACGGATTGGAGTTAAGTTCTCCAGAGTCTCTATTTCCCTTAGCAAAACTGATAGGGTTGACCATACCTTCTGTCAAGGGCTTGTAAGGCATGGGTGTAAGGCATGGCTGACTCAGCATGTGCTAATACCAGTCTGTGGGCATTCGGCACCTTCACATGTTTGAGAAGGATGGAGTATTTATAATGTTCTGGTAGATGGGGTGGAGTAGGTTACCCAGAGCCATTTGCAGTTCCACATACTGGGCTCTCTCCTCTTTCATGAAGTCTGGGAAAGTGGGGCCCTCTACCGCAGGAAGCCAGTATGGTGGGATGTGAGGGGGAAAATAGGGCACTGCATCAGCATTAAACTGGGAACTTATAACTGGGTGTGAGGGCTGTGGCATTGGCCCAGTCTCTGAAAAAGACTGGCTATAGGCTGGAGTTGCATTTGGTGGTGGCTCTTGGTAGCAATGAAACTGTGTGGGTTGGCTCAGTTTTGGTTCGGGGATAGGTGGCAATGGCTTCATCTAGGGCTCTGATGCCAGTGTGCCACATGGTGAGGCATACCGGTGCTCGGACAAGGTAGATTCTCTGCCCACAGGGGGTGGTGACTGGAAATGAGGGCCCATGATTTGGGTTTTCCTCAGCACTTCAGACAATTCTTCAACAAATGGTGGTTGGGGTCTTGCAGACTGCAGCCAGGGAGGAATATCTGAGCTGACATCACTTGGGCTAGCATCAGGTTTCGGCTGTTCCCTCTCCACTGATTGCAGGATCCGGGTCTGAGGTGTCTGATGCCGTGATGATGCTCGTGACGACTGGAGTGATGCTCGTGGAGTGCTGTGTAGCAGGACTCTCTCCAAAAGCTCTGTCTGGTGCTTTACAGTCTCGCTTTGCTGGCTTGTTATCTCCACAATCTGCAGCATAAGGTCATTTGATGAACTAGCTGTTCCAACTGGTGGGAGAGAGGTGATGAGGGTAGAAGTCACCATTACCCTTTCTTTGGGTCTGACAGTCTGTATGTGCCAACTTTGCCAGCGTAGTTGACCACAATCATCAAGGTGATCAGGCCTCTGAACTACTCTGTGTGGACGCTGGGTGGAGGCAGGTGCAGACTTAGTAATATTGTGCTCTGGGTTTGCCATGGTTCTTAGGCAAATGTGGTCATCGCCATGGAGTGTCAGTCAGGACATGGAGGCAGAATTCCAGACTTAAATCTTTAATGTCCTTCAAGTATTTACAAGGGATATAACTATAAATCTGAAGGTGTGTGTGTGGTCTAAAAGGAGAGAAAATATATATAATTTTAACAAACTACAATAAACATAATAGCATGGTATATATTACACTTAATTCCAAATAACACTGTGTTGCCATATACATATATACTACCAGGCTTGCAAAGGCATATAAAGGCAATTACAGGCATGTAAACATAAAACTGAGTATACATGGTGTACAAATATTCTTTTAGACTTACATTACAATAAACTTCGCATTTAACAGACAATTACAACTAAAGCACACAGATAAATAGGCGGAAATTAAACCCAATTAGCCACGTATTATTTTGAGTAGCATGGAATGATCTGTTACATTTATGTCTCCTTGATAAGCACCTATTTTAGTTAAACACTCGCGCACCACGAGTCCACTAATCTTCCACTATTCCGCCTAAACTTATATTTGGATATTTAACAGTCAACAAATATATCCTAGACATAAACAACAACAATGACTCTATCAAAGACAAGATGAATAAGCACTTACTTTCAATCGTGAACGTACACAAGTAAACAAAGGTAATGTAAAGTATAGACAGGAAAAGCTATCTTTGACTCTCTGCACGACTCTGACTAACTGAGAATAAACAAGTCCCGAATGTTTACATCACTGCATCTATGGGCCAGTGCTGCGTTTCGATTGGTTGTCCTTTTGTGTGATCGGTGCATGAGCAAGACCTGGGTCACTCAGAGGGCAGAGCTGGGTTTCTCTTCTACATTTACCTTCTATCAAGAGATTAAAGGAGAAAGATTTCAACTTGGTAATGGAGGAGGGAGTGTGGGCTAGGATTCTAAAAAAGTCTAGTCTGCATCTTGAGATGCAAGGGTGCGCCTTATGCAATTCAATATTTTACACAGATTTTATTGGACCCCCTCTAGATTGTATAGGCTTGGTTTTAAAGACACACCCACCTGCTGACAATGCCAATCAGAGGATGGAGACACGGCCCATGTTTTTTGGTGGTGTATTGAGATCCAGGAAGTCTGGTTGAAAGTTCAGAGTTTTGTGTGTGACGTGTTGGGCACTTGGGTTTCGTTTTGCCCCAGACTCTGTGTTTTGGGCGATGGGGCGGTCATCGATGTGGGGAATAGTCACATAGCGAATTGGGTTCTGACCAGTGTGATGATTGCCAGGCAGATTATTTTGAGTGGTTGGAGGTCAGCTGGTGCACCCCCATTTCGGGAGTGGTGCATGGAGATGGGGAGGGTGGCGGCTTTTGAAGAGGTGTCATTTGGAAGACGGAGTAACTTGTATTTGTTTGTAGGAAATGGGGCAACTATTTAGAGTTTTTGGAGGGCTCTCGGGGTGGGGCGTGGAGAGAGCAGTATAGTTTTAATTGAGTATGATTATTATATGTATATATTCTGTATATATATATATATATATATATATATATATTTTTATATATATACTGTATATAAACAGTATATATATATATATATATATATATGGTTATATATACAGTGGTTATGGGGTTTAAATGTTGATTGTGTGTGTGTATATATATATATACACAGGTGCATCTCAATAAATTAGAATGTCGTGGAAAAGTTCATTTATTTCAGTAATTCAACTCAAATTGTGAAACTCATGTATTAAATAAATTCAATGCACACAGACTGAAGTAGTTTAAGTCTTTGGTTCTTTTAATTGTGATGATTTTGGCTCACATTTAACAAAAACCCACCAATTCACTATCTCAACAAATTAGAATATGGTGACATGCCAATCAGCTAATCAACTCAAAGCACCTGCAAAGGTTTCCTGAGCCTTCAAAATGGTCTCTCAGTTTGGTTCACTAGGCTACACAATCATGGGGAAGACTGCTGATCTGACAGTTGTCCAGAAGACAATCATGTAAGCCACAAACATTCATTGCCAAAGAAGCTGGCTGTTCACAGAGTGCTGTATCCAAGCATGTTAACAGAAAGTTGAGTGGAAGGAAAAAGTGTGGAAGAAAAAGATGCACAACCAACCGAGAGAACCGCAGCCTTATGAGGATTGTCAAGCAAAATTGATTCAAGAATTTGGGTGAACTTCACAAGGAATGGACTGAGGCTGGGGTCAAGGCATCAAGAGCCAGCACACACAGACGTGTCAAGGAATTTGGCTACAGTTGTCGTATTCCTCTTGTTAAGCCACTCCTGAACCACAGACAACGTCAGTGGCATCTTACCTGGGCTAAGGAGAAGAAGAACTGGACTGTTGCCCAGTGGTCCAAAGTCCTCTTTTCAGATGAGAGCAAGTTTTGTATTTCATTTGGAAACCAAGGTCCTAGAGTCTGGAGGAAGGGTGGAGAAGCTCATAGCCCAAGTTGCTTGAAGTCCAGTGTTAAGTTTCCACAGTCTGTGATGATTTGGGGTGCAATGTCATCTGCTGGTGTTGGTCCATTGTGTTTTTTGAAAACCAAAGTCACTGCACCCGTTTACCAAGAAATTTTGGAGCACTTCAGGCTTCCTTCTGCTGACCAGCTTTTTAAAGATGCTGATTTCATTTTCCAGCAGGATTTGGCACCTGCCCACACTGCCAAAAGCACCAAAAGTTGGTTAAATGACCATGGTGTTGGTGTGCTTGACTGGCCAGCAAACTCACCAGACCTGAACCCCATAGAGAATCTATGGGGTATTGTCAAGAGGAAAATGAGAAACAAGAGACCAAAAAATGCAGATGAGCTGAAGGCCACTGTCAAAGAAACCTGGGCTTCCATACCACCTCAGCAGTGCCACAAACTGATCACCTCCATGCCACGCCGAATTGAGGCAGTAATTAAAGCAAAAGGAGCCCCTACCAAGTATTGAGTACATATACAGTAAATGAACATACTTTCCAGAAGGCCAACAGTTCACTAAAAATGTTTTTTTTATTGGTCTTATGATGTATTCTAATTTTTTGAGATAGTGAATTGGTGGGTTTTTGTTAAATGTGAGCCAAAATCATCACAATTAAAAGAACCAAAGACTTAAACTACTTCAGTCTGTGTGCATTGAATTTATTTAATACACGAGTTTCACAATTTGAGTTGAATTACTGAAATAAATGAACTTTTCCACGACATTCTAATTTATTGACATGCACCTGTATATATATATATGTTTTTGCTTTTCTTTATTATTGTAAGAATTAATAAAAAATGTTAATTACTAAAGTGTAGATCTTTGCAGATATTTTGCAGATTAACTGCTCATATTTTCACTCTATGTGAGTTTGTTGCATCTTTATACCTGCAGTGTTTTAATTCCTTCCCCAGATTATTCTTGAGAAAAAGTGAAAAGCCCAATGCTTTGACAAGCGCTGTTTCTGCTATCCTTTAAACAAAGTATGCCTCAAAGACTCAAATAGCCACAAAGTAATATTTTTCATGACTTATTTTCTGCATTTTTATCAGGCGTGAACATTATTCAGCAAGCTGCACTTCAGGTCCCTGCGGTATGAATAAATTATGCAAATGATTATACACTGCTTATTACTTTACTGTTTGAAAATTTGATATATGCTGCTGTTATTGTATTTGTTGTAACTTGCAGTTAGTTGTCATTTTGTGATTATTCAGAGCTCATATTATCCTTAATATGTTGTCTTTGGTTGTTACCATTATTGTGATTTGTATGTCAAATAATAAGGGTCCATGTAAGGTACCAGTGTGTCCATTAGACTATGTGTCTACCAAAGCATTTTTTTCCTGAGGCCAGGGTATTTTTTTCAATTGTTTGCAATGGGAGCGCCGTGTATTTAAAAAAGCCAGCAGCGTGACAAGGCGCTGAGCATCTATTCCACGTTGAGCGCTGTGAGCTTGTCATTTTTTTTCTGGTTGCTGAGAGTTGAAAATTTTTCAACTTTGGGTAAAACGTAGCGCTTGTTACTTTCACTTTTTACCCAGCCGTCCTGTCACAGTGGAGGAGGGGTGTGACAAACACCACATCGACCAACCATCACACCCTACTTGTACAATGACTGAACACAAATGGAGGAGAAGTTTGCTGGTCTCTGAGTATTCATGTCTGTACCAAATGACATTCCCGGACTACCACAATATTAATATAAAAAATAATGCTTCAGCCTTCCCTTCATCCAGAGCAAGGGCCACAGCAACAATCAGTAGTTAATCTGCAAAATTAGGCACTTGAAACACATTAATTCCAGGGATATTCCGTATCATAGCATCCAAAGCGTCTCCAAAGCGCTCTCAAGCGCTCCCAGCTGGACGTTTTCAGAAGAGTACCTGGCATATTCAGCTGGACAAAAAACAAAGCTTTGGTGTACACATAGCCTTAATGCGCACAAGCGGAAAATACACTTTGATGTTTAAGTAATTTCAAAATAAACGTTATTTCAGTTTTCAAAATATAAGCCATTCTAAAGCTTGACTTTACAGAGCTTGACTTACAAAGCTTGACATTACAGAGTCTTTTGAATATTGCCTCCTATATTGCCTGTAGTACCAGCCGGCACTTGCGCAGCAAGGGGCGGCCCAAATTACCCAGCGGCCCGCCGGGAAAATGCCCGATGCTCCCGACGGCCAGTCCGCCCCTGCATTAAACAAACAGCACACATTTACACAAACATTTACAACACCTGATCATTAACGATGGTACAATCCTTGTTTAAATAAGCATGCTCACGTCTGCATACGTGCCAGAGAAAACCAGGAAACAATAATAGAAAAGCAGGTAAGTACAATTAAAGTATAATGACTTTGCATTTGTCTGAATTCAGTAATGTCCAATTAACTGATTATAGTAGGGATGGGGAAATAACGCCTCTTAAAGCTCTGAGGCTCCGAGAAAAGATTCAAAGCTTCGATAGTGTCAAAACAGTGCCATCTGGTGGGTAGTACAAAATAAACTAGCAAAACAACCTGAGGATGAAGCTCCGTCGGATAAAGCACCAACCACACACCTCATTGATGTAGTTTCAATTTTAATAGCCTAACACAGTGTGTATGTTGATTTTCTGCCTCTGATAAAATTATTTACCCATTAAAGCGTGGCAATAAATGCCAATATAATTCAATACGATGAAACAGAATAATGTACATAAATATGACTAACAGAGTTGCCTATGGAAAGTATTTGGGCTGTAATTATTGGTATTCTCTATGCTGCTTGTATGACAGGGTATTTCATAATGTAACTGAATAAGTCTGAATTAAAGTCAAAGAAGTTTGAAATGGACAAAATGATCCATCCATTTTAAGTGCAGTACTAAGATGTGAATAAGAACATATTGTGTGATGGGATCATCTGGTTATTAAATGTGCTTATGAGACTTGGTAGTTATAGTGCTTGTGTAACTGTGGGAATGGCAGAAGGGGGATGGAGAAGTTTTTAATTATTTTTATTGAGAAATAAGAGCTGTTTGACAGTGTTAGGGCTGAGTCTATTTCTCCTCTTTGACAGTACATCCCCTTAGAGAACACTCTCTCACGGGGTACAGAGGAGGCAAAGAGGAGTACAAAGAAACTGCAGTGCCAAAGTGTATAGATGGGGGTACACATGTTTTTGTATTTTCCAGTATCCCAGTGGATCTTCGACTCTTTGAATATTTGTCTCTGTAAGGTATCTATTAAATTTGACTTGCATCATCTGTGGCATTTGAGCTTTGTTTGCTCTGGTCCACAGCACTGTCCAACAGGAGCCACAGGTTTCCACCAAAGAAATGTGAAGGGAAAATAACTTGAATGGGAGTGACTGTACTTGGACATTGACTGAACGCATCATACACCAACAGTCAACAAATATGAATTATTATAATTTTTTTTTAAAGACATTAATAAATAAATACTTCAGCTTGTTGTAGGCTGTTGAGTTGAGGATGGTGGTTCTGTTGACAGAGTGCTTGTCGATGGTCTTTCGTCTTCGGTCCTGATGATATTGGCAAATTCTGCTTTTAGCCATTTGACAGCTTCGGTCATTTTATTCTGGTTGAGGAAACCCAAGGTTTAAACCTTGGGTCCAGCAAAATTGCCATGGTCAGTATGCTCAGCGACTATATTCCAGATGTGTTCACTCAGACGCCTGATGAAGATTTCAGTTAATTCTTTAGAGATGTCCATGGTTAACCTGTGAAATAAAAACATACAGTACATACATATAAACAATATAATATCATATACTGTATTTAATTATTTATATATAACATTCCAATATAAAACAACAGTGTAAGTCAGCCCCAGAACACTGATTACTATTGTTAATGAATAGGCTAAATAAATACAAATAAATACCTGATTTGTTCCCCTTGTAAAGAATGGTGAATCATTTTCAGTAATGGAATGACACTCCTTTTTCCACAGACAGCTCTACAGTGGCCTGGTGGAATGGGGAGAGAACACACAGAATTTGCTCTATGGCTTCATACTCCTGCGCATGAAGCGGAGTGATGTCAGTTTTAAGCGAGGCAAGGGATGCCCCACAGTCCGTCTTTCATCATGCAGGCGTTGATGCATGTGAAAAGTGCTGTTCCAGCGTGTTTCCACCTCATTGACCAGTTTAAGAACTGGTCTGTGCATCTCCTGCTGCATCTGGGTCAACATTTCTCTGGCAGAGGTGCTGCTTCTAAAATAGGTGACTACTTTCTTCGCTTTGTTCCGGATGTCACAAAGAGCGGGAACCTGATCAAAAGATGTTTTAACCAATGTGTTAAGGGCATGTGCAATGCAGACTGAGTGTCTCACTTGCAGAATTCTTGCACAAGCAATCATGTTTGCTGCAGCATCTGTGACAAGGCACTTCACTTTGTCCTTGTTTGCTCTCTCCTCCATAACATTATTTTTCACCATGGCCAAATTTTCAGCCGTGTGTCTATTTGGGAACTTTCCAACCTCCAACAAGACAGTGGTCAGCTTTTCATTGTCATTAATATAATGACAGGTTATGGCTAGGTATGCATCCATGTTAATTGATATCTGATTCATATCTGCTGTGAGAGACACAGCATTAACATTTTCCAACTGAGCCTTGGCCTTTCTCTTTGCTTCCTTATATTTTGAAGCCACCATTTTATTTAAAGCCTAAAGAACACAACAATAAAATAATGGTAAAATAAAGGTTATATAAAATATATAAATTATATAATTTATATAAAGTTATTTGAAAAAAATTATAAAAAAATTAATTATAATTATAGGTTATACATCAAAATTTAAATTGGCCTCTGCTGTATTCTTACTCACCTACCTGGTTGGCAGTATGGGTCCAGAGCATGGATGAACCCCCTGAAACCTTCATCCTTAACCACTGTAAATGTCTTTGATAACCATGTTGACCAATGCCTCATCAAACCTCTGCTTGTGAGAAGCTATAGGGAAAAACACTGTCTGTATATTTTAATAACATATATTCATTGAAACTATGATAATGCAGCCCAAATTATCAACAAACTTGGTAGGGAAGAAACAATCCTACTACCTTGCGTGCATTCAGGATTCTTCTCGGGCTGCGCTTTCTCATAAAAAAGATCTGAAATGTCATAGCATGGATGAAGTGTTATTTCCATACACAAGATCCTTGTCACACACCAAGCATCTCACCTTCTACATAAAGTTTTATGAAATTAAGATATTAAATATATTAATAAAATGAATTAATATGTATAATAGCATAAAATGTGGCAAAAATTGTGATATGTAAAACTATGTTTTCCCCCTTGAAAATAGCATACATATGTTGGAAGTTGTCAACTGAAAAACAGGGGAAGTCTTCTTTTTTTATTTTATTATTATTATTTTCTTATTTGTGATGCCATTGTTAAACAAGTAAATAGTGAATGTTAAGCTTTTGTGAAAGTGATCACCCCCTCACCAAACACCAACACACCAAACCAAAAGTCCAATAATCCAACAAAACAAACATCAACAAATAAAAAACTAAATTAGAGATAATTAAAATGTAACGTATTACTTATCCAACTTTCAAAGTACAGTACTCTCCTCACAAACCAACCAACCAGACTGAGACACTCATAAAGTAAGGTCTGGGTTCGAACATTCTGACACACAAAGCGAAGTGTGCACGTGATTGGGCAGAAAGTGAGGCTTCGTTCGTCAACGATCACGTGACTCTATGAAAACAATAGCACGCAACAGTGGCCGCCCACTTTTTCAGCCGTCTGGGTTCCGAAAGCATTTTTCCCATTCATTTCTTCCATAGACTTTTAATAAAATCCTTCATAAAAGAGTTATGAGCCATAAACCAAATCAACCAGCTCCGAGGTGAATCTAAACATCACCAACTTTGTTTTGAGGCAAAAAAGTACTTGAAAATCGGACATAAAGACAAAAGTATAACGCTGTGTACTTACAACCTTCCTTGAAAGTACGAACTACAATCCAATGAAGCATTGCGAATGATGTCATTAAATAAAAACGATGGAAATATATAAAACTATTGTTTTTAGTTTGTGGATTATAAGTATAGAAACAATATATTTTACGTTTATTGCAAAATATCCCGTTATGTACAAAAATATATAAGGGTGAAGGGAGACCGACTCGATTACGTCATTCACAGTGCGTCATGGGAGCGCGTGGTCGCTCCGAGTCACGTTTCGCGGGTTTCGTTGGCCGCGGTTCTCTGATTGGTGAATCTTTCTCTGCTGTACCATGGGTAATGTAGTTGTTTACAATTCCTTTATCAAAAAAATTTTTTAAACAATGAAGTTGAAATAACGCAGACGGATGGCTTCAACGGAAGCATATACCATCGATGAACAACCTCGTAGCTCAGGGTATGTCTGTCTTTAAATGTTTATAAGTTATAGTTGAAAATCAATGCGTCTATGGGATAAAGGAATGGGATTTTTACTTCCAGAACCAGACTGTTACACTCTATCCGCAATATTCCTGAGTCCCATGATGCTTTACGGGCGATGTGGGCAGAACTGCATCGTAACGCAGCATTAAAAATGACAGAAACTTAGAAACTGAAGAGTTTGTGGTACAGAGATGCACTTACTGCAGATACAGGGGAGGTCTAGACAGAAGGATGCTCATGTATTACAGGACTCAGGCGATGATACGGTCACTCTGCCGTGTTTTGAATCAAATAAAATTATTTTGTGGGAAATGACTGTGTAAGCTCAATCTATCGTTATACTTGTTAGTTTACATACATAATATTTGTATCTAAATGCTGTAACATACATTAAATGTTTTAGCATTGACCGAACAACTGATCCTGTTGATAGACTGAATTTATTGTGTAGGAAATAACGATGTATTAGCAGCCACACAATAAACTGTACCGTACAAAAATAACTACATGCAATACAAATAAACATATTTATTTGGACATACATTATAAACATTGTACACAAAAGTTCAATGTTCTCTGTAAAGCAACTATAAAACAGTATGTATTATTAAAAGCACTAGCTGTACAAATACATTTAATTGATACTGAATTAAAGTCCACACTGTTTTCCAAATCACCTTTTCTACTGAAGGGAAGACAAGCACATTCTGCAAAGACACTCAAAAGAAAGTGAATTGCAGGCAGGAAAAATGCAGGAAAGAGGAAAATCAGAATACAGTTAATTTCAAATGTGATAAAACATCTCACTACTGTACATGTCTCATCTAATAATGGTCTTCCACTGTAGAATTGATCCATTTAGCATCACAGCATGAAAACAGTTGAAAACATTGTCACTACTCACAGACAGTTCAGGAAAAACACATTTAATTTTTATACGAAGCATTCACCAAAAAAGATGCTAAATAGAAATGAACAAACTCTCAAAATTTCAAATGAACTTTCAGCACATACACACATCTGGAAGCACAATAATGCTATAGTTTATATGTAATTCATTGCACTCAGTTTCTGGACATCTATCATGGATAATATAAGTAATCCCTGCTGTTGACTTCTTGCCAGTAAAGTGAAAAGAGCACACAAACAAATTATTCCAAGCTTTTTCAAACAGATGTTTCTAAATCAATCCTTCTGTAGGCAGCCGATGGAAGAAGCAGCATCTGGGACAGGAGTGCTGTGCTTTGCGAGTGGTTGCTGATCATGACATTGCTGTTTTCGACAAAACTTTAGGTTCGCTTGATTATTAAGACAACCATTAACTGCACACATAGTCCGGGAAATTTTACAACATTTAAAAAGCAAGAATCTAACCGCATGACACGCAAGCAAGCAGTGACCGGCTACACACAAAATGCCAACCAATCGCACTTCCGCTAGCAAACCGGAAATTCTGCCCACCTTGCGAAATTCAGTGGACTCGCTGAAAATATTGTGGATACACTCCCCAATACGGGGCTTCACTGGACATTGCACTGCGTGCTCAATATGTGCTTTGAAGCTTCAGTGTCATACATAACATCACTAGTATATGGTCTCAGTGTGACTATTCAAATGCATTTGCAAATGCGAACATGAATATACACAAATATGGAGAGTGTACACACAATCATAAACAGTGTAAGCATACCCAGAGTTTTTTTTGTTTTTGTTTGTTTGTTGTTTTAGGTGTGCTGTAGCCAGTGCTCATGGGATAACATAAGCTCTGTAGCTCCTCTTCGCTATTATTTATTTTGTTACATGCTTAAGTCACTTAATTTAGTATAAAGTAGTCTCGGGTAATCAATGCTGTATCAGAGGAGAGAATTATTTAAAGGAAACTTTTGGTTATATTGTCATTGTTTTCAATCACATACAATTATATAAAGCCCAAACTGCTGAACTCAGAAACTATAAAATCTCAGAAAGGACTGACCAGGGGGCCACAAACATTCAAATGTTTTTGGGAGTTTTTTTTAATGCAATAGCACAAGCGAGTAGCTGAAAATAAAATGCCATGTATGGGCCTACTTCCAAACTGCAAAGGAATGGCTGATTTCTTTGCTTCACAGCGCAAAGCAACAATGAGAGGAAATGTTAGTACAGGGCCTGTCCCACCCCTCCCAGTCAGAACAACGGCTCTGTCCTGAAAACCTGTGCTATGCTATCTACTGTTCTTAATCACTAACCTCCAGATACCCTTTATAAACTCTCTGAAGGGAAAGGGGTCTAGTTTGGGACAAACCCCTGCTTTCTCTTCAGGAACTTATCAGGACATTGTTTGTGCTGGATTGCTCTCTGTGCAAAACCGGCCTGGCCAGGATAAGCCAGGATAGAGCTGGCACTCAACATGGAAAATCTAAAGTGTTGTGTTGACCTACGACTAGAGCAGAGTAGAAAGTGGATATTATGTAAAAGCTCAGAAATCCTGGAAATTGTGTTATGAAATCTTTCATGAATTTCACTGAGAAATGTGAGGATTTTATTCATTTGGTCTTGGTTTTATCCTGTGCTGGAATCATTAAAGCATTCTGTGTGCTTTTTATGTGATGTTGTCAGCATAAGAATATGCCTGACATGTCTGTTGGTATACACTGGTTATATGTGGTAAAATAGATTGTAAATCCTATCCATATTCTTATATTTAATATTTAAGACTGCAATATTAGGGCTTATATTATTTTATACAATTTTATAAAATCACCACTATGCAATACAGAGGGAAAAGGAAGAACTATAAAAACGTAATTCATCCCCAAAAAATGAAAATCCTGTTATCATTTACTCACTTTCATGTTGTTCCAAACGACTTTGTCTTCTGTGGAACACAAAAGGAAATGTTAGGCAGTAGGCAGAATGATAGGAACTGAAAGCCTCAGTCACCATTCACTTTCATTGGGCCTTATTTTCTGTACAATGAAAGTGAATGGTCATTGAAGCTGTAATTCTGTCTAACAAATCCTTGTGTGTTCCAGGGAAGAAAGAAAGTCATACTCATGGGTTCGAGTAAATAGTAACATAATTTTAGTTTTGTGGCAAGCACTTGTCAACAATTTATGCACTGTTCTGGCTTGTATTTTGTTTGTTTTTTTGTTTTTGTTTTTTTGTTTTTGTTTTTTTTTTCTCACACAAATCTTAGATTGTTGCTTTTAAACAAATAAACTCAGTGTTACTCATGTTCAAAACAAGCAATTGATCAGTAAATGTTTTCATGTATGTTGTAAAAACTGACAGAATGTACCAGAAGCAAGACTCTCTTGTTCTCTATTAGTGGCATGAGTCAGGTAGATGTAGGACTTGTGTTTCTCTTTTAGAATGGCACTGGTGTCGATAGTGATGACCTGGTTCAGAGTAACCACTTCATACGTGATGAAAACACAGCCTCTGTGAAACCAAACTTGATATCAGAATGTATGTTG